>NC_064920.1:1094378927-1095003927 GCF_023897955.1 Schistocerca gregaria
CGGGGAAATTCTGAGTCCCAGTGTAGATATAGTGGGAGTCAATGAAGTGAAATGCAAAGAACGCAAGAATTTCTGGTCACATGAGTGTAGGTAATATCAACAGCAACAGGAATAGTATAACGAGAGCAGGATTTGTTATGAAGAGAAAGGTAGGGCAGATAATTAGTTACAGTTAACAGTTCAGCGATAGGGCTGTTCTCATCAGAATCAACAACAAACAGACACCGGCGGCAATAGTTCACGTATATTTGCCGATGTAGCAAGTGGAAGATGAGGTGATAGAGGAAGTATTTGATGATACTGAATGAGTAATTCGTTATGGAAAGAAAATGAAAATCTTAATATTCACGGATGATGGGAGTGTGGTTTTAGAGCAAGGAGCGAAAGAAATGCTTACAGGAGGTATGGTCTTGACAGTACGAATGAGACTGGATAAAGAATACTTGAGTTCTGCACTAAATTTCAGATGGTAATGGCAAATAGTGTGTTCAAAAACCAGAAAACTAGGAGGTACGCTTGGAAGAGGCCGGGAGGCACTGGAAGATCCCAATTGGATTGCATCATGGTCAGACAGAGATTCCGAAACCCAATATATTGTAATGCATACCCATATATAGACTGAAACCACAATTTAGTAACGATGCAGAGTGCCAAGTTATGAAGAACTATTGCTCAAGGATATGGGATACGAATATTAGGGAATGAAGAGACACGCTTGAAGTTCTCTGAGGCCATGTACACTGCGATAGTAATAGCTCAGTCTCGCAGTTCACTTGAATAGGGACAGACATCTCTAAAAAAGGGCAATCACAGAAGTGGATAAGGTATACGGATTTGTACAAGAATATACGTAATTATTTATATGTTAAGAAATGAAAAGGTTAAGAGATGTATTTCATGTATACTAACAATAAATCTGTACAACCGCGTATGTGACTATTAGATGAATTTTCCTGAGGAATTAGCTGGGATAGATTTCACCACCATCTAGGATTGTTGTTCTTGTTGTCTTCAGTCCTGAGACTGGTTTGATGCAGCTCTCCATGCTGCTCTATCCTGTGCAAGCTTCTTCATCTCCCAGTACCTACTGCAACCTACATCCTTCTGAATCTGCTTAGTGTACTCATCTCTCGGTCTCCCTCTACGATTTTTACCCTCCACGCTGCCATCCAATGTTAAATTTGTGATCCCTTGATGCCTCAGAACATGTCCTACTAACCGATCCCTTCTTCTAGTCAAGTTGTGCCACAAACTTCTCTTCTCCCCAATCCTATTCAATACCTCCTCATTAGTTACTTGATCTATCCACCTTATCTTCAACATTCTTCTGCAGCACCACATTTCGAAAGCTTCTATTCTCTTCTTGCCCAAACTAGTTATCGTCCATGTTTCACTTCCATACGTGGCTACACTCCAAACAAATACTTTCAGAAACAACTTCCTGATACATAAATCTATATTTGATGTTAACAATTTTCTCTTCTTCAGAAACGCTTTCCTGGCCATTGCCAGTCTACATTTTATATCCTCTCTACTTCGACCATCATCAGTTATATTACTTCCTAAATAGCAAAACTCATTTACTACTTTAAGTGTCTCATTTCCTAATCTAATTCCCTCAGCATCACTCGATTTAATTTGACTACATTCCATTATCCTCGTTTTGCTTTTGTTGATGCTCATCTTATATCCCCCTTTCAAGACACTGTCCATTCCGTTCAACTGCTTTTCCAAGTCCTTTGCCGTCTCTGACAGAATTACAATGTCATCGGCGAACCTCAAAGTTTTTACTTCGTCTCCATGAATTTTAATTCCTACTCCAAATTTTTCTTTTGTTTCCTTTACTGCTTGCTCAATATACAGATTGAATAACATCGGGGAGAGGCTACAACCCTGACTCACTCCTTTCCCAACCACTGCTTCCCTTTCATGCCCCTCGACTCTAACAAGTGCCATCTGGTTTCTGTACAAATTGTAAATAGCCTTTCGCTCCCTGTATTTTACCCCTGCCACCTTTAGAATTTGAAAAAGAGTATTCCAGTCAACATTGTCAAAAGCTTTCTCTAAGTCTACAAATGCTAGAAATGTAGGTTTGCCTTTTCTTAATCTTTCTTCTAATATAAGTCGTAAGGTCAGTATTGCCTCACGTGTTCCAACATTTCGACGGAATCCAAACTGATCCTCCCCGAGGTCTGCATCTACCAGTTTTTCCATTCGTCTGTAAAGAATTCGCGTTAGTATTTTGCAGCCGTGGCTTATTAAACTGATAGTTCGGTAATTTTCACATCTGTCAACACCTGCTTTCTTTGGGATTGGAATTATTATATTCATCTTGAAGTCTGAGGGTATTTCGCCAGTCTCATACATCTTGCTTACCAGCTGGTAGAGTTTTGTCATGACCGGCTCTCCCAAGGCCATCAGTAGTTCTAATGGAATGTTGTCTACTCCAGGCGCCTTGTTTCGACTCAGGTCTTTCAGTGCTCTGTCAAACTCTTCACCCAGTATCTTATCTCCCATTTCGTCTTCATCTACATACTCTTCCACTTCCATAATATTGTCCTGAAGTACATCGCCCTTGTATAATAAACCTTCTATATACTCGTTCCACCTTCCTGCCTTCCCTTCTTTGCTTAGAACTCGGTTGCCATCTGAGCTCTTGATATTCATACACGTGGCTCTCTTCTCTCCAAAGGTCTCTCTCATTTTCCTGTAGGCAGTATCTACCTTACCCCTAGTGAGATAAGCTTCTACATCCTTACGTTTGTCCTCTAGCCATCTCTGCTTAGCCATTTCGCACTTCCTGTCGATCTCATTTTTGAGACGTTTGCATTCCTTTTTGCCTGCTTCATTTACTGCATTTTTATATTTTCTCCTTTCATCAATTAAAATCAATATTTCTTCTGTTACCTAAGGATTTCTAGCAGCCCTCGTCTTTTTACCTACTTTATCCTCTGCTGCCTTCACTACTTCATCCCTCAGAGCTACCCATTCTTCTTCTACTTAGTTTCTTTCCCCCATTCCTGTCAGTTGTTCCCTTATTCTCTCCTTGAAACTCTGTACAATCTCTGGTTCTTTCAGCTTATCCAGATCCCATGTCCTTAAATTCCCACCTTTTTGCAGTTTCTTCAGTTTTAACCTACAGGTCATAACCAATAGATTGTGGTCAGAGTCCATATCTGCCCCTGGAAATGTCTTACAATTTAAAACCTGATTCCTAAATCTCTGTCTTACCATTATATAATATATCTGATACCTTTTAGTATCTCCGGAATTCTTCCATGTATACAACCTTCTTTTATGATTCTTGAACCAAGTGTTAGCTATGATTAAGTTATGCTCTGTGCAAAATTCTACCAGACGGCTTCCTCTTTCATTTTTTAGCCCCAATCCATATTCACCTAATATGTTTCCTTCTCTCCCTTTTCCTACTGACGAATTCCAGTCACCCATGACTATTTAATTTTCGTCTCCCTTCACTACCTGAATAATTTCTTTTATCTCATCATACATTTCATCAATTTCTTCATCATCTGCAGAGATAGTTGGCATATAAACTTGTACTACTGTAGTAGGCATGGGCTTTGTGTCTATCTTGGCGACAATAATGCGTTCACTATGCTGTTTGTAGTAGCTTACCCGCTCTCCTATTTTTTTATTCATAATTAAACCTACTCCTGCATTACCCCTATTTGATTTTGTACTTACAACCCTGTATTCACCTGACCAAAAGTCTTGTTCCTCCTGCCACCGAACTTCACTAATTCCCACTATATCTAACTTTAACCTATCCATTTCCCTTTTTAAATTTTCTAACCTACCTGCCCGATTAAGGGATCTGACATTCCATGCTCCGATCCATAGGACGCCAGTTTTCTTTCTCCTGATAACGACATCCTCCTGAGTAGTCCCCGCCCGGAGATCCGAATGGTTGACTATTTTACCTCCGGAATATTTTACCCAAGAGGACGCCATCATCATCTAATCATAAAGTAAAGCTGCATGTCCTCGGGAAAAATTTCGGCTGTAGTTTCCCCTTGCTTTCAGCCGTTCGCAGTACCAGGACAGCAAGGCCGTTTTGGTTAATGTTGCAAGGCCAGATCAGTCAATCATCCAGACTGTTGCCCCTGCAACTACTGAAAAGGCTGCTGCCCTCTTCAGGAACCACACGTTTGGCTGGCCTCTCAACAGATACCCCTCCGCTGTCGTTGCACCTACGGTACGGCCATCTGTATCGCTGAGGCACGCAAGCCTCCCACCAACGGCAAGGTCCATGGTTCATAGGGGGCATCTAGGATTAACATCATCAAAATGGGATGACGAAACGAATAAACGCATACGTACTATAAAAACGTATTTACGTATGTATGTATGTTCCACATCAGTTACCTATATAAGGTGGGGGGGGGGGGGGGGGGTGGGGGGTGAAAAGGAAGTGCAGGTCACAACGTGCGAATTCCCAGATTTTATTCATTCAGTATTTTGAAAACGAGAGCACTTACTTACTTACAATAAATTTTACGCATAATTCCAAACCCTTGCAAAATTTTCTCTCGCTGACAACCCTCAAAAAAATTATAGAAGGGAAACAGTTTATCGCTCGCAACAGTTTCGCTATTCATTTCCGCATCAGACATGACGTTTTACTTCAGTAGTTCTTTATTACTAACAGTATTTGCGACACTTTTTGCAGAAAGTCGTCACATATCTCTGTGAATTTACCTCTAAAATAACATCATTGTACGACTAGTAGTCAGATACTACGCCACAAACCCTAAGATGTGTGAAAACTGCTGTGCCATGCATGAAGTTTAAATCTGGTATGGAGGTAACTTGAACGCTGAAGAAGAACATAGATTACCTCAGGAAGCTTGTCGTACAAGATACTTATTGATTTCAAGAAGACAGTGCAAATAAAAAGTAAATTCCGTCCGAACAGGCCTCGTAACGACCAAAGGTACTGTCAAACCCCCACGGAATCCTTATCCCAGAGGCGTCGATGGTTGCACATACGGAGGAGCTTGTGGTCAGCACACCGTCTCCCGGCCTTGTCAGTTTTCGTGGCAGGAGTCACTACATCTCAATCGAGTAGTTTCTCAATTGGCCTCAGAAGGGCTGAGTACATCAAGCTTGTGAACAGCGTTTGGCAACGCTGCACGGTCATCCATCCCAGTGCTAGCCAAGCCCGACAGCGATTAACTTCGGTTATCTGACGCAAATCAGTGTTACCACTGCGGCAAGGCCGTTAGCAGGAAATGATGTTTACACTTGAAAAAAGCTATTTATTCTTCGAATTTCGAACATCATATGTATGAAAATGCTTTTATCGGTCGATAGTTGCTATGTGATACCATTCAAAGTAATTAATACCTTGATTATAGAATCTTCAGTGTGTTAAATCTATACTGCTACATTATTAATTGCTTAATCTACATGTTGCATAAAGTGTAACCACTCATCTGTTTTCAACCAAAGTTGGTACACATATCAGTTAGTGCGTGGAATGGATTGCTATGCGACTAAAAACCACCTGAGGCTTGGAGCCTTATATCGCTCCTGTCTAGAGCACATATATCGTAGAGAATAACGTATGAGTGCACAATAACAGATGGGCTGAAACGGGTTCAGTCGATTACATAGTTCTAATTTTCAACTGCTAGAGGACAGTAGCGGACAGAACTAAACAGAAACAACTAAAATGTAGTTAAGAATTTTGTCCACCAGAGTCTAGTAGAGCACAGAGGCATTCAAAAAAACAGGTCAAGAGAATGTTTTTGTGAATTGCTCTGTTTATTACTTGAACGTTTTTTTGTTTATTTATGTTTGTACAGTTTTGTATACGCTTTTAGTAGTGTGAATGATGCGAGAATGTGGTCTGAAGTAAATATCTTGACCACTGTTCTACTGATGAACGTTGATGTTTCAAAAGTGTTTTAAAATAAAGGCATAATTATTTCAGTGTGTTTTTTAAAAAAGTAAGAATTTTTTAATTAATTTTGTGTATGATAAAAGACAGTAACTCCGCGTGACATATTGAGCAGAAAGGTGACTAAAAACATGAGTGCATTAGACACCGATATTATAGTTTTCATCTAAGAACATTCTGTGCTTAGCAGCTGTTCAGATTTCGAAAAATACCTCACCTTAAACTTTCTAACGTGGACGAAAGGGTTTGTGCATGATTGTGTTAAGATTAGCACGGGCTTGACAGTGAACACGTAATTCTACACTTCAGCATATACCAACGTTTTGCCAGTATTTCCAACTTTCATTCGAAATTAATACCTTTTCCTGATTCTTAGAATAATTACGCTGTATGCAGCCTGGTGCGAGTTGCAGTACTGGAGGTTTCTGCTCGGCTTTCCTAGCGGCGATCTGCTGCAAAGAGTTCACAGGCAATGGACGAAGGTAACCGCGCCGCTGCCCACCTATCTTTGAAAGTGATGGGGCTGAAAAAGAAGTGTAGCCCAAGATGCGCCAATATTCAAACTTCATTTATCCATTATCTGAGAACGAGAGTGACTTTCAACAAACTTTCCAGATAGTTTCAAACCGTTAAAAACCTTTTTCTAGCTGCCAACACCACAGAATGATGAAAGGATAAATGTTTATCTCTTACAACATTTTCGCTATTCATCTAGTAAAGCCGTTGCATTATGGATGACTTCACGATGTTTAAATTTATTACTTCTTTGGTACCAGCTATATTCGCAACACATTTATCATACATCCCCACATGCTGATGAATTTACCTACAAACTTGTATCATTGTACGACACATACTTCAGGAGATATGATGGAAGAACGAGATGGACAGAAAGAGAGGTGGAGTGGGAGATGGATAGACAAAAGGAAGAGGAGAGAGTGGATAGGGACAAGGAGGAAGAGGAAATGAATATAGGAAGGAAAGAGGAGAAAATAGACAGGGAGAGAGAGGAAAAGGAGATGGTCATGGAAAGGAAAGAGGAGAAGCTGGACATAGAAAGAGGGAGAGGACATGGACAGAGGAGGGGAAGCAGCATATGGACAGACAGCGTGGCAGGAAAGGACAGACAGAGTGTATTGGGTTTGGGGGGCTGGGGGGCTTGCAGGATCTTACTCTCCTGGTGTCACAAACCGCCATCAGTTTTTGGTCTTGTTAGACAGCCTCCTCCACTGTATCCTGTTCTTGGCACCTTTTTATCTTTATCTAGTTACATGAAGATCCTTGGCCACCTGATCTCTCCATCTTATTTTCCGTCTCCTTTCAGGAGTCTTCTCTAACATGTCTATCAGCTCTGATGAATCTTCTCTTCTATAGGGATGCCCTGCTCACCTCGGTCTCCTTGCCTTGCCCTTAGCAACAATATCTGTTTCATTATACAACCCATTGACCTCTCTGGTTATTACTCTTATTTTTTCTCATCATTGATCAATTGGTATCATCCACAGGATTTTATTTTCGAAAACTCTCATCTTTATCCCTGTATACCTATTTATTCTCCATATTTCTGCTCCATATAGTAATACTGGTTTCATTATGGTTTTATATTCTTTTACTTAGGTTACTCTTAGTGCAATCTTTAATTATAGTAGTTTTTTGAGTGAATATGATGTCCTGGATGCCACTATTATCCCAGCTTCTATTCCTCATTTCTCATGATTTCTGTTATTTACTCTTATCCCCAAATGTTTAAACTCTTCTGCTTCTTCAAACACACGGTAATCAATCTGCATGACTTCCAGCTTTTATGTCTTGTAATTTCTTCCTACCCTTGTGAATTTTGTTTTTTCGTCTTTCACCTCTAATTCAACTTCCCTGGCTTTCTTTCCAGTATTTTCAGGTTATCTAGATTTTCAGTGGGTGTGATTCATAACTATTAATTCATCAATGAGGCTCCCGGACTCGTTTTATGTTAATAGTATAATGTTGACGCCAATATTTTGTGTCACCAGTGTTTGCGACAGTGTTTGAGATTTATGAAGTGATGAATATTTTTCCAGAAATGGCCTCTAAGCCTATATGTGGAAACTGAGAAAAGACTTATTATTATGTTGTGGCTTGTTATTATATTATGAAATATAAACAATTTCCAACAACATTATGACTTATTACTTTTATAACCAGTTTTCAACAAAGAATAATCATATAACGAAAGATAATACCACTAAAAGGATGTATTGGCAGTGTATTTCCTCTGAAACTTTCCTTATTCTATTGTTCTCTACGATGTATGAAGCAGGTGAGATCGAAGATAAGCTGAGGTCTGTTCTTTTCAATATTGTGAAAGGTAATCATCAGTGACCAAAAGAAAAATACAATGTACAATTTCCTAAATACAATTCTAGTGTATGGACTTTATAATTCGTAATTAGGTAACTAACTATGAATGTTTGGGGTTTCGTTTCGGCAACAGTCCAGATTGTGCTTTGTCTGTCGCCATTGAGCGTATGGAGCGGCAATTTCCAACTGCAGAAATAATCAGGCACTAATTCTTTCGATCTTTGTCACAATATTTGAACCCCGAGGACAAGTGCCCACAGGAATTGATTATTTTTCTATCCTAGCAGTGAAAATAACATTCAGTAGAACAATCTTATACTTTATGTAAATGAAATAACTTTTGTGGCTGGTGCGTAAGATTAATTTTTCTCAGAGTAATTTATCAGTGACTTTAAATAAAAATATTTACACCAGTGTTCTTATGAGAAGATGCTGTGGTGTGATGTGTTAATTATTTGGTGCATCCATTTTAAATTCACTTACTGAATTGGTGAAGCAGCATTTTAATATTTATTTGTATTGATAAGGTATGGCACAGTAATCCATAATAGTTGGGCACATCAGTACATAAATAAGAATTATGAGATATTCTTTATTTATTTCAAAACATTCCAGTTGTGTTATTCTGTTGCTGCATTTTCATACGTTTTACAATAACACTTACACACCACCACAACAACTTAGAACATAACCAAAACCCATTATATTAGTGAAACTTCAGACACACTGGTCACGTGGCCATACGGTAGCGAATCATGTGCTCTGTTGAGATGTGTTATTTTTTGAAGTGCTTACATGTGTGTGTGTGTGTGTGTGTGCACATTAATGTGTTCGTGGGTGGGGTGTGGCGTTTTAGTTGTTTGATTGTCTGCGTATGTTCCCTTCAGATTTAGGGAACTGAACGTTACTTTTCTACTGTTTTCGCAGCTCCTTGCGTTTAATGCTGGGGTCGCTTCAACCCCGAATTTTTGTTGTTGGAAAGTTTCTAAAGTTGCAGGGAAGGAAAGGCCGGGTGGACGGAAAGGGTAATCGATTTCGTTGGAGTTTCGAAAAGAGCTGGCTACGAGGTGCGATAAGGCGACGTTTCGCTGTCTCCGACGCCTCCGTCATCGGAACGATTTGTTTCTGAGCGCTGCGCTCACGAGTCTCTCATCAATCAGCGCACCCCCCACCGCCCGCCTCCTCACAGCCTTTACCGCTGCTGGGGGCCTCCTTTCTGGAGGTTAAAGGCTGGCGCCAGTAGCCCGAGGCGCGGCGCTGCCAGCTTTCATCGCGTCTGCTGAAACGTAAAGTGCGGGGGTGTTGGAGGGGGTGGGTGTCGGGGAGTAGGAATGGGAGGGGAGGGTGGCTCGTCGTAATTGGACCCAGGGGAAATGAGGGGCGCACAGTGTCGGCCGGTTAGCCATTTGTCACCGAGACGCCCCTACCTCAGAGGGAAGGCGCCAGTACGCTCCGCCTGCGTGCGATGCCTAGAGCCTTTCTACAGTTATTCCTGACCCACATACCTTCTGACGCTGTAATAATATCGATGCACTGTCGTGTCTTTCTGGTTTATTTATTCATTTAATCGTACGGCTAGGGCCTCCGCATGGGGCAGGCTAGTCGCCGGGTGTCAGTCTTTCAATTTGCCACCACTTCGGCGACCTGTAGTCGTTGAGGATGATACAATGATGATGACGGCAGCACAACACCCAGTCCCTGAGTGGAGAAAATTCCCCGACCCAGCAGGGAATCGAACCCAGGCCCAGAGGATTGACAATCGGTCACGCTGACCATTCAGCTACCAGTCGCGGACGTCTTTCTGGTGCTCTCACCACGTGATTCTCCCCATTCCCTCCAACAACAGTACATCGAATATGAAGGTCAGAGCCACAGTAACGTATGAGCCATGCTATTAGAACCGGAGCACAATCTAAGCTGGAAGCATCCGACCGTCTGCAATTATTCCACAAGTAAGCGGACGATATTCTTACTGTCAGTACTCGTATCATTTTCTTACATATCTTTCGAAACCAATGAATCAACTTCCTCACAGGTTCTGCATACTTCCACTGCACAATGTCTTGCAGAATAATTTTCTAGGCTAACTCGTCACTTAGAAAGTATTGACTGCACGTAAGCGAGCAGTAAGACTAAATGAGATACTTAGTGGCAGTCAACATTCAGGTACATCTTCAGGCTGTAGGACATTTTAACGGCTCCTCACCAGTGTATCAACAGCCTTACTGTAGTGGTCGCACTGGTTCCCATCAGATCACCGAAGTTAAGTGCTGTCGGGCTGGGCTAGCTCTTGGATTGGTCTGCCGAGGGATGTTGGCACGTAGGGTGTAATCAGCTCCTGTGAGGCAAACTGAGGAGCTACTTGACTGATATGTAGCGGCTCTGGTCTCGTAAAGTGACATACGGCTAGGAGACTGGTGTGCTGATGCTGATCACATGCCCGTCCATATCTGCTGGGGTCTCAGGATGACAAGGCGGCAGGTTGTACCGATGGGCCTTCATGGCCTGTTTGGGCGTAGTTGAGTGTTAGCAGTGTAAGTGAAGTTATTTCTAGTGATGACTCAAGACGATGTATTGAACATTGTAACATCACTATTTACTACATTCACAGGCTAATAGTTTTAACTACTACGAGTATTATTTTTTCAAGCTGGTTGGTACCTCCAAGTGCGGGTGGCACAAGCAGGTCATTACAGTTTATTTTCCCCTCGGCAGAATGTCGGTTATTGAAGTGTGGAAGTGTGGACGCAAGACTGACGCTCCACACTGACAAGTGCAGTTCACCTCGTGGTGCAGTTTTGACTGTGCAGGAAACTTGAGGTTAGGAATTATCTGATGTGTTTAGAGAAGACTGTTTGTTACATGCAGAGAAAAAACAACAACTAACACAATGAAGTCGATACATGTTATGGTAGCAATGTGTGCATCTGATTAAAATAAATCTATTTTGAGGGTGTTGGTGCAGCATATAAAGAAACTGTCATGACTTCGATACAGGTATATCAGCACCAAAATATAACTGAAGAGTTAGTTTAGCATTGAAACAAAGGCTACTTCATCGCTCCCTATATATATATATATATATATATATATATATATATATATATCAGACATGAATTCTAAAATGCTTCTGTAGAAGAGATGTGTTTCACAGCAATGAAGATAAACAAGTACTTCTTTTGATTTTCCTGAAGGGTAGTCTGAATTTGTTGGTTGTTAATGTATGCATTTTAGAGTCTATGTTCACTGGTAAACTCTTTCCTGTTTGAAACCATACTACCAAGTGTCGACTATGGAAAGCAATGGGCAGTAGAAGAGATGTGTTGCACAGTAAACAAGATGGCAAGTGCTTATAGCTCTTGTGGTACGCGTTTTATATGCCATGAATATGAGACATTTTTGTCTGTTTTAGTCCATACTACCATCTCTCAAAATATGGAACTCTTTAAAACCTTGCATTTTCTAAATTCGGCTTGAAATCATAGTCTCTTACTGCTCAAACAACAGAAGGACCAACTTAATATCACGTCCTCACCTGTTGGTAAGCAATACTCAGTGTCGACAGCTTCTATCGTTGGTCATCATTGGGGTTCTTGGTCGACCTAGTCCTTCCACAGCGATCCCTCGTTTCACGTGCTGAAATCTTGTCAGTTGTGGAAACTTCACCCAGTTGCACTCCTGTGCGTCGTTTGAACGGAGGTGACGTTTCTAAGCATATCTAACAGGAAACTAACACTGTGAACAGAAACATTAATACTATCCACCACAAGACTGAATGCTGTCTCTGGGATAGTAAATATATGGAATAGGGACGAATGGGAAATTATTGTAGCGACGATGCGGATCATAAACGCGAAAAAAGTCGATGCCAAAATTACTTTCACAAAAGGCAGGTTGCTATGATCTGGATCCTGGGAAATAGCATCTCAAAAATGACGAAATTAGTGGACCGTTCTCGTGCTATGGACATGAGCATCTATAGATAGTGGTTCAAGGTCGGTACTGGACATATACGGAACGTGGAGGTCAAACGCTGCCGGTCTGCAGCCATAGTCTAGTGGCTAGTGTTGCTGCCTCTGGGTCATGTTGCCCTGGGTTCGATTCCCGGCCTGGTTTAGGATTTTCTCAACCCAGGTACTGGGTATTTGTATTGTCCTCATCATTTCATCATCATCTCGATAATCATTCGTGACAATAGCTAGATTGGAGAGCGTAAAAAATTGGACTGTGAAAACAATTGAGACTTAGTATGGGTCCTGATGACTACCCAGTTGAGCGCTCCACAAACCAAACATCATCACTGAAAGCTGCCCCGTCTATAAATCAGGACATTTAGCAATGTGTGGCAGGCCTCATGGCAGAGCAGAACTCGGGTACTGGCACAAGTATTTTGGAACAACTGTTGAGAGTGGACATTGTTGGAGAGCATACATTGTTGGAGAGTGCACATCGTTGGGTTCAGCAGCAGAGGACCCCTATGTCTCCTATTGTCGATGCATCGACATCGTCTATTAAGATCGCAGATGGTGGGATATCGTGATGATTAGATCTTGATGTGAAGAAACGTGTTGCCTCATCGAATGAGCCACGTTTCTTTTGACACCAAGTCTTGTCTGGATACACAGTTATCCAGGCGAATGATGGACGAAACTCTCACTCCTCCAAGAACTTATTGGGACTGGGCCATTATTATCCCTTTGGGAGCCTTTCACTTGGGGATCCAGTTGACCTGCAGTAGTAAGGACAGCTACGGACTGTTGTTGTTGTGGTCTTCAGTTCGAAGATTGGTTTGATGCAGCTCTCCACGCTACTCTATCCTGTGCAAGCTTCTTCACCTCCGAGTTACTACTGCAACCTACATCTTTCTGGATCAGCTTACTATATTCATCTCTTGGTCTCCCTCTGTTATTTTTATCCCCCACAATTCCCTCCAGTACTAAACTGGTGATCCCGTGATGTCTCAGAAAGTGTGCCACCAACCGATCCCATCCTCTAGTCAGGTTGTGCCACATATTTCATTTCTCCCCACTTCTGTTCGGTACCACCTCATTAATTAAGTGATCTACCCATCTAATCAGCATTCTTTTGTACCACAACACTTCAAAAACTTATATTGTCTTTTTGTCTACACTGTCTAGGATCCATGCTTCGCTTCCACACATGACTTTACTTCATACAAATTCTGTAAGTATAGACATCCTGAAACCTAAATCTATATTCTATTCTAATAAATTTCTCTTCTTCATAAACGTTCCCATTGCTAGTCTACATGAACTACGTGAACATTTTTTGTGGGCCTCATGCATTTGTTCATTATTGTTGTCTTCCCCGATGGCAATGGTATCTTTCCAGAGAAAAGCGTCTTTATTACTAGTTCGGAATTTTGATGTAATGGTTTGAGGTGTGTGACGGTGTGCTCATGTTGATTCCTTGGTCACCTAATTCCCCTGGTTTGAGTCCAATGAAGCACTTCTTGGACGCCACCGTTGTCTCATCTGCGGTACAGAAACCTACAGTCCGTAATTTACGGCAATTGCGTGATCTGTGCTTAGGCGTATGGTGTGACACACCTCTAGAAGCCTACTAAGGACATACCTAATCCATATCAAAAAGAACAGCTGCTGCATTTCGTTCCATATGTTGACTAACATGTTATTAATCAGGTGGACATAACTGTTTGACACACCAGTGTATCGTGGCGGTACCGGTCCGGCTAACAGTAACTCTGGCTCGGACGTGGTTACTTTGCCATCACTACAGTGCCCTCTACATTAGCCAAAGCGTGCCAGAAGCACCCTGAACTGCTATCCGAGAGACTTCGCGTCCTGCTAACTCTGGACACAATACCCGCCTCCAGAGCTCCACACGTCATTGCCATGTAACAGCTGATGTCATTAAAATACACCGGCGATATCAATTTCACATGTTACATTTCCCTCGGGTCCCCGGGCAGTTTCATTCAGGCTTTGGCAGATTAACAAATAATCACTCGTCATATTTTAATAACGCTTTCCACATATCGCACACTGCAATTTGCATCATTCGCGATGAATGCTATAGAAGCTTTCACGTTGTAAAATATAAATGGCGGCAAGAGTGAATCAAAATGAGTTTTAATACCTAATAGAGTGATCACATAACGTGGAATAACTCTTTTTTTAGGATTCTGTACCTCGACCGTTAAAAAAGGAACCCGTATAGGGTCAATTTGTTGTCCGTTTGTCTGCCTGTCTGTCTGTCCGACTGTTGTAAACGCTTTTTCTTAGGTTTGGGTAGATGAATCAAGTGGAAACGTGTGTCACATACTGAGGTTCAAAAAGGTTCAAATGGCTCTGAGCACTATGGGACTCAACTTCTGAGGTCATCAGTCCCTTAGAACTTAGAACTACTTAAGCCTAAGTAACCTATGGACAACACACTCATCCACGCAGGAAGCAGGATTCGAACCTGTGACCGTAGCGGTCTCCCGGTTCCAGACTGTATCGCGTAGAACCGCACGGCCACTCAGGTCGGCTCACATACTGAGGGATACGGCGTTTGTCACTCTAAAAAGTTATGCTACTAAGTCGATGCAGTCGAAGAATACGGCTGTTTATATCACGTACTTTGACACCAGCAAACTAACTCATCGAAATCTACGGGTACCGTACTTCCTGTTAACCTAGAATCATGAACTTCGGCAAGAGGTAGGATTTCAAACAACAAACAAAGAAAAAATAATACGAAAACTATGATTCTGTAATTAACTCACTTAAAACATTTCTTATTAGATGGTCTGTTTGTCCATCCTTCAGTTAAGACCCTATTTTCTCAGAAACGGGTGAAGTCTAAATGTATCTCATATATTGCACTTTCTAGTCTTTTGGTGGTGCCAAAATGTTAAGCTTCTATGACAAGTGAGTCAAAATATACAGCGTTTACGTCACATATTTTGATGCTCGCAAACTCACACCTGTAGGGTACTTCCTCTTCGTGTAGAATCATTAACTTTGTCAAGAAGAAAGGTTCAGCTACCCAAGTAAAGGAAAAATCCAGAAACTGTTAATTTCTGATTATATCACCTGAAAAAGTCTTTCTGTTGTCATTTGTTATCTGACTTCAAACTTGAAATTACAACATCCTCGAAAGTTTTGGAATCCCTCGGACTGATATCTTGCCATTATCAATGTCGATAACATGGTGCTGCATCAATGCTTATTATTCACAACCTATATTACGACGTATGGCTTTGCTGCAACTATATGAAGCTTCCCCCTCCCCCCCCCCCTTTCCTTGCTCCATACAGAACCATAGAGTGTGACGAATGACTGCTAGTAGAAAATCGTTAGTTCTAATTTTTCGATTTTTTTAATTTTCGTCATTTCGTGAGATGTATTTGGGTCGAACTATTTGGTGGAGATAGGATATTGCTCCAACTTTGTATATAATCTGTTTCTAAGATGCGTTAGGAATACTACTTTGACTATACACAAATGATTGATGACGCAAGTTCAGTATGAATGAACATTATCAGTGTCTTCATCAGAGAACACTTCCACATTGTTCATAATTGTTGCCTGATATACCCCCAAAATATGGCATTAAGAGCAGGCTTTACGATGGGGTAGCCTAGCTATGTAATGACTGATGACTTGAATATTGCAACAGATTTATTGCATAACAACATTAACTGAAATGAAATTAAACACAGTATAGCGTATATGACCTCAAATCTCTATTTTCTAGCAAGGCAGAGACTGGTTGGCAATGTGAAAAATGAAACGTATGGGAGTGGCTTCGTAGTGTACTATTCCGTTCACGTACTGTGAGTGGGCCGATAGCTGATGCTATGTTAAACTACCGCGTCATAGTAAATGAGCACCTGGCCGAATTATTCTACTGTGAAATGTCCGAACATAGAATGGATAAAGGATAGGAGACATAGACTGGTGAACCCAGGTTCAGCACATCACTCTTCCTTAAGAAATTACTAATTATTTCAAATTATGCCAACAATCAGAATGATGATTGCAACAGCAATCTTCTCTTGCACCTGATATGTAATACTGAAGAGCAAGTTTCTCTTACGTAGGCAGTCTTTAAGACAAGTGAAATATCAATTTAACAAGAAGCTTCACTTATACAAGCAAATTTAAAATGGAGAAAGAATAATAGAAATAATTATTGCTTATGACTCTTTGCCGTGCCAGGACCACTCTTAAAGTAGAGTAGACAACAAGTTAAAGTAAAAGAAAATTTCAAACGGCCTTAAGGTCCTTAAATAAAAGCCACAAAAGCATAACAGTGGAATTAAATAAAGGTTACAAATTTAAATTACACAACTACCAAGAGCAGAAATCAATCCTCCGAGAAACAGTGCAAATTTACAACTTTAAGTCTGGTAATGTTCCAGTGAGTTAAAAGAAATGTGCAACCGCTTTAGACCAAGCTGACACACAAGAGCAGTGAATTCCAGATGGAATGTAAATGTTCAAAAGTTAAGTACAGTAAACGTTCGTAAACTCAACAACAGAAAATAAATTGATTTGGCAAGCTCTAAAAGGCAGTCACTTAAAAGCACCCATCGAACAGAATACCAGATAAACATATTTTGTTTAGTAGCTGCAGCCGCAATGAAAATTCCAGCGAAAGCAAACGGGAGCAGTGTACATGCACAGGCCGAAAACCAGGAGTACGTACACAAGGGAAATTGCAGCCACAATTACGTCATTGCTCAGAACGCAAGGCTGTCAATAAGTAGCATGCAAATCACAAGATTAAAGCGAAGAGTTCCGAAAGTAAGGCCAGAAGGTCTTTCAAGACTTAATAGAGCCCTTACAGTATGGTAACGTTCGCTTAGCAATTACTTAACTCTATGTTAAGCGAATAAAGCTTAAAACTTTTAATTACAAGCATAAATTTCTATTACTCTGCTAAAGCTGCTACTATAAAAGGATAAGATCGATAGCAGTTTTAGTAACAGACATCGAATGTTCTTTTGAAACTACGCATTAATAGATACAAACCTACCCGCCTGGTACGGACTTTTGGCTTAACATTTAGGGATAAGACTGAGGTAGCAGACCTTCAAGATTTAAAGCCAAGTAAATAAAATGTAAAATAACATTACTTTGGAACATAAAAAGTTGATTGAGCATTACAACAACGAACAGAAACACGTGTGCACATTAAGTACGGCCGGCTGTATCGGAGCAGACCAATTAAAAGACAAATTTACCACTTCAAACTGCGGTCCATCTAAGTAAACATTCATCGAACCCGACGCAACAGACCAGCTGCCCGTACAACACTTCTTACACAACAAAAAATACGTTGAAGCGCCAAACAAACTGGTATAGACATACTCATTCAAATAAAGAGATATGTAAACAGGCAAAATACGGCGTTGCCGTCGGCAACGCCTATATAAGACCACATGTGCAGTTGGTTACTGCTACTGCAATGGTAAGTTATCAAGACATAAGTCAGTTTGGATGTGTTGTTATAGTCAGCGCACGAGTGATAGCGATGGGACGCAAAATCTCCGAGGTAGCGATGACGTGGGGATTTTCCCACACGACCATTTCACGAGTGTACCGTGAATATCAATCATCCGGCAAAACATCGAATCTCCGACATCGCTGCGGCCGGTAAAAGAACCTACAAGAGAAAGATCAGCGCTGACTGAAGAGAATCGTTCAACGAGACAGACGTGCAACCTTTCCGCAAATTGCTTCAAACTTCAATGCTGGGCCATCAACAAGAGTCAGCGTGCGAACCATTAAACGAAACATATCGATATGGGCTTTGTGTACCACTGATGGCTACACGACACAAAACCTTACACCTCGCTTCGGCCCGCTAAAAATGATATTGGGCTGTTAATGACTGGAAATATGTTGTCTGGTCAAACGAGTCTCGCTTAAAATTGTATCCAGCGGATGGCCCTTTACGGGTATGGAGACAGCCTCATCAATCCATGGACCCTGCATGTCTACAGGAGACTGTTCAAGCTGAAGGACGCTATGCAATGGTGTGGGGCGTTTTCAGGTGGAGTGATATGGGATCCCTGATACTTTTAAATACGGCTGTGACCGATAATCCTGTCTGAGCACCTGTATCCATTCATGTCCATTGTGCATTCCGACTGACTTGGGCAATCCTAGCAGGATAATGCGACACCACACATGTTCAGAATTGCTACAGAGTGACTCCAGGAACACTATTTTGAGTTTAAACACTTCCGCTGGCCACCAAACTCTCCAGACATGAGCATTATTTAGCATATGTGGGATGTCTTGCAACGTGCTGTTCAGAAGAGAGCTCCACCCACTCGTACTCTTAAGGATTTATGGACAGTCGTGCATGATTCATCGTGTCAGTGGTGGTGGTGGTGGTTAGTGTTTAACGTCCCGTCGACAACGAGGTCATTAGAGACGGAGCGCAAGCTCTGGTTAGGAAAGGATTGGGAAGGAAATCAGCCGTGCCCTTTCAAAGGAACCATCCCGGCATTTGCCTGAAACGATTTAGGGAAATCACGGAAAACCTAAATCAGGATGGCCGGACGCGGGATTGAACCGTCGTCCTCCCGAATGCGAGTCCAGTGTGCTAACCACTGCGCCACCTCGCTCGGTCATCGTGTCAGTTCTATCAGCACTAGTTCAAATATCAGTTAAGCCCATGCTACGTCGTGTTGCAACACTTCTGCGTGCTTGCGGAGCCCTACACGACATTACGCAGCTGTACTAGTTGGTTTCTTTGGCTCTTCAGTGTAGCAATCACTAAGCTGTTAGTCAAAGTTAGACTCGCGGCTTGAAACAGGTTACATCAGCTGTAAGAAAACCTCATCTTTCAAACTTCCTGCAGGCGAGGCTCACTGAAGGAATAAACACAACAAGCACCACAACATCTTAAGTACTCCATATACCATCATTCAGAGCACTATTTCTGTCTCACCGAGCGAGGTGGCGCAGTGGTTAGCACACTGGACTTGCATTCGCGAGGACGACGGTTCAATCCCGGCTCCAGCCATCCTGATTTAGGTTTTCCGTGCTTTCCCTAAATCGCTTCAGGCAAATACCGGGATGGTTCCTTTGAAAGGGCACGGCCGATTTCCTTACCAATCCTTCCCTAATCCGAGCTTGCGCTCCGTCTCTAATGACCTTGTTGTCGACGGGACGTTAAGCACTAACCATTACCACCACCACCACCACCATATTCCTGTCTCCAACATTCAAACTGCTCACGGCGAAAACATTCCAGAAGGAAAATTGCTGGTGCACTCTCCCCCCTGCTCAGAAATCAGTCACAATGAAAGCTATTGTTCATACTGCTCGGAACGCAGAAAGAGACCCTCACGGCCACCATGTCAACATACTGGCCCCTCAGTCCAGCACACGTGCTGCGGCCTCGTACGAACACCGACTCGCCAATCGCGTCGGGGGTTCTGCCTTTAGCCTACTTGCAGTCAGCGAGAACCAGTACGGCACTCGAACCTCCAACCGGGATGCCAGTCAATCAGAGGGTCGAAAGGTAGCACAAATTCACCTCTGATCACACCGTTACGTAGTAATACGGGTACCCTTGCGGCCGAACCTGCCAATCGCATCACCACAACCGGCTGTCGGTGCGCCCGTCGATCGGTAGGCACAATGAAGTGTTGCTCATTGCCAATCTGCGGCTGTTGTACCTCGTCCGCACGTTCCCGTCTCAGGAAAGACTGCAGGTTTTCCGACAGATGGCCCGGAATACGAAACACCGACGACATTGTCAGAGTTATCAAGACAGCAAACCTCTGGCGGTCCATAATGGAATCTGTCCAACACTCCATCGTGCAGCGACCTTCGAGACGTTTGAGCGCTCGACACTGTCGAACGGCTGGACTTCCAATCAAAGACTCCGACGGAAACCTATCGACTGGCTCCTTGCTAAACTTGCCAGTTTACATCACCAACCTTCCGACAATGATCGTGTGCGCTTATTGCGTGTGCGGAAAAGTGCAGGCAAGTCAACGTCCTCGCTCCATGGACGCTTGTCCGTCGCACTGCCCTGCTGTGACAAATATGCCATTCCTGGAAGAGCCGCACGAACGCAACCCACAGAATAACACGAGACGCTCAAAGTTCGCTCCTCCCGCCATGTGGCGCCCATGGTCTGAATGTGGTGGCGCAGCTGGACGCCAGACGAACGTTGGCGACCTCTTCTCTGGCTTTTGTGACCAGCCCCTCTATTGTGAAACACCCACACCATCAGGACTGTCACGGTCAGTTGGCGAGGTCTGTGCCCTCACCTGCAAGCTTCTGACTGTCACAAGTGGCAGCCCACAGTTTACAGAGAAGTGCAGCAAAGTACCTTCACGTTCATAACCAGCATAACCAACTGTTGGACATTCGGTATTCAATCACTGATGTAGCAAATCAATAACCGGCTTACTCTCGACGATTAAACCGCGAGTGTGTGTAATAAAAGGAATAAATAAATGAACGAACGACGAGCAACTGCTCGACGTCTTTCAACTGGAGTTTGGTGAGCAACTCTGTAAAGCTCTCGCGCCAACATTCCTTCAACGAAACACGTTCCTCTTCGTACTGTCTAATCCAACCTGATCAGTGTCCAAACATGATGAGCAATAGTGGAGAATGACTTTCGATAGAATATCATCCACACTACTCCGAAGACTGCAAGAGCTGTCAAGTACGGGAATTATGGCACAATCAGCTTAAGAGCACATCCATCCAAGTTGCTGACTACAATAATATACAGAAGAGTAGAAAAGAGAACTGAGGGTGCGTTCGAAGACGATCGGTTTGGCTCTATGAAAGGTAAAGGCACCAGAGAGGCAATTCTGACGTTTCCGTTGATAATGGAAGCAAGCCTAAAGAAAATTCAAGAGACATTCATAGGATGTTTCGACCTGTAAAAAGCGTCGTACAATGAAGAACAGTGCAAGATGTCCATAATTCTGTAAAAAAGTGTTGTGAGCTATAGGGAGAGACGGGTAATATACATGTAATATACAACATTTACAAGAACCAAGACTAAATAACACGAGTGGACGACCAAGAACGAAGTGTTTGGATTAAAAACAGTGTAAGACAGGGATGCAGCCTTTCACCCGTGCTGTTCATTATGGATATCAAAGAAGCTATGATGGAAGTAAAAGAAGGGTTCAGGAGTGATTTTAAAACTCAAAATGAATGAATATCAATGATACGATTGGCTGATGACATTGCTATCCTGAGTGAAAGTGAAGAAGAATTACATAATACACTGAGTGGAACGAACAGTTCAGAGTAAATGGAAGAAGGACGAAAGTAATGAGAAGTAGCAGAAATGAGAACAGAGACAAACTTAACATCATGATCGATGGTCATGAAGTAGGTGAAGTTAAGAAATTCTGCTACCTAGGAGCAAATTAACCAATGACAAGCGGAGCAAGGAGGACATCAAAAGCAGACTAGCAGTGGCCAAAAGGGCATTCCTGACCAACAGAAGACTATTAGTATCAAAGATACGCCTCAGTTTGGGGAACAAATTGCTGAGAATCTATGTTTGGAGCACAGCATTGTGTGATTGTGGAACATGAACTGTGGGAAACCCTCAGCTGAAGTTACAGACGAATGTTGAAAATTAGGTGGACTGATAAGGAATGAAAGGACCGCCCTGAATCGGAGAGGAAAGGAATATGTGGAAAACACTGACAAGGAGAAGGGACAGGATGATAGGACATCAGTTAAGACATCAGGATATGACATCCAAGGTACTGCAGGGAGCTGTAGAGGGCAGGAAGTGTAGAGAAAGACATTCCGCAAATAATTGAGGACGTGGGTTGCAAGCGCTTCTCTGAGATGAAGAGGTTAGCACAGGAGATTAATTCGAGACGGGCCGCATCAAATAAATCAGAAGACTGATGACTCAAAAGGAATAAAGTGTAGAATCCTTGAAAACATTGATCTGTAAGCTGTTTCTTTCGTGGATGAATTACATTTCCTTACAATTGTTGCTATGAGTCTCACCCTGGAATCTGTTTTTTAAGGTTTGTTGTATGGATCCTACCATTTTAGATCTCTCCTAATGCTTACTCGTACTAGTTTTACGGTAATTAGTGGTTCCATGACTCGTCAACAGTAGTGTAACTGTAGAGCAGTGGATTTCTTCTACAAGGTATGTACAGTAAGCTACATTTATTCACGTTCAAGATAAACTACCAGTCCCCTCAAGGTTCATTAAACTCTCCAGTTCTTCCTCCACTTCCCTACATTCTTCTGGTGTTGCTGTCTTCTCATAGACAACCGCATCATCTATTAACAGCTTCATAGTGCAATCGACGTCACCTACCAGACAATTTAGTAATAACGTAAACACTAACGGTCCTTCGCATTTTCCAGCGAACTCCTGAAATAACTTTTAGATCCGTCGATTTTGCTTCGTTAAAAGTGACGGTTGCGTTACACACTCATGTTCAGAAAAAAAAAACAGACTACCTTAAACGACTAGAGGTAGGATTTTTTTCATATTCACCCGACATGTAGGTTAGTATGGTCTGAAGAAATAATTATCATTTCAGCCACCTCGGTCCCAGTGTGTCCTGTTGAATAGTAGCCACAGAGTCCACCATGGACCCTGTTAACTTGTTCCATGTGTAATGGAATCTACGCGAATATGGGGCAAAATCGCACCCTGTGCAACAGCCATGCATGTTGCATTCACACAGTTTCAATGTTCATCATAGACGGTTGGCATTAGCGCTGCACCCGTCGATTCACCATATCCCACATACTTCCGATTGGTGACAAGTCTGATGACCTAGCGGGACAGGTCAAAACGTTGACATCCTGCGACACGAAGAATGCACCTGTTCGTGCGGCAACATGTGGTAGGGCATTGTCTTGCTGAAAATGGCGTCTGGGGTGTTGTGCAAAAAAGGCTAAGGCTACGGGTCACAGGATGTTATTCGCCTAGGCCTTGAGTTGGTAACTATGTCTTGAGCGAACGCAATCACTGTGATGCCGCTCCCCTTTCTAGGAGAACCAAAATGCTGCTAACATTTTCAAACAAACAAAACCTGGATTCGTCAGAAAACACTATCTGATGCCATTCCTATCCACAGTGACGCTAATCCATACACTATTGCCGTCTAGCATGCTTCTGCACGTTCGTCAAAGGTAGGAGGAAAAGTAGACGACGCACATGTAACCCACGCCGTAATAAACGGTGACGGACTGGCACCCGTGATAGTGTGCGATGTGTGACAGTGTTCCACTGTTGTGCTAGAGCCGAGGAGGATGCAGATCTGTCCTGCAACGCTGTTCGGATGAGGTGCCGATCTACTCGGGGGAGGGGTGTGGGGTAGTCTGGTTGCTAGACCTGAACCATCCCGCTGTGTTGTACGTCCTTCCCTGAACCATTCTGCACACGCAAGTTACACAGCCAAAACACTTTGTCCTAACAATTTCCCAGATGGATGCATCTCATTCTCTCATGCCAATAATACGGCCTCTTTCAAACTCACTGATCTGATGGTACGGTTTGCGCATACGTCTGCGAGGCATCCTACACGTCTACCCAAGTCACACTGATCCAGTACCTTCGGTTTAAAGCGACAACGAGAGCCGCAGGCACGTTTTACCGGTAGCTGGTGTTGCGCCGCGTTATCGATGTTGACCTTGAAACTGCAGGCCGACATGGCATAGTGTCCATGTCCTGTGAATATGAACTTCCTTTCTACAGTCGTTCAAGGTGTTCTGTGCTTTCAAAACATGGATATGTCTAGGAAATCTTGGCTCCATTCACAAATCTGGCCCGATACTCGGTAAACTCGAACTTCAACGCCAAACGACATAGCGAACCTGTATGGAAACCTGCTTGAAGTCAAGGAATTGAACGCCGGTGGCTACAGCGTTGTTGATCTCATAGACAGACAGTTGGTTGCTTGCCGCCAGACAAATAACCTGACTACCAAGCGTCGTGTCTGCTTCATAGGCTCCTCAGAGAACAAGCGCTATAGTTCCGCGCTTCAGAGATCAATTATCTGTCTTCTCATCGTAATCAAAACAGAAGGTCTCACTTACTTGGCACGCTATGTGCAGTCGTTCATCAAACAAAATCTTTGGCCAAGTCCGCCCTTTGTTGCTGCTGACCGCGCCTCTGCAACAAGCTGCTCTGTACTCTTCGGGCACTTTGGTGCACTGTTGGGTTTAAGAGAAAGCTGGACAGTTCATTCTGACTCTCTCATGGCGTTTCCTCAAAATCAATATATATTCCCACTTCACCCTCTGCAAAACAGCAAAGTCAGTTGTGCTATCCTTCTCCATTTACGTTTCTGTACCTTTCCTTTCTCTATCACACACGCAAACTGCTATTCCTTTATTGGCGTCATTACCGTTTTATCACGTTCCCCTCTGTTTCCCACTTCCACCCATTTCTTTCATGCCGGTTCCTACTAGCACTTACAGTTTAAATCTTCATTTTAGAAATTTATAGCGAAGAGAGTTGTACCATAACACACCTTTCAGACTAACTGCATATCAGACATGTAATAAAACTTTGATGTATTTTCTTACTAGCGGAGAAACCCGGCGTTGTCCAGACCTTTTTATATATATATCTGTGCGTCCAGAACCGTACGGCGCAGCATCTGAACTTGTGCTCAATGTTTATGACGTCTCATCTCCTGAATTATGCATGGTACAATGATATAATATTGTGGGTCCATTCAGCGGCATATGTTGATACTGTCTGCGAAATGTATTGCGAATAATTATAACCGAAGAAGTGATAAATTTAAACCTCATGTATCATACGGCAGTTTTTCATGCATTTCATTGTTTACCACGCTTTATCTCAAAAACTATGTATAGTAAAGTCATACAATACTGCACATAGATTCAGTGCTATATGTATCTACGGTCTAGTAAAATGTGCCGCGAAAACATTTAGTGGTAAGGAAGTAATAAATTAGGATATCATGCCTCATGCGGGATATTTACTGCATTTCGAGCGGGATGCTGAATTAATCTTGTATGGAATATGGGATGCAAATAAACAAAGCAAAAACAAAGAGTATGGATGGTCATCAGTACAAGACGCAGACTGTCCAATATTAAAATAGGCCAATCTACCATTTGCCAAGTAAGTGCATTTAAATATCTTGCAAACACAATAACTGAAGACTTGAGATGTCACCAGGAGGTAAAACTCGAATTGCTGTAGCGGAGGAGGCATTCAACAGAATGTGGCAAATTAGATAAAGGTACAAATAAAAGACTTCGCAAATGTTTTTTCTGGAGTGTGGCACTATACGGGGCAGAAACATGGGCACTGAGACGAGAAGATGAAAAAAGGTTAGAAGCATTTGAGAAATGGATATAGTGTAGAATGGAGATAATAAGCTGAATGAAAAGAGTGAGTAATGAAAGAGTATTGGGAAGGGTTGGTGAGAGAAGATGTCTGCTGCAGGTTGTAAGAGAAAGGAAAAAGAAGTGGTTGGGACATTCAATGAGAAGGGAGTGCTTGCTAGCAGATGCACTGCAAAGATTGGTTTGTGGGAGAAGAGTGAGAGGAAGGAGGAGATACAAGATAATAGACGACATAAAGGGAAGAGGAAATTATGCGAACCTGAAGAGGATGGCAGAATATCGGACAGTCTGGAGAACTACCATGTGAAAAGCTGCCTTTTGGCAGAACTATGATGATGATGAGAGCCCAAAATTAGTGAGCCACATACATTTTTCCTTACATTATTCTGTCTGCGTTGTCAGCGAGAAAACAATTTCACAGGGGTTTGAAATTATTAAATTTTAAATGATGATACTTACCTTGAATGTGCTTTAGTATTTTTATCATATTACTGACATCATTTCTAAATATTTTTTAAAGGTTTTCCAAGAGCTAACACATTTTCCAAGGATCAAAATGGTCATATGACCAAGACCAAATGTTCTATTGACACTTAAAAGCTTTGAAACAGAGAAAAATCTTCTCAACATAGTTTGATGTTCCAGCTGTTACATTACTACTGAACTGCGCACAAAAAACAGTGAGTAAAATCAAATTCCGTGGAACCATTATGAAAAGCTAGTTATAAATTAAATAAATAGCATTTTGAAATACAAGCTATTGGAGATTAACCGAAATTTTCATTTCCAAGCCAGGTAAAAGTGTTAAGACATTAAAGAAACTAAGTTGATTTGTAAGTACCACATGTTCCATTGTAAAAGACCTTCTATTTACAGAAGAAATGTACGTTGTTCCAAAACTGCAATATCTTCTGAACTTTTGAGGCTAGTTTACGGCCATAGAACCATAGTCTTTTCTGATTGTACTTCTGACCAGAAAGCAATTCTGGTGGTTGGGGTAGGAGGCCTTTGTTAACACCGCCTTTTGAGTTCCTGTTGTGATATTTCCATAACAGTTCTCTGCCCCCGTATCACCCCCTTACAGGATGAATTTCCAAAAAACATTCAAACACGAATTTTTTTTATTTCTAACCAAGAAGCCAAATACAAATTGTCAAAGACGCAGATCTGAAAATCATTTATTAGTTGTTTAATAATGATTTAGCTTCAAAATAAACTCTCATACACTAATTCTTTCTCTCAGTGTTTGAATTTCCAAAAATGCTATGTTGTACTTTTTTTTGCATCACACAGATAAACAAAACATAAATTTTCCTAGTTATACCTTCAAAATTGCATTAATAGCAATACATTTTCGAACATCTTTCATCCCTTACTTCACTCCCTTAGGAATGGAATGTCGAAAAATATCTTATTAAACGATGCCTACTGTCTTAAGATCAACAATACTCAGCAGTTTAGGCTGGAAATGATTAGTCGGTTAGTGAGGACGCTTTAGTATATTATACAACACCTAAATCTGTGGAACGCGAAATATGGACAAATACTGTAAAAAAAATCAACCTCTTGTCTAACAACAACAAATACTGTGGTATTAGCAGAAACATTCGCGGTTAATATGGACTATCGTTTTTTTTTTTTTTTTTTCTAATCAGAGCGTGCGACATCAGATCTAAACCTCAGCTTCCGCTGTGAAGTGCGCAATACTTCATGTGATTCTAAAATGAGTCACTAGACTCCAGTGCCAACCAAAGAACGTCATGTATTCTAAAGTACATTATCCTCCAGGTACAACCCACTCCCCTATGTATTGTCGTACTTCCGTGTCATTTATTAACGTACAAAACTGCCCTTAAAAACTTGAGAATCACGGCCACCAGCGAAAACGAACACCGTACAAAATTCAGCATTTTCCAACAAAAAATTGTGCTTTATAAACAACACTACGTTTATTGGCGTACTGAATAATAACATTGCTGTTTTGGCGGGGTTCAAATAATAAACATATTTCACTCTATACCCTCTTCCGTCACCTTATCCCAGTTTTTTATCCACTTTCGTCTCCACCCCCTCCTACCCCTTCAATGCAATACTTTCATTTTCACCCTGTGTACATATGGTGCACTACCTAACAAAACTACAGTGATTGTCCCCCCTGGACTTGGGTTATTGGCTCAATATTGTCAGCATTCATTTTGTGACATTGGTTATAGAGCGTACTACTCAAAAGTTGAGATATTTCATTATTTCGTAAACTTTGCTGGTACAGTAGCACCATAAGCCTATCAAGATACTTCTTCTCATACCTAATACTTCCTCCTTCACGCCTTTCTCCTATCAGTGCGTTTTATAAAGAAGCAAAGATGATTCATTCACCTATAACGGTAGATGCTCTAGTACTGAATGTTATTGATTATAATCAGTATATCTGTTCATCTTACATCCACTTCCTCCCAGACCTCAAATTAATCAAGTGATTTATTGATGTGGCTTTCTTAATAGAGACTATTTTCTTTATAGCTTTTTGTTCATATAACATCTACCTTTTTCCAATATAATTTTTGATGTACCTTTAACGTTGATACAACCATAAAATTATGCGACCCGTGGCATGTACTGGAAGTTAGTTTTTGAAACGTGAGCCAGCCATCATCTGAGCACCGATTTGGGGATTGTAATTATGTGACACAGTAGGCCTACTACATGTTAACGCATTTTATGTGGTATTTAAAATTAATTTTCAATGTTTTTAAATACTTTTAATCTTAGTGTCATGTGTACGTTGGGTGTGCATTTTCATGGCAGTTATGTTGCATATGAAAGAAGTTTTTATGAAAGGTTTCAGCTGAAAGTTATCTATTCATTTTAACGACCCAATAAGGTCGTAATATAAGACGTACTGATAGCTGCCGTCATTAAATTTCAGTAAGACTCAGGGGCACGATGGAATATGGAATCCCTATCAAATTCTGCACCAAATTTTTAGCTGAGTTATACATTCTTTTAACTATAATAGATAGAACATCCCTCGAACAAAAAGCTGCGCCCAGTGGTTGGAAAGGAACACGGGTCACACACATCTACAAAAAAGTGCTGCAGAAGTGATCCATTAAACTGGCGTCCAGCTTTCTTCACGTACAGTTGTTGTAGAATCTTATACCTTATTCTTGGTTGAAATATACGAGCAGAGTGACCTCACTCGTGCCAACCAGTATGGTAGCCGAATGCACCGATGACCTAAACTCCAATTCGGGGTTTTCTCACATAATACCATGAAAACCATGGATCAGAGCAGTCAGGTATATGCAGTGCTACTAGGCTTCCGAAAGGCACTAGACTCAGCCCCACTCATACGCTTGTTATCGAAAGTAGGATCATATGGGATATCAGAGAGAATTTGTGAATGGATTGAGGATGTCTTGGCGAGGAGGAAACAGCACGTGAGCTTGGACGTGCAGCCATCTAGAGGGTGTAGAAGACACGCCCCAGGAAACAGCTTTGGTATCATTGCTGTTCACGCTGTATATTAATGATAATAATGAACTTGAGGAAAATTTTAATACTAACATCAGCCTTTTCGATGATAATGTAGCTGCCTGTAACCAAGTAGAAGAGAGCCGGACAAAGGTGTCATTGTGGGCAAAATGCCTATTGGCATCCGGGGTTCTGCTGGCATCGCACAGGAAGTGCCTTAACGTCTTCTTCATGAAGGCTGTCACCCCATAGAGTTTTCTGTGTCACTCATGGGAGTCACAATAATTTTTTGGAGATTTTAGTAATCCTAATGTAAGATGTGTCACTTTGTGTATTTATTATTCAGAGAGAATGTCACTTATGCCTTTTTAATAAAATTGTGTTGGGAATGTTATATGTTGATTCCATCAACCTACTTTAGTTGTTGTAAGTACGGCCAAGCTATTGAACGGTTTACAGCTTTTGTGTGAAAGCGTCGATGTGTGTAAAGGAGCATCTCGGCAGTGGATTCCGGCCACTTTGCGCAGGGGGAAAACGTAAAAGCAGCGGCCAAAAGAAGGGCTCAGCAGCCATCCTTACAACAAGTCCTTATAAAAGTTACCTCAAAGCGGTCAATATAGAAAGAAGAGAAAAAGCGAAGCAAAAAGAAGGAAAAACGGAAAGCAGCCAAGGAAAAAAACGCAGTAAAATGACAATTGCGAAGAGCAGGAAACACAACCATGGAAGGAATCTTTTTTGAAGATAACGATGACACACAGTACTTGTACCGGAAAGAAAGGTTTTCAGATTAAAGGCCAGAAGAAGAATGGATTTAGTGCCAATTTTGGCTCCACTGGGCTCTCGATCTGTGTTCAGCTGTTGAGGAACACACTTTGACTTTTATTTGCGAAAGGCGTAATTCGAGTCACTTTTCAAAATAAAATACATATTTAGTTCTATTTCAAAGCAATTTATTATAACTTATTTTTGAGTTTGAAACTAAGCTGCCACTCATGTCTGGCAGAGTGATTACTTTGCCACTTTGTGAAAATTTGTTTGTTTAATGTACTTAATATGACCATAGGTAATTAAAGTAAACTAAATCTAAACTCCGTCCGAGCAGGCCTTGGAAGACCCAACACTACCGACTGACCGCCGTGTCATCCTCAGTCAGACGTCACTGGATGCACATATTGAGGGGCATGTGATCAGCACAGCACTGTCGCGGCCGTATGTCAGTTTACGAGACCGGAGCCGCTACTTCTCAACGAAGTATCTCCTCAATTTGCCTCACAAGGGCTGAGTGCACCCAGTATGCCAACAGCGCTCCTCAGTGCTATATCAGCCCTACAGCGCTTAACTTCGGTGGTCGGTGGGAACCGGTGTTACTACGATGGCAAGACCGTTGGCATAACGTGACTAACTATTCAATTGTTGTAAGTTATATTCACTTATTTCTATGCACTTCTGTATATTAAACAGAAAGAAAACCCTTTGTGTCGATGATAAACGTCGATTTCGCGTTAATTGTTGCTTCACCGTCTACACGATATTTTCCTGTTTCCACTTATTATCCAACCTTTTAACTGCCTTCGAAGTACTCCGTAGCTCCTGTCAAAAACAACGGATCGTATAGTCTCGCAAATGATAGGAAACATGGTTAAAAATCAAATAAGATGTGGGCTTGGAACTTTATGCTACCGGTGATGCGGACGTTACTGGACGTAGCTTATGTGTAATATTTATTCTGCTAACAAGAGCGGACTTTGCCGCATCACGAGACTCGAGAGCCGTTACAAGCCGCAACACTTGGACACACCGAACATAGCGGAGTGCGGCCTGTTCGTCACGTAGGCATCACGTGCTGCCATGTGACACACACCCAATGCCTGAGAGTGCTGGAAACTTCTAGAACAAGTGGTGCCGGGCGTACTACCACCTATCAAAAGGCTAGCCGGCATAGTGTTGCGGGCAGTGATGGGAGTGATGGCAGTGATGGAGCAGCTGGTCAGTCGGTCAGACTTATGATGCTGTGGGATTGTAGGGCAGTGCTGCGCAACCAAGAGGGAATTAGACTCAGTTCCATGTAGTCAATACTTAGTCTGGTGCGGCTGCCTCTGTTCTTGTGGGACTTAGACCCAGGGAGCTATGAGACGTTACACTACTAAGAAGGCAGTTAGTAGACTTTGTATATAGAACTGTTTACAAAACCGATGTGCCAGGGGTGCTTCCAGTGTACATGTGCTCATGCAAAGGTTTATGCTTGCACCCAGTGTACCCTGAGATCCCAGCCGAGTTCCGTGTTCTAACTCACCCTACAGCCCTCTTCCCAGTGGAGCAGGTGCACAGCAGGCAGCCCACGACCACGAGACCTCCTGCCATGTCCTTTGACGCGCATTCTTGCAGTCCTTCCACTGCCTCTCAGGACTCGTCAGTGGGACACTACATTAGTTACCTGTAACAGAAACATACATACTAAGAGAAGAAAGAAAACAGGAGCACCACTTTTACCCACATGCAAGTAGTTATTCGGTTTCAAATTGATTCATCGAGTGTTACGTGTGCTCCTGAAGCAAGTAGTGTCAAATTCTGTGCAACTGCGCATCGTATCGTCAAAATGACAAGTTGGTTGCATGATCCTGCCCTTAATGCTTCAAACGTTCTCAATTGAGGAGAGATCCGGCGACCTTCCTGGCCAAGGTACAGTTCGACTAGCAGGACGAGAAGCAGTCTGTGGAGTGGCGTTATCTTGCTAGAATGTAAGACTTGGGTGTCTTGAAATGATGTGCAACAAAACATCCCGGAGAATATCCTAGGCGTACTGTTGTGCTGTATGGATGCCGCGAATCCAACCAAAGGCGTCCTGCCGTGAAATGAAACAGCACTGCAGACCATCACTCCTAGAGTCAGGCTATGTTGTGGGCGAGATTGAGGCTGGTAACCCACTTCTGTCCACCGCGTCCCCAGGCAGGTCTTCACTGGTCTTCAGGGCTCAGTCCGAAGCTGGAACCATCACTGAAGATACTCCATTGAATGAGATTCGAGGTCAACGACATACTTGGAGACGCTGAGAATAGAGGTGGGGTACCGACCTGACTGTCGCCCGCAATGCTGCACGATAACCAGGAGTGATGCCATCTATTTTCATAGCAGGAATACTTTGGTTGTTATCTGCTGCACCCTTGGAGTACAGTGTTAAACCGAGGAGATCCGACGCTTCATTTTGTTTCCCTTCATGGCGAGCCATCCTGGGTTTATATTTCTGCCATATAATGCCCACCCCCACACCGAGAGTGTTCCTACTACTTGTCTCGCTTGAGTCTTTGCTTGCCAAATCCCGCTTGGGCCAACGTTGTGCACAGGGTCCTCCAACCAGCTCAGGATTTTGACAGTCTAACTCGCCAACCGGACAGAAGTGGTTCGATATGCCTCGGGAGGATATCCCACAACTATGTTGACCTATGTCAAGCCAAATAACCACTTTCATAAGAACCAGAGGAAGACCAACGCCTTACTGAGTTGCTCAATTTGTGAAGCTCTTTCTCTTGAATAAATCATCCAGTTTTTCTCTGACTTTAGTCGTCTGCTTTTCGGCACATGTACATCACATTAATCGAGTTCCGTCCCATTCAGATAATTCCTTTGCGGTGCGTCGTGTTTTTGTCTTCGTGTAACACTGTTATCGACTGATATCATGCGTACTCGCCAAATAAACGATTTGGTAGAAGCGTCCTCGGGGAAGATGAGTTTGGATTCCGTAGAAATGTTGGAACACGAGAGGTAATATTGACCCTACGACTTATCTTAGAAAATAGATAAAGGAAAGTGAAACCCACGTTTCTAGCATTTGTAGACTTAGAGAAAGCTTTTGACAATGTTGACTGGAATACTCTTTTTCAAATTCTGAAGGTGGTAGGAGTAAAATACAGGGAGCGAAAGGCTATTTACAATTTTTACAGAAACCATATGGCAGTTTTAAGAATCGCGGGGCATGAAAGAGAAACAGTGGTTGGGAAGGGAGTGAGATAGGGTTGTAGTCTCTCCCCGATTTTATTCAATCTGTATATTATGCAAGCAGTAAAAGAAACAAAAGAAAAATTCGGAGTAGGAATTAAAACCTATGGAGAATAAATATCAGATGAACATCAACAAAGGCAAAATGTGGATAATGGAATGTAGTCGAATTAAATCGGGTGATGCTGAAGGAATTATATTAGGAAATGCTTAGAGCAGTAAATTAGTTTTGCTATTTGAGGACCAATATAACTGATTATTGTCAAAGTAGAGAGGATATAAAACGTAAATTTGGCAATGGTAAGGAAAGCGTTTCTGGAGAAGAGAAACTTGTTAACGTATTTGTATGGAGTGTAGCCATGTATGGAAGTGAAACGTGGACGATAAATAGCTTCGAAAATAAGAGAATAGAAGTATTAGAAATGTGGTGCTACAGAAGAATGTTGAAAATTAGATGGGTAGATCACATAACTAATGAGGTGGTATTGAACAGAATTGAGGAGAAGAAGAGTTTGTGGCACAACTTGACAAAAAAAAGGGACTGGTTAGTAGGACACGTTCTGAAGCATCAAGGGAACACCAACTTAGTACTGGAGGGCAGCGCGGTGGGTAAGAATCGTAGAGGGAGACCAAGAGATGAATACACTAAGCATATTCAGAAAGATATAGATTGCAGTAGGTACTGGGAGATGAAAAAGCTTGCACAGGATGCAGTAGCGTGGAGAGCTGCATCAACCAGTCTCCGGGCTAAAGACCACAACAAAAAGCTTAACTGAGCCTCTCGAAAATGCAAATATGACACTGAACACCAGTCAGTTACTCATACAGAGTTAGCTTTATTAGATGTGAAGCATTTCTTTCGAAGTTTTAGGAATCTTCGTTTATGTGTTCTGTTGGTAAAAAACGTCGATTTAGCGTTAACTGTCGCTTTATCGTTCAGACGGATTTTCGTGTCATTATTCAACATTTTTAACCGCCGTCTAAGGTGTTTCGTAAGAATTGTTGCAGATAGCCGATTCTACACGAGGCATGTCCGGAAAGCCAGAAAGTTAGTACTGTTTTGTAAAGGAACTCATGAAATTTTCTTTCTTCACAACCAAATTTATTTTTGAGTGAAAGAGTGTACATGGTCACCACTATAGTCCAGACTTTTTTCATAGCGGGAAACCAACTTTTCTGTGCCCTCTTCGTAGACAGCCGCCATCATTGAAGACAACCACTGCTGATCACCGGTTTTTTCATCGTAGTCTGCTTGTTGAGTCCCTTTAGAGATGTGAAACCATCGCAATTACAAACAAAAGGGGTGGAACGCTCATTTACGGCACTTTGTTGCACCATAACAACGCACGTCCCCATTCTGCTGTTGTCACTCAGAACCTTCTTCGGCAAATCGTTGGAAGCAGTTCGATCACCTACTGTACAATCCCAGTCTCACACCTTCTGTCTGTCGCTTTGTAAGTAGGCTGTTTAGGTTTTTATGTCGGTAACGCGCTTTGTATGAAAATTACTGACTGTGCCGTGTTCAGTCTGTGGCTGATTTGCATTGTTGGAATATTTGCTATTCTACTTTTTGGCAGCTGGATATGAACAGCGCGTAGCGTTGTGCAGTTGGAGGTGAGCCGCCAGCAGTGGTGGATGTGAGGAGAGAGATGTCAGAATTTTGAGAGCGGATGATCTGGACGTGTGTCCATCAGAAAGAGCAGATTTGTAATACTGGATATCATGATGACTTTTGACTATTATTAAGGTAAATACATTGTTCAAAATCTTTCATTTGCTAACTATGACTGTCAGTAGTTAGGACCTTCAGTAGTTTGAATCTTTTATTCAGCTGGCAGTATTGGCGCTCGCTGTATTGCAGTAGTTCGAGTAACGATTATTTTTGTGAGGTAACTCATTAATGAAAAGTATAGGTTGTTGTTAGTGAGGGCCATTCTTTTGTAGGGATTATTGAAAGTCAGATTGCGTTGCGCTAAGAATATTGTGTGTCAGTTCAGAGTTAATCAGAATCAGAATAAGTAATGAGAGAAATGTCTGAGTACGTTCAATTCTGCTCAGCTGTTGGAAAATCAAATAACGTAAGAGGTTTATCAGCACAGTAATTCATAAATTTTCCAAAGGGGACGTTTCAACGTGTTCTTGAATTTCATTGCCGTTTAACAGCGTTGACGACGCAAAAACACCGTGTCCAGCAGCGGCGGTCTTCGCAGGAGGCATATTTCTATGAAAAGGGCATAGAAAAGCTGCTTTCGCCCTATAAGAAATATCTGAGCAATTGTGGCAACTATATAGAAATATAGTTTAAGAAATGCTCTTCCTTCCGAAAATAAGTTTTGGCTTGACAAAATTGTCTGTATGACTCTTTTTTTCCCTGAACGGTACTTACTTTCCGGTTGTGCCCCAACTTACTTGTTAGAAATACGTATCATTCTTTCTAGTCTTTAGGTACAGATCTTCCCACGAAGGAGCGGTTGTATGTAACTGCTAAGTATAGGGCTATTGTATAATCATACTCTGAAAGGAATCTAGCTCGTACCGTCAGGACCGATGACCTCAGCTGTATTACGTTATTTAAGCTGCTTCCTACACCGAAGGTATCTATTAACTTACTCATGTTGGCAGTTCTTGAATCGAGTTGAGGAAAATTTACTTCGTCTGCTTTGGTGAAGCACGTGCACAATGTACAGTTATCGCCGCGTCAGACTGCGGTACGGCTGGAGGAAAGGTCGTCCGCCTCGGCGAACAGAGGGATACATATTCCAGGATAAGCGGGGCGTATAGGTGGGGGGGGGGGGGGGGCGCCGCCCCAGGGAGATCCGGCCGCCCCACCCAGTCGATACCTCGGCGCTCGTCTGCACCGGAGATCACACTGGCTGCAGCGCCAGCCCAGGGTCCCACTAACTTTGGATACCACGGCCTGAGGGGGAAAAAAATATGTGGCAGTACTGGAAATCGAACCCGAGTCTTCTTCCACATGGCAGCATGTCGTTCTATCGACTAAGCTACGGAGGTGGACTATGTCTAAGATATACAGACCTAAAAATTGAATAGTAGGTGTATCTTATCACGAAATCATTACTCCGAAATGCCTGTCGTAATATAGTTCATATTTTTCGACTTTCCATAAAAATGCAAAATGTAGTACGAAACCATCAAAAACGATATCTAACCTTTAGAGGTAATCTACAAATTACAAATTTCAGTAGCATGAGCCATTCAAAATTCAGAAACTGTACTAGCCATCAAGATAATAATTCTAATATTGTATGGTTCGGAGTTTGGAAAGTCTCAGGGTCAGAGAAAGTTGACAACGAATAGTTTCATTCCAAAATTTCTACAGGCTGTAGTTACACATTCACAAAAAAAGGAAACAAAAACTGACACACCACGATGGAATCATCCGAGTGGACGAAATTCTGAACATGTGATGTGTATGCAAAGTGAATAATTCCGTAATTCGTTGGTTCATTGTAGCACTATTTGTTTGCGGTTAATCTAAAGTTTTATAATTTTTTTCTTTAAAATTTTCACATATTGGTACTATATTTTTTGTATATGTAAAGCAAAGTGTGCTATACTGGAGGTTGAAGTTCTTTAGATTTATGTGAGTATTGTATGTAAAATACCATGTAAATTGTTTACTACGTTAAATAATTTCCTAATGACATTTTGTATTTTAAAATATTTGTGTGTATAAACTGTTCAAGCCGATGTAAGTTTGACGACTGTAAGAAATGGTCACACTTAAGAACAATATAAGAAACAGGTGCTGTGTTAAAGATAGTGTGATTTTGTTAGAAACGAAAGTGGCTCTTAGGAGTGGAGAAGGTGGCAAGGAGGAATTGGCGCGCTACCTAGAGCAACCGTGCGAAATATGTCACACAGTCTGTAGGCAGCAGTGATTAAGGCAACACCCTTGCGGAGCAGGAGAAGCTTCGCCAGAAAATTTGCACAAAACTGCCTCGACTGAATGCAAACTGGTTAGAGCATTCCTGCGAGTTGTTGGGTCAATATATGTAAAATTAAACGACGCCGATAATGAGAAATTGAACACTTACAGCAAGATACTTGCAGCCCGTACTGTGGGTACTGTAGCCGTCATAATTGTTCGCCACATCCAAGCCTACATCCACCAGATACGATTTAATTGATTTTTACTTTTGTACAGTGTGAATCATTAATTAAATTGTGTTTTAATAATCGTTCTTGAATTTTAAAGGAACCCAGTTATTTCATCCTAATCATTCACGTACATAGGGATTCTTCCCGGTGTTTGATTAACCAGAGTATCCTTTTTTACAGACTTATGAAGTACTAAGTCAATAGAAAGTGGCAAAATTTAAATTGTTTTATGTAAATAATGACAAAGTTTTTTCAACTACTGCAAAACGCTATACTAAAAGTTTGCTTACGTAATATTCAGTTGCAGTGAAGCTAAGTTACTAGAATCTTTTAAGCGACTATACAGAGTTAGTTCATGGAATAATAGCTTTTGAAAGTAAATTACAGTAGGAAAGAAGTTTTCTTGAAGTGAAATGTTCAGTATAAAATGTGTCTCTTAGTATCTGAGTATTTTTATATTTAAGTTTATTGATCATGGAAAGTACTTTTCTAAAGGTTCCCCCTGACCAAATTTTTTAGCTTCCTTGAAGTTATGCACTGAGCTTTTTCTGTTTAAAAGACATAATGTAAAAGGGTGTAGTCTTACATGATTTACGTTCATTAATATTTATTTGAAGAAGCAACTTAAACAGTAGCAAGAAACAGGCAAAATCCATACTTCTGCTTTTCCAATACTTCACTGTTTCTTTGCCTGGATAGGCTGGCGACAGTTAGTACATTTCTGACACCACTAAATGAACTTGGAACTGAGTTGTCCTAGCTTTAATATAATAATATTCATACTGCATTTCTTTCTAACCACTTGGTAATATCTTTGGGAAATAATTGAATAATCTGATTTACTTATCCATTAGACACAAAAGATGGTCAAATCCTGTAAAAAGGGCAAGTGTATTGATTAGGTTTCCCTACTGACAGGACTATTCTCTCATAGTGTACTTAATTTGAAAACTAAACTATATTCAGTAAGAGGATTTACGTGGCACCATAGAGATAGCGTTTTCTATTATTTAGGTAAAAGCACACTAAATTACCATAGTATTGGTAGCGTTATATCACCTCTAGCCTCTACGGAAGTAGTTACTTAGCTTCGCATTCATAGAGTTGTTGGATATATTCCTGAGATGTACCGTGCCAAATATGTCCAATTGGCGCATCGGATTATCACCTCGAGCTGGTTCTAAGGGCGTGCACATTATGCTCCAAACGTGCTCATCTGGAGAAATATTAGTTTTGGCAAGCTCGAAACAATCTGTTCTAACTCTTTCCGTGTGCAAGCGGGTATTATCTTGCTGAAATGTAAGCCCAGGTTGGCTTGTCACGGAGGGTAACTTAACGAGGGGTATAATATCGTAACCATGGACCACTGTCATGTAAGGGTTCCCCGGATGACAAACAAAAGGGTCCCGTTATCAAAAGAAATGGCACCCCAGGCCATCCATCTAGGTTGTCATACAGTGTGGCGGAAAATCCTATGGTTAGTAGCCCACCGCTGTCCAGAGCGTATCCAGAAACGTCTTGGGCCTGGAATCTCACTGAACGACGATGAACTCTTTTCAGTGGTGAGGACCGACTCGAGTTGAGGCCCGACGACCAGCGAAGCGGTACGTCGACAATATTCTACGGCCCTTTTGTTGTCCTTAAAGGCAATCCATCGTAGGCTTACATTTCAGCAAGGTAATGGCAACCCGCATAAGACGAGAGTTTCTACTGCTTGCTTTTGTGCTTGCCAAGGTCGCCAGATCTCTCCTCAGTTGAGAACGTATGAAGCGTTATGGTCAGCGTTCATCAACCATCTTGGGATTTTGACTGTCTAACTACCAGACTGAACAGATTTTGGGACAATGTCTTGCAGGAGGACATCCAACAACTTTACCAATCATTGCCAAACTGCATAAGTGCTTGCATAATGACTTGAGGTGTAGCAACACGTTAATGGATTGCTGAATTTCTAAAGCTCTTTGTCATGAGTAAAGAATGCAATTTATCAGAAATAGTAACGACTTGTGTGTACATGTAGGTAACACTACAGTTTTCCATCCCATTCAGATAATTCCTTCATAGTATGTTTTTTTTTCACTATCTTAGATTGTACATACACAAATTGTCTGTGACTAATTACCTTGAAGAAATCGACCCATGAATGGTTGTTTACCCCTCGGTAATGGGAAGGGGGATAATTTTTTATAATTCACATTTACGTAGGTATAATAATGATGTTTGTAAGGAGTGTGTCAGAACTCTCCATTACATCAATATTGCACTCACTAATGATAACAATAGTGCCAACTTAAGTCTATTCCTTGCATTGTGTAAGACTGAAAGTAAATAAGCACTGAGATATCGTTAGTAACAATCTGAGGGCAAATCATGGAAGGGTCATTCTGAGGATTGTTGTGGGACGAGGTCTGCCTGCGAGAGTAAAATTACAGTAGTGTTGGTCGAAGGCTCGGACACAGAAGACGTGTCACGATGGCCTCACGTCGGTCATGACAGATCTTAACACACTCAAGGCCTGACTTCATTTATATGGCCAGGAGAGACTTAGTTGGCTTAACTACGCTTGAAAATGGAATTCAAGGTAAAATTCGCAAGCATCGCATAAAGCGCAATTCCGTGGTTAGGCTCGTAATTGTTTCTTCGAGTCTACAATAATCCCATGTTTTGCTTGTTAAAGAAATCTCCTTGTCCTCCAAATAATTATAATAATTACTCTCCACATCTAATTCATAAATATACTGTGGTTATTAAATGTTAATGTAACTTTGAAATTGAAATAATTTATTAATCTCGCACTCAGACATTATCCATACTTATAAGTTTACTGTCAGGAATTTCGCCATTGTTAATACTTGTTAAACTATTATTGGTCATGGTGATTTCAGAAGTTTGTAGATAGACTCAGTTTAGGAAATCCGTTCTTACAAGTTATTTATTAGTTAACAGGACCCAAGAAATCTCCTTTTTTATTTAATTCATTCTTAGTAACAATAAGCTTTAGCCGCTTCTGGTGCATGCTGCTGCGAATTGCTGTAAACCACGTGGAAAAAGGCAGTCACCTGTAGAGGTCAATGCAAAACAGAGATACTGACACCCCTTAACACGTCATGTACTCTAATCCACAAAATTTCGTTGCACAAGTCAGATTCTGAATCACTTGTGAATTCGTATTCAGACACACAGTCAGATAGCTTAGGTATTCATTGATACAGGTTCATTTATTTCTGTAGTTTTTCATATTCAACTACGAAGTCAGATAGGTTATACAAATGTCAGATTCAAGTTTTTCATGTAACGATCTGTAGAGGGCTTAAATGACAGTGAAACTGACATTCACACAACACACATACAGTGTTATGCAGGTTATATTCCGATTACTGATAGCTCTGGTTGCTAATCGAATCCATTTTCACAGACGAACATAGCCTTTATTTGTTGTAGGTACCTTACATGGTTAAGCTAGAGAGTTGTATAAGAATGCAAATTCAGTGAAATATGCGCCTGGAGCATTTATTTTTACAGTTTTCTCCAACGAATCATATTCATTTATTGTTAGTGTTGTCACACGACCACACATCGTTTTCCATTATTGTACGTTTTCGTTAATCCACAAACAAAATTACGAAACCACACCACTTCTTTTGTCTCAGATATAACATATGGAACAGGTACAGAGTGATTACAACAATACATGGGTGCCAAAGATACTGTAATTGTGATACATTAAATAGAGATGACATTTCGAAAAAAAGGCACATAGTACTGTTCTATTAAGTTGAAAATTTGTTTTACATTCATTCTAGGACCTAAAATGCAGAGACGTAGATGGAATTTAGTGAATTACAAAATTACAGACGCGGTCCACGGGACGGTAGACAAATAAATTTGGTTAAGAATATATGTAAAAGCCTCATGTGCAATGTGCGATTTGAACGATGGTGACGACAGTACGTTAAGATTTATTAGCATATAGTCTGATAAGCTTTGTTAACTGTAACAGGTACATAAAATGCTCTAATATCTGTTTCATGATCTGCAAATGGGCGAGGAAGTCCTATGTTGCAATGTGGACAGTAGTGGACAGTACCTCAAGGAAGTTTTCAAGAAAGGAGTATGAGCCAATTTGGTCTGCTCATTAAGACTATAGTCAGGGTATCGGTGTGTGTGTGTGTGTGTGTGTGTGTGTGTGTGTGTGTGTTCGTGTATTTGTATTTCTTTTGACAGATTCATAGTGACCTTTTCGTAAGCTAGCTGTACAATTTTCATGTAGTTCTCACTGAATGGCTTTCTTCAGCAATTTGGACTGCAAAATAATGCAGATGAGTTCATGTTGCCAAGTCTAAAAGCGTTAAGGTATGCTTCACAATTAACCTCACAACTTCTGGCTGTCTGACGAATTCTCAGTTTTAGGAAGCCTTGGATAGATTAACATGACTGATTAGTTTTTGTTGTATATAAGAAACTATCAGCCCCGATTGCGCTAATGGAACCAACCGTTAACTAGGTTTCAGCCCAAATAATTGAGCCTTCTTCAGAAGACAAACCTGAATTTATAATTTGTCTAAGAGGGTATGGTCTAGAAATAAAACTAAAACAACCTATACCATGCCCTCTTAGACATATTATAAATTCAGGTATATCTTCTGAAGAAGGCTCAATTATTTGGTCTGAAACCTAGGTAAAGGTTCGTTTTATTACCGCAGTCGAGGATGATAGTTTCTTATACATTTTATTATCACGATTGCTGACTGGGCGGCAATGTTGAAAGTACAAAAAGTTTTTGGTGTAATTCACTTTTAGTAGAGAAGCTGATATCAGTATCCTTCTTTCTAAATAAGTTTGATGTATGGTGAGACAATGGGAATATGAATAGGTTGGCCTTCTGTGGGAGATGAATTTGTTTTGGAGTGAATGTTGAGTGAATTGTTGTTCTGTGGTTCGTTGCTGCCGTACATCACCAACAATGTGTATCACAGAACAGCTATGGTCTCGTAACATGTCCTCATTTGACAAAAGTGCATCACATGCATGAATGGCGTCTTCCACATTCTCCCTCCCCAAACTCACAAAAAAGTCACATATGGTGAGATCAGGGGACTTTTCTTACAGCTGCCCCGGAGGCGGTGCACCCAACTGTTGAAAAATGCAATTCCTGGTTTGTTCTCGCAATTTTGTAATAAACGAGCTAACTAGGAATCGCATTAACTGGTAACTTACAAAGGTCAACTCTTAACTTCTTTGAGTTCGAATTCACTTCTAGGTTCTGTCTTCATTAGTTAAGCAGCTGTAGCTATTGGAAAACGAATGAATCTTTTTGAAACTCTCTGTAATCTTTATTTGTTAATTCCTATTCGTAACTGCCAAATGTAATCATAACAAATGATACCAGGACTTCTTTTATTACTTGACAGTTCTCACTATTGTAGCTACCGGTTGAAATGTGTGTGTCTGCACGCTCCCACTCAATATATACAATTAATCACAGAAGATAGGTCCACGCCCTCCATATGTACATTAGTAATACAAGCTCAAAATTGTTTCCCGACAACGTGCCAACGAACCACAGTGGCATCTTGGACAACAATAACAATTAATATATTTTCTCTCTAACAGTCCGTCTTTTTTAAATACATGTAATGCAGGTATTCGAAACTATATTTTCGGGTTCAAGAACGATTAATAGTTTCAAACTCTTTCCGTCTGCATCAGAAAAAAGTGAATTATGTCGGTAAATCTAATTACAGTGAAATACATGAGGAATTTAAATACTACTCTATCAGCAGGTTTCGAAGCAAATGTATATTACTGGTGGGTGTGCAGGCTGTACTGACGCGTTTCAATATCGGCTCCCAACTCAGATAATAATGCATAGTAATTATATCCAAAGACCAGTTTACGATACATCTGCTCATTAATCGTCGATGACACACGAATGCAACCGACATTTCTATTAACATAAAGACTGAAATTTACGTGACAGGACGTTTTGAGATTTAATGTAGCGAATGGCGACCACGTTTATGTTTCAACGCAGACGTTACAGAATAACAAACATGAAACGTTATGGCCAATATTTCAGAGCACTGGATTATTTTAGTATCTTATCTGCGTGTTGTGAACATTGTATGAACTTTTTAGAACAAGAGTGGAATCACATAAGAAACAGAGGTTGGTGGCCAAAGGAATGTGAAGCAATGATATATTCTGCAATCACTTTTTTAAATATATAGTTCCTCATTTTAATTTGCAAGAGCAATGAAAATAGTTACATATGCTTTTAAAATAAACTTATATCAATTCCAGCAATTAGAGCACAAAACCAAGTAGGAGAACTTGGGAAAGAGCAAAGCATCACAAACAAATTTCTAATAACTTGTAGGTCAGCCGCATACTGAAGGAAAAGTATTTGAATTGTCAAAACTGAAAATGCGATGGTTAAGAATTGTTCGACAGGAGCTCTAAAGCAACAACAGTTTTATACTGTTGCATTATGCGCATCTGATACCATTCACAAAAACAAGAGTTAACTGGAACAGAATGACCTTCTCCAAGCCAGCCACTATCGTATTTCTACAATAATATATATCCTGACGCAGATATTTTCTGTTCGTATAACTAAATTAACTTGGTGCAATAAGATCTTTTGCCCTCCCGTCCTCCCTCCCTCCCTCCCTCCCTCCCTCTCTCCATCTCTCTCTCTCTCTCTCTCTCTCTCTCTCTCTCTCTCTCTCTCTCTCTCTCTCTCGCTCTCACACACACATACACACACACACACACAGACACACACTACCATTTTCTTGCGAACAGAACATAAAAAATTTTATTGTTTAAGTTCGATAAACTGCTACTAAAGTTTCGTCCCGTCCATCCAAATCCAGTCTGAGTACCTCTGCTTTATGTGCTCAGCTAATCTCTACTGCATCAGATATGGAATGCCCTAATCGTAGTACATTACCGAAAGTGTTCACTCTTCAGTTCAGAAAGATGACTGTAAGTAACACGGAGTTCACATCTGCACCACTGAGGCGCCCTCATGGAGGATGAACAGGTCGTTAATTAACAGTACTTTAGACATGAAATTGCGTAATCGAATGAGTTGATCAAAACATAACGATCATGATGTACTAATAAATGTTTAAGGATACAGGACACTTTTTCCAGTTCAATATTACGTAAAAATCAACACCTACTTCTTTCAGGCACTTCTAATAGTGCCAGTTGATATCAGGGAATGCAGCACACTTTCTAAACAAATTGGAAGTATTTTTAATATAATTGAACCTGCTTATGGTTATTAAAAATTACAAAGAAATTGATGCAGTTTTTTCCAAAATGCTTCCTCAAATTGAGGTACCATTTAATTCAATGTTATACATTTAAAGGAGACCAAATTTTCACGAGATATGCGTAACATGATGGCTGAGGTACTAGACCTATTTAATTCCACCTACTATGTATATAACAAGGATAAAAAATACCACTTCTTATAGTTTTTTCCTAGTAAAAGTGTTATTAATTCTGTAATTTAGTTGATTCTGCAATAAAGCTTAGGTATGGTACATAAGTATGGACTATTGCAAGTTACAGAAAAAAAATAGACCAATGCTTTATAAACTTTAGGAAATATTTATACCTGAATTCTGAGAAAAACAACATGCGGAAAATTGTGAATCAAGATAGGAGTCTAATTAATCCGTGCTTCAGAACATTCCTGAAGCATAGTCTTCATCCTGCAGCATTTTATCATCTTCAGGCTTCCTCTTAGCATTACTTTTAGCACTTATTGCTTCTTTGGTAACTTGAAGAGCGAATCTTTCAGCTTCATGCACCCATTGTCTGTCACACGCAAGCAATTTATCTTCCATATTAGAGCCACATTTTATGCCAAAATTTCTCAGAACTTCCAACTTTCCAATCACTCCCTCACTGAAACGTATCACTGCATCTAGTACACCAACCTCTAACGTATTTAGTCCTACAAAAACATTCTTTGGTAATCTTCCCAATACGCAATGGTTGAAACTTTCATTTGTATTCTGAGTGCCTCCTTGAAGACATTTACTAAGCAAAACAGGGTCACTCAGGTCTCTAAATATCGGTTTTATTTCATTTATAACAGGCTCAGGGAGAGAATGTTTATGGTGGTATATTTGTCCACTTTCTTTTGCTTTTTGGTAATCAGGGTGAACATCTGAGGACAACTTATGAAAGTAGGTGGCGTATTCAGCTTTTCTCATTGCTGTAACGTCATTAAGAGGTGCAGTTCGTCTAATGGCCAGTCCATAATAACTCTGAAGTAGGTTTATTTTCCGTTTCTGTCAATCTGTCTCGGCCACACAGAGATTTTTCATCAGATGACAACTTTCCTTTCATATCTCTTGGTAGCTTCGTCGATCTAGCACTGATCCTCTTTTGCACATGTCCACAACACTCTAGTTTTGTTACCAAGGTACCACCATAAACATTGAACTCATTAATTTTATTGAAAGCTTTAGAGTTCCCATCGCCTAGGTACTTCGTATATCTAACGTTATCAGCGGGGACCCACCTCTGAAATATTTTTAGAGCTCCATAACACTCCATACCTCCACTGTAACCATCAAAATTCTTAGAACACTGATGTTCAATATGTTCTTCAGTGTTACCATGGCAGGTGTGGCAGTACTTAGATAACCACTCAACATCAACAACTTTTCCCACGGAACGTCTTGCTCGACAGTGCGATGTCCCATCAAGTGCAACAGCAGTGTCCCTGGTTCCACTGCTATTTACAGTTTCTTCTACTGCGCGTTTCATAGATGCTTCAGACACAACTGTCAAGGCACCTAAAAGTATTTTTATGTACTTACTGAACCTACTGGGAGGAGGAGGAAGTTCCATCAAACCACAAAACGTTTGAGTAGCCTTTTTTCCTTTTCCTGTTGCACGCATTGCATACACTAACTTCAGATTCACATCGTATGAATTATGCACAAATTTCGAAGCCATTTTCGAGGTAGATGTATTGCAGGACCTACCGAGAACAACTAATTTTGACGCTAAACCCTTTCTACTACTTTGTGGTTCAGTTACTTCCAGACAGCCTACACCATCACATTGTTTACATTTCGCCTCTTCCTTTATCAAAGAAGATAACATGCCCACATCAACAACAGCAAATCAACTACAACGAGCCTCATTGTTAACACAAATATTTGAATCACCAGGAGGCGTGCCATGTGGGAGTTTCTTCTCTGAAGAAGTGATACACAGGTTAATTTCAACAGTGTGGCTTGCTTTGTTTGTGAACTAGTTAGTACGGAATTACCTGTTATTGAATTTCTTGATGCGTGGCGTAATTCGCATTTATTGTACACTAAAGCATATGTTCTTCCACAGATATATGTAGCACTTGGCCAACAAACATACAGTAACATGTGAACAAACTGCTTCAGCGAAACAAAATTAATACTAGCTAAGCTAATCCCTTACAGACACTAGAAATCTGCACTGTTATCAACATATTCAATGTATCATACGGTTAATTATTGGAAACAGAAAGTTCACAGTTCTTTTCGAAATAATACTTTCTGTAATAGTAGTAAAGGACGTGTGGTGGCATACATGACCGTAGCTTTAAAATTTGGTATGTATAGGTCATTTTTCATTTGAAACCCTATAATGTGTATATCAATGTAACTAGGAAAGACTATAGAATTTAATAAAGTGATTAAAAAATTCAATTTTTCCACCATTTATATGTACCCTCTATCCTTAAATATGAAAACTAAAGTTCAGAAAATAACAAGAAAAACTATGGACACGTAACTGAAACTTAATACCTTATATTCTTAAAATCAGTAATAGCAGTCCCCAACAAATTTTAGTCCCAGTAACAGCTCAAAACTCTTACATAATAGCAAAAACTTCTGTGAGTTACAAATTTATCAAGATGTCCGCTTACAATAATGTATTGTGGCATTTGCGTTCAGTATCTCCACACAATTTCAGACCATATAAGGCCCAATTCATTACAGTCGTGTCCCTCGTAAAATCAAAATTAGAAGGAAGCCTTCTGAAGTGTCGAGAGAGCACCATCTCTGTTGCAGTTGTACACTGAGGTGACAAAAGTCATGGGATACGTCCTAACATCGCGTCGGACCTCCGTAGTACAGTAACCTTACGTGCCATCCACTCAATAAGTCGTTGGAAGTCCCATGCTGGAATACTAAGTCATGCTGCCTCTACAGTCGTTCATAACTGCGAAGTGGTACTGGAGCACGAACTGACTTCTCGATTGTGTTCATAAATGTTTGATGGGAACTCAATATCGGACGATATGGTCGGCTAAATCACGCGCTAGAGTAGAGCAGCCGTTTTCCTTTTCCTATTGTACGCATTACATACACTAAATTTAAATTCACATCATATGAATTATGCACAATATCCTAAGTTATTTTCGAGGTAGATTTATTGCAGGATCTATACAGAACAACTAATTTTGACGCTAATCCCTTCCTGATACTTTGTTGTTCTGTTACTTCCAGACAGCCTACACTAACACGCTGTTTACATTTAGCTACTTCCTTTATCAAAGAAGATGAGATGCCCACAAGCAACAAAACCACAACAACCAGCGTCATTGTTAACACAAATTGTTTCAATAATTACACGGAGTTCTTGGAATCCTGCAGCAACAAAGGCTATTGATCCGTATACTGTGTCTGCGATAGTAAAAGGTGTTTCTCAGTACTCATGTGGTTGAAGTATTTTGAAATATAATCCTAATAGTACTGTGAAGAATAGTCCTTGTAGTGCATGGAAATGATTAGATTCTTTAAGAATGCGGTGTACTAATGTTATGGTCACCGCTGAGGCTAAAAGAAAAGCTGCATTAAGTAATGAAATTTGTATAGGATTAAAAGGTTAATTCCTGTTGGAGGTAATAGTATTCCTAGTACAATTGCTGGTACTAGTCCTCAGCTAAAGAAGGATCAGAAGAAAGATACAAAGAATAAAACTTCTGATGCAATAAATAAAATTATTCCTCATCATAGTGCGGTGGATACAAATCCTGCATGTAATCCTTGATATGTTCCTTCCCGGACTACGTCTCGTCATCATTGAATTATAGTTAATAAGGTAATTCCAAATCCAATTATGAGTAGGTTGTTATTAAATATGTGGAATCGTTTTGCTAATCCTGATACCAGAACTATTGCTCGAATTGCTCCTGTTAATGGTCAAGGTCTATAATCTACTAATTGGAATGGGTGCTTATAGCGAGTTGTTAACATAAGTTTAGTAGACTTCTCTAGAATATAAAGTTCTTAGAATTGAGAAAACGTAAGCCTGATTTATAGCTACAGCTGATTCTAGAATTAGTAGAAGTATTTGTCCAATAGTTAGTAATGAAATTAAATTTAATGCTGTAGACGACCCCGTATTTCCGAATAAGGTTAATAATAAGTTAATAATTGTATTTGCTGCTAGCCGTACTGCTAATGTACCTGGTCGGTTAATATTTCTGGTCTATATTAATGGTATGGACTAAAGGACCCAGCTCATTCCATGTAAACACAGCGCAATCTGTTATTGAGCCACGACCAGCTTGCACAGTGTCTTGTCGACAGCTTGGGTCCATGGTTTCGTAGGGTCTGCGCCACAGTCGAATCTACCATCAACTCTTATCAACTGAAATCGGGACTCATTTGACCAGGCCACTGTTTTCCATACGCCTAGGGTCCAACTGATACGGTCACGAGCCTAGGTAAGTCACTCGAGTAGGTCATCTGCTGGCATATCCCATTAACGCCAGATTTCACTTCAGTGTCCTAAAGGGTACGTTCGTTGTACGTCCCACATTGATAAATGAGTTTATTTCACGCAGCTTTGCTTGTCTGTTAGCACTGGGAACTCTCCGCAAAACCAGCTGCTCTCGGTCGTTTAGTGAGAGGTAAGGCCTGAAATCTGATATTCTCGGCACACTTTAAGACTGTGGAACTCGGAATATTGAATTTCCTAACGATTTACGAATTGGAATGTTTCGTGCGTCTAGCTCCAGCTACTGCTCTGCGTTAAAATTCTGTTAATTCCCGTCGTGGGGTCAAAATCACGTCGGAAACCTTTTCACATGACTCACGAGATCACAAATACTGCTCCTCCAATGTACAGCCCTATCATACCGTGTGTAAGTGATAGGGCGTACTACCACACCCGTAAGTGTGCATATCGCTATCACATGTTGTCGCCTGTTGCACATGTTCTCACTGTCGACAGAATTCCTACCTTCTTTAAACACAAAGAAACATGAAACGAAACATATTTGAAAGACAGGTACTGCAGATGGGTAATGTATTGCCCCGATGGTAGTCAATAATCAACGAAATAAGAGATTGGCTATCATTAGTGTTCATTACAGTCGTTTCGCTCTTTATAAACAGATCACTCATCACAAAAATGACACCAGGTCTACTGCAAGTTTCGGGCACTAATGGATTGGTAAGGCACTCGGGTAGGTAGTATGCTAGCATATACCACTGACCCCAAATTTCACCGCAATGTCATAACGGATACGTTCATCGTACGTCCCACATTGATTTCTGATGTTATTTCACGCAGGTTATTTTACACTACTGGTGTTCGTTTTGACATATTTGACACGTGAGTAAGTTTTGTGTAAATTTACAGCCTCATGGCCGGCCGCTGTGGCCGAGCAGTTCTAGGCACTTCAGTCCGTAACCGCGCTGCTGCTATGGTCGCAGGTTCGAATCCTGCCTCGGGCATGGATGTTTGTGATGTCCGTAGGTTAGTTAGTTTTAAGTCTAGGGTACTGATGACCTCTGATGTTAAGTCCCATAGTGCTCAGAACCATTTGAATTTGAACAGCATCATGCGTGAACATCCTGACGTAGCCTCTGGCGTTATGCTCTAAATCATTAGTATGTTGGAAACAGTATTTGTCCGGCAACACTTCTCTGGTGTACTCACGAATTTACGAGTACCCATGGGCATTACAAGAAACGTGACCTATAGAGCTGTCGATTATTTTCCCTTCAGAGCGGCTGGCGACTTCTGTCTGCAAGGAAGCACTGCATCCAGTCAATAACATGGTTCAGTACATTGTAAGCTCGTATTCTCTGCACTAAATGGCAATGAGTAACTGTAGCTAAATGTACCCACATCGAAATATGTTTTGCATCACCTGGGTTGCTAGAGTTTCGGAACCTGTACAGAAAATTGGAATAGGGATAAACATAAACATCATTTCCGCCCATTTCATCGCTCAGGAAACCACACATACCACCATACAGGTGCTGCCGATGTGGTTCCACTGTCGGTCGGATGATAGCATTGAAATTATTCGCAATAATATGAAAATGAACATTTATATATATCTGGAATCCCGTTGTAATTTGTTTTAGATCTATCTTCAAGTACTGTGATATCCTAACTATTTATTTTTTTAGCACATGTGTACAGTAACACCATACAAGTTATTGCAGAATGTACATTGGTAAGAAAAGTTAACGAAAGTAAACAGTTTCGTACAATAAATACAGTCCTTAAATGCAGCCTACTGTTTTATGATTTTTTTCTATGGATTACGTAAGCTGTTCAGACATAGTTAGACGCATTGCTGTTGTGTCAGGAAAATTCGTATGGAATGAAATCTGAGGTCGTGCACTCAGCCAGGTAGGAAAATTTGTATACGGTGGTTAACTCGACCCTGTGATAGCTCTGCGTCGTGAGCAATATGCCGGCGTGAGCAGAGTATGTAATCATGACCTGCAAATGTAAATCATGCGTGAAGCAAATTAATGAGGAATTAATATTGGTAGCCATTATGCAGAGTAGCTTACCAGATAAACATTCATAAATACATGGACCAATTGTTTTGTCTCGGATAATCTCATTCGTACAACGTGATTAGGCACCCTTTCGCATCATTAATTATTCATAGCTTCCAGTTCCAGAATATATCAACTGCTTACGCGTCGCCTGTTTCTGAACCTGTTCTTTCATTAGCAACTGCATTCTGCGCCCGGATTGGCGGATGCGGAGTTGATTGGATTCTGAAATACCTCTAAAACATTTGCACTTTATTAATTTCATGGTTATTGAAGAGTAATATTGGCTTCAACATGCTCCAGCTCCCCACCCTCTCTCTCTCCCTCGTTCTCTCTCTCTCTTTCTCTCTCTCTCTCTCAGTATGTCCCTGTCTCTTTTCCAATCTCCTCTGTTTCTCCCATCTAATTTTCGTATTGACGTTCCAACTGTAGTAAGTGATTTAGGTAGATGTTCATACACCATTTGCAGCTTCTGTTGTTACGTATGAAGTTAAATTGTGAGTGTCACGTCTTCTTTCAGATAGATTAGCATACGGTGTATGATCTGAAGTCCCCGTATGGCACGAGTCGACATATATGACGGCTTGTTCTCTCCTTGTATGTCTGATAGTCTGTGGAGGAATGGCAACCCATTCTTCCCCAAGAGCCGAAATTGCAGATCGTAGCTGTGTTGAACACTTGTATCTGCAGCAAAGTCGACGCACGGGCTCATGTGACAGATCTTGCATTGGGTTTGAATCGGGAGACTGGGCATGCCAGTTCGGTATAGGAATGTTGTTGTTCACATACGACGACCTCACACATGTCGATTTACGACAGGTTCCATTGTCACACTTATACAGTCATCGTTTACGAACTGTTTCTCTACAGTAAGCAGCAAGCAATGCTGTAAAATGTGTTCGCATCCTTCCGTTTTCAGAGATTCCTGAAGTCCAATAAGGGGACCACACACAAACGACGTAAAACGCTCCTACACCGTAAATGAATCTCGTCCGTACTGCAGTTTTGCTACCAAACATGCAAGCGAGGTCTAGGGGTAGCATCTTTGATCACTAATCAAAACGTCTTCCGTCCCGGTCAGAGTCTCGCTACTGCTTAAATACTGAATAAAAACTACCAGCCATGGCGGCCTATGACTTCCGGCATAAGAAGGAATCCTCGTCCTGACAAAGGCCTTGTCAAAGACGGCAGAGGCACGGACAGAAGTTCAGGGCACTCTCATTCCCTTGAGGTGGCGAACTGCCCCTGAAGGTGGAACTCTTAGCAATGATCAAAGGTATGATGATGCAGCAAGCATTAAAGACACACAAGCTGTATCCACAGAACATGTAGCCTCACATTCAAGTGTCATAAAGGCCACTCCATTGCCAAAGATTCTGTACTAATCCCCCGTCGGATCTTCGGGAGGGGACTGCGAATATGGAGGTGACCATGAGAAACAAATTTAATAACCAATGAAAGGGTAAAGCTCTACGGGTCAGCGCGTGGGGTGTCAGAAGTCAGAATGTCTTAGGGAAGCCACAAAATCTGGAAAGGAAAAATTGTAAGGTTCAATCTGGATACAAATGGCGTGAGAGAAGTGAAATGGGAAGTCGAAAAGGATTTAGGGTAAGACGAGTATAGAGTAATATCAGCAGCAGCCGAAGATAATGTAACGTAAGTTGGAAGGAAGATTAAGCGTGGGTTACTTTGAACAGTTAAGTGACACTGTTGTTCTCGTCAGAATCGGCAGCAAACCAACGCAGAAAATACTAATTTAGGTGTACGTACCGAGCTCTCAAGCAGAAGTCGATGAAATAGAGAAAGTATATGAGGATACTGAACGGGTAGTTGACTACGTAAAGAGAGATGAAAATCTAATGGTCATTTGTGATGTGAATGCGGCTGTAAAGCAGGGAGTGCAAGAAAGCATTACGGGAGAATACGGACTTGTTAGTAGGAAGACTAATTGAATTCAGCAATAAATATCAATCACTAATAGCGAACACTATGTTCAAGAATCACAAGAGGAAGATGTATGCTTGGAAAAGACTGTTAGATTCGGGAAGATTCCAGTTAGGTTACATCATGGTCAGACAAAGGTTCCAAAATCAGATGATGGATTGTAAGGCTTACCCAGGAGCAGATATAGCCTCAGACGAAGAGTAGCCGGAAGTATGAGAGAGTAGCCAGGAACAATCAGTGCTCAAAGAAGTGGTATGCACAAGTACATAGGAATCAAGGGATATACTTGAAGTTATCTGAGGCTGGAGATAGTGCGATACTGAGTAACTCTGCAGGCAGTTCACTTGAGCAGTAATGGGATCCAAAAAGGGCAATAATCGAGGTTTGGAATAAAAGCGTAGGTTCAAGGAAGGTAATTACCAAGAAATCATGGAAAACAGAAGAAATACTTCAGTTGATCGACAGGGGAAGGATGTAGAGGGAAATTCAGGAATACAGAAATACAAGCGACCTAGGAGTAGCATAAACAGGAAATGCATGAAAAGTGTAAAGAAACCGAAAAAGAAGTGATTGTTGGAAGAACTGACTCGCGTATAGACAAGTAAAACACTTGCGGTGAAATTAAAAGCAAGTGCGGTAGCATGTTCCGATGTTAAATGCAGACAGAGAGAGCGTATAATTGGAAATAGTACACTGAGGGTCTTTACGAGGAGGAAAACTTATCTAATGACGCGATAGAAGGAGAAAGAAGAATCGATAGAGAAGAGATAGGAGATCCACAATTAGAATCAGAATTTAAAACTTGTTTGGACGAATTAATAGCAAATGAGGCGCAAAGGATAGATGACATTACATCAGAATTTCTGAAATCATGAGGTGAAGTGGCATCAGATTGATTATTTGCGGTGGCGTACGGATGTATGCAACTGGCGACCTACCATCAGACTTGCGGCAAAACGCCACCAGAAGTGTGATTTTAGCTTGATAAGAGGCAGGTGTCAACTGTGGCATTCATTCTGCAAAACATTTACAAAGCATGTGTTGCCACTTTTATGTTTATTATTAAGATTAGGCACTATCATTCCCGTCTAGGTAAACTAGGCTTGAAACTAGTCGCCTAATATAAAAACTACAACTTTTGACAAAATCGTTAAAAACACTTGAATGAATTTAATAAAAATGCTAATTCCCTGTCAACAAAATGTTGAAACCGAAGAAATATAAAACGATGCGAGATGTTCCAAGTCCTGAGACGGTTCAAATGGCTCTAAGAACTATGGGGCTTCACATCTGACGTCGACAGTCGCGAAGACAAAGAACTACTTAAACCTAACTAACCTAAGGACATCACACACATCCATGCCAGAGGCAGAATTCGAATCTGCGGTCGTAGCACCAGTGCGGTTCTGGACTGAGGCTCCTAGAACCGCTCGGTGACAGTGGCAGGTGAACTCCTGAGAAAGATGAGGATAAGCTCTAGGGAGAGGGGGGGGGGGGTAATATACACTACTGGCCATTAAAATTGCTACACCACGAAGATGACGTGCTACAGACGCGAAATTTAACCGACAGGAAGACAATGCTGTGATATGCAAATGAGAAGCTTTCCACAGCATTCACACAAGGTTGGCGCCGGTGGCGACACCTACAACGTGCTGACATAAGGAAAGTTGCCAACCGATATCTCATACACAAACAGCAGTTGACCGGCGTTGCCTGGTGAAACGTTGTTGTGATGCCTCGTGTAAGGAGGAAAAATGCGTACCATCAAGTTCCCGACTTTGATAAAGGTCGGATAGAAGCCTATCTCGATTGCGGTTTATCGTATCGCGATATTGCCGCTCGCGTTGTTCGAGATCCAGTGACTGTTAGCAGAATATGGAATCGGTGGGTTCAGGGGGGTAATACGGAACGCTGTGCTGGATCTCAACGGCCTCGTATCACTAGCAGTCGAGATAACAGGCATCTTACCCGCATGGCTGTAACGGATCGTGGAGCCACGTCTCGATCTCTCAACAGATGGGGACGTTTGCAGGACAACAAACATCTGCACGAACAGTTCGACGACGTTTCCAGCAGCATGGACTATCAGCTCGGAGAACATGGCTGCGGTTACCCTTGACGCTGCATCACAGACAGGAGCGGCTGCGATGGTGTAATCAACGACGAACCTGGGTGCACGAATGGCAAAACGTCATTATTTGGGATGAATCCAGGTTCTGTTTACAGCATGATGATAGTTACATCCGTGTTTGGCGATATCTCTGGATCGAGTCCCAACAACAACAAATTCTCATACCAACTGTAATCGAGAGTCATGTGCCCAGGTCGCGGTTTTCCAGACGCCTGGTCCCAATACCAGGAGAGGCACTGCAGCCAATGCCGTGCTACAAGCAAAGGCAATGGCGTTTGTCGTCTGCTGCCATAGCCCACTAACGCTATACTTGGTACACTGTCCTGGCGGTTACGTTCGCCGTACGTCGTTCATTGACTTCTGCGGTGTTGCTTGTCTGTTAGCACTGCCGTAAATGCCGACTCTCTCGGTAATAATGTGAAGGCCGTCACCACTGCATTGTCCGTGGTGACAGGTAATGCCTGAAATGTGATATTCTTGGCACGCTCTTGATACTCCGGGTCTCGGAATGTTGAATCCCCTAACGGTTTCCGTAACAGGACGTCCAGTGCGTCTAACTCCAACTACCATTCGTCGTTCAAAGTCCGTTTATTCCCATCGTGCGGCCATAGTCGGGTCTGATAGAAAAACAACTAGAATCGTTCAAAAGAGCAAAGGCCGCTGATCCTGATAAGATACCAGTTCGATTTTACACAGAGTACACTAATGAACTTGGCCCCCTTCTTGCAGCGGTGTACCGAAGGTCTCTAGAACAGCGTAGCATTCCAAAAGGTTGGAAAAGGGCACAGGTCATCCTCGTTTTCAAGAAGGGACGTCGAACAGATGTGCAGAACTATAGACCTACATCTCTAACGTCGATCAGTTGTAGAACTTTGGAACACGTATTATATTCGATTATAATGACTTTTCTGGAAACTAGAAATCTACTCTGTAGGAATCACCATGGGTTTAGAAAAAAAAAGGGTTGTGTAAAACCCAACTCGCGCTATTCGTCCACGAGACCCTTGACTTCCGCAAGGCATTTGATATAGTTCCCCACAGTCGTTTAATGAACAAAGTAAAAGCATATGGACTATCAGACCAATTGTGAGATTGGATTGAAGAGCTTGTAGATAACAGAACGCAGCATGTCATTCTCAATGGAAATAACTCTTTCGCAGTAAGAGTGACTTCAGGTGTGCCGCAGGGGAGTGTCATAGGACCGTTGCTATTCACAATATATATGAATGACCTTATGGATAACATCGGAAGTTCACTGAAGCTTTTTGCGGATGATGCTTTAGTATATACAGTGGTTCTAACAATGGAAACTTGTACTGAAATGCAGGAGGATCTGCAACGAATTTACGCGTGGTGCAGAGAATAGCAATTAAATCTCAATGTAGACAAGTGTAACGTGCTGCGAATACATAGAAAGAAAGATCCTTTATCATTTAGCTACTATATATCAGGTCAGCTACTGGAAGCAGTTAATTCCATAAATTATCTGGAAGTAGGCATTAGGAGTGATTTAAAAGGGAATGACCATATAAAATTAATCGTCGGTAAAGCAGATGCCAGACTGAGATTCATTGGGAGAATCCTAAGGAAATGCTGTCTGACAAACGAAGTAGTTTACAGTAAACGTGTTCGGCCACTGCTTGAATATTGCTCACCAGTGTGGGACCCGTACCAGGTAGGGTTGATAGAAGAGATAGAGAGATAAAACTAAGAGCATCGCTTCGTTACAGGGTCATTTAGTAATCGTAAAAAACGTTACGTTGACGATAGATAAACTCCGGTGGAAGACTGCAGGAGAGACGCTCAGCTCCGTACGGGCTTTTGTTGAAGTTTCGAGAACATACCTTCACCAGGGGCTCAAGCAGTATATTGCTCCGTCCTACGTATATCTTGCAAAGAGACCATGAGGACAAAATCAGAGACATTAGAGCCCACACAGAGGCATACCGACAATCTTTCTTTCCGCGAACAATACAAGACAGGAATAGAATGGAGAACCGATAGAGGTACTCAAGGTACCCTATTGATGTCAAGCAGTTGGAGACAGCGGCTGCCATAAAATATCTAGGCGTTAATATCCAGAGCGATCTTAAGTGCAATGACCGTATATAACAGACTGTGGGAAAAGCGGACACCACACTCAGATTCGTCTGAATAACCTTAAGGAAATGTACCTCACCCATTAATGAGGTGGCTTATAAGGCGCTTCTTCTAGTGAGTATTGTTCATGTATCTGCGATCGCTATCAGGTGGGACTGATATAAGAGATAGAGAAGCTCCAACTAAGAGCGGCGCGTTTCGTCAAGGAATCGTTTAGCTGGCGAGAGAGCGTTACAGAGAAGCTAAACAAACTCCGCCGGCAGACGTTAAAAGAGAGGCGTTGGGTATCACGGGGGGATTTACTATTTAAATTTCGGGACAGTACATTTCCGGACGAGTCAGGAAACATATTACTTCCCAACACATACATCTCGCGTATTGACGAAGAGGAGAATATTCGAGGAACTAGAGCCAGTACAGAGGCTTGCCCACAATCATTCTTCCCATGCACTATTCGCGAGTGGAACAGGATCAGATAGTGGTACCGAAAGCACCCTCCGCCACACATCATTAGGTGACTTGCGGAGTACAATGTAGATGGATAGTAATACTAAGAGTCGAGCGGTCTAAGGCACCTTCTCACGGTCCGCGCAGGTCCCCCGACAGAGGTTTGAGTCCTCCCTCGGGAATGAGTGTGTGTGTTATCCTCAGCGTAAGTTAATTTAAGTTAGGTTAAGTAGTGTGTAAGCTTAGGGACCGATGACCTCAGCAGTTTTATCACATCAGACCTTACCAAAAATTTCAAAATTTACTAATACTAATAAGTAAAAAAAATTCAAATGTGTGTGAAATCTTATCGGACTTAACTGCTAAGGTCATCAGTCCCTAAGATTACACACTACTTAACCTAAATTGTCCTAAGGACAAAAACTCATCCATGCCCGATGGAGGACTCGAACCTCCGCCGGGACTAGCCGCACAGTCCACGTCTTCAGCGCCCTAGACCGCTCGGCGAATCCCGCGTGGCAATAAGTAAACAAAGCGCCTGTATGGTTCAAATGGCTCTGAGCACTATGGGACCTAATATCGGAGATCATCACTCCGCTAGAACTTAGAACTACTTAAACCTAACTATACGAAGGACATCACATACATCCATGCCCTAGGCACGATTCGAACCTGCGACCGCAGCAGTCGCGCGGTTCCGAACTGAAGCGCATGGAACCGCTCGGCCACAAAGCGCCAGTATGTCAAGATGTTGTGATTTAAATATCTTTGAAGCTGCTGGAAGAGTCAAAAACTAGTCTCCCTCTTTTACACCTCCAACTCTGTCCGGGTCACATTATGATACTTGTGCTACGGTACGAGTATTTTCTATTCTGATCCCCTCATTGTTTGTACGTTCATTCCTTTCAATATTTATTTCTTATGCTTAGGTCATCAGCTCGGAACGGACATTGGTCGTGTGTCTTCTACTTCATCGCGATAAAGCGTAACAGAAGTCGGACGAAGTTAAAATGCCTGAGATCTTCGGGCAAAGACGGACGCGCGACAAACGTATTTACGTGATACTGCTGAGCCTCGGACCTTGTCGCCCACGGTGAGGTGGACAGGTGATTGTGGTGAGTCCCAGGCAGGTGGTAGCTTTGTGGGCGGGGTCGCGGCTGGGCTGTGGCGCCGCGCTCGCCCACGTGCGCCCTCGCTTCCCTGTGGACGCTGCCTGTGTCGCTCTTCCAATATTGTTCCCCCTTTGTCGCAAGGCTCACAATCTCTCCTCCCTGCGCTGAGAGCCGAGAGGTGAGAGCCGGATCAGATTAAAGCCGGAAGGTGTCGCACTCCAGAGCGCGCCCACGCCTTTCATTTCGGCTCGGAGGCGTCCGGTAGCTGAGAGAACGGATCGATCTCAGTCGTATTCCATGATCCCCTTGTTGATCGAATGACGGGGAAATGGAAGTCTATCCTCTGGAGACAGCAATTAACGAAAAGCAATAAAGGTTTGGCTTTCTCGTGGCAACCGATCTGTGCTCCTTCGCTGGCTTTGTCTCACTGCTGAAATTTCACTTCACTATTGTATTGAAAGCTAAAATCTCGCCTGTGGTGGTTTCTCTACAATACTACAGTTTTCTTTCGGTTTTCATTTCCTACGGACTGTGTGCTAGGCTTCTAATGCCTTAGTATTAAAATAAGATCAGTACTTCTTCGTAATGTACTAGAGGCATACAATAAGGAAAATAATATTTTTCTGAAACATTCTAAACATTCATGGTGGTGTCTGATTGTTCTATATCGTGTCTCCCTACCACTTTCGCGCAACGACGCTCTGAGTGTGTTTTTTAGGGAATTAACTAGTCTGAACCTGGGACCTGCTGCTGGTAAGGAGACGCCAGACCACACATGACATGTAGAATTCAGAAGAGTTCAGTGAGACTAGCGATAATATAACCAAATACTAAATGATCTCAGCGTCAGCGCCACTGCACTCCCTGTAAAAGAATCTTAATACTAACTAAATTTAGTGGAAAGGGTTCAAGGCTTTCCTATTTTTAGTTAGCTGGTAAAATAACGTCGAAAAAGCAGTTAAGTTTACCATTGGAAATTTTATTCTACTCACAAAACATCGTTTATAAATTGCATTATTGATAAAAGGAAATGTTTTAATACAGGATGGTAAAAACCAACTGCGTTCAACAAAAATGTGAACCAATATTCCCTGAATGGGTTTCCAAGTTCTACAATCGATCGAAGGATGACCTATGCCATATCACATCTATAATCTAAGTTTAATTTAAGTTTCACAAAAGAGAAAACTATCAAAATGGTCTACAGTGACCCTCAATTATCTTTAATTACTTATTTAATTTGTCGTAAATTACAGTGGCTGATGTGGCTTCTCAATAACTATATAAAAGAAAAATCATCGCGTTTCACATCTGTTCTTGAAGTGGCAAATGTGAACACCATGAGTTTTAATTAACGATCGACACTAGTATTACGCAAAAAGGTGGTTTAACAGATGAGACTTCAGCAGTTCTGAGTGAAGTCTTATGCGCTCAAAAATGCGGCATCGCGTGCGTTCATTACCTTGTCGGTGTTTAAGCAGCGACAGGGCGACAGCTGCCGGCGCAGCAGCCATCCAGCTCGCCTTCTCGGAACCAACTCTCCTCTCACTTCTCCTTACTACAATTTACCGAAGATGGTTTAAAAAACTATCTGACTGTGTTTTAATCTGACCAATCAGAGTCTCAATGTGAACCTTAAGCTCCGCCTACAAAAATTCTGTCTATCCAATGAGAAACGTTATACTTTTCGTGGTGGGGCAATGTTTTTAAAGTTTGCAACGTAACAGAGACGCTAAAAAGTCTCACGCTAAAACGTGCGGGTGGTGTGGTCCTTTTAGCGTTATCGTGAGATCTATACTGTTCTTCTGGAGGGCTCTATCTTTTAACATGGGCTGGAGGATTGTCCTAATGTAACAGACACGCGAAAAAGTCTCACGCCAAAACTTGCGGGTGGTAGTGGCCTTTTTTGTGTTATCGTAAGATCTATACTGCTCTTCTGGAGGGCTCTAGCTTTTAACATGGGCTGGGGGTTGTCCTTGACGTACCTGAGACGCGAAACAGTCTCATGCTAAAACGTGCGGGTTGTGTAGTCGTACAGGTAGGCTCGCGGCGTGGGTGCCCAGCCCCTCCCTTATCGTAGGGCCTTCTAGCTTAACACGGTTCTGCTCTCTGCTTCTGTCCTCGTTTCTCCCCTTGGAACTGCGTCTGCCTCATGGTGGGAAGGTACGACATGCATTTAGGCATTCTTGTGTTAGTCTGTGGTATTCCATTTGCTCACTCGGTACTCGTATTACTTTGGTTAATTTAATGTCACGATTTATTCGGAGCTATGTGACATACTAGTAGATTTGGTTATTATGTCAGGGTTTTCATGGAAGGTGTTGGATTTGCCTGACACCTTACATATCACCACCCTTCGAACTTAATTTTTGCACTGAATTTAGGCAATGATTGAATCGTTGTATAAGTCAGTCAAAAATTTTCTAATTTATCGAAATTTTGTTGCATATTGTTGAGCCACGTTATTCTGTTCTATGCTAGTTTGTGTTACTAATTTATACTTTTATATTCTTCCACATTATAAATAAAAATGACAACAGAAGAATATTTTTTCTATTATTAATTTTTAATTATTTTCTTTCTTTATTTAAGTGTGTAGTTTTTTTTAAAGAAGTTTGTTATCGATAGTGAGGAGTCTTTCACATCAATTTTCTTATAAATATTGTTTTTATAAATGTAATAATTAAGTAAAATCTATTCCTATCACATTTTCTAAATATCATGTACCAGTAAAATGTTTTTGTTTCTAGACACGCATTTCAACATTGTTACACTAAGAAATAAGAATTATTTCCAAGAATTGCTTTCACAAAGAAATATACATACACAAGTATTGGGATATTATCCTAACAAATTTTACAAATGCTAAAAAAAAATTGCTTTGACAAATAAATATGCATACACACGTATTGAGGTATTATCCTAATAAATGGTACAATTGTTAAAGAAAGGGAAAACATCCAACAAGATAATTTTTTATTCTTTGTTTTTATAAGTAAAATATAGTTATTCTTTTATTTTTATGAGGAGAAAATAAGTGGCATATTGTTTCTTTATATACTGTCCATTTCAGAACTAATGACTATATTTATCGATAGTCTATTCTTTATTTAAGTCCATAGTCAATGACTGTTATTTTGTAATTTATTAGCTGTCTGGTGTGCTTAACTTATTTAGTTTTTCACACGTTTCTTTTGCACAATTCCTACATCACATCATTTGATTTCACGCATTCACACAATCCTATGAATGTTCAAGCATGAGGTTGGCGAGTGTTTTTTTGCACGAAGGTGATGGACTTGAGCGAGATGGATGTGGGCAAGCATTTGATGTACAGCTTCGTTCGTCCTTCCTTGTTGTCTTTGCAACTGTGAGTCGATGTTGTGGAGGTTCCATAATGGAATGGAGCTGTGAGTGCAGAATCTCGTGGTTTACTGGCTTAGTATGTGTGAAAGTCATCGTTATGTGTCACTGAATGCGGTCGTTTTTCGTTGTAATACTTCGCAGACGACTAGTTTGCAATAGGATAGGGATTTGGGAAGGTATGTCGTCTATTCTTCACCCATCTTCTTTCTTGGTCTCAATCTTGCGAATCTTCAACTTCTGTTCTTCCAGCTTTTTCTCTGCTTCTTACTTGCTTCTTGGTTCTTCTCTGGGCAGGATGTGGAAATATTTATTGATAACTAGTCACTAGTCGCTTTGAAGTTCTCCTCCTAGTAACAGTTTGATAAATTGTTTGGGCGCATCATTTTCAATTTGTGCAAGTTCTTCTTCAGTTTCGTGCATCAGCGTGCTCTTTAATAGCAGTAGTGTGACTTTTACGCATATTTTTTTTGCCAGCGATGGCTTGCCCAAGCGGTCTTCTCGTCCGGCCGTTGTTTTGCTCGCTCCGTTCATTCGGGGCTTGGAGACCCTTCCGGCGTTCGCCGTCCCAGCGCCGACCCACCGCGTCTCAGCAGGGGTCTGTCACTGTGCGGCTCGGTGTTCCATCCCAGCAGGATTCCTCCTAGTGGGCAAATTTATTGCCCACTTTTGCTACAAGGGCCGTCTGTTAGTTTCGCCTTTCCCTTCTCTCGACGCTCCTGCTACGTAGGAATCGAGTCTTGCTGATTACGTCCTTTTCTTTCTTGATACATCTCGCGTTGCAACTTGTGGGTCGTTGCATCTGGTCTTTGTTGGAGTTTTTACAATGGTTCTTACAAAAAGTTTTACTTATAATCATCTAACATATGTCTAGTATCTACGCCTTCTCGAAAAGCTTTACAAATTTCGGCGCCCTTTCCATGCTACAATTCTAAGATATTTGGAGTCTTAACGTCTAGTCAAGAATCCTCAAATTCGTTTTTATTTTTATTTTTGTGTTGTGTCGTGGTGTATAGCATTTTAGTATTTCATGCTGTTAGACTATCTACGCTTTATCCCTTTACCTCAATCTATGGTACTATTGGTGTTATTATTGAAACTACTTTCTTTTTCCCACCTTCCTCTCTCTTCATTCTTCTTTCTCCTGACGATCTTATCTGCAACGTAATCTTTCAATATTGTGCTGGTTATTTACGAGTAATAAAATTAATCTTCAAGCTTTTACTGAAAGTGTTTAATACTGCCAGCCTTAGGTAAAAATACCTCTGCTTTATCTCGTAAAATACCCTCTAATTCTCTTTTACTGTGTTCCGAAATACCGCGAACTTCTTGCAATTTTTCGTCGATTTCTTTATGGACTTCTAACATGAGTTGAGGTGATTCCCTCTTTTGTGCATACCATTCTAATTCTTCATCCTCTTTATCTCGCATCATTCTTAATTCTTTGTTTCTAACTGGTATTTCTTGTAATTTTAGCTTTTGATCAAAGAGAAGTGTGACATTCCCGAATGTTACGCTACCTTTCCCCATATCTATTATCGCTCGTCTCTCATTTAAAAAATCTGCACCTATAATCAAATCTACAGTTAGTTCAGGTATAATCACGAAGTTGGATTCGATCTTTTGACCTTGGCACGAAAGAGTTAACCTTGTTTGTCTCGTAACTTCCGCAGCATTGTTTCTAATAGGACCTCTTACTTTAATCTTACGTGTTTTCAGAACTGGCAATTCCTCATTTGCATTACACTGCATGAATAAATGTTCTGAGATCGCAGTCAATTCACTTCCGCTATCAATTACAATATTGACTGGGATATTCTTTACCATGGCCTTCACAATTGGTTGAATTTGAAAGGGTTGGTTCTGTTCTTCTTCTTCTTGCAACAACGAATCCTCCACTGAATCATACATGAGTCTTTTTAGGAATTTACCTTGTGAATTCGAACTTTCTGTAGGATTAGCTTCGACTGCTACTTCTGTCTCTTTTATTTCCTCTTCTCTATTTCTTCCATCATTTACGCTTTCTTCAACATCTACTACTTTTTCCTCATCCTCGTCTATCTTCTCCTTTTTCGTCGCTCCTTCCACATAATCGCAATCTAAATGCTCTAATTATCGCTTCATTACTTCCTTCATTATATACGTTGGGTTGTGTGCCCACTTGTAACTTATTTTCAACTTCTGTCGACTGCGCATTATCCTCATTGAATTCGCTTTCCCTGGTTTCCATCTCAAATAGCTCAGCAATACTCATTACTTCGTCCTTTCGTCCTACATTCGTTGTGCATGCCTCTGGTAATTCATCTTCCTCGTCAGTATTCTCCCAATTAATTTCGTCCCAACACGATATTGTTATTTTCTTTTCTTCGTTTTCATCTGGTCCCTGCGGATTTGTTTCTTCCTTCCTCTCTTCTCGTGATAAGATTTTTACTTCTCTGTTCAAGGTGCTGCAATTGTCCTGGGTCGGTGAGTCATTCTCTTTGGCATGGGCGCTTAGCTGTCAACTCGAACGTTTATTGGGGTTTGGTGGTCTTACTTCCACCTCTTCTATCTGTATATAATTTGTCGGTCTATTGGTTCTCCAGTACCCGTTCCGGTTGTCGTTATTCCCTCTGTAATAGTTGTTGCCATTCCTGGATGAACTATAGTTATTGCCATATTCTCTTCTCAATCCATAACCGGTTCTTTGTTGAAATCTATTGTCGTTTCTTGGTGCGAAATTATGACGTGGTTCGTAATTATTGTTTCTTCGTACTGTGTCTTGTGGATTCCACTGCCTTTTGCTTTCGTTTTCACGTGCTCTTCGTCTTTTTCTTACGTCATCTTCCGAAAATATGAACTCTAGTTCCCTTAGAATACTTTTAAATGCTTCGACGTCATTGCCTCCGCGACATACTAATGACTGCTGGTATTTCAATGGTAGTTTCATCGCGCATAATTTAATCAACTCTCCGTCACTGTATGGTACATCTAAGCATTGATTTTTGTTTGCCATTACGTCGAAAAATTTTCAAAATATGGGTTCTGTAATAATTCGTACTTCACTCTGTTCTGTGCTTCGCTGGACTAATATCGTGAGAGAAATTTCTCTCTGAAATCTACGTACGATCGGCATGTCGCTGCAACATTCTGCAGGATTTCTGCGACTGTTCCTGACATGTGTGCGCATATAAAGTCTAATTTGTGTGCTAGCTTCCAGTGTTCTGTTAATCCTACTCGGAATTGATCAATAAAAGTTCGTGGATGTAATGAGTTTCCTTCTCGAAAGTGTTGAAATTTTCTGACTGTGAGGAAATGATCGTTGTCGTACTTCGTCATAGTTCCATATGAAATTCGCGATTCTTCGCCACTTTTGTTTCTGATCATTTCTCCCGTCGTTCTTCGCAGTTGTGGTAGATCCATTGGATATTGTCCACTGTAACTTTCGCCTACTCGCGGTGCAGGCTGTCTGATTTCACGTATGTTACTTTCCGCCTGTGATTGGAATCGCAAATGCGTAATATCTTCGTTAATTTCTTGTTTCTCCGGTGCTGTTACAGATACGGATGTGGTTGCAGACTCAGTGCTTGTTCGATCCTGTTCACTACGCTCTTCAATAGTTTGCAACAACTCTGTTCGCAATTTCTGAAATTGTCGCTTCGTTTGCGCTTCTATTTTGACTATGCGGTTATCATATCTTTTCAGCGCTACTTTTGTGATACGTTTGTGCAACACACTGTTTTCAACAATTTCACGCGCTGTACCTGCTGCTTGTCTAGTAATTACGTTTATCTGTTTCTTTAGTTTCTTGACTTCTCCCTGGGTGTTGTTACGTAATGTTTTGATCTCGTCCTGAATGTCATTACGGAATGTTTGTACGTCCGCTTGTACCTTGTCAATGTCTGTTCTCAATTGATTGTGACCTATTATTAAGTTTCCTATCACTTCTCGAGATTCTTTTGCCTCGTCTACAATATGACTTAGGTGTAACTGAATTTTTTTGTTTTATTCTTTATCACGTATTTGTCTCCTGGTTTCTGCAATCTGAATTTGAATTTGGTTCGCTATTTCTTTATTCTGCCTTGTCATGGTTTCCGTAATTTGCTGTAATAATTCTGCCAGATTGGTGGGTCCTATTGCCTTTTCTTCCTACGTCCTACGCTCTGTGTTTTCGCCCAAGTATTGGTTCGCAACCGATTGCATTGAACTGTGCTGTGACACGTTTCTGCTCGCATTCCTTGTACTCTGTGCTGAGGGAGCTCTGATTACTTGTACTGTGGGTTCTACGTATTCAAGACGCAAGTTAAAATCCTCATCGACTGTCTCTCTACTTTGCTGCTCCTCTGTCGTATGCTGACCTAGGTTTTCTGTGCCTTGGCGTACATTATTCTCGTTATGGTTCGTTATCTGTCCTACTTCTCGTGATACTGCATCGTCTGTTGTACTGTCCTCTATTCTCTGTCCAATTTCATGCTGGGTCTCTACCTCAATTCGGTCAAGGTCTCGATTTGCCATTGCTAATCTTTCTGAATCCCTTATTTTCTGTTTTTAAAGCAATTCACACGCCCTACTTCGCGACAACATGCACTCATACGATCTCACACGTTTCATAAACTTTTTGTTCACACAATTTGAAACTACCAAGACTGACAATCCATTCACTTGTTGGGTCAGAACCAACTTGTCAACGATGTATCCGCCACCTGTGCACTTGCATTGAAGAGAAAACTTAATTCTAACAATTTTCAAAATTCATAACTTAATTATTCTATTGCCACTGCTAGAATTCTCACTCTTTCTTGAACACTTTTACTATCTATCGCTGCAGCTACTGTTTTTGACTATGTATAACTTCAGAAAAAAAAGTTTTTTTACTACAAAAAATTTTTAGCAAGTACTTTTCTGACCTAGCAAGGCATGTGGTCGACCTCCAATCATGGTATTTTACCATCCTGGCAGGGTCGCCATTTTCTAAACATTCATGGTTGTGTCTGATTGTTCTATATCGTGTCTCCCTACCACTTTCGCGCAACGACGCTCTGAGTGTGTTTTTTAGGGAATTAACTAGTTTGAACCTGGGACCTGCTGCTGGTAAGGAGACGCCAGACCACACATGACATGTAGAATTCAGAAGAGTTCAGTGAGACTAGCGATGATATAACCAAATACTAAATGATCTCAGCGTCAGCTCCACTGCACTCCCTGTAAAAGAATCTTAATACTAACTAAATTTAGTGAAAAGGGTTCAAGGCTTTCCTATTTTTAGTTAGCTGGTAAAACAACGTCGAAAATGCAGTTAAGTTTACCATTGGAAATTTTATTCTACTCACAAAACATCGTTTATAAATTGCACTATTGATAAAAGGAAATGTTTTAATAAAGGATGGTAAAAACCAACTGCGTTCAACAAAAATGTGAACCAATATTCCCTGAATGGGTTTCCAAGTTCTACAACCGATCGAAGGATGACCTATGCCATATCACATCTATAATCTAAGTTTAATTTAAGTTTCACAAAAGAGAAAACTATCAAAATGGTCTACAGTGACCCTCAATTATCTTTAATTACTTATTTAATTTGTCGTAAATTACAGTGGCTGGTGTGGCTTCTCAATAACTATATAAAAGAAAAATCATCGAGTTTAAGATCTGTTCTTCAAGTGGCAAATGTGAACACCATGAGTTTTAATTAACGATCGACGCTAGTATTACGCAAAAAGGGGGTGTAACAGATGAGACTTCTGCAGTTCTGAGTGAAGCCTTATGCGCTTAAAAATGCGGCATCGCATGCGTTCATTACCTTGTCGGTGTTTAAGCAGCGACAGGGCGACAGCGGCCGGCGCAGCAGCCATCCAGCTCGCCGTCTCGGAACCAACTCTCCTCTCACTTCTCCTTACTACAATTTACCGAAGTTGGTTTAAAAAAAAACTATCTGGCTGTGTTTTAATCTGACCAATCAGAGTCTCAATGTGAACCTTAAGCTCTGCCTACAAAAATTCTGTCTATCCAATGAGAAACGTTATACTTTTCGTGGTGGGGCAATGTTTTTAAAGTTTGCAACGTAACAGAGACGCTAAAAAGTCTCACGCTACAACGTGCGGGTGGTGTGGTCCTTTTAGCGTTATCGTGAGATCTATACTGTTCTTCTGGAGGGCTCTATCTTTTAACATGGGCTGGAGGATTGTCCTAATGTAACAGACACGCGAAAAAGTCTCACGCCAAAACTTGCGGGTGGTAGTGGCCTTTTTTGTGTTATCGTAAGATCTATACTGCTTTTCTGGAGGGCTCTAGCTTTTAACATGGGCTGGGGGTTGTCCTTGACGTACCTGAGACGCGAAACAGTCTCATGCTAAAACGTGCGGGTTGTGTAGTCGTACAGGTAGGCTCGCGGCGTGGGTGCCCAGCCCCTCCCTTATCGTAGGGCCTTCTAGCTTAACACGGTTCTGCTCTCTGCTTCTGTCCTCTTTTCTCCCCTTGGAACTGCGTCTGCCTCAGGGTGGGAAGGTACGACATCCTTTTAGGCATTCTTGTGTTAGTCTGTGGTATTCCATTTGCTCACTCGGTACTCGTATTACTTTAGTTAATTTAATGTCACGATTTATTCGGAGCTATGTGACATACTAGTAGATTTGTTTATTATGTCAGGGTTTTCATGGAAGGTGTTGGATTTGCTTGACACCTTACAACATAGTTAATTTTATTCATATTTCCAATTCACTAAACTACACTACTGGCCATTACAGTTCCTAGACCACGATGATGACGTGCAACAAACGCAAAATTTAACCGACAGGAAGAAGATGCTGTGATATACAAGTGATCAGCTTTTCAGAGCATTCACACAAGGTTGGCACCGGTGGTGACATCAACAACGTGCTGACATGAGGAAAGTTTCCAACCGATTTCTCATACACAGACAGCAGTTGACCGGCGTTGCCAGGTGAAACGTTGTTGTGATGCCTTGTGTAAGGAGGAGAAATGCGTACCATCACATTTCCGACTTTGATAAAGGTCGGATTGTAACCTATCGCGATTGCGGTTTATCGTATCGAGACGTTGCTGCTCGCGTTGGTCGAGATCCAATGACTGTTAGCAGAATATGAAATCGGTGGGTTCAGGAGGGTAGTACAGAACACAGTGCTGGATCCCAATGGCCTCGTATCACTAGCAGTCGAGATGACAGGCATCTTATCCGCATGGCTGTAACGGATCATGCAGCCACGTCTCGATCACTGAGTCAACAGATGGGGACATTTGCAAGACAGCAACCGTCTCCACGAACAGTTCGACGAAGTTTGCAGCAGCATGGACTGTCAGCTCGGAGACCATGGCTGCGGTTACCCTTGACGCTGCATCACAGGGTGGAGCGGCTGTGATGGTGTAATCTGCGACGAACCTGGGTGCACGAATGGCAAAACGTCATTTTTTAAGATGAATCCAGGTTTTGTTTACAGCATCATGATGCTCGCATCCGTGTTTGGCGGAGTCCCGGTGAATGCACATTGGAACCGTGTATTAGTCATCTTCATACTGGCGTACCACCTTGCGTGATGGTATGGGGTGCCATTGGTTACACGTCTCGGTCACCTCTTGTTCGTATTGACGGCACTTTAAATAGTGAACGTTACATTTCAGATGTATTATGACCCATGGGTCTACGCTTCATTCAGTCCCTGCGAAACCCTACATTTCAGCATGATAATGTACGACTGCATGTTGCAGGCCTTTCTGGATACAGAAAATATTCGGCTGCTGCCTTGGCCAGCACATTCTCCAGATCTCTCACCAACTGAAAACGTCTGGTCAATGGTGGCCGAGCTACTGGCTCGTCACAATACGCCAGTCACTAGTCTTGATGAACTGTGGTATCATGTTGAAGTTGCATGGGCAGCTGTACGTGTACGCACCCTCCAAGCTCTGTTTGACTCAATGCCCAGGCGTATCAAGGCCGTTATTACGGCCAGAGGTTGTTGTTCATCTCAGGATCTATGCACCCAAATTGCGTGAAAATGTAATCACATGTCAGTTCTAGTATAATATAATTGTCCAATGAATACCCGTCTATCATCTGCATTTCTTCTTGGTGAAGCTAATTTAATGGCCAGTAGTGTATTCCCGACTCTGTCGACTGCAAAACCCTTTATTTTTGCAAGGTAATCTCAATGAGACGTCCATACGCCATCTTAGTGGGAGATCCTGTCTACTTTTCGACGTCGGAACCAAAGTTGTGACCCGTCAATAATCTCTCCAAGGTATGTTGGTGCGACATACTGGCTGTAGGATGGACGAGGAAGAGCAGACCGATGAAGTTATGTGAGATTTTCTCGGGAGCGGAGATTTGCTTGAGACTTGGAGAAGGAGAATTTCGTTCCTATTTTTGTGAAGACGAACTCGCTGAAGTTGTTCCTGCAATTTCCTAGCTGAAGAATGGTACATTTCAGAGTTGATCGTTCACCTTTAGGGAGGACATGGACAGAGTAGCCCCTTCAGAGTCCCAAAAGACCGTTGCCATCACTTTAGCAGCTGGAGGTGTGGCTTTTCTCTTTCTCTTCTGAGGTGAAGTGGTGTGGAGCCACTCCACGCGCTGCCGCCATTTTCCCGACTCGATGTGATGAACCCATGTCTTTTCGCCTCTAACAATCTTCGACAAAGTATTGTCACGATCAGTCTCGTAAAGCACAAGTAATTCCATACAGATAGTCCTTCGTTGCTCTTTGTAGTCTTCTGTTAGGCTGCAAGGAACCCTTCGGGCACACACCTTTGAGTACCCCAACTGTGGAATGAGAGAGTCCGCACGTTCTAAGATTCCGAGTCACAGCTGTGTGCCACACGCTAGTACGCGGGAGATAGTACAGGTTTGCGCGACAATGATTCTATGATGAGACACTCATTGACCAACGTCTCAACACGCTTTTGTTAACTGCCAGGTCCCCGTAGATGTTCTGTAAGTGACTATGAATATCTGCGATGGTCTGGTTTTGAACCAAAAGACACTCAGCAACAGCTACCTCCGCGGAACGCTCCACGGTTGCAGACACCATTTCGAAGTTACGTATACTGCTGCCACCTGTCGGAACTTTATGAAATTATAGGGGCTGAAGCGGGACTATTTCACGGCGCTCCACAAAAATACGGCAATTTTTCATTTGAAGCAGGTCGAGAAAAATGGAATATTTTTTCCCTTAAGGTAATTTAATGGTTGTACAGCAGTCATGGAAAGACACATCACTATACGTGTATAATACGAGTCGCTAAATTTCAGTTAAATATTTTACAATACGCAAATTCAAAATAATATTGTCTTACATGAAATTGTATTTAATCAGTAGGTTTAAAAGAAATCGCCTGTAGCCTGAAAAAATTACATTTCTCGCTTTAAATACACGTAAATCTATAGAAGTTGATGTCCCTCTGAAAAGTTGTTTCTGATGGATTTAAGAAGTGATCTTGTATTTTTATTCTTTATATATTTATTCATTTCACTTGGCAGGCTTACGGCCACCAGGCCTTCTCAAATATATAACCAGGCAGTGAACACATTTTGCTATACATTCGTTACAGTATTATCTGTTACATCTAGTATACAACATTATAAAACATTTAGTAATCATAACAGAACAGAGACACAGAAAAATAAACATAGGTTAATTTCGTTCTCGTGAAGTATTGCAATAGAAACTAATTACGCTGCCGGCTTTGTGGCCGAGCTGTTCTAGAAGCTTCAGTCTGGAACCGCGCGACCGCTACGGTCGCAGGTTCGAATCCTGCCTCGGGCTTGGATGTGTGTGATGTCATTAGGTTAGTTAGGTTTAAGTAGTTCTATGTTCTAGGTGACTGATGACCTCAGATGTCAAATCGCATAGTGCTCAGAGCCAAATTACGCCAATGTAGATGTAACCCTTCACAGCTAGGTGCAATGAATATGAGAGGAGAGGTGGACGAAGGAGAGAAAAAGGGAAGAGATAAACTGCAATATTGTCCAGATAAGGCGGAACGAAATGGAGTTACTGACTGAGAAATGAAAGAGGAAGAAGCGAAGGTGGAAGGACATCTGACCTTTTACTCTACTATTTAACACAGAGAAAGTCACGATTTACCTTTATTTTTCAGGAGAATTATCTGACTTTCACCCAGCTTCCGAACCCCTTTTGATCCACCTGCAGTGATGTTCCTTATTGGTGCTACGAATCCAATCCACCTTCCTCCTATGTAGCATCTCGTTAGCCACTGTATTTGCTTAAGTGTTGCGAATGTTAGAACTTATCACATTCCAAAGTCCACCCACAAATTACCTTGGGTATAAATATTCCTTGATGACGATAAAGTTTATGAAAAAATAAGACCACCCCACGTTAAGGAACCATATCGCTAATTTCTTTCTATTTTTGGTTTACGATGAGCAAGTAAAGAAAAGAGCTAACAAAAGAGTAATTCCACGGGATACAGTTCTAACTACGCTCCCATAAAGATCTGAAAATTAAGAAGGAAACCTCCACTTTGGCTGACTGAAGAACTGAAACGTCACATCAATTTCAGAGACTGTGAACAACGTACGTACAAACTACGCCCCGTGCCTGGAAATCATATTGCTCACTAGCAGAAGCGGAACAGAGTCAGTCAATTTGTGAGAAATGCAAAACCCAGGCATGACCAAACATTGACTGTCAACAGAATCAGACTAGCTGTCTTGTGAAAATCCTACGTTCTCTTGGTGTAGGCAAAGTAAAAGCTGCTGTCGATCCCATTGTCCCAACCGAAGAACTGAACGTGTACGTTACATTACCTATAGCCGTAACTGAACCACAAGCGAAACAGAGACTCATTGATTATTTCATTGGATAAACAACTGTAGTGAGGAAAAATTCTATCTAAATCACTTTACTTGCAACACCGTCAACCGTCAACCGTCAGTATCTACTGAACACTATGGCATCATAGTCCAAACGATGACGCTTACTATCGACCTACTATTGCCCGCTATAACAGATATCATCAGCCACCTCTTAAGTACAATTTTGTTTTTCCTGGGATCTGGAAACAGGGCCTAGTTAAGACCTTAGCTAAAAAGGACGCTGCCTCAGCATCCCCTGATAACCGGCTTATTTGCATTCTTCCTGCTTATGTTCTTTGATCCTGGAGTTGATTGATCGTCCAGTCATCCCGACAGAACCTCTTCCGCATATACATGTTAAGCGGTATATACTCGACATTGCAAGTGGGCCCGTCTTATCCTTTGCCGATCTAAGACATTCTTTGATCTTCCTTGTCGGTTTGAAAATTGTCTTCAGTCCATGTTTGTGCAATATACGGCAGATTCTGTCCGTTACTCTGGGAATGTATGGCAGAAAGGCCGTACCCGACATTTCTTTCCCTGATTTCTTACTTAGCCGAGTGTTTGGCTCTGTTGCACTTGTAATACAATTCGTGGAGTACCCATTGCTTCTCAGAACACTTTCCAGATGTTGCATTTCGCGTTTGAGCTGTTGCGGCTCACATATTCGTCTTGCTCGCGTTACGAGCGTATGAATCATGCCACTTTTCTGGCTCGGGTGGTGGTTTGATAGTTTGTGCAAGTATCGGTCCATGTGTGCCGGTTTTCGGCACATGCTATGTTCCTGGTTTTCGCCGTCCCTTTGTGACGGATTTTTACGTGCGTGTGTGCGATGCACCAATTGCGACAGATTATTCGTTGCTGCTGCAATGCAATTTCTTTTATAATTTTTGTTTACCTACCTCTTTACAGCGGTAGATCTTCGCACGTAAACTCCCTAGTGCAGCTATTTACGAGATCACAGAAAAGCAGTGTTGAGGAAACTGTAACCTCATAGCTACACGCCGGATTCCGCTATAAGTAAAATTTGCTGAAAATTTTCTATGTACTTTAAAGAAACGATTCGGAAAGGGGATGTCACTCGTACTTTAAACATGAAGTTGAAATTTAAACCTTCAATAGATCTTTATTGTTTTAAGCAAGGTGATCACCCCACATTTACGAAAATTACTAAAGTTTCTGCTCACAGTTATCACCATACCTAAAACTGCCAGAACTTTTACCTTCCCAAATTCCGAAACCAATTACTTGTAACACACACAATGAACATCCAATTACTTCAGCACACGATATTCAGTGGTTGTCTTTACTAAACGTTTGTGCTCGCCATAAAATACTCAGTACCGCCACGCTATATAATTCAAAGTTCACTCGCGATTTTCGTCGGAACGAATTATCACAACACTCTAAAGTTTTCATAAACAGTTTCTGGTCACTACTAGATACCATTAACACTGGACCATAAAGCGGAAGTCTTCCCATGACTTCATCTTACACATAATGCGAAAAGTCACATCCAGCATAACCGCCTCCAATCAAAGCTAGCTCGCGACTCCCTTCGCACTCTTCCGCACTCAAAACTATATCTCCTCGCTAGCCAGCCAACCGTCTCGCTTCTCATTGGCTGTCAGCACTTACGACCAATGAGAATTCACTTCTAGGACGCGGCTCGCGCCAAAAACTAGCAAGCACCAACCACTTCTCTAGGCTCATTGACGTCATCAAATCAAGTAACACAAAACTCTCTAATTAAATAAACAAAACAAAATGAACTATAAGCTTTTCTCTACATTTGGAAATTTATTATGTAGTTGAGAATATTCTGGCTGTCTTATACATAAGCATACATACTTGGACATTCACTAGTAGGGGAACCACTAGTGGATTCGTTCCCACGTTACAGAGTTGGAACACTTGCCAGTTCCTGTAGAGAATTACATGAATGATTTTTAATAATGCCGAACTTCCCACATACTCTCACGGATGCACTCTCATTCACACTCACCCTAACACACAATACACATATCTACTTAGAATTCTTGAAATTATTATTATAGAAATGTCACAGAGGTTTTCTGAAACGAAAAACTTTCCAAATTTATATATGAACACTGAAAGTGTTATCAGATCATCGTACATACTCACTGAAGGTGAACTGTTATATCACGGTATTTGTTTAAATTCTTGACTGTCGGAAAATTACGTTTTTTATGGAAATTTACTTACTTCCAAAATACAGCTATTTTTGATCTCAGGCTTATTGTTTGTTTTCACAACAGAAGGATGTACATCAAATATGACGTTCCAAAGGTAATTCCTTTATTAGTTGTTAATATTTTTAGTTTCTTATAATGTAAGTGGCCTGCAAGTGATGCTCCACTGCTTCCACACGCACAGCTGCAACAGATGTTCGTGACGTCAGTCTGCAGGACACGACTCGTCCGTTACTGACCGTATAATACTCTACCGGCTTACATTGCACCCCACATACACTCTGAAGCAAAGCTTTTAATAGACAAATGGGCGATCGCGCACTAGTTGCGACGCCACACCTTGTTACCAACACGTCTAGAAAGGGTAGTTTCTTGTCCTTTTCTACTTCCATGGTAAATTTTAAGGTCGAAGAACCTGCAACAGAAGCAAATCGGCAGTTTGTCAAAATCCTTTCTGTCCCACTCCATAATTCATACACTCTCTCGAACTTATTTACAGTGCAAGGAGCTGACTCTATTATAACCTTCCACATTGTACTAGAGAACTGAATAACATTTGCGGCTTCAAAAGACACTAACGCCATATCTACAAAAGCAACAGTAAGGATATCATTGTCCTTGAATGGACTTGTTACCCTGCTACATACTTTTTTCCAACCAGATCTTCATACTTTCCCAGTGTCCTTTGCTGGTGCTTTCTCCTAAAATTTCCTTTCTGCAAAACTCGCTATACAAAAAACATCTATCTCGTACATATATAAATTATTTTTTTATCTGCCACTATAATATTCTTATTATTAAAATTACTATTGTCACTATTATTGGCAGCAGTTGCAGTAGTGTGAGTACTGTAAGTAAACCTAAGTTTCTTTCGTTGTTTCCATATTTTTCTTGAGAGTATTTTAGTTCTGTCATTGCTACTACAAAAATACGTGATTTTTGTCTCCAGACACGTTTCCCTTTAGTGAGGTAAAGCATCATAATGAGTGGTGATTTTCGCTTGATTTCTCGCCTACTTAGGGAAACGGCCTGTAACTCCTGTATGTTGTGCACGTGGTTTCGCAGTTACTCATGTCCGACATCATTAACTGTTCACTGGCGTCTCTTCATTGTTGTTGTCGCATGCCAAAGATATTAGTGCCATAACGGTTGCTTACAGAAAGTTACTACCCATTGTAAAGACCTGATTATACCGTTGATGATGATAATGATGTTTGGCTTGTGGGGCGCTCAGCTGCGCAATCATCAGTGCCCTTACAAAGTCCCAATCATTACACAGTCTAATCTAGTCACTTTGAAGAATTATGGTGAAATGATGGGGATCACACAAACATTCAGTCACCGGGCAAAGGAAATCCCCAACCCAGCCGGGAATCGAACCAGGGACGCCGCCTGAGCAAGAGGCATTGACACTAGCCACTTGACCACGAGCTGCGGACGATTCTACCCCTGCATCTATTAGATTCCTTACTGCAAGGTTTTTAAACAGCTTGTAGTAAGTTTACTTTCCAGTCCTCCAAGTATTAAGTATTGACAATCAAAAAACAAAATAGGCCTCTGTACGAGGGGCGCTAAATTTCGGTTAAAAAAATACGGAATTTGTTGTAGCACATCGTGGCACATTCCTCCTTCATTTTCTATAGTTTCATGAAGATCCTATAGGTGGCGGCGCTGTACGTATACTTCAAAATGGCTTCCGTATCGGAGGTACGTTCCAAGCAGAGCTGACATACAGTTTATTTTGTAGGAAAACTAGAGCCTCGCAGAAATTCATACGTTTTTGCAGAATGTGATCGGAGACATGGCAGTGAACAAAAGCACGGCGAATCCTTGGGCGAGGCATCTGTCACCGTTTCCAAAAGGTAGCGCACACCCGTCCAATCTCACATGTGCTGGCCAGACCACACAGCTCTGACCCCTGCAATACTGGAACGTGTGCATATTTTCATTCGAGGTGATCGACAGATCACAATCATACACCTCGCTGCACAACTGCACGTCTCAGTTGGTAGTACCGTCACACTCCTCCACTAGTTGGGGTTCTCACAGGTATGTGCTCGCTGAGCTCTTTGCTGCCTGCCAGAAGACTATAAAGAGCCATTAAGTATCAACTGTGCGGAACTGCTTGTGCGTTACGATGCTGATAGCGATAATTTTATGTCGAAAATTGCCACAAGTCATTAAACATGGGTTCACGACCTCGAACTGGAATACTGGAATAAAACGGCAGTCCATGGAATGGCAACACACTACCTGCTCTCTGAAGGAAAAGCTCAAAGCCTCATCCTCCTCTGGTGAAGTCATGGGGACGGTCTTTTTGGACTCTGAAGGAGTTATTCCGTTTGGTGTAATGTACCACCCTCAGGAAACAGATGAAACGGCTTCAGCTTGTTAATCACGACAAAACTGAAAACTAGCTTCTCCTTCTTTATGACAACGCAATGCCTCAATCAATTCTGAGCAACCGATAGGTGCCCACAAAAATTTCATAAGAGCCGGCAGGAGTCGCCGAGAGGTTCTAGGTGCTTCAGTCTGGGACAATGCGACCGCTACGGTCTCAGGTTCAAATCCTGCCTCGGGCATGGATTTGTGTGATGTCCTTAGGTTAGTTAGGTTTAAGTAGTTCTAAGTTCTAGAGACTGATGAGGTCAGATGTTAAGTCCCATAATACTCCATGTTGCACGTAGAGTAAGCAGGTACTCCACAGACGTATCGTCCGCTCCTACTGATCCCCGCTGTGCTCTGCCCGCATCGAAATCGCTTCCCTCGGTACCCCCTCCAACCCCTGGGTGTCCCAGCGCCCTCCGGTGATCGTCGCAGTTTCACGGTTCGCCGGAGGGTGCCGCGGGGCAAATGATTTCCGATACCAAGCCCTCCCCTCTCCCCTCTCCCTTCTGCACACCCTCTCTCTTACCCTCCTCCCACAATCTGCATTTCCTGTCTGTTGTAGAGTTCGTCGTCGCGTCGGGTCGCGTTTTACAACGGCTGGTAACGTTCCGCTGTTTCCCCCCCCCCCCCCCCCCCCACCTTCTCCAATTTCACCCCCCACCTTCACCACCGCCACCCGCACCACGCACCCTCGCTTCCGATCCAATAAAACGGGCAACAGTTTTCACGCGACCGGTTGGTGGGAGGGAATGAAGTGAGGTGGGGGATGGAGGGTAGGGGGGTCGGAAGAATTCGGTTGCGGTTTTCTGGTCCCAAGGACAAGTTTTCCGGCTGACGTAATAACACTTCCGTCCGCGTCAGGAGCGGTGCGATCAAACGACCGCAGTGCTGTGTTCTCATTTCTGGGGAAACCAAACGCGCGGCCCACAGCAGCTGTAGCAGGAGGCTTGTTACGTACATGTGTTTCGGTCTGGTGGGCTCGACACACACAAACTGCTTTTCGTGCTGGCAGCCAGCGTTAACTCTGATACAGCCCCATCAGCTTAATGAATTACTGCAACATCTCTTTCCGATTTCATGTTGCCTGAGTGATTTGGAAATATTTTTGTTCTTCCACAACAACAGCGATTTAAAAGTAACAACGAAAACAGCATTTAAAAAAAGGTAAAGCTATTCTCAAACGAAACGTTGGTTTGTCACGGTGTACCTATAAAACAGTATCGGTTCACTTGTCGCGTTTATTCTGGGTAAAGTTTTGAGTTTTCGACGAATTCCTATTTCACCTTCGTGCGGAACTATTAATGGTTGTGGTTGTTGTTACAGTAACCATTTTCAATCCGTAGGCAGCATATCATTGATCGTCGTACGTCATCAATACGTCATGCTGCTAGAGATTGTCTTCAGTGCGACGATCAATAAATAGCCGCATTCCCTGTTCTTTTAATAAATTTTCTACGGCACAAGACGCCTCATTGTATTAGCGATCCTCTTTTCGTATGGCTCTGTCCTTCATCGCACTCCTCTCTGTATCGTTGGAACGTAGCTGGCGTCTTTATCTTTTTCTGTATCGTGAATGTGTTCAGTTCCATATTTTAGATGCCCATATTTCCTCTGCCACAGTTCTACAATGTTTTTACCATGTCAATCGTTTGATTTTAAATGTACCTACAATATCTATGGTAACTCCATCCGCTCTCGTAGCTCTTAGTTTTCTATTTTGGCTCGTCTTGTTATTTCACAGATCCGTCCCCAAAATTCCATTTCCATTGCCATTAACTTAATATCAATTACTCTGGCGACTTCCCATAATTCAGCAACCGCTTTTTCTGAAAGTATTTGTATGGAGTGTAGCCATGTATGGAAGTGAAAAAAGGGCGATAAACAGTATAGAAAAGAAGAGAATAGAAGATTTTGAAATCTGGTGTTACAGAATAATGCTGAAGATTAGATGGGTAGATTACGTAACTGGTGCTGGATAGAATAGGAGGAAAAAGGAATTTATGGTAAAACCTGATTAGACGAAGGGATCGGTTGGCAGAACACTTTCTGGGACATCAAGGGATCACCAGTTTATTATCGGATGGAATTGGCGGGGAGGATGGGAGGAGAGGTAAGAGTTATACAGGGAGACCAAGAGATGAACACACTAATCAGATTCAGAAGGATGTAAGTTGCAGTAGTTAATCACAGATGAAGAGACATCAAACCAGTCTTCAAACTGAAGACAGCAACAACAACAACGTCTTCCTTTTAAATTTTTTTACGTTTTTTAATTCGAAATTTATTTTATTTCCTAGTTATTTCTACCCTTGTCCGAAAACATAGTCCATCACCGATAATTAGATATCTAGATGTCTTCCTGAATCTCCAACAATCACGTATTCAGTGTTCGTGAAGTTTATTTTTTTCATACCCAACTGCTTATGTTTTCTTTTAAGCTTTCTTAAAACAAAACACAAGTCCCTTTCTTCCTCGGTGAAAAAGACCTGATCATCGGCGAATTTTATGGAGAACATATTGTCATCGCCTAGTCTAAGTCCCAAGTTTTTGCACTTCCTCTCCAGTCTAAAGTGCTTCGTTCCAAAATATTTTGAAGAGGGTGGGCACTAAACCACGTCCTTTTTCAGTCCTTTGCTTACTTTAAAATATCTGTGATAGTAACTTCACTATTTTAAAACAACAACCATTATCAGAATACAGCTTTCTGATGGCTTGTACGTAACATTTATGAATGTTCTAGTTATTCATTATTTCCAATATCCTAGAAACAGGAACTCTACCAGAGGCCTTACGGAAGTCTCCAAAAGCCATGTGTGTCTCCAAGTTATGTGCCATTCTCCTGTCAGTCACCTGTCTAATGCGGCATATATTATCCATACAAGAAATGCCTGTCCAGAAGCCATTTTCTTTATCTGCTTCCTCAGTTTCTCTCTCAATTCTAATTTCAGGATCTTACAATATAATCTCCATATGTTAGAAGTGAAAAATGTTATGTCTTCATAATCTGATCTGTCATCATTGCTTCCCTTTTTAAATATGTTTATGATGAACTCTTTTTTTAAATTCTAATGGGATTACTGCTTCACTAAGACAGAAATTAAATAACTTCCCGAGTTTCTCAAATAATACATTTGGCATGTACTTCTGCAATTCTACACACACAGCTCCATATTCTGGTACATTGCCGTTACTGAATTGTTTAGCTGTCTGCTGTATCCCCGTCGCTGTTACCTCCAGGCTACCTGTGTCGTATTCGTTGCCTGCGAAAGAACGTTTATTCTGAAATTCGGATCTATCTGCAGTAAAAAGTTCTCCATGTTATGCTTTCTATCTATTTAAGCTTATCAAATGGTTCAAATGGCTCTGAGCACTATGGGACTTAACTGCTGAGGTCATCAGTCCCCTAGAACGTAGAACTACTTAAACCTAACTAACCTAAGGACATCACACACATCCATGCCCGAGGCAGGATTCGAACCTACGACCGCATCAGTCGCGCGGTTCCAGACCGTAGCGCCTAGAACCGCTCGGCCACACTGGCCAGCTAAGCTTATCAGCTGACAATTTATGCTGCTACTGTCATTTCTTTTTATTACTACATTGCATAATTCTTTGGAGTTTTAACTACGTATGCAGCCATGAACTTATTTGTATTTAACTTCTCACGTAGCATTTCCTACTCTAATCACTGCTTTCTTTGCCTCTCGTCTTGTCACACCTATTTCTGTCTTATTGCTCATAAGTCTTCTGCTATACGCCTTTTTCTCCTTCCCCTTTGCTGCATTGTCATCACATCACCAATCACTTTTGAATATGACAGATGTACTCCCAGCGTCTCAGACACTTACATAGGCCGATTCATGACTAGTTCTCACAACTGCGGTTACACGATATTTGCATTGTTGTATCATCAGTTGGATATAGCTTCCCTCGGAATCTAAATTTTCACAAGAAGGCAATTTATACTGTGGTCGGTCCAGTTTCTCTCCATTCTCATTACAATTGTTTTGGCATCGCACAATTTTTTGAAACAGAAGCCAACGTGCACACCAAAAGAGTCACATCAACGTCCCAACCCACTGCAAACTCTCCGGTCTTCCACCTTAATACGATTACTTTCTTCCCCTACTATATAAAGAATTACTGAGTGTAACTTCCTTGTGGGTGGTATAATGGGTTTCTCTGTTTTGAAGAAAAACGTTACATATCTTAAGAATGTCCACACATTTCTACCTTTCTCTCTTCATTATCACTCACAGTATTCTCTCTAAATTTATTTTCGTTCTGGTTAGACCCTGTTACCCACTCGTCCTTTAAATTAAGCTAAAAGATACAGCTCTTTGATATGGCTAATGCCATGTAGGAGCATTGTCAAATTGTTGATGGAATTAAGTAGCATTAATTATGAATACATATGCTACAGTGATCGCAATGTTTACAGGTTAAAGTGGTCACCATATCAGCAGCTGCGACCCTCAGTTTTAGTGATGATGGGGGGGGGGGGGGGGGGGGGGAGAGAGGGTTTCGTCTGAAGCTGAAAACTGCTACCAGATTAGGCACCACATGTACACTGAGATTGCTTTTACACAAGGATGTCGTCACAGGAAACTTGGATCTCTTATCATGGTAAATATCTAAAGTATGACGATAAATAGGTATTAATGAATGGCAGTGTTTAATTCTTACAGCTGTTTAGTGCAATAATAAGATCAATGTAAGTAAACGTTGTGATCTTCACTCCTTTTAATGAAACGTTGTTACAGTAGTCCAACGATGATCTTTGAAATAGGACGTCACGGATATAAGTGCAGATATTTCTTTTGGTGCCCAACATGTCAGGCGATATGGTGTGCTTTCACAAGTTAGTCTCTCATGAGAGGCGTAGTCCATCACGTGGTATAATTACAACCATGCAAAAAAACATCAAGTCTTAACGTTTGTGACGTATCTGTTGGTAGACTGTTTACTGCAGAGAAAAAACATGTAACATACTGATGTATATTAATGTACCACACTTAAAGAAATCTGCACTTATATCAGTTACACTCTCCCTCATATGTATGTATTACAATGAAAAAGTGGTCCAAGTAGGATGTGTTGTTTTATTATCTGTGCCATAGGCAAATTTCAACCTCTGGTTATTTTCAAGCAGGCACCTTAAGCTTCCAGTTTCATTTTAGACTGTAATACAGCGGACAGGAATATGTCTTACTTCTGTGCGTACGTGGCACAAAGACAGTACAAGTTTTCAACAGATTCGTTGCCAGATACTGTGCTATAGGCAGAAGGGATAAACAACATTCCATCAAAATTTATAATAATCACTGGGCGAAGTGGCAACAAAACGACTATTCACGTTGTGACGAAATACCGTCTGACTTTCGGAAAAATATAATCCACGCAGTTCCGAAGATTGCAAGATCTAACAAGAGCTAGAGTTATCGTACAGTCAGGTTAACAGCTCGCTCATACAAGTTGCTGAGAGTGGAAAACCAAGAATTAAGTGATGGATTAAAAAGGGTGTAAGATAAGGATGTAGTCTTTCGCCCCTATTGTTCAATCTGTACATCGAAGAACCAATGACGAAAATAAAAGGAAGGTTCAGAAGCGGAATTACATTTCAAAGTGAAAGGGTAGCAATGATACGATCCGCTGATGACATTTCTGTCCTGAGTGAAAGTGAAGAACAACAAATGGCCTGCTGAATGGCATTAACAGTCTAAAGAGGCCAGAGAATGAGTACAGACTAAATTAAAGAAAGACGAAAATCATGAGAACTCGAAGAAACGAGAAGAGGTAGGAACTCAAAACTTGGTAAAAGTGTTTTCCTAGCAAAGAGAGTTCTACTAGCATCAAACATAAGACTGAATTAGAGGAGAAAATTTCTTAGAATGTACGTTTTCAGCACAGCATTATATGGAATTGAAACATGGACTGTGGGAAAACCGGAACAGAAGAGAATCGGAGCATCTAAGATCCGGTGCAATAGACGAATGTTGAAAATTAGGTGGACTGATAAGCTAAGGTATGAGGAGATTTTGCACAGAGTCAGAGTGCAAACGAATATGTTTAAAACTCTGACAAGAAGAATAGAAGGACATCTGTTAAGTCATCAGGCCACAACTTTCGTGGTGCTAAAGGGAGCTGTAGGGGGTGAAATTGTAGATGAAGACAGAGACTGGAATACATCCAGCAATTAATTGAGGACATAGGTTGCAAGTGCTACTCTGACATGAAGAGGTTTTCACAGGAAAGGAATTCATCGTAGTTCCCATCAAAACAAATCAGAACTCTGATGACCGGAAAAAAAGGAAAAAAATGTTAAAGGATCATGCATCCAAGTTGATGACCAGAATATAGTAATGAGGAATGGAAGAAATTGAAGACCTATTAGGATAAGATCAGTCTGACTTTTGGAAAGGTAAGAGCACAAGAGCAGTTCCATAGTTGTGAATGGTTATTGGGATAAGACTCATGAGAAATCGAGACACGTTCAAAGAATATGTTGGCCAGGCAGAAGTGTTCGACCGTAAACAATGTTGAAAGATGTTTCAACCTTATACAATGTTGCAAGATGTTCCAAATTCTGAGAAAATAGGGGTAGGCTACAAGAAAAAGATAGACGATATGTAGAACAACAAAAAGGAGACAGTAAGAATGGAAGACCAAGAAAGAATTATGTTTGGGAGGAAGGCTTATTTTGCAAGTGTCTAATCCTAATATTTGTCATTTTCGTGTCGAAAAAATAAGTTACAGACATTGTTTACAGTCGCGATTCACTACCAATTCTACAAGTCACAGAAATTTTTAATGCCAATTTCTCAACACCCTGTCTATCCCTTTACTGATAACCACATCTGTGAGACAGCTGTCGAGCTTCCTGGCGATCATTCAGCCGCCTTCCAGGATCATTTCACCTTTCCTGTCATTGTAATTTTCAACTGGCTTCGTGCTGTGAACGTGGTGTGCCCTTACATCATTTGACCTTCATTTAATTCACAGTAAAGTAGTCGCGATGCGTGGCAAACGTATGACACCAGTTGCACTATCATTTTTCGATAGACGTGTTTCTCAAAATTTCTCTTTAATTGCGATAATTGTGGTGTAATATACACACATCAAGAAAAGTTTTGAATAACCTCGGTTCCAACAGTTCCGGAACCTGTACAGAAAATTAAAACAGACATCAACATAAACATCATATCCGCCCTTTTTATTGCTCACGAAAACCACACTTTGGATGTTGTACCACCATACAGCGAGACCTTCAGAGGTGGTAGCCCAGATTTCTACACTCTCCGGTACCTCTCTTACCCGGTAGCACGTCCTCTTACATTGATGAATGGCTGTATTTGTCGTGGCATAATATCCAAGTTTGTCAAGGCACTGTTGGTCCAGATTATCCCACACCCGAATGGCGAATATCCCTCAGATTGGTTGTTGGGTCACGTCATCCATAAACAGCACTTTTCAATATACCCCGTGCTTGTCTGATAGGGCCGGCAGCGGTGGTCTCGCGGTTCTAGGCGCGCAGTCCGGATCCGTGCGACTGCTACGGTCGCAGGTTCGAATCCTGCCTCGGGCATGGATGTGTGTGATGTCCTTAGGTTAGTTAGGTTTAAGTAGTTCTAAGTTCTAGGGGACTAATGACCACAGCAGTTGAGTCCCATAGTGCTCAGAGCCATTTTTTTTTGTCTGATAGGTTCATGTCTGAAGAACATGCTGACCACTCTAGTCGAGCGATGTCGTTATCCTGGAGGAAGTCATTCACAAGATGTTTCGATGGGTGCGCGAATTGCCGTCCATGAGACAAATGCCTCGCCATTATGCTGCCGATATGCTTGCACTGTCGATCTGAGGATGGCATTCACGTGTCGTGCAGCCATTACGTCGCCTTCCATGGTTACCAGGGGCGTACGTCGGCCCCACATAATGCCACCCAAAACAGCAGGGAACCTCCACCTTGCTGCACTCGCTGGACAGTGTGTCTAAGGCGTACAGCCTGACCGGGTGGCCTCCAAGCACGTCTCCGACGATTGTCTGGTTGAAGGATATGCAACACACATCGGTGAAGAGAATGTGATGCTAATCCTGAGCGACGCAATCGGCATGCTGTTGGGCTCATCTGTATCGTGCTGCATGGTGTCGTGGTTGCAAATATGGACTTCATCATGGACGTCGTGAGTAAAATTGCGCAAAATGCAGCCTCTTGCACATAATGTGAGCCTTAACACGACGTCCTGTGGCAGCACCAAAAGCAAGACGTGTCATCTACCGTTCCTGCCTCTCTGTATCTCCTCCATGTTCGAATAACATCTGTTTCGTTCACTCCGAGACGGCTTCACACTTCCCTTGTTGAGAGCTGGTCCTGGCACAAAGTAACAATGCGGATGCGATCGAACCGAAGTACTGGCCGTCTAGGTCTGGTTAAACTACAGACAACACGAGCCGTGTTCCTGCTTCCTGCAGTTCCTGGTGGAATGGCTGGAACCGATCGGCGTTTGGAGCCCCTCCGTCTAACAGGGTAGCGCCTGTGCATGGTTCTTTAGATCTTTCTGTGGGTTTAGGACATCTCTGAACAGCGAAAGAGACTGTGTCTGTGATACAATATCCACAGTCAACGTCTATCTTCAGGAGCTCTGGGAATCGGGGTGATGCAAAACTAGTTTTTGATGTGTACGTATTGGTTATTACTCACAATGTCTTGTAATCAATTTGCTCAATATCGAGCCTCTGCCACGTCCATCTTACCATTCAAAACATCCACAACAGACTAGTTATTCTCAAGTTCTCTAAATGTACGAAACCTCGAGATTTATTTGGAAGGACTGACGAATTAAGTGATACTGAACCAGATTACTAAGCATGAAGTGATGATGATACGAGTTCAAAACAGGAAATGCATGACGATGATGGTGATGATTCTCTGAAACAGAGGCGGGGAAAACATGGGAAAGGGGTAGTTGGAAAATCACGACTTCCAGCCACACTGAATCTTGTGATATTGCAATGGCGACAGACGAAAATTTATTTGAGACCAGGACTTGAACCCAGATGGTCCGCTCCTCTAGAACGGTTGCCTTCACCATCTAGGCTAACCAGACACACCTCTCGTCTCACGCAGATTCTCCTCTTATTGCATAGTGTATTTAAGCGTCACTCGTCCATTACATTTCCTACTTGCAAATTCTTGCTTCAGAACAAGACAAGGTAATATTTTGTTGAAGATTCCACGGCTGAGACTTAGGGTCGATGCCTTCACTAAGAATCAAGATTTTGAACAAGGATGGGAGCCACGTTTACCTTTACATTTTATATAAAATAAGAGTAATCTCATCTCTTTTTTAAACTATATTTTAAGCTCTTGAGTTTTAGACTTTTATAAGCACGACATCAGTCTCTAAATCTAGCAAGAAATGCGTTCATAAACTGGTCTCAGGGGGTTGAAGCAAACCTAACATTTTTCGCAGCACTACAAAATAGTTTTCAGGAGATACTGACAGCTCTTCCTAAGGCTTCCAAAGCTCTTTCAAATTCTAATCCTGGATATCCTAAATCTTATAAATCTCTCCTGTCTTTCTATTACATCTGACAAACCTTCTCCCTCACACGGGCCTTCAATTTACGTTTTCCACCTATCCGCTCTCTACTCGGCATTTGACAGTGGGATTCCCTTTGCACTCTCAATGTTAGAAATATTGCTTTTAATAGCAACGTATGCTGTTTTGACTTTCCTATATGCTGAATCAGTCCTTTCGACAATCATTTCTTTTTCGATTTCCTTCACTTTTCCTGCAACCATTTCGTCTTAGCTTCCCTGCGCTTCCAATTTCATTCATTCTTCAGCGCCCTGTATTTCTGTATTCCTGAATTTCCTTTAATGCTTCTGAACCTCCTTCTTTCATCTATGAACGTAAGTATTTCTTCTGTTATCCATGCTTTCTTCACAGTTACCTTTTTTGTACCTATGTTTTTGTTTCCAACTTCTGTAACTGCCATTTTTAGAAATGTCCATTTCTTCAGCCCACTCTTCATCACTATTACATTGTGATCTGAATCTATATCTGCTCCTGGGTACCTCTTAAAAACCAGTATCTCATTTCGGAATCTCTGTCTGACCATGTTGCAATCTAGCTGACAGCTTCCCATTTTTACCGACGTTATCCAAGTATGCCTCCTCCTCTTGTGATTCTTGAACACACTATTAGCTATTAATAGCTGAAATGTATTAGAGAACTCAATTACTCTTTCTCTTCTCTCATTCCCAACACCAATCCCATATTCTCCTGCAACTCATTCCCCTACAACGCATTACAGTGCCCCCATGGCTACTAGTTTTTCATCTCTCGTCACGTACTGAATTACCTCTTCAACATCTTTATATACTTACTCTGTTTCTTCATCTTCAGCTTGTGCGTTGGCATATATACCTGAACTATCATTGTCAGTGTATGTTTGCTGTCAATTCTGATGAGAAAAACTCTGTCACTGAACCGTGCACAGTAACTCACTCTCTGCCCCATCTTCTTATTCATAATCAGTCTTACTCCCGCTATATCATTCTCTGCTGCTGTTGATATTATACAACACTCGTCTGACCAGAAATCCTTGTTTTTTTTTCTTTTTTCTATTTCGATTCACTGATCCCCACTATATCTAGACTGAGCATTTGTATTTCCTTTTTCAGGTTTTCTAGATTCCCTAAAACGTTCAGGCTTAGGACATTCCGCGCCCCCAACTCGTAGAACGTTGTTCTTTGGTTCGTTATTCAATCTTTTGCTCATGATCACCTTCCCCTTGGCAGTCTTGTCGCTGATATCTGAATGGAGGACTAGTCCAAAATCTTTTGCTATTGGACAGATCGTCATGACACTTTTTCAGTTATATGCCACATCTCTTGCGGATACACATTACGTTATGTGTCTTTAATGCAGTGGTTTCCATCGCCTTCTGCATCCTCACGCTGTTGATCAGTACTGATTCTTCCACCTTTATGAGCATTTTCCTACCCCAAGGACAAGAGAGTGCCTTGAACCTGTGTCTCCTCCTCTGCCCTATTTGAAAAGCTGTTGACCAAATGATGGCGATTTCTTATGACGGACGTTTGTGGCCATAAATATTGTTTTTATTCAAAATTTAAGCGGTAGCTGGGTTTGATTGCTGGACCGATGGAAATGTTCCACACAGTATTTGAAGGTGTTGAGGGTTGCATAGAATCCAGCAGTAGGGGCAAGTGAATGACGTAGTTTTAAACTGTAGTGATAAATGTTCTACCAGGCACTTGATTGTGAACTGCAGAGTACGCATGTAGATGAAGATGTAGACATTGATATAATTTTCTAATTAATAATAATGCAGTAAGTTATATGGTGAATGGTTAGTGGTACACGCTTTTTATAGTTAGTAGTTCTTATGTCTACACCAGTTCTGTCAAAAGCATATAAGTCCGCAGCTCGTGGTCTCACAGTCGCGTTCTCGCTTCCCGAGCACGGGGTCCCAGGTTCGATTCCCGGCGGCGTCAGGGATTTTCACCTGCCTCGAGATGACTGGGTGTTCGTGTTGTCCTCATCATTTCATCATCATCATGACAGTGGCCAGATTGAGCTGAGCAAAGGTTCGTAATTTTTACGGTCGCTGATAACCGCACAGTTGATCGCCCCACAAACCAAACACCATTTTCATCATCAAAAGCATATAATACGAGAGGTCTGCACTTGTTGTTGTTGTGGTCTTAAGTGCCGAGACTGGTTTCATGCAGCTCTCCATGCTACTCTATCCTGTGCAAGGTTCATCATCTCCCAGTACCTACTACAATCTACATCCTTCTAAATCTGTTTAGTTTATTCATCATTTGGTCTCCCTCTGCTATTTTTACGCTCCGCGCTTCCCTCCAATACTAAATTAGTGATCTCTTGATGCCTCAGAATATGTCCTACCAACCGATCCCTTCTTCTTGTCAAGTTGAGCCAGAGATTTCTCTTCTCTCCAATTCGATTCAGTATCTCCTCATTAGTAATGTGATGTACCCATCTAATCTTCAGCATTCTTCTGTAGCACCGCATTTCGAAAGCTTCTATTGTTTTCTTGTACAAACTATTTATCGTCCATGTTTCACTTCCATACAAGGCTACACTCCACACAAATATTTCCAGAATCGACTTCCTGACACTTAAATCTCTCTTCTTCAGAAATGCTTTCCTTGCCATTGCCAGTCTACATTTTATATCCTCTCTACTTCGACAATCATCAGTCATTTTGCTCCTCAAATAGCAATACTCACTTAATACTTTAAGCATCATCATCATCATCATAGTGTTCAACCCTGAGGTTGGTTTGCAGCAGAGCGCCATTCCTCTCTTCTGTCTGCTTTCCTCTTCATTTCCACATATGTGTTACATCCAACGTCATTCATGATCTGTTGCATGTATGATATCCTTGGTCGCCCCCGCCGATTCCTTCCCTCAATAACTCCTTCTGCTATTGTTCCAATGATATTGTTGTGTCGTAGGATGTGCCCTACAAGTTTGTCTCTTCTTGTTTCGATGTGCCTCCACAGAGATCTGGTTTCCTGTACTCTTCTAAGCACCTCTTCATTTGTTACTTTGTCTGTCCAGCTGATCTTCATCATCCTACTATAGCACCACATCTCCAGGGCCTCTAGCCGTCTTCTCTGTGCTCTTCCAACTGTCCAAGTTTCACATCCATATAGGGCCACACTCCAAACGAAACCTTTCATGATGCGTTTCCTTATTTTCAGACTGATGTTGTTGCTGGTGAGTAAGTTCCTTCTCCGATTAAATGCAATTTTGGCCTTTTGTATTCTGGTCGCAATTTCTTTCCGGCTTCTACCATCCCTTGTGATTTTGCTTCCCAGGTAAGTAAATTCCTGTATCACTTCCAGCTCCTCTCTTCCAATTCTTTTTCTCGGAGGTTCATATTCTGCTCCTGTACTGCATACCATCACTTTAGTCTTTTTCTTGTTTATTCTCATTCCATACTGATTGTATAGAATTTTTTCCGTTGTTCTGAGGACTTCCTCTAGATCTTCTTCTGTCTCCGTGACTATAGCAATATCATCTGCATAACGTACTATGTCTATCTTCTGCCCATTAATTTTGATCCCCACCTCAGTAGTTTCTCGAACTTGGTCTATAGCTTCCTGGATGTAAGCATTGAATATAAGAGGAGAGAGAGCACATCCTTGTCTTACCCCTTTTCTAATATTTGCTTGTTGTTCCTGGTGACAGTTCCTAATCACTGCCACCTCATTCTTATAGAAACTGAGTATCACGCGGATGTCTTTGTACTTTATTCCAATTTTCCTCAGCACTCTGAACATCTCTTGCCAGATAACGTTATCAAATGCCTTTTCCATGTCTATAAAGGCAATATAAGTTGGTTTATTTTTCTGTAATTGCTTTTCGATAATGAGTCTTAGTGCCAGAATCGCCTCTCTTGTTCCCAATCCCCTTCTGAAACCAAACTGATCTTCACTCAGCATATCCTCCACCTTCTTTTCAATTCTCTTCAGAACTATTTTTATGAGGATTTTTGATGCATGTGATATTAGGCTAAGAGTTCGGTGCTTTTCACATTTTGTAGCTGCTGCCTTCTTTGGTATAGGAACAATGATACATTTCTGGAAGTCTGTCGGTATCTCTCCTGTGTTATAGATGGACCTAATAAGTTTAAGCAGCATCATTTTCATGCCGTCACCAGCATTCTTTATTAGTTCTGCAGGGATGTCATCAATACCCGTTGCTTTGTTGTCCTGTAGTTCTTTTAGAGCTCTGTCAAATTCTTCTTGCAGAATGTCATCTCCCTTGTCATCTTCGTCTACTTCCTCTTCTCTTCCTATTACTTCCTCCGAAAGAGGTGTTCCAGCATACAACTCCTCTATGTATTCTTTCCATCTCTTCAGCATGTCTTCACCAAACAGCATTTTCCCCTCTTTATTTTCTATTGTGCCTGAGAGTACTGTTTTACGTTTGTTAAAAAAAATTGATTTGCTGTTCTGTAGGCTAAATCAGTTGTTCCGTTTTGCATGTTTTCTTCTACTTTCCTGCACATTTCTCCAAGAAAATTTTCTTTTGCTTTCCTAGCTTCTCTATTAACTAAATTCCTTAGTCTTCTGTATTCAGCTTTTCCTTGTTCCTCAGTTGCATTTTTGTATAATCTTCTGTTTTCTATAAGCTCAATAATATCTGCTGTAATCCATTTCCTCTTGTTTTTGGGTTCAGTTCTTCTAACTATCTTTTCTGCTGCTTTGTATATACCAGATTTAATCTGATTCCAGTCTTCATTTACTCAACCATGTTGAAAATTTTTAATTAGGTTGTCTGTTTCATGAGCATAGTGCTTTGCCAGTCCCTCAGTTTTCAGTTTTTCTAGTTCCCATTTAAGTTTTACTGGCTTCTTCTTCAAACGTTTGAATCTCAGTGAACTTTTCATCATGACCAGGTTATGATCACTGCCTATGTCTGCAGATGGATAGCTCCTGCAATCTTTTATCTGGTTCCTAAAACGTGCTTTCACTAGAATGTAGTCAATCTGTTGTCTCCTCAGGTCTCCAGGGGCCTTCCATGTATATCTTCTTCGTTTGTGGTGTTGGAAAAGTGTGTTTGCAACAACTAATTGGTGCTTTGAGCAGAACTCGATCAGTCGATCACCTCTTTCATTTCTTCTTCCAAGTCCATATTTGCCAACAATTCCTTCCTCCGGGTCTTCACCCACAATCGCGTTCCAGTCCCCCATGGCAATCAGGTTTTCATCTCCCTTAACATTTCTCATCGCATCACTTATTTCTTCGTATATTTCGTCAATGACTGCATCTTCTTCTTTGGATGTTGGCATGTATATTTGTATTATCACAGTGTCCTTTGGTTTAGTTTCAAGTTTGACTAGTATTATTCGAGAGCTATATTGCACATATCCCTTGACATGTGAGCCATAGTTTTTCCTCAAAATTATTCCAACTCCTCCCATTCCCGGTCTATCTTGGTCAGTTCCGGTGTGAATGACTCTGTATTCTCCTGACCAGAAATCACCTGGTTGGGGCCATCTCATCTCCGATATGCCCAGGATATCGATTTCCAGTCGCTCCATTTCAAGTTTTACATTTTCTAGCTTGCTACACTGAAGCAGTGTTCTCACATTCCAAGTGGCTATGTTAAAATTGGGATTCATTTCCTTCACGTTGTCTATATCTTTTGCAGTCCCCACCCGGAGATCCGATTGGGGGACTATTTTATCTCCGGAAAATTTTACAGAAGATACTGACATGGTTTACTGCTGATGCTTGGGATAACCGTAGTTCTTTAATGTGGTGGTTTCCCGTTGCCTTCCACATCCTATGCCGTTGACCATCAGCTGGTTCTTCCGCCTTTGGAAATGATTTCTCATTTCCAGGGCAAGGGGGTGCCCTGTCCAGCAGATGCTGGGGTGATGACTTATCCCGGTCATCCTTCGGTCCCTGTCTACGTTAGCCATCATATGAAGTGATGTTGCCCACTCTCTACCGCTTGGAGGTGTAGATCAGGAGTTTCCCTTCATCGGGTCTAGGACCTTAATGGCATTTCCTAGTCCTCTCCAGTACCTAATTTAATTCCACACAATCACCCGATTTAATTCGACTACATTCCATTATTCTCGTTTTGCCTTTGTTGATGTTCATCTTATATCTTCCATTCAAGACATTGTCCATACCATGCAGCTGCTCTTCCAGGTCCTTTGCTGTCTCCGACAGAATTACAATGTCAGCGGTGAACCTCAAAGATTTTATTTCTTTTCCATTATTTTGTATCCTTTACTGCTTGCTCAATATACAGATTGAATAACATAGGGGAGAGGCTACAACCCTGTCTCACTCCCTTTCCAACCACTGCTTCCCTTTCGTGTCCTTCGACTCTTATAACTGCCATCCGGTTCGATACAAATTGTAAATAGCCTAGCGATCCCTTGAGAATTTAAAGAGAGTATTCCAGTCAACATTGTCAAAAGCTTTCTCTAAGACTATAAATGCTAGAATCGTAGGTTTGTCTTTCCGTAATCTATTTTCTAAGATACGTCGTAGGGTCAGCATTGCCTCACGTGTTCCAACATTTCTACGGAATCCAAACTGATCTTCCACGAGGTCGACTTCTACTAGTTTTTCCATTCGTCTGTAATGAATTCGTGTTAGTATTTTGCAGCAGTGCCTTATTAAACTGATAGTTCGATAATTTTCACATCTGTCAACACCTCCTTTCTTTGGGATTGGAATATTATATTCTTTCTGAGGGTATTTCACCTGTCTCATACATCTTGCTCACCAGATCGTAAAGTTTTGTCAGTACTGGCTCTCCCAAGGCTGTCAGTGGTTCTAATGGAATGTTGTCTACTCCGGGCCCTTGTTTCAAATTAGGTCTTTCATTGCTCTGTTAAACTCTTCACGCAGTATCATATCTCCCATTTCATCTTCATCTACATTCTCTTCCATTTCTATAATATTGTTCTTAAGAACATCGCCCTTGTATAGACTATATACTCCTTCCACCTTGTAAGTAGGATGTTTAGGTTTTTTTATTGGTAACGCCAACGCCACGTAGCGCTCTGTAAGAAAATCACTGGCTGTGCTGTGTGCAGTCTGTGGCTGGTTTGCATTGTTGTCTGCCATTGTAGTGTTGGGCAGCGGCAGCTGGATGCTAACAGCACGTAGCGTTGTGCAGTTGGAGGTGAGCCGCCAGCAGTGGTGGACGTGGGGAGAGAGATGGCGGAGTTTTGAAATTTGCAAGAATTGGTGTCACGAACTTGATATATATATTATGACTATAAAGCTAAATACATTGTTTCTTCTCTTTTAAAATCTTTCATTTGCTAACTGTGCCTATCAGTAGTTAGTGACTTCCGTAGTTTGAATCTTTTAGTTAGCTGGCGGTAGTGGCGCTCGCTGTATTGCAGTAGTTCGAGTAACGAAGATTTTTGTGAGGTAAGTGATTTGTGAAACATATAGGTTAATGTTAGTCAGGGCCATTATTTCGTAGGGATTTTTGGAAGTCAGATTGCGTTGCGCTAAAAAAATACTGTGTGTCAGTTTAAGCACAGTCATGTACAATTTTTCTAAGGGTACGTTCCTTCTTTGCTTAGAACTGGGTCTACATCTGAGCTCTAGGTACTCATGCAAGTGGTTCTCTTTTCCCCAAAGGTTTCTTTAATTTTCTGTGGGGAGTATCTATCTTACCCTCGTGAGATTAGCCTCTACATTTGTCCTCTAGCCATCCCTGCTTAGCCATTTTGCACCTTCTGTCGATCTCATTTTTAAGACGTTTGTATTCCTTTTTGCCTGCTTCATTTACTACATTTTTCTAATTTTCTCCTTCCATCAGTTAAATTCAGTATCTCTCACCAACGGCAAGGTCCATTGTTATACTTATTCATGGTAATAATTAATTAGACAGTAGAAGTACCTACTTGGTTTCTGACCTGCAGGATAGCGTTTGATGCGTTAACATTTCATATTGGGCTTGGCGTGCAATATCGTGCACAAATAGCCCCCGGTTATTTGTAAGCTCTGTCGGTGACTGCCGTCGCCTAGTGGCGGCGGGCAGATTAATTACGGAGCACGTTTCGGCCGGTGTCGCCGTGTTCGCCCTCGGGACAGAACACGACGGCCGGCCAGGTAGCGGCTCCGCCCATGCAAATTGGCGCCTCCCGGGCCGCGCCGCCATCTTTTATTCATGGGGCAGGTGCGCCTAAGTGGGCAGCGCGCGTCGCCTTGTTGCGACGGCAGCGCAAACTGTCCGAAACGCCCACAGGCTCTGCACCGACGCTGTCCTTTGTGTCACCACGCTTATGGAGGCGCACGCGCCGGCCACTGCCCTGGACGCCACTGTGTTGACGGTGCTCGTGACGCGGGCAGCCTAAACATGCGGCGTTGTAGAAGCAAAATAGCGCGAGGTTGGCGATTTCCACTGCTCTGCACCGAGCAGAGGTGCTGTTGTTGTTATATATTCGTATGTTGACATTTCACACTAGTCTATTTCAAAAGCAAATAACAGTAAGAAAAAAACATTAAATGTAATGTTTTTAATTTTTCATGTTCATTATTATATCTTGTACGAGGGTAGTTCAACCTGGCCCCGTATCGAATCCGCCCGGCGGATTAACGACGAAGGCCGATGTGTCGGCCAACCTTGATGTGGTTTTTAAGTGGTTTACCACATCCCGCTAGGTGAATACCGGGCTGATCCCCATGTTCCGCCTCTGTTATGGGACTCGCAGACATCTCAACCCATTGGCACTATTCCGTGGATTACACTCGACACGGACAGTTGGGGTACACAAATTCCGTCACAGGGGGTACGGGGTGGTGGCAGGAAGGGCATCCGGCCACCCCATAAACATTAACATGCCAAACCCGGTTGAAGATGGCTGACCCTGTAAAACTGCGGGACAATGCTCAAGCGATAGTTCGAGGGGAGTTCAGTAGGTAAAGCAACACATTTTCTTTCTAAAAAAAAATAAGTAATTTGCTGTGGGAAATTCCAGATACAGCACCTAGAGTGTCATAAAATGCTGATAGGTCTCGGCGCTATTCGTAGATTTCTAAGTAGAGCCCGTAACGGAGGTGCGTTCCAAACAGAAAGCTGTTACTGAGTTTCTTTTGGTGGAAAACCAGAACGCCACAGATACTCACAGGCGGTTGCAGTATGCCTACAGAGACCTGGTACTGAACAAAAGCACAGTCAGTCGTTGGGTGAGGCGTCCGTCATCGTTGGAACAAGGTCATTTAAAATTGCCGATCTACCGTGTGCCGGACGGCTGGACACTCCTGCAACAGTGAAACGTGCGGACACTCTCACTGGAGGTGATTGACGGATAACAATGAGACACCTCAGTGTTCAGCTGGGCATTCGTCCACTAGTTGGGGCACTAGAAGGTAAGTACCCAACAGGTTCCAACACCTAACAGAAGATAATAAAGAGCAATGAAGGAACATCTGTGGGGAATTGATTGCTTGTTATGAGGCTGGTTTTGATAGTTTTTCGTCGATCGTCGTCACAGCCGATGAAACATGGGTGCATCACTTTGAAACGGAAACAAAACGGTAATCCTTGGAGAGGTGCCATACCACTTCTCCTCCAAAGAAAAAACTGAAAGCCGTACACTCAGTTGGTAAAGTCATGGCGGAGGTCTCCTGGTGCTCTGAAGAGGTTATTCTCTCTAATGTCCTCCCTCATGGTGCAACGATCAGCTCTCGAGTGTACTGCGCTATCCTCAGGAAATCCAAGAAACGACTTCAGTGTGTTCTTTGCCACAAAAAAACGAACGGACTTCTCCTTCTCCGTGACAACATAAGGCATCAAACAAATCTGCGCGCCCGAGGGGAGCCCTCAAAACTTCATTGGACTGATTTTTCTCATCCAGCCTACAGCCTGTATCTCGCAAATTTCCGACTTATCAGTTTAGCCCAATTGCAGATACATTCCGTCGAAGCAGTACACAAATGATGGGGAGGTTATTGATGCAGCAAGATGTTGGCTCCGACGTCGACCAGTTAAGTGATACCAAGCAGGCATACAAGCTCTCCTAGTATGGTGGCGTAAGACCGTCGCAATGAACGGAGACTGTTTTGACAAACAGTGTTGTGGGGAAGAATATAGTCTATTGTAACTCTGAATAAAAGCAAACTGTTTTCAGAAGGAAATGTGTTTCACTGCTTATTGAACGCCCCTCAAAGGTTGCATTGAAGAAGAAGCATTCAAAGTGCAAAAGTGGTTTTTAGCTTTGTAATTCTAATAGACGATATCTTACCATATATTTAACGCTAAGTACTGTAGAGAACAAAATCTTATATTTATGTGTAAAGGCTACTTCGACAGGTGAATGCTGATGTCTTGCTGCTTATTCGAACTCATCATATTCTTTTGAGTCCCAGTATTTTTACAATCCGATGGTTCATTCCATCAAACTGTAGCTTATCAGCTACAGCACTGAAATGCGTTGAGCCTCCAGGTGATTGGTAAACGATTTCAAGAATCACGTTCTCTGTTTTTGGAGCACGTCTAGTCTTTGGATTACCTCTGTCCATTACCGATGGTCGAAGATTACCGGCTTCTCGAAGGCGTTGTTCCAGGTTACGAAAAACATTCTTATCAGGCTGGCACCTTGGAGAGAACCGTGCAGAATACAAGCAGTAGTAGCCACAGCTTGGTTATCAGGTGCACCCAGCAACAAAATCGTATCGACGTATTCATCGATTGTGTACTCCATCGGGAAGCCGCCCTAAATGAATTGACAGGACTCGTTATGGGTTTTATGTTCCAGCAGCCTACTAAGTGGGCTACAACTGTTGGCACGGCAAAGCGGCGTGATACACGTTTCTCTGTACATTTAGGTGTGCTGTATGATGTGACAGTGTTGCCAACTCCACGTTTACATACATCTCTTTCCAAAATGTGCCCAGTCTGATTTTACTACACAAAGTTTTGTCTTGAACCTGGATGTTGAAAGGAATGCCGAACTCAAGTGCGGCACTTTTTCATCACCTTGTATATATACAATATGTATACAGAACAGGCCACTCCAGTCCGCAATGGGGAATAACTCGTTATAGAGATGAGATTCAGCGTGATCTTTTAGATGAAAGTTATAGAGGGCAAAGAGGTTCGCTCTTTGCTACTAATGTCAGTGACCTTGAAAGTTACTTTCAAAACAATTTTTTCTTTTTGAAAGGGGGGGGGGGAGGGCAGGGGAAACCCTTCTAATATTTGATTCAAGATTTTAAGTGTGAAATGATGCTTTCTGAACAAACAATAACTAAATTCCTATGGACTATGTTTAGTTCGAGAGGACAATGACAATGGATGAGCGGCCGGCGTTATTCTGTAACACAATTTGGACAGAAGTCTGACTTATTTACTAGTTTTCCGTCAAATGGAACAACTATTAACTACGCCTACGTGTTCGTATTGCTTTAGATCGTCGCTCAGTCTATTCTGGTGATCTTGGACAGCGCCGCTGGCAGAGCGGACGAGATGGCGGTCGTGTGGGGCCGAGGCGCTCTATCCTCCTGGAGTACGAAATGGGAGAGAGATGTCGCCCATGTCCACGTACTGGGACACCGTTCTTCTTTCAATACCAATGTGAGTGATCAATTTTTTCAAAACAGCAACTCTATTTGGCACTATTTGGTTGAGTCACATAGCTACAATGACTAACTACACTTGCCGGCCGTTGTGGCCGAGCGGTTCTAGGCGTTTCAGTCCGGAACCGTGCAGCTGCTACGGTCGCAGATTCGAATTCTGCCTGGGGGATAGATGTGTGTGATGTTCTTTGGTTGGTTAGTTTCAAGTAGTTCTAAGTCTAGGGGATGTTAAGTCTCATTGTGCTCAGAGCCATTTTTTCACTAACTACACTTCAAATGAAACAGTGATTACGAATTTACGAGCGTACCGAAGTGTTTACGTCTCATGCGGCAACACACTAAAATCAAACGGAACTAGCATTATAGAAATGACATGAAATGATCGTATGGCATTGCTGGCCGGGAGGCCCCACCGGGGAATCTCGGCCGCAGAGTGCGAGTCTTACTTCAGTCGACGCCACACTGGGCGACTCGCGAGCCGGCGACGAGGATGAAATGATGATGAGGACAGCACAACACCCAGTCCACGAGCGGAGAAAAATCTCCAACCCTGGCGGGAATCGATCCCGAGCCCTCTGCGAGGTAGGCAAGCACGTAACTCCTCAGCTAAGCATGTAGACACGATTATAGAAGTCAATGGTTCAGAATGTTAAAATCGTGGGGAGTCCATGCTTACCATATCAGACTGAAGAAGAACTAACGCCTCGGAAGTTCGAAGAAGCCTTGTATCAAGACGCGGAACCAACATTGCTGGAGACTTAAGGTTTGGTGTCGGTACGGCTATATTGTCGATACTGGTCGGATATCCATCCACAGCCGCGCGGTCTTAGCCGTCTTGTCGCGGCCCGGGCGGCTCGCCCCGTCGGAGGTTCGAGTCCTCCCTCGGGCATGGAAGTGTGTGTTGTCGTTAGCGTAAGTTAGTTTAAGTAGTGCGTAAGCTTAGGGACCGATGACCTCGACAGTTTGGTCCCGTAAGACCTTACCACCAATTTCCCATTCACTGTGGTACATAACTATTGGCAAGCAACATCGCTGGATAATTAATGTTTCTTGTCGATATGGCTATATGAATGGTCCTGCTTCACACTGTGAGTTTTTTCTTAAGGAGTATTAATAATTGAGGCTAATGGTGGAAACTTTAAACATGTGCTTAATGGTAAATCTCCACATACACTCACACACACACATACACACACACACACATACACACACACACACACACACACACACAGGCCACAGAAACTAATGTTGGAATATACCATCAACGATGATGGAAAGACGGTTTTCCACACATTCCCAGCAACAGTAAGCATATTAAAAGGATTGAAGTTCATAATTGCGCAGCGTCACTTTTATCTAACACTGAATATTTAGCATGGGTCCCTGTAATAGAAGTAATATTACATAAACCGAAATAAATGACATGAGATTCTTGGTTTAGTAAGTAACTATTAACAATTTTTGAAGCACGATAAACATTATTATATGGTTATAGTTATTTTAAATTCATGCTGTATAAATTATGTTTAAATTCAGTTTCCAATTGTTCTAATTAAAGTAAAAAGGCTCACAATTACCAACACAAGGTGAAAGAACAAATATAAAACAGTCCATGAACGAGCATAGCAAGATATAAAGGTTCACTGCAGCCTAGTAAAATGACTAAAATTCCAGTCTTGAGTCTTGTCAAACATACCTTTAGTGTAATGCTGAGCACTAATGGCTTAACATAATCTTTGCAGTGACCAGAAGCCATAGAATTTTAATTATTGCATCGAAGTATTGAACTTAGGTAATTGTTTTATATTCATTAGCAGGTATGTGTCTGCACTCCTGGTACACACAACCGGTGAAAAGAAAAATCATTTGGATAAGTACTGAATTTTACAACCATTGCTATTGAGATATTTCATTAATTTAAAAATGAAGAGTAAATATTGCATTTAGTAGTGGAAACTGACAAGTTCTCAAAGCATCTGTGTGTGCGTCTTCCGACAACTATTACGAACGGTATCTTACAGCTTTTATGTTTACTTAATTTGAAGCTTCTGTTCGCAGACTTTCTATTAATTTAGGGCATCGCACAAGGAGGATGTGTCACAAAACTTACATTCCTCGAAGCATCCTCGATAGGACTGTTGAAAGGTGGCTACACTAGGTCACAGTGGCAGAGATTGCGCCAAAGATTATTATTCTGCCGCCTCCACTGGCAGTAGTAGTTCAGAGATTGCTGTGGGCAGCATTTGTTGAGTAGATATCGAGAGCAGTACTAGTTTAGAGGATGTCGAATGCAGTTGTTGTTCTGTTGGGCGGGAGAGTAGATGCTGTCCGATTGGTGTAATGTGTAGATGGAAGATGTTGCAATGATCACAGTGTATTTTTGGTCAATATATACTGAGGTAAAAAAGAATTATTTCACATTTTTTTAATGACAATGCCTCTTGGTCACAGGTTCAGTCAACAAAGCATATGGCTCGTTTTCATGTATTAGGCTTGTAATTCTGGCTTCTATGTGCAATTGTAGTATTTCTAGTTTTTCAATTAGTTCATTGTAAACGGTGTTTCAAATATCTTGTCATATTGAGGAAGAATCGTGCCAGATACATGTACGTTGAGTCACACTACCACACACAGAACAGTTACACTTGTGCTTTGTCGTTTTGTAGCTTTAATAGCAGAAGGAGAATTAATTAATCAATTGTGTTAATAGAAATTACTTGTCAGTCTTTATTTTTATTTTATGCAGTCAGATTGCGTGCTAATATTACTCATGGCCAGCCGATTACGAGATTTCGTAACCGGACACACAGCTACTAAAGTTATTGCTTTTTAATTAAGCCACCACGCACGTGGCGACCCTGCCAGAACCGTCCCTTGGAACTCTTCTGATAGTAAAAATAGCAGACAGTAGTATAGTTGTAGTAATTTGTAGTTTAGTAATTGTAGTCTATATTGCATGTGTAGATTTGGTAATTGAGCATTTGTAGTTGTCTTGTCATTCTTCTAATGGTATTTTCGTAGAATTTAATTTTTGATGAGTCATATATGGGTTTGACAATTTTGTACAATTGTGAAGGTTGTAACTGTTCGTCAATCGTGTTTGTCGGGCAGCATTTCGTGTGAATGGTATTGTTGGTGAAAAAGTGTTATATTGTGTGCAATTTTCGCATAGTGACGAATTTTGTATGTTTTGTAAATGATTACGCGATCGATGAAAAAGGCAAAAATGATGTTTAGTCAGAATGACGAAATTGTTAGCATGCCGAACTCGCCAACACAGGAGAACAGCATGATGAATAATGAAGTAGAAAACAATTTAATAAGCCGGGAAAATAGTCCGGAGCAAGTTCAAAATTTTTCACAATCAAAAAAATTTTCGGAATAAGAGATTAACGACAGAAGATTCTGGAATAGTATCGAACACAGATATCTTTACAGCTATGACGAAGGCAGTTGGTTTTACGGGAAATGTTAGGGGCGAAAAGAATTTCGAACCAGTTAATATGGAGCAGTTGATGAGTGCAATATTAAATTTGGGATCACAGTTAGGATCTGAATTAAAAACAGTGACAACACGGTTAGAAACTGATATGGGAACAATGGAAACACGGTTAAACTCACTGTGATGACAGTTAGGATCTGAATTAAAATCAGTGGCAACATGGTTAGAAACTGATATGGGAACAATTGAAACACAGTTAAACTCACGAATAGGGACATGTTTTAAAAACTTGAAAGGTGAATTAAAGAAAGGAGTTAGAGAAGTACAACCGATTTTGAATGCTCACAATAATTGATTTCAATAGAAATTAGACAAAACGAACAGGATAGAGAACAGGAAGAAAGAGATGGCGTGATAGTAATTTTAAGAGTAAAATCTTAAACGTGCACACGATAAGGAAGAAATATTTGAAGGAATCGAGGAGTGCGTACCATATGACAGAATAAATAACCTAACACAACAATATGAACAGTTAACTACTAAATGTATCAATAATGAAACCCGAGTCGCGACACTTACGGAAGACGTAAATAAACATGAAGAACAAATAGGTGACTCATTTGAAAGACTTGAGGAGATTCAGATAAATTGAAATGGGGACTGAGATTCAGATGATACAGCTCCATTGTCATTTGCAGAAACAGAAGAGTACCAGAATATAAATAAACATATTGAAAATCAGGGAAAATTTAATGAACCCGTTAAAAGGGAATTTGAGGCCTTACGAAAGCAAGTTAAACGAACTGAAAGCGAAATCGTAGGATAAGACAGTAGAAGAAATTTAGAATCACCGATAGCAGCGGGGTTTGAAGAAAATAATTTATTTCACTTACGAGATGCAACAAGAGAGCGCCAGGCGCGCGAACTTGACAATAATCGACATTCGGACTGCGACAGACGCGGTAGGCCTTTGTCGCCACGAGGCGAAAACTGTGACTATAAACACTTCTTAACTGTTCGGAAATTTAAGACCTTTCACAGTTCAAAGAATGACATACATCGATGTTCATGGTTAGATCAATTTATGTACGCACTTCCACCAAATTGGCCACTAAGTCACAAACTGGAATTTATATGTGGATATTTACAAAACGAACCGGCGACGCGCATGAGCGCACTTATTAGAGATTGTAATAATTTAAATGATTTTTATCATGCATTTCTATCGGCATATTGGTCCGAAAACACGCAAGACAGAGCAAACATAGTCTTATTATGCAGCGTAATTTTAAACAGTCTGAGTTCCGCACGCCGGCAGAGTACTTTGAAGACATGATTCGAAAGAATCAATTCCTTTCCAGCCCATATAGCCCGACTGAATTAATTCGCATTTGTTTAACTAAGCTGCTGCAATCGATAAGACAGATTGCTTTAGCCTGAAGATGTAAAGACGACATTGAAACTTTTAAGACTTCGCTACAAGAACTTGAGTATGACAACGACGACGGAACTTCTTGTAATTTTTTCAGTAACGGTAATCACAATAGATTTTCAGAGAAAAGTGGTAATGATCGGAATGGACGTTATAGCGGTAATTTTGAAAATAACAGAAGAAACTGACAGGACAATAGATACCAGCCTGATGACAATAACAGACGTTCTAACAGAAATTACAAAGACAATTATAATAACAGAAATTCTTACCGGAATGATCAATCATACGGAAACAGTAATCGGTATCATCAAGACAGAAATGGTTCATACAATAATAGAAATCCTTACTACAGAAATAACCAGGGTAGTAGATCTAACAATAATTTCAGAGGTAACAGTCGAAATTACACAATAAGTAGTCATGCAGATAGCCAGGAAAATTGGAAATTTTAATAACAGACACAACCAAGAATTTACATGTAACGGACAGGAGGGACCTAACTGGCATCTTCCACGTGACAGATAATCAGAGAGACCAGTGCAAATGGTAGAAAATGATCCGCGAAATGACGCGAATAATCAAAGACGACACGCAAACAATCGACAATGACTTGTCGCTTCGGCTTCTGGCAGCAATATAGACGGTTCAGAAAGTAGTGACTCTACGACTTTACACTACGTACGCGTGGAAGGCATGAGAAATATTTTGCTAGACGAAAAGGAAAATAATGTAGACGTATTTTTACATCCCGTTATTGAAGTATGTGTGAGTGAGAATAATTTCACTGCGGTTTCAGGTTCTGAGAGGCCACTGAATGCTGTTATTGAATCAGTTTTTCGTATATGTGTAAGAACTATTGCTTGTCCTGTGTAACCTGCTTCTAAAACTACAATTCGAGGAGCTATTTCTGGAAAAAGTCTGGAAGTTAAACCACAGACCAACTTAAATTTCATTTGTAAAGGATATGAATTTTCTGCTAATTTTATTATTGTTCCATTACTGAGTACACAAATTATATTAGGTATGGAGTTTCTTAACACACATAAGGCAATTTTGAACTTTAAGGAAGGAAGTGTAAACTTGACTGTTGCTGGAATGCCGAGATGTTTGAAATTTTTCGAGTGTGTAACGAAATCTGAATGAGACACAAATTGTTTAAGGTTTCTTACTTCAGATGTTTTCGCTGAGTATTATGACGACAATGTGTTCATTCATGATAGCAATAGATACATAGACGCGGTGGATGATATAATTAATAGTGAAGAATTAATTAGTGAAAAGGTTAACAAAGCTGAAAAGACAGGTGACGTTTAATAAATTGATTTCGTATACACATCTCAGTTACGCACACTTTGGTCCCAGAAAATACTTTCATAAATTACGAGAAAATTGCTACTTCAGTAATATGGAAAAACGTATTCGATTTGTTCTTGCCAAATTCAAATTATGTCAAAAGGCGAAGCCGACAACTATTTCTCATAGAGCACCGTTGTTTCCTATCATTCCAGCGAAATTAAAGGAGATGGCTGCAGTCGATTTGTTCGGTACAGTGGTTCGTTCTACTAATGGTTTTGCGTACATTTTGGTAGCAGTGGAATTGACATCAAAATATGTGTGTTTTACACCTTCACGTAAAGCATCAGCTCGTTCAGTATATAATGCTTTCATCAAACATTTTCTTAAAGAAGTGGGTCATGTTGATAAAGTTATATCAGATAATGGATCACAGTTTCGATCTAAAATTTGCGTTCGTACTGTACGGCGTCGTGAGATTAAACCAATTTTCATTTCACTTTTTCACCCTCAATCTAATGCTCCAGAGAGATGGATGAAGGAAATCAATAAATTGTGTCGTCTTTATTGTCATCATAATCACACAACGTGGGATCAGTATCTTCATATTTTTCAAAACATTCTGAATGAACTCCCTAATGATTCAACTTCTCTACCGCCTATATTGATATTAAAAAATAAAGCACCGACAAATAGCATTTCTGAAATAGTTCCTTTTCCGCCTACAAAGAAACTGCGGCATTCTGAAGTTGCGAACCTGGCTCTGCAAAATATTGCATCTGCGGCTGCTAGAAGAGAGAAATCAGCTAAACGTCCTGGTCGTTTAAAAACTTTGTCAGTTGGTCAAAAATGTTAATTAAGTTTCATCGTTTGTCTCACAAAGGAAAAAGCTTTTGTCGCAAATTTTTTCTGCTTTATAGCGGTCCATATAGAGTTCGCAAAATTATTCATGATAACACTGTCGAAGTAGAAACTGTTAAATCACGGCGCTCTAGAGGAATACATCATTAATCGAACGTTAAAATTTTTGTGGAATGACATACTTTTCAGAAATTAACAGTTACACCTAAACACGCAGAGAATACAAGGATACCGCGCTATGTTTTGGCAGAGGCACATACACAAAGCGACCGTCAGTGTGCTAGCGGCACAAGGTAGTCGTTGACCACAAAGAATTACTTCCTTCGTCACGCTTACCTACAGCTGATCGAGCGCTCAGTGCGAATGCACTGACAGCCGTAGACAAATACACAGTCTGATTTCTCCGATTAAATTCTGTATAAAGCTATAGTGACTTGATAACTTATGTTATTAACGTTCCGTTTTTTTCAGGATACAGTTGTATAAAATATTTAAGAACTTCAGGTAAATTCTGTGCGTTTCCGACGTTAAGAGGCTCCTTGCTATCGAGAAAATTTCAGGAAGAATGTAATTTCGAAGAAGAAAGTAATAAACTAAAAAGGTAACTATTAATTGAGTTTATTTTTCAGGTAACATATTTCTGCTTAGGTATGTACTTTATACGTAATTTGATGCTTGCGATTACGTGATTTACACTTTGTGTTAACTGATTTTGACAATTATTGATTAATGAACAGGGTTGTTACTAATGTATACTGTGCATCGCTCGGCTGCTCTGCTTTTACACTGATGTCATATTTTTTTATTATGTGCCTATTTATTTAAATTGTAGTTGTCACCTGATTATTTGCGCTGGTATGGTTATGTATGTAAGTTGTACTTACTGATTTATCTGCTTGCACCTTCATGTTTACTTATTGAGATTACATATGAACATTTATTTGCTTATGCTGATTTGATGCTAATGACCTGTTTATTATGTAAGATATATACTTGCTGCTTTGCTTATGTATTGCATATTTACACATTCCTGTTTTGTTGTCATAACTACTCTTTAATTTGCTATATAGAAATGCTTATATACTGTGTACGAACATAGATTGTTCACTTGGCCGAGCCATGTTTTAGGGATTGTGCTGCATCCACTTGTTGACATTCTGTTCTCTACTGGTATATTTACTCACTGTTGCATGTTTCGCTTACGCTCAGTGGTCTATATTTCAAGATGACAAAATGAACTGCTATAATTCTACGAACTACATTGGTACAAGAAATTTTATTGAAGTCACATGAGTTGGAGGTTTTATGGAAGCTGTATAAATTTATGCTAATGGAAAGGAAGCTAAAGACATGAAATACAAACACTAGCTTTACACCATTGACAGTTATTATACTGCATTCTTCGTGAGCCATTGAAATAGCAAGTGACACTTGACACAAAGAAATACTCGACGTGCTTGCGTCTGTTTTGCCATGATTATGGAAGTGGTGTACACACTGTGAAATACTACGATTTATTCATTCAAAGTCTTATGTGATCATTCATACTACGTACTCGCACCTACTTATTGAAAGTTATTCAAACTGAAGGCTGTTAGAGGTCATGTACGCATTTTTTTTTTAATTTTATAATGGACAAGGTAACCAAAATGTATTTTATAGTTCATAATGAGTAGAAGATTTGCCTCAGGTGGATTACACAGAGGTTGTGTGTGGACATTGTGTCTTCGGATTGTATGGGATGGTGAATTGAAGTTTGCACTAGGATTTTAGCTGTACTTGTTGGAGGACACTGATTAGAGGAAAGAGTTGTTATGGAAGTGAAATGATATTGGTATATGTATCGACGTACTGAATAGGTATTATTGAAGTATTGAGATTGTGTGACGTTGATAATTATTGGAGTTCTGGTGGATAAGAGGTAAACTATTACTGCTCTCGACATCCTCTCAACAAGTACTGCCAACGGCAACCTCTGAACTATTACTGCCTGTGGAGGCGGCGGAATAATAATCTTTGGCGCAGTCTCTGGCGCTGTAACTCAGTGTAGCCACCTTTCACCGTGAACACCAGCATTCCCCTCGTTCCTTACAAATCGATTTCATAGGCAGAAACTGCTTAATAAGTGTGTTTCCATTAATTTCAGCTAACGTCAGTAAACCATCGCATCGATATAGGGAGGCTGCCAGTAAATGGAAACACTACGGAGTGACACTGTAAGATAAGCGGCCTTTACGCCTGATAATGAGCGTCGATAAAATTCATTAGCAGGGAACATAAACTGGACTGTCCTTGTAAATCTGGACTTCAGTTTAATCGTAGAAAGGTACCTGTTGATGCAGCGTACTAATTTCGATGTAAATTACATTTCATGTACAACTAGTACAACTGAAGAACAAGTTGATATTTTTATCTAAAGTGAGATGAGGAGCAAATTGAAAATCGTCCTACGAATTTAACACAAGGAAATGTGAAAGTCATAGTATGCAACAAATTTCTCTACTATAGTGAAAGAAGGCTTAGATACAAAATGCTCGTTCTGCTCCCAGATCATTTAAGCAACGGAACTCACATATCAAAAATAGCTAATTTTTGAAGTATCTCAATGTTTATGATGTCATATCTTCTGAACATCTTTACTCTCATTATATTGTGAGGAGTGCTACACAAGAAATTTAGAAAACGTTTGAAATGTTGTGTAAAGTGGGTTGTAAGTCATAAATCACCATCGTTCTGAAATATTTACAGTCGTTCTGAAATATTGGATGAGTTACTGTAGCTGAGTGGACAGCGCGTCGACTTGTTATGCCGGCTGGAGAGGGGGGGTGGGGGGGGGGGGACGTTCGATTCCAGGTGTGGTTCGACATTTTCTCCGCTCAGGGACTGAATGTTTGTGTCGTCTTCATCAGCCTCATTTCATCCCCATCGACGCGCAAGTGGCGGAAGTGGTATAACTTCAAAGGAATTGCACCAAGCGATCGGGCCTACCCGTCAGAAGGCCCTCGCCACACGACATTACACTTTTCTGAGTAATTTACGCGTCTTGAGTTACACAGTTTGTAATTATAACAAATAGCTCACTGTACAACTCTAGAAATACCTATGCATTATCGATAATATACGTTACCAATTGGGGTGGGGGGTTAGCGTGGCCACAAAAAAAAAGAAATTTTTGGCATTGTATTTCCATTTCATTAACAACATACTTACTAATGATTTACTGATGTGTAACCAGGTCACAGAACCTGTATTAGCAATAACAAAGCATATTCAATAAAATATACTATCAGACGAGATGAGGATTTGTACTTTCTGCATTGTAAACGTAAAAACGTAAAATGTGTCCACAGGCCCTGGCGGAACCAGCGGTACCGATCGGCCGCCGTGTCATCCTCAGCCCACAGCCGTCACCGGATGCGGATATAGAGGGGCATGTGGTCAGCACACCGCTCTCCCGGAGCCTCCACCTCTCAATCAAGTAGCTCCTCAGTTTGCCTCACAAGGGCTGAGCAGCGCTGAGCATGCCGGATGGTCACCCGTCCAAGTGCCTAGCCCAGCCCGACAGCGCTTAACTTTAGTGATCTGACGGGAACCGCTGTTACCACTGCGGCAAGGCCGTTGGGCGTATTTTAAGGGTACTCGAAAAACTTTAGATAATAAAAATTCGTTAACTGTTGTTAACAAAATCAATTTAAAGAGGTGCTAATACGTAAGTAGGGGCCTTCTGAAGCTGAAAGAACTGAATATCACGTTCGTTGTGCAAAGTCACATCTGCCACCATCGAAGATAGACTTGCATTTTTGAAATAAATATAACTGAAGAAACTACAATAATTACAGGATCTTGTAAGAGAATTAATTAAAAATAATGTTTTCTTTCAAAATTTTGAAATATGAAGTGCAATATTTACCAAAAGTTGGCTTACAGTATCCCTTCCCTCCCCCCCGCCACCCATGCTGCTAGGTTTAACGTGATACTATGTATTTTAATGAGTACATTATTATAGTACTTTAAATTATTAAGTTCTACCTATAGCTACACGAAATACTGAAAATGGTTTTTTTTGTAACCTCTGGAAGTTTTTAGGTAAGATATCTGTACTGGTGTGAGTGAAGAGGTGACAGTTATCGCCCTGCAGTAATATAGATTCTGAAATTAATTATTCTGGAACATGACGTGGATCGTATCTTCGAATCAGGAAGCCAAATTCAGTTAAGAGCCTTAGTCTTCCAAGCGAAACGAGTGGAATGAAATTCGAAGAGGAAACCGTGTCACGAGGGACATGCATCACATAGAAATTAATTCAATATGCTTCACTTCGCACAGCAGATCGAAAATATCGATGCACAAGTAGAATTTCCTCGTAAAGCTAGTGCGGCACAGTGTTTGTAAACGGATTACGATCCCCTAGTTTAATGGTGGCGGGGATACCGCTCTCGGGAGCACATTTTACGTACTGCTCGGAATGAAATGTACAGTGGTTGCTTTTTGGGTGGGTGTAGAGGGTAGGGGGCGCTAGCTGTTATTATTATTATCGATAATTAGATCGCGCAGCCACACCGTAAACGTGAACGAGCGGACCAGCTACGCAGCCGCGAAGCGTAAGCAGACAGAATCCTGTGGAAACCTGACAGGACGTTCGTGCTGCTCCACTGTGTACCGAGCACCGCACTTTGCCGTAACGAAACCGAAAGTAATTTGGCGCGACACTGATTATGCAGCGGACTGGCTGACGTAACGACATTGCCAGCCGGCTGGCGTGCGGAATAACCGTATTACAAGCAGGGGTAGCGGCGCAGCCCCGGCTGGCGCGGCAGCGCGGCTACAGGATAACAGCGTTAGCCTCCCGCACAGCACCCGCGGCTGGCAGGTGACGTAGCCAGTCTGGCCTACCGAACACCGAAGCAGGGGAACACCTGTGCGCCATTACACTCAGATGACAACAGTCGTGGGATAGCGCAGTGACCGAGCGGTTCTAGGCGCTTCAGTCCGGAACCACGTCATTGCTACGGTCGCAGTTTCGAATCCTGCCTCGGGCATGGATGTGTGTGATGTCCTTAGGTTAGTTTGGTTTAAGTAGTTCTGAATTCTAGGGGACTGATGACCTCAGTTGATAAGTCCCATGGTGCTCAGAGCCATTTGAACCATTTTGATAGCGATATCGACATATACAGATAGCGGTGGTATCGCATACACTAGATATAAAAGGGCATTATATTAGCAGAGCCATTACCTACAAATTCTATCAGTCCCTCCAGATCCTCGAGCGCCATGCACTCCACCTCACCTTCCGTATCCGCCTCTCGTCCCTCACGCAGGTCCTCTATGACCTGATTCCTTTCCCTTTTCTGCTGCTTTTCCATGAACATATCCACATCCTCTACACCTCCCACAGACTTGATCCCCCTCATCACCTGGTTGCTCCCCTCCTATCCAACCCCCACCCCCTGCCACATCTTCGCTCTTCTGTTCCCCCTACCTCCAACTCAACACCCTTCATCTCCTTTCCCAGGGTGGCTTCCATCAACTCCCCCTCCCATATGATGCCCTCTTTCCCTCCATTTATAACTCCTATCAGTTCTGATCATCACCTGCCCCTCCCTCTGTCCTTTTCCGAGGCTCCCTCTTCCCCCCACTTCCATCCTGTTTTTTTTCCCACCCTCTCTCTGACTCCCTTCTCTCCCCAAGTCCTTTTGCTTTCCCCTCCACTGCCTTCCCTACTCATTCGCGCGTTCACCTACCACCCATTTTTCTATGTCCTCTCCCTCCATCGGCTCCCCCTTTTGTTTCTTTTCCTCGCCTACTCCCCCTTTTTTCCTCTCATCCGTCGGGGTTCTCCCCCCGTTCCGATCTGCCGCCGTGTCGCCTCTATAGTGCTGGTGCTGATTCAAGTGAATGATCAGTGTTGTACGTCCCTGGTCAGTGTTGCAGACAGCCACCATACTATCGCTAGTTGTGTTTTTTTTTATCTTGTGTGAACAGAAACCAGAATGTCACCATGTTATTTTTAATTCTACCTGTCTACTTACTGTGTGTCTTCATCTGCATCGTCAACGCTGTGTTTTTATATTTCAGATTCCACAATTTTTCCGCCATTTTACAGCTTTTTACAGTATCACGGTTTTATCACCTGTTCTTATTGTTCGTTTATATTGTCATATTGTTTTTTATCTTTTCTGTAGGCTATAGAGCAGCTTATTACGCTGCTGCCATCCCGAACCACCCTCAGTGGGTGGGAGGGGGAATCGAAATGAAAAAAAAAGAGCACAGCTGTCTTTTGTACTTACAAGGGCTGGCCGCGACATTGGGATCACAGATTTGCTTCAAACTTTTTACACCTTCAGTAGGCCATTAAAACAACATAATGTACATGTAGTAAGGCAAACTACTCTGCTAATGCCAAGAAAATCAGGAGAGAAATTTTACGCGTCTATTATGTAACACATGCATCTGTGTGAAGGAGCATACTGCAAGAAGTCATTGTACTGAAGTGGTTGGCTTTCGCAATAAGCATTTCATCATTTTAATCCATTTTTTCATCATTAGACACATCATTTAATTTACATGACATTTGAGAGATGATATAATGAAAAAACGTACCTTTTCATTAAGTTGTAGTAAATTTCAGCTGTAGTAAATTTAGAAGTCACCATTTATGGATCAATAAAATTAGTCAACTTCACCATCTATGAAACAATAAAAATAGTCAACTTCAAATGTCTGCATAGTACTTTAAGTCATAGTGATATTATCGTAGACTGCAAAGGCACATCAAAGTTATTTAGACGTCATTGTATTATAGAAAAGCATTTTTATTTGTTATCAGCTATATATATTAAATTTATTCTCCACTGGTTGTAGTTATTTCTACCATCATCAATTGAAAGACTGAAAAGAACATAAAAAATATATGTAGTATGATTAGACATTTATACACAAATGTAAGACTTGTACCTCAGAAACATCAGCAGTACATAAATTACCTACGAAATTGTAGCATCTGTTTGTTTAAAAACGCATATTCCTCATATCAGACACTATCAAATGTAACAACGACAAAAAAGCAATTTAATATAACAGTATTTGGATGAAACCTTGAAAAGCTCAGGTAAGTTGAATATGCACTCCTGACAACAGACGACACTCATCTCAGGCCTCCCTAACATCAGATGACCAGAGATTCTAAAATTACAGTGATATAACGTAAGACAATCTGTCAGACACATACTTTACTAGTTAAAAAGAATAATTTCAATGTTGGCAACATGCCGTTGCTATTAAGAAACAACACTACGTGAGTGTAGCATAAGAAAAACGAAGGCTAAACAACGCAACCTCGCAGGAAACTTCAATCTAATACAATAAGCATAGGAAACTAACGTAAGAGCCATTTTATGGTATAATACTAGCGCTGTATAAACGACCATTCTCTTCTATGAGAAATATGCATTTTTAAATCAATACATGTTATAGTTTTTTTAAGTATTGTGTATAGTGTTGATATCCAGAAGTACAATATTTTTTTTCGAATTTTTATTCTGAGCATACTATACACGTTTTTCTTCTTTTTCCTTAGTCTTCCAGTTCCCAATGGTTCAAACAATAATTTCAAAAAATACAAGTCATGGCAAACAAAAATGCTTTTCTATAAACATCTCACAGCTAGTAACTAATTATGTACTCAAATTTACATTGCATTATGTACAGGACAACAAGTTAAGTAAGGTCTTGTATCACCATTATTTATGCGCATACTTGTCAATATATTTTTCGAGTCACACACAGTTATCACACAGTTTTGCCTGTAAAGTCGCCTTAAGTCAGTTTGAAAGATGTTTGAAAATGTCTGTTGAGCATTTAAGGAAAGTTAATTTTCAGTCTGTCAGCTACAATGAAATAGCAAATCGCCATTGCAGAGCACGTAACGCATTCGGATGTGCATTTACTAACTAATGTTCCCCTGTCAGTCTGGCTTCCATTTGCCAGACCAAGGTTCAGTTCTGAAACTACCAGGGATTTATTGTTTGTAATGTGACGCAGGAAACGTTGAAAGTTGTGAATGTCGAAGGCTTGTTGGGACGTAAATAGTTGTCAAGTCTAGAGACATTTATCAACAACACAATATTACAAATCAGTGTACATGACCACAATAAAAAAAGAAAACGCTACTTGCACCCAAAACCAACAATTACACATAAGCTTAACATCTTATATAAAATCCAAAATCGAGAAAACACCTGAACCTTAAAGTAAATGTAACTTTGTCAGAACTGGAGAGCACAAGGAAAATAAAGAACCTCAACTTAATTACTCCTATAAAAAAATAAAGGAACAGTAATGAAACAGAGTAGCTGGGCACAAGCGTAGAACATACTTAAAAAAAGTAATACAAATTTGAGTAGACACCTAAACACCTAATTCTAGTACTAATTCTGCAAATTAAATAAAGACCGCATGAAACGGACAACAAAAAAAGAGGAAGGCGTACACTACGGTGGAAAATAGACGAAGTAGACAGGTCCAGCAAAAGCATATGCTAGGTCAATCCATTAGAAACCAACTATCACCCATTTAAACACAACTTAACAATAAATGAAGAGCATATTTCTGGGGTCTAGAATACGTATACCTGCAGTAACTGAAACGTGTTTCACCCAAACACTGTTACGGTGTGCAGCGGACCCACCACGAGAACAATTGTAAACAGACTGAATCCTGCAACTGCTACGACAACTTGAACTTGATGGCGAGACAATAATGGATAACGAAGTAAAAATACACGACATTAATACATAAAACAGCAATTAAACAAATGAATCATTATAAACCAGATAACATGTGAAAGTCTGTATATTTACGGGGTATGTGAATTCCTTACAGAAGGAAACCCTTTCACAAAGAAATAAGTCGCACGACATGACACCCTTCAGATTAGAAAGTCATCTATTCCATCCATGTTCAGAATTATGAATTTCAATCAATTTTGGTCAGGTTTTTGAGTTGTAAGTTTGCTTAGCCAAAAAATGGAAAGTTCTGTCACCATATAGCTTCCTAAACAGGTAAAATGTACCGAAATACGACATACGGTAACGTAGTATATATATATATATATATATATATATATATATATATATATATACTCCTGGAAATTGAAATAAGAACACCGTGAATTCATTGTCCCAGGAAGGGGAAACTTTATTGACACATTCCTGGGGTCAGATACATCACATGATCACACTGACAGAACCACAGGCACATAGACACAGGCAACAGAGCATGCACAATGTCGGCACTAGTACAGTGTATATCCACCTTTCGCAGCAATGCAGGCTGCTATTCTCCCATGGAGACGATCGTAGAGATGCTGGATGTAGTCCTGTGGAACGGCTTGCCATGCCATTCCCACCTGGCGCCTCAGTTGGACCAGTGTTCGTGCTGGACGTGCAGATCGCGTGAGACGACGCTTCATCCAGTCCCAAACATGCTCAATGGGGAATAGTTCCGGAGATCTTGCTGGCCAGGGTAGTTGACTTACACCTTCTAGAGCACGTTGGGTGGCACAGGATACATGCGGACGTGCATTGTCCTATTGGAACAGCAAGTTCCCTTGCCGGTCTAGGAATGGTAGAACGATGGGTTCGATGACGGTTTGGATGTACCGTGCACTATTCAGTGTCCCCTCGACGATCACCAGAGGTGTACGGCCAGTGTAGGAGATCGCTCCCCACACCATGATGCCGGGTGTTGGCCCTGTGTGCCTCGGTCGTATGCAGTCCTGATTGTGGCGCTCACCTGCAAGGCGCCAAACACGCATACGACCATCATTGGCACCAAGGCAGAAGCGACTCTCATCGCTGAAGACGACACGTCTCCATTCGTCCCTCCATTCACGCCTGTCGCGACACCACTGGAGGCGGGCTGCACGATGTTGGGGCGTGAGCGGAAGACGGCCTAAAGGTGTGCTGGACCGTAGCCCAGCTTCATGGAGACGGTTGCGAATGGTCCTCGCCGATACCCCAGGAGCAACAGTGTCCCTAATTTGCTGGGAAGTGGCGGTGCGGTCCCCTACGGCACTGCGTAGGATCCTACGGTCTTGGCGTGCATCCGTGCGTCGCTGCGGTCCGGTCCCAGGTCGACGGGCACGTGCACCTTCCGCCGACCACTGGCGACAACATCGATGTACTGTGAAGACCTCACGCCCCACGTGTTGAGCAATTCGGCGGTACGTCCACCCGGCCTCCCGCATGCCCACTATACGCCCTCGCTCAAAGTCCGTCAACTGCACATACGGTTCACGTCCACGCTGTCGCGGCATGCTACCAGTGTTAAAGACTGCGATGGAGCTCTGTATGCCACGGCAAACTGGCTGACACTGACGGCGGCGGTGCACAAATGCTGCACAGCTAGCGCCATTCGACGGCCAACACCGCGGTTGCTGGTGTGTCCGCTGTGCCGTGCGTGTGATCATTGCTTGTACAGCCCTCTCGCAGTGTCCGGAGCAAGTATGATGGATCTGACACACCGGTGTCAATGTGTTCTTTTTTCCATTTCCAGGAATATATATATATATATATATATATATATATATATATATATATATATATATATCAAAACAATACATGAACAGTTAACCAACTGACATCAGTTTTTTTCTACAATGTAGGATGGTTTTCAAGACAACATGAATGATTTTGAAGCCTCTTCTCAAATACGTTTAGGTACTATGATTTTAAAATGAAACTGCTAGTAAGCTTTAACTTACGGAAATGCCTATTATGAACAATCTGTACCTTGAAGTATTACTTCAAGTGTTACTTGAAAAATGGTATAGCTTTATTATGTTATACGCGGAATACGCTGCTGATTGTACTAATTTATGAGTTAAGCCAAAAGGTTGATTTGACTTCAAATTTCACATTTTACGAAATGGCTCTGAAAACGATATATTTAAACAGCGATTTCGGTGTGATGCTTTTGTACTTGACTACACAAGGAACCGAATTTTCAGTTCACAGCTTCCATTTTCAGTGGAATCCAAAATTACAAAAAAATTAGATTTTATATTAAACATGGTGAATGAATTGCGGAGTGGGACGTACTTGCTTCTTCACAAAGTGAAGCTGGGCAAAGTACTGAATACTCACCTTGAGACTGCGCCTACATTATTTTCAAAATAATCTTTTTTGTGATTCGGTTATTGGTAAGGGCATTCGAAAAGGACTTCCACAGCGTAACATATGTGGAGTTTGATCAAATAGTAACAAGAGGTCACCACCGCAAATCACTGTCCCATCATTAACAGGGCGTCTTTTAAAGTGTGCAAAATCTAAGGTAACACATAGGTAATGTTTGTATGTCTACCTGACGGCATGGTGTCCGCTGTTGATCAGAGAACTTTCTCGTGAAACTGTTATGTTTGATCTAGAGGATAGAGCGTTATTTTGGTGGCTTCATGCGGATAATTATCTACGCTACTGGTATCAGATACCCGCAACTTCACAAACCACCATCCGGCACATGGCGGAGAGTACCTTTCACCACTTCTAGTCATCCTCTGCCCTGCTCTATGCCCAAGTGGAGCATGGGGAAAAGTACTGTCTCTGTGATTCCATAGGAGTAATAATTTGTCTTATATTTTCTTATGCAACTACACCTATATCAGCGTTTCGCATGACACCTGATAATCTGTAGCGGAGGCTACTTCTGGCACCACTAACTGCTTCCCCCCCCCCCTTCCCCCCTTCCCCCCTTCCCCCCTTCCCCCCTTCCCCGTTCCATGTCGCTTGAGAAGAATGTCGCTTGAGAAGAATGACTGTCAGTAAGGCTCTGTATTGGCTCTAATTTCTCGAACTTTCTCGTTGTGGTCATTTCGCGAGGCGTATGTGGAAGGAAGTTATATGTCGTCCGACTCTTTCCGGAAAATAGTCTCTCGATATTTCAGTAGTAAATCTCTTCCTGATTTTCAACGCCTCTCTTGTAGCGTCTGCCACTGGAGTTCGTTGAATATTTGGGTGTAACGATCTCACGCCGACTAAACAATGCCATGACGAAACGCACCTCTCTTCTTTGGATCTTCTCTGTCTCTTCTACCTGTCCTACATGGTAAAGGCTGCAGATTGATGAATAATACTCAAGAATCGGTTTTACTACTGTCTCGTAAGAAAAATTTTTAGTGGATTAGTTACTTTTCCTTAAGATTTTCCTGCGAAGAATTATTTTCCTACTAATCGATTTTTGTTGTCATTCCATTTAATGTCGCTCTGGATAGTTACGGTAGATACTGTTTGTTGCAGTTGTTCACCAATAGTGAAGTTGTACAGTAATGTATTCATTTTCTTGTGTGTGCACAATAAGTTTCATACATTCAGGGTAAACTGCCAGTACCAGCACTATTGATCAGACCTCTATGGGTGATTCTTCAGATTGTTACTGCCTTCTGGCTCTATTACCTTTATACACACAGCCGCATATCTGTGAAAAGCCTTAAAGAGCTTCCGACGCTTTCTGCTAGAACATTTATAGACATTGTATATAGCAATGGTCCCATCACACCTTTTTAGTGGTATTCCTGTAATTACCTTTACGTCTATCGATTTTGTTCCGTAAACAACTCTATCTGCCAGGAAGTCCGATACGCTGTAAGCTAGTATTTTTTTTCACTAAACGGCAATGGAGGACGATGTGAAAAGCCTTCCTAAAGTCAAGGAACACGGCATCAACTGAGCGCCCGTGTCTACAGCGCTATCGATCTAATGGAGGAAAAGAGAGAGCTGAGTTTCGCAAGATACCTTCACTGCCTTTAAGAAAGATGGATATTGACGGCCGTAGGATCGTTATGCGGTCTGCCGCAAATGGAGATTCTCTATTCTGAATAGTAATTCGCAAAAAAAGAACGTCTTCTTCCGCGCAGGGATTCCCATTTGAATCCGTGGAGCATTTCCGTAATGGTCGTGTATTGATCGAACGTGCTGGTGATAAATCTAGCAGAAACCCTCTGAATTGCTTCGATGTGTTTCACCGAGCCTCCGCAATGGTTAGCACACTGGACTTACATCGGGAGGATGAGCGTTCCGAATACCTTCCGGTTATTCAGTATTCAGTTTTAGATTTTCCGCGGTATTCCTAAATAAGTCCTTTGAGTGGACATAGTCCATTTCCTTCCGATCCATTACGCAACCTGAGATTGTAGCCCATTCAATAACATTGTCCTTGACGGGAAATTATCTACTAGTCTTCCTTTCCATTCTCGGATGTCTGCCTTTAAAGTGACTTGTTGAGGTTCCGGATGATTTTGGTTTTCGTACGGTGAGTGTCTACGGAATCGTCTGCTGTTTTGGCGTGTCGTATATCCGTCACAACCGCGGAGGAGCGGCGTGGTGACCATAAGCGTCACACACGCTTACTACAGCCTGGCAAATACACTATATGATCAAAAATATCTGGACACCTGGCTCAAAATGACTTACAAGTTCGTGGACCCCTCTATCGGTAATGCTGGAATTCAATATGGTGTTGGCGAAGATTTAGCCTTGATGACAACTTCCACTCTCGCAGGCATATGTTCAGTCAGGTGCTGGAATGTTTCTTGGGGAATGGCACCCCATTCTTCACAGAGTGCTACACTGAGGAGAGGTATAGATGTCGGTCGGTGAAGCCTGGCACGAAGTCGGCGTTCCAAAACATCCCAAAGTGATAGTGGCACGCAAAACAACAAGGTTGTGCAAGGCCCCCTCCGTGAAAAACACGACCACACCGTAAAACGATCGCCTCCGAATTTTACTGTTTTGACACTACACAAGCTGGCATTCGCCATACCCACACCCTGCGATGCGATCACCACATTGTGTACCGTGATTCGTCGCTCCACACAACATCTTTCCACTGTTCAATCGTCCAGTATTGACGCTCCTTACATTCAGCCAGGCGTCGTTTTTCATTTTTCTTGTGGCTTTTGAGCAGTCGCTCGACCATGAAATCCAAGTTTTCGTACCTCCTGCCTAACTGTCATAGTACTTGCAGTGGATCGTGATGCAGTTTGTAATTCCTGTGTGATGGTCTGAATACATGTTTGCCTACTATACATTACGACCCTGTTCAACTGTCGGCGGTCTCTGTCAGTCAACAGACGAGGTCGGCCTGTACGATTTTGTGCTGTAGATGTCGCTTGACGTATCCACTTCACTATCACATCGGAAACAGTGGACCTAGGGATATTTAGTAGTGTCAAAACCTCGCGTACAGACGTGTGACACAAGTGACACCTAATCACCTGACCACGTTCGAAGTCCGCGTTTTCCGCGGACGCCCATTCCGCTTTCTCACGATGTCTAATGACAGATGAGGAAGCTGATATGGAGTACCTGGCAGTAAGTGGCAGCACAACGCACCTAATATGAAAAACGTATGTTTTCGGGGCTGTCCGGATACTTTTGACCACATAGTGTATGTGCGGTAGAGCATTGTCTTGCTACCAATCATTCGATGGAATACAGGGAGAAAATCAATTAAACCCACCAACTTCGGGGGGATGTACGGGAGCAATTTCTTTTTCTCTGGATGAAAATTGATGGTGATGGACGGAAAATTCAAAGCACTTTGTCTAACATGTTTTCCTGTGAGAAACCTTTTTCCGAGGACATCAAATCCTACCTACAGGAGACAAAAAGTAACGAAACAACGGTTAATTACCAAGTGACAGGAACATTAAGATATCACAGTCCTTCGATTAAAGTAGACTTTATAAAATGTTTCCCTTGAGCTATAACCAAAGCGTACACCGGAATGGCATCTTCGTTATAGGGCGTCCATAGCCTGCAGGATGTACAAAATATCTCCTGCCGTTATTACTATCCGGACAAGCGATCCTCTTCAGATACCACAGGGCTTTTATAAAGAAAGGCTACACATCTCTCGTCCCACAAAGCAGAGCAGTCAAATCAGAGGATCAAGCAGGCCACGGTAAAGGACCACATCCACCAATCCACTTTCCTGGAAACTGTCGGTAGAAGGATCGACACATAGGACAAAAGAAATGTGCAGGCGTCCCGTCATTTTGGACACACATGCGCTGTCTTGAAGCGAGTGGCACGTCATCCAGCAACTCCGGCAATCCTCCGGCTAGGAAATTTTAACAGTGCTTGTCATGTAATGGACTAGGCAGGAGATAGGGTCTAGTTACATAGTGCCAGCCACATCTGCCCACACGTTCACGAAGAACCGCACCTTATGAGCACGAGTTAATGTAGCATGTCGATTTACAAACCAAAATATGCGAAGTGTGGATGTTGAAGACCCCGTCACGCCCAAACGTTGCTTCATCTGTAAACAGCACAGAGAATGGAAATGTAGGATGCATTTCACACTGTTCCAAATACCACTGCGAAAACTGTCATTTGGTTTCAGGTTGTGCACACTCTATAAGTGAAATGGGCGTAAAAATTTCTCATGAAGGTCGTTTGTTACATTCAAAATGTCAAATCAAAACACCTTTCAGCGGTCGAAATTTAAAAATTTTTATTTTATTTAGCAACCAGTTTCCGCGACATATTACACCCATCTTGAGGACCCCTGGCCGACGTATAGGAAGATTTCCACCTCTGGTCCATTTAAAATACGGGCCAGCATTCAGTGACTGGTATCTGTAGATTTCCGAGACAGTGATCACTTCAAACAGCACCTGCCGACTATTAGACAAACAATGAAATCAAACCCAAGGCTTCAACCATCTGTAAGAAAGTTGGACACACAGAGACGTTATTACATTCGGCTGTATTGTCCCCATGTCATCGGTAGTCGCACGAGTGTTGATGTAAGGATATCACTCCAAATGCTACAGAACAGCTTGCTCAGATTACAGAGATCGAACTGTGTCCCTATCCGTTTTATCTGGTAAATTAACGCGTCTTACGCAGACGTTGATACACAGCATTGAACGTCCAACAATGTGAGGTACGGCGATTGGATACTGTGTTGCAAAAACCCTTGTGGTATTCACCCAGCGTGGTTCGACACGTAGTAAGCACCACGCATATCGGTGTACTCACACCAGGTGTGTCGCTCCATCAGTAATCAAATACTGACGTACGACAAAGATACAAGACGTACAGCAAAACGTGAATGTAATCACCTTCTAGAACTGAAGAGCGAAGTATCCCCCTCTACCACTACAACGAGAATCTTTACGGCCACAAATCAGTCATTACAACTGCAGAGGGAATATTTCTTCTACTGGATTAAATAGTGCTCACAGGAAGTTATGCCATTAAGGAAAGATGTATGTTTTGGTGTACCATGCAATCTCCCAGGATTTCTTGGTTTAAATAATTTTCAGCCCATATACACGTTTCCAGGTACTTGGATAGTGTTGTTAAGCATTGTGATGAGATTAAACCAGTAACTTACCTTATAAACAGAGACAACAGTCTTGCTTAAATTCTCACTGCAATGCTGCTCTGTCTCAGACTACAGAGGAAAAGGGAGAACGCTACTTGGACACCCCTGTTACGTTATATTTCAGTACCTGCGTCGTCTGTGTTGGTCATCTTTGGTTGTGTGGCGGTGTTAGCCGTTTACACTAAGTGTTGCCTTTCTGCACACGCCGCCTTTTAGTTTCCTGGTTGCCATAGATCGGCCGACAGAAGGTACAAATTTAAATGCACAGTGATCTCTCATTTCTGCCTTGATAATGACAAGGACGTCACTCATTCCCAGAATCAAGACGTGATACATCTCTTCACAGGTCACACTTCTTTTACCACTCATCGTGAACGAGTCAAGCTTAGGCAGACAGGCATCTGCGCATATTTAACACCTTCTGACAGCCTTGTTTGTTCGTATTGTCGAACAGACGACACGTTTCTGTTGTAAATTTTTATTTATTTTATGGATTCAAAATCCATGAAAACTCAAGGCTGCACAAGATTGATTACTAGTGTCGGCTTGCAATCTAGCCATTTGCAGATCATAAAACGTTGTTGATTAGTGCTGGTGCCGTTACGGTTTCACACATTGTTAAAATATTTTTTTAAAATGAGATCATCCATACATGATGTAATTAATATCAGCTTTTCATAGTTCGTGACCATTGTAATTGAATAGTGATCATAAAATAAAAGTGTTGGGCTCTTAAAACTTAGTAAGTGATACAATCATATAGTACTAACAGAATCAGTACTTGCATCATTTAGTACTGATTGAGTGAGTTACTAAGCTGTAACGGCGTAACCGCTTGTGTTTTATGACCATCGTTCAATTACACTGGTACCGAACATATGAAAAGTTAATTTTAATTACCGGTATGTTACGCTTGGTTATTGTCATTTTAAGAAAGATTTGAGCAATATTTGAAACCGTAACGGCACCAACACTACACAAGAATTTTTATGATCTGTAAATGGCATCTGACCTGTACACAGCTACGGGACACACCGAAAATGGTATATAACTATTTACATTATTCTTAAAAATCATATTGTGGTTTCTATTTGTAATATCTTATGTTGATGTTCCTCGATAAAGTTTACTTTAAAAAAACGCCACTTCACTTTGTGGATTGAATGATTTGAAAGGTCATGAACTTCTGTTAATGTGTTACAAGATCCCTGGTGACAGCACAGATCGGGTCGAATCCGCTAATTAATGAAAACAATTACAAGCGATCTTGGCGAAACTGGTTTTTGCGAATGATATAACAACACACATCGCCCTCAGAGCTGACAAAATTTTATGACATCTATATAATTATATTCCAAATATAATGTCAAACAGCCGGCCGGTGTGGCCGAGCGGTTCTAGCCGCTTCAATCGTGAACCGCACGACCGCTACAGTCGCAGGTTCGAATCCTGCCTTGAGCGTGGATGTGTGTGATGTCCTTAGGTTAGTTAGGTTTTAGTAGCTCTAAGGTCTGGGGGACTGATGACCTAAGCAGTTAAGTCCCATAGTGATCAGAGCCATTTGAACCATAATCTCAAACAGAAAACGAAATACAGCATATCATTTTCAACGGAGAGAAATCTTCAGATGTAAAAGTAATTTCTGACATCCCCTAGTGACGTGTTGTAGTTGTTACACCTTACACAATATATTTCATCACAATCGCACTTCGCCTGCCGTGTAATCATGTGTGACGTTTCATCAAAAATGGTTCAAATGGCTCTGAGCACTAGGGGACTTAACATCTGTGGTCATCAGTCCCCTAGAACTTAGAACTACTTAAACCTAACTAACCTAAGGCATCACACACATCCATGCCCGAGGCAGGATTCGAACCTGCGACCGTAGCAGTCCCGCGGTTCCGGACTGAGCGCCTGAACCGCTAGACCACAGCGGCCGATCCTGCACGACTCGGATGATATGACCTATGCTGAAACTTCACAAAACAGGTTTATGTGTACGAGAGACGTTCCAAGCTGATTTACACACTTTTTCCCTTTCACCCAAGGGGCGGTCTCTGAGGCACTAGGCTTTGGGGTGTAATGATGGACACAAGAGCGCAATAACAACAGCAACATTCAATCATTCACGTTTCAAAGAAATACAACACTTTATTTAGTAAAACATGTAGCAAAATGTGACGAGACATTAAGACTACTGAACCTTTGTGAGGTGATAGTGGCAAATTATTGCAAGAAAATCTTACTACAATTGTTTGAATTATTTCTCGTAAATGGTAGAAGCTTCTAATTGAAATTCAAAATTATTTGCAGCTGTTAAGTTACAGAACATAACAAACGTAAAAAAAGAAATTCGTAATCTGAAAGACTTTCGTTTAAATAAGTTGCACCCGGCTACAACAAATGAAAAATTTATTTCTTTAAAAAACAACTGAATGAAATAGTTTATTAAACATGTCCACGACAGAAATTAACAACATTAAAACATAACAATAATAGAATGTTCAAGCCACTTGCTTACGTTGCAGTGAGGTAGAACGTCTACGCAGCTGTACAGAAAAACCGGCCAGACCAGACAAAGCATTACCGAAATGTATAAAAAAACTAAAATTAAAAGTAGATTTTACGATAACAGGCCGATTAACAGACAATGAAACGGATCGTTAGAATGAGGACCAGGGAGGGATGTAATAGAAAACTGACAAGGCTTAACTGACGGCCTAATTCCACAAAAGACCTTTTACGATTTAGCAGCACCCACAACTAAACTGTGATAAGTATTTTTTTCTTTTTTTTGCCATCGGTCTTCTGATTGCTTTGAAGCGGATGTGGTGTGCCACGAATTCTTCCCCTGTGCTAATCTCTTCATCTCTGAGTAGCACTTGCAACTAACGTCCTCAACTATTTGCTGGATGTATTCTGCTCTCTGTCTTGCTCTACAGTTTTGGCCCTCTAAAGCTCCCTCTAGTATCATGCAAATCATTCCCTCATGTCTTAATAGATGTCCTATCATCCTGTCTCTTCTCCTTGTCAGTGTTTTCCACATGTTCCTTTCCTCTCCAATTCTGCGCAGAATTCCCTCGTTCCTTATCTTATCAGTCCATCTGATTATTAACATTTGCCTGTAGCAACACATCTGAAATGCTTCGATTCTCTTCTGTTGCGGTTTTCCCACAGTCCACGATTCACTAGCATACAATGCTGTAGTACAGACGTACATTTTCAGAAATTTCGTTCTCAAATTAAAGCAGATATTTTATACTAGTAGACTTCTCTTGGCCAGGAATTAATTTTGCATGGCTAGTTAGCTTTGATGTCCTCCTTGCTCCGTTAGTCATTGGTTATTTTACTGCCTCAGTAACAGAATTCCTTAACTTCATCTCCTTCTTGCCCATAAATCAAACTCACCAATTCAGTCGGGAATAGCACAATTTAGACTGCGCACAGCCTTTTGCGAATTTGGTAGAACGCTTTGTGGCATAACACGCAATAACTGCACATAAATTAACTAACGCAAGATTCATATCACAGGTTAATGTTTTAAGTCACCGAGATGTGGTTCGGCATCTTCACAACAAGGCGCCATCAGTCCACAACTTAAAACAGTGTCTCAAATTCACTGACGTGCCGAAGAAACTGGTGTAGGCATGCGTATTCAAATACAGATATGTAAACAGACAGAGTACTGCGCTGCAGTCGGCAACGCCTATATAAGTAAACAAGTGTCTGGCGCAGTTGTTACTGTTACTGCTGCAACAACGGTAGGTTATTAAGATTTAACTGAGTTTGAACGAAGTGTTACAGTCGGAGCACGAGCTTTGGGACACAGCATCTCCGATGTTGTGACTGATTGGGGATTTTCCCGTACATCCATTTCACTAGTGTACCATGAATATCAAGCATCCGGTGCCGGCCGCTGTGGCCGAGCGGCTCTACACGTTTCAGTCCGGAAACACGTTTCAGTCACAGGTTCGAATTCTGCCTCGGGCATGGATGTGTGTGATGTCCTTAGGTTAGTTAGCTTTAAGTAGTTCTAAGTCTAGGGGAATGATGATCTCAAATGTTAGGTCCCATAGCGCTGAGAGTAATTTGAACCCTCAAGCATCCGGAAAAACATCAAATCTGCAGCCTCACTGCGGCCGGAAAAAGATCCTGCAACATCGGACATCGGGACTAACGACGACTGAAGAGAATAGTTCAACTTGACAGAAGTGCAGCCCTTCCGCAAATTGCTACAGATTTCAGTGCTGGGCCATCAACCACTGTCAGCGTGCGAACCATTCAACGGCACATCATCAATACGGGCTTTCGGACCCGAAGGCCCACTCGTGTATCCTTGATGAGTGCACGATCGAAAGCTTTACGCCTCGCCTGGGCCCGTCGACACCGACATTGGACTGTTGATGAACGGTATAATGTCGCGTCGTCGGACGAGTCTCGTTTCAAATCTTACCTAGCGGATGGACATGTACAGATATGGGGACAACCTCATTAATCAATGCACCTTACATGTCAGCAAGGGACTGTTCAAGCAGGTGGAGGCTCTGTAATGGGGTAGGGCATATGCAGTTAGAGTGGTATGAGAACCCTGATACATCTATATATGACTCTGAGGGGTGACACGTTCATAAGCATCCTGTCTGATCACCTGAATCCATTCAAGTCCATTATGCATTCTGACAGACTTGGGAAATTCCAACATGGCAATGCAACACCCTACACACTTCCGCTGCCCACCAAACTCCCCAGAGATGACCATTATTGAACAAATCTTGGATGCCTTGCAACGGCAGTTCAGAAGAGATCTTCAGCCCCTCGTACTCTTACGGATTTATGGACAGCCCTGCAGGTTTCATGGTGTCAGTTACCTCCAGCACTACTCCAGACATTAGTCGGATCCTTGCTACTTCCTACTGTGGCACTTCTGCTGCTCGCGGGGGCCCTACACGATATTAGACAGGTGTACCAGTTTCTTTGACTCTGCAGTGTAGAATACAAGCTGATGACGACTACTCGAAACATCACCCATGGCCTAGGACTCCTGTGGGACACGTGGTCAGAGTTCATTGTCTCCGCTGTGAGCGAACTGGGAAGTGAGTGGCTAGAAATTGATCTGATCATCACACTTTTTTCATATCTAATCGGCACTTTTCCGGACATTTGTTTCTTGTCAAAACTTTATGTACTAAGTCCCCTCAGTAGCTCCTATAAGCCTACAATGTGAATTGTCAGACACTTTGTTTACATTTTTATTTAAGTTCAATAACAGTAGCTACATTTTCTTTTGTTTTTAATGGAGCACTTACTTTGCATTGATTTAATATAAAGTCCCTAATCGATTGCAGAGAATCTTGTTGTGGGACCGCGATGCATCGCTCTCCGAGATGTGGCTTAAAGGAGAAAATGCACGGGCCTGTGGAGAGACAGTTGCAGGCAGGCAAGTGAGTGGATGGTTTACCACTGAGTGGATTGCAGTGTTACGTCGAAGCTGAGTTTATGGAGGAACTAGCTGGTGTGGTGTGGAAGTATACTTTAACACTCGTAGTAGACCGAAGTGGACGCTGAGTAATGTTATGGCGTGTTGTTAAGCCGTCGGGTACGGGACTATATGGCCGAACGGCGGTCGGCGTGAGGCAAGTTCGTCGTTGCAGCGGGTGGGGTCGGCCGTTTCAACCGCACTGGGCGTCGGCATTTGCTGGCTCGCTAAAAATGAAATATGATCAGTGTTAAGCGCGTTTAGTTGTCACACAGGCCAGACATCGTACTATGAACAGAACTGCGTTTAGCGTTGGTATAATGTGCGTAAGCATCTTTCAATTCCCCCCTCCCCCTTTCCTAATTACATCTTTTTTTCACTTAAGTCTTTTACGATAAATTTGAGAGGAGCGAAGATTACAATAACCCTTGTAGTTTACTTAGCTTGTAACGTAGAGTTGGTTCCAGGTCTTGCTGTCTAGGCGTCTAACTCTCGAAGCAGAAAATGTTGTATTTTAGGTCCTCACTGCTGTATTGATCTAAATAAATATGGAGAGTTTTGCTGCATAATTTTTATTGTACCTAAATTTATGTTCTCATATTTTAGTATATCGTACAGTCTTTTGATTTTTCACCTCAACAAAGCCGAAATTACATAGTTAGCACAACATACAGAAACATGTGCGATCACATCTGAGGCATGCTTACGACTCTGACACTGTGCAGAAATACCCACATTCCAAAGGGTTTACAATTTGTCTTAACAAATGAATTTCTACCAGTTTCTGTTACGTTATTACTTTCGATTATTATTTAATAAACTAATCCAGAAATAAACATAGTAACCAGTAGAGTATTGCGTAATTAATAATAGAAATTTGAAATGTGTCAATAGTTCGTAATATCAAATGTTTCTAAGAACACAATAATTTTACTTGCACATTCAGATCTAGTACCTACTGATCATAACATCTAGAATAAAACATTTTATAAAGAAATTCATTTTCATAAATTTTAGTTTGTAATATAACACACTGTATATACAATTATGGGAAAGTTTCCAGAAAAACCACATTGAATATAATGACCTGTCGAAAATTGGAAAAATAGTACAAGTATCGGCAACTACTTTGGGCAAAAGGTAATGCTAGAGGAGGGTATCCTGTAACAATCTGCAGGTCTGTAAAACTTTGTGCATTTACTGTGCTTTAATTATTCATTGTGTTTTTCCCTGATCCTAACAGCACTGAGCTTTATTCACCTTGAATTTGGGATATCAATTGGCTAATTGCTTTTAAAAAAAGTATTTTTTCATATGTGTGTTAGAATTACTTTTAAACCCTAGTGTGATTTCCATTTTACTGAATTACTTTAAGCGGGATTAATTACCCAAAGACACTCTCGTTTAAGAACCTTAAATCTGCTGTCATTGACCCTTTATCTTATCACAACAGCTGCTCACTAATTGTTTGTTACTGGACGGCGATTACTAAAGTGTTTCGCCTCTTTCAAGTAAAGTAACAGTTGCGGCGCGATTAACTGACGCTGTATATATCTGATGTAAATCGGAGTTTTACAGTTATCCTATTTATAATACTTTTTTCATTTATTATAGTTATTTCCATTGTGCTGTGGAATACCGAACTCGGGAAGAGTTGTTTGCTTGTGATATCGTTATCTTTCTTCTTACATGTATGCTCGTCTCTTGTTTTACACGTTCCTTGTGCCAACCTGTTATAAGTGTGGTCATGATACGGTAGGCGGCCGCTCTTGCCGTAATGTGGAGCGCGTTGTGACCGTTTATAACAGTCTTAACAGCTAAAAATGTTTCTGGTTAGCCAGCCGGGGTGGCCGAGCGGTTCTAGGTGCTGCAGCCTGGAACTGCGCGACTGCTACAGATGCAGGTTGGAATCCTGCCTCGGGCATGGAAGTGTGTGATGTTCTTAGGTTAGTTCGGTTTAAGTAGTTCTAAGTTCTAGGGGACTGATGACCTCAGAAGTTAAGACCCATAGTGCTCAGAGCCATTTGAAACATTGTTTCTGGTTATAGCTATTTATTTACTGTGAAAGATAGTAATAAAGTGTTGTGAATTTAAAATTGTAGCTTCTGGGTTATGTTCCTATGCGTTTCCGAGTTTCTCATCTTCATTTGTCGTCATGGTCTAGCCCATTGTCCTGTTCCGTCTTCCGAGCACCCAGCCATCTTTTCCTTGGTCTTCCGACGAATATTGTACATAAAGGACTGATATATAAGGCTTCTTTTGGTGGTCGTGAAACTGGCTTCCTTTGTAGATCTTATAGCCAGCTTTGTTGATTAGACTTGATCCTACCATTTATAACATACACTGCTGGCCATTAAAGTTGCTACACCAAGAAGGAATGCAGATGAAAAACGGGTATTCATTGGACAAATATATTTTACTAGAAATGAGATGTGATTGCATTTTCACGCAATTTGGGTGCATAGGTCCTGAGAAATCAGTACCCAGAACAACCATCTCCGGCCGTAATAACGGAGATGATATGCCTGAGCATTGAGTCAAACAAAGCTTAGATGGCGTGTATAGGTACAGCTGCCCATGCAGCTTCAACACGATACCACAGTTTATCAGGAGTAGTGACTGGCGTATTGTGACGATCCAGTTGCTTAGCCACCACTGACCAGACGTTTTCAGTTGGTGATAGATCTGGAGAATGTGCTGGCCAGGGCAGCAGTCGAACATTTTCTGTACCCAGAAAGGCCCGTACAGGACCTGCAACATGCGGTCGTGCATTATCCTGCTGAAATGTAGGGTTTCGCAAGGATAGAATGAAGGGTAGAGCCATGGGTCATAACATATCTAAAATGTAACGTCCACTGTTCAAAGTGCCGTCAATGTGAACAAGAGGTGACCGAGACGTGTAACCAATGGCTCCGCATACCATCACGCTGGGTGATACGCCAGTATGGCGATAACGAATACACGTATCCAATGTGCGTTACCGCGATGTCACCAAACACGGATGCGACCATCATGATGCTGTAAACAGAACCTGGATTCATCCGAAAAAAATGTCGTCTTGCCATTCGTGCACCCATGTTCGTCGTTGAGTACACCATCGCAGGCGCTCCTGTCTGCGATGCACCGTCAAGGGTAACCGCAGCCATGATCTCCGAGCTGATAGTCGATGCTGCTGCAAACGTCTTCGAACTGTTCGTGTAAATGGTTGTTGTCCTGCAAACGTCCCCATGTGTTCACTCAGGGATCGACACGTGGCTGCACGATCCGTTAGAGCCATGCGGATAGGATGCCTTTCATCTCGACTGCTAGTGATACGAGGCCGTTGGGATCCAGCACGGCGTTCCAAATTACCCTCCTGAACCCACCGATTTTATATTATGCTAACAGTCATTGGATATCGACCAACGCCAGCAGCATTGTCGCGATACGATAAACCGCAATCGGGATAGGCTACAATCCTACATTTGTCAAAGTCGGAAACGTGATGGTACGCATTTCTCCTCCTTACACGAGGCATCAAAACAACGTTTCACCAGGCAACGAAGGTCAACTGCTGTTTGTGTATGAAAAATGGGTTGGAAACTTTCCTCATGTCAGCACATTGTAGGTGTCGCCACCGGTGCCAACCTTGTGTGAATGCTCAGAAAAGCTAATTGTTTGCATATCACAGCATCTTCTTCCTGTCGGTTAAATTTCGCGTCGGTAGCACGTCATCTTCGTGGTGTAGCAATTTTAGTGGGCAGTAGTGTATATTTCAAGTTCTGCTCCTATGCTTTCATTTCTTAGTCTGTCTAATCTGTGCAGCCTTGTACTCCTTCTAGAAATTTCATTTCTGGTGCTTGTATCCTAACTTCTTGCTTTTTACTAGCTGTCGAAGTTTCACCTCCAAACTGCGATGTGGGGCCGGCTGTTAGCATATAAAACTTTATTTTTGTGTCTTTTCTCACTTTATTTGTCAATGTTCTATTGATCGCTTCGCATATCATTTGATATTTGTCCAATTTGTTGTCAATGTCCAGTTCATTGTGATACCTTACAATGTTCCCCATTGGTCCCAGCGGAGGTTCGAGTCCTCTCTGGGTCATGGGTGTATATGTTTGCCCTCTGGATAATTTAGGTTAAGTAGTGTGTAAGCTTAGGGACTGAACACCGTAGCAGTTAAGTCCCACAAGATTTCTCATACATTTCAACATTTTTGAATGTTTCTTATGTAACTGAAATGAATAATTTGTTTGATGATTTTTGTCCTGTTATGATCTTGTACTCACCAGTTTAGTCACTTTGGAAACCATCGGTATTCTTTTTTAATGGATATTCTCATATTATCTTTTTAGAAGCTTGATTAAGTTTATAGCTGGGATTTGATAGTAAAGGTTAGCTATTGTGTACAAATGGAAGGACGTATGCAAAAAGCATTGTATTGAATAATATGTTTTATGATAATCTTAATCCCTGAACGATCTGTTATGTTCATGTTTCAATCATATCGTCAATGTACACTCAAGCGAGAAAGAAACTGGTATAGGCATGCGTATTCAAATACAGAGATATGTAAACAGGCAGAATACGGAGCTGCTGTCGGCAACGCCTATATAAGACACCAAGGGTTGTTGGATCGGTTACTGCTGCAGTTCATCAAGAGTGAGTTCGAACCTGGTATTATAGTTAGCGTACGAGCATTAGGACACAGGGTCCCCGAGGCAGCGATGAAGTGGGGATTTTCGTGTACGACCATTTCACGAGTGTACCGTGAATATCAGGAATCCTGTAAAACATCAAATCTTCTGCATCACTGCGGCCGGAAAAACATCTGGCAAGAACGAGATCAACGACGACTGAAGAGAATCGTTCAACGTGACACAAGTGCAACCCTTCCACAAACTGCTGCAGACCTCAATGCTGGGAAGCGTGCGAACCATTCAACGAAACATCTTCGATATAGGCTTCTGGAGACAAAGACCCACACGTGCGCCCTTCATAACCATACGACACAAAGCTTTACGACTCACCTGGGCCCTCCACACCGACATTGGACTGTTTATGATCAGAAACAATTGCCTAGTCGGACGAGTCTCGTTTCAAATTGTATTGAGGGGATGGACGTGTATTGGTATGGAGACAAATTCATTAATCCATTGACCCTGTTCAAGCTGGTGGAGGCCCTTCATCAGTGTGGTGCGTGTGCAGCTGGTGTGATATGGGACCCCTCATACGTCTAGATACGACTCTGACAGGTGACGCGCACGAAAGCATCCTGTCTGATCTCCTGCATCCATTCATGTCCATTTTACAATTCCAGGAAGACAGTGCGACACACCACCACGTCCAGAATTACTGCAGAGTGGTTTAAGAAACACTCTTCAGAGTTTAAACATTTCCACTGGCCACCAGACTCCCCAGACGAACATTATTTACCATATCTGGGCTGCCTTGCAACGTGCTGTTCAGAAGAGATCGCCATCCTCTCTTACGCTTAGAGATTTGTGGATGGCCCTGCAGGATTCATGGTGTCACTTCCCTCCATTATTAGTCGTCTATGCCTAGTTCTGTTGCAGCACTTTGCTTGCTCGCGAGGGCTCTACATGATTCTAGACAGGTGTACAGTCCATTTGACTCTTCAGTGTATATATTACAAAGTGTGAGTGATGAGCTAGACCATTGTCGGACGCTTTGTTTTATAAGTGTGTTTTCTGATGTAGCATGATTAAATTTTATTCTTATTTTTGTAACTATATATAGGCTTTCCATCACCTCTGTTATTTGCTGATGATATCCTTTCTTGTGCTCCCCAACGGAGCTCACGGTTCGTACATGTGGCCCCGAGCTACTGCACCCAATTCATGCTTCCCTGGTTGCATTTCCTTCACACTGCCCTACCCTTGCTCCTTCGCCATTGCTACATCCTACACCCAGTTTTCTCTACTGGTTGCAGTTTGTTCCTTTTGCCTGCTCTTTCCTCCTTTTTGGCGTGTAGGTCCCAAATTGAAATTTAAGCTCCACTTCAAACTTTCCTTTTTTTAGTGTGAGCCCTAGCATCTACGGTGTCGATTCCGTTCCCCCCTTTCTTCCCCTCTCCCTTCCCCACTCTAACCACTTACACCCTGCTAGGTTACCAGCACATGTAGCCAGTCCTTGTGGTGGGGCTGTTATGAACGTATATGGCTGAGCCTCCTGACAGCACAGGATCGCACTTCTGATACCTGATCTGTTTCCTCCCCATGTGGTTGCTTATATTTTTGGGGCATCAGAACTACCAGCAATGACCACCATGCCAGACGGCCCTTGCTGTGGTTGGGTGGCGCCGATTAAGAGAGCCCCTGATTTGATCGAGTGATATCAGGCCAGATGCTGTTTGCCATAAAGAGTATCAAGCAGAAAAAATCTAGCCATTCCCAAAGGACCGTCTCTTAGAATGGTAAAGGATCTTTGAATGCTGCTTCATATGACCTGCCAACCATCCCTTCCCTGGATACACCGTGGGTGGAGGGCCAGGCTCGAGGTCTTGAGATGAAATCTTTTTCCCGTTATCTATTCTGTACTAGGAATGGTGGGGACGCATTCACAGCCAAAAATCCACTGCTTTTCATGGAAAGCATCGAGGACAGTTTGACATGGAGTCTCTTTCTAAGATGCAGTCAGGCAGCATGTTCATCAAAGCTGCTTCTGCCACCCAATCTACAGCTCTTCATGCATGTGGTTGTCTTGGCAATATTCCAGTGTCTATCGCTCCTCAACAATCTCTGAATATGGTTTAGGGAGTAATTTTTCATTGGGACTTCATCCTGGAAACTGATGAGGAACTCGTGGCTAATCTGTAACAGTGAGGCATTCATTTTGTTTGATGTGTGCAGAAGGGCCGCAAAGACAATCACACCGATACTGGTGCTGTCATTCTGGCTTTCGAGGGGGATACCCTCCCAGAGAAAGTCAAGGCTATGTGCTACATATGATGTGAAACCGTATGTCCCTACATCTATGTGATGATTTTAGTGCTTACATTTTGGACATATGTCTTCTCACTGTGTGGCAGACTTTTTGTGTGGTTACTGCTCCGCCCACTCCATGAGGGAGCCCCTGTGTTCCACCACCTGTGTGACCTGTGTGTGTCAATTGTGGTTGCTGCCTCTCCCATCACTCGCCAGATTGCCCAGCTTAAAGAGAGAAAAGAAGATCCAAGAAATATAATACCGGGATTGCGTGTCTTATGCTGAGGCACGCCATAGGTATCAGACTACATTCAGTGTCACTATCTTGAACTTTTGCCTCTGTTACTACATTTCCTTTTCCTCCCTCGTCCTTGCCCCAGCCCCGTCCCTCTCTCCCCTCCACTCCCCTACAGCTCTCATGATCTCCCATCCTCCCACACCAACAAAGTGCCCCCTTTCTTCGGCATCTTCCAGTGAATGGGCTACCTCCCAAGACCCCTCTCCCCAGTGTCTGTCAGGCCTGAAGACTCTTACCACCACCCGCTCTCTTTCAGTTCCAGATCTTGCAGAAACCTGTACTCCTCCTTGTGCCTTGCCCTCCTCCACCTCAGAAGGACAAGAAGAAGCATAAATCCCAAGACAAGGTGCCCCCTGTGCCCCCAGTGGTGCCATCCCCCCCCCCCCCCTCACAACCTGAGTCTGACATCTTAGTTATGGATATCACCCCATCCTTGTCGGTGACGACTACAGACTGAGTGACCTGAACCCCTCCTTGGCTTCTTCATGTCTACCTTGGACTCTCGCCACACGATCATCCATTGGAATGCAATGTCTTGTCACTTTCTATAATGCATTCTGTCTTGATCTTCAGGAAACGCATTTCCATAATGACCACTCTCCAACTTTTCGTGGTTATCGAGTGTTCTATCAGAACAGTGCTGGCCCCAGGGTAGCATCTGATGGGGTCTGCACTTCAGTTTGCTCAGCTGTAGTTAGTGACTGGATCCTCCTGCATACCAACTTAGAAGCAGTAGTGGTTCGAGTGCAATCGATTCTGGTAATCACCTTTTCCAATGTCGACCTCCCTCCAGGTAGGCCACTTTCTTACATTGAACTGTCTACTTTAATCCAGCACCTCCTGCCTCCTTGGGACTACAATGCGCACAATCCACTGTGGGGGAGTGTCACTTCAACAGGCAGGGGTATCCTACAATGGTTCAAATTGCTCTGAGCACTATGGAACTTAACATCTGAGGTCATCAGTCCCCTAGAACTTAGAACTACTTAAACCTAACTAACCTAAGGACATCCATGCCCAAGGCAGGATTCCAACCTGCAACTGTAGCAGTCGCGTGGTTCCAGACTGAAGCACCTAGAGCCACTCAGCCACTGCGGCCGGCACGGGTAGTCTAATTGACCAACGTATCACAGACCTCGATTTGTGTCTCCTTAATGATGGTTCCCCTACCCACTTCAGTGCCCTTCATAGCACCTTCTAGCACCTTCCCTGCTATCGATCTCATGGTCCCCTTCGTGGCTTCTATAAATTGGTCATCACATCATGACCTTTGTCACAGTGACCACTTTCCGGTGGTTCTCTCATCCTTTTGCTGATATCCGGCAGACAGGTCCCCATGTTGGGCTGTCTGCAGGTCCAGATGGCTTTTTTATATGTCTGTTTTGAACTCCATTGATGTAGTCGTGCAAGGCGTCTCTGCCACTGTTCTTCATGCTGCTGGTACTGCTGTCCCCCTATCCACAGGTCACTCTAGTCGCAGGTCCAGATGGCTTTTTTATATGTCTGTTGTGAACTCCTTTGATGTAGTCGTGCAAGGCGCCTCTGCCACTGTTCTTCTGCAGCTGGTACTGCTGTCCCCCTATCCACAGGTCACTCTAGTCGTTGGTCGGTACTGTGGTGGAGCAAGGATGTCGCAATCTCTGTCCAGGACCTCCGATGGGCGCTGCAGAGATTTAAGCAGCACCCTTCACAGACTAATCTCCTCCCTCTTAAGCATCTCTGTGCTAAAGCTCGTTACCTTTTTAACTGGAGTAAAGAGGAATGCTGGGAGCACTATGTTTCCTCCCTGGGGATGTGTGCCTCTTCATCACAGGTTTGGTCCAAGCTCGGTAGCATTGTGGGCTACCAGCCACAGTCAACTGTCCAGAGTATGAACCTCCAAGATGCTCTGTGCTCTGACCCATTGGTCCTCGCAGAACACCTCATGACTCACTTTGCGATGGCATCGTCATCCTCTTCTTACCTTACTACCTTTCTCTGGCAGAAATGCACAGTTCAACAGGCCCTCCCTCTGTTTCATCCTGTACCACATTGAACGAGCCTTAGCACAGAGACACTTAAAAGGGAGGAGATTAGTCTGTGATGGGTGCTGCTTAAATCTCTGCAGCGCCCATCGGCGATCCTGGACGGCGACTGCGACATCCTTGGTCCACCACAGTACTGGTCAACGACGAGGGTGACATGTGGATAGAGGGACAGCAGTAACAGTAGCATGAAGAACCCTTCACTGAATGGGAATTGGTGCAGGCTCTTAGCTCTTCAAGAGGCACAGTCCCAGGTCCAGATTCCATCCACAACCAAATGATCCAATGGACTTTCCCCAGAGGCTTTGTGTCCCTTTATCAGCCTACGGGAACGGCAATATCCAATTGACCATTTACTCCAATTGGAATGAGCCATCTCACAGGATTTCACTCACTGCTAGCACCTTGTCGCACCTCCATAACGCGTTTGACATGGATTGACTCCATCACATTTTAGTTACAGACCATGACTGGGGCTTCAGTGGTCCACATCGGATTTTTATCCGTGAGTTTTTATCACACCAGCACATCCTGGTTAGAGTTGGCACGTTACTCAGCGCCCCTCAGATTCAGGAGAATGGTATCCCATAGGGTGCTAAGTGTCACACTCTTCCTCACTGACATCATTGGGCTTACGAGCTCTATTGGCCTCTGATTACCACTGAATCGTATGTTGACGATTTTTGCATATGGTGCTCTCCCACTCCAAGGCGCCATCCAATGGGCCTCTGCATGGGCCACTGCTCATGGGTTCCAGTTTTCTCCCTCCAAACCTCAGGTTGTGCATTTTTGTAGTCGACCCACAGTCCACCCCAATCCCGAACTTCATTTAGGCAACCAGTACCTTGATGTTGTAGCACAGTCCGTTTCTTGGGCCTTATTTTTGATAACAAGCTGACATGGGTTCCCCACTTTCACCATCCAAAGGCTACATGTATGTGGAAGCTTTAAGCTCTCTGCCTCCTGGCCCTCACTTGTTGGGGTGCAGACCAATCAATCTTCTCCATCTTTATCATGCTCTGGTCTTGTCCAGACTAGATTATGGTACTCAGGTTTATTGCTCAGCAGCTCCTTCCACTTTGAAATGCCTTGAACCTGACCATCATTGTGATGTGCATCTGCCTATTGGTGCCTTTTGCACTAGTCCTAGTGATAGTCTTGTCACAGAAATGGGAATTCGGGCTCTACACATCTGATGGAGCCAACTCCTTGTTTCTTACGCAATCGCCATTCGCCAATTCCCTGACCGTCCTGTATACCCTGTGATATTCGCCAATGAGGGATGTTTTCCACCTAACTCCTGCCCACAGGTGGGATTGCTGCTTGGAATGCTTCTCATTTCACCCTGTCGGGATCTCCATCTCCACTCACTGGACTGCAACCGTGTCTCTCCTCTGATACCCTCCCCCCCCCCCTTTGGTTGGTGCCTAGCCTAGATCACAGCATAGGACCAATCTATTCCAGGGTCCTAAGGTCTCTGTCACTCCTATGGTTTGTCGGCATCTTGTATGTGCCACGCTTTCAGGGTTCCAGGATGCCACCATCTTTTACACTGATGGTTATAGGACAAGGTGGGATACGCTTTCACATTTCCTGCTGGATTTGAACACAGTTTGCTGCCCAGACCATGTGGTGCAGAACTTCTAGACATTCACAGGGCCTTTCATTTGGTTTGTCATGGCTCCCTCCACAGTGTTTTAATCTATACAGACTCCATGAGCATCCTGCCCCACCATGGACCATGCACCATGCAGTTGGTGGGGAGGCTTTTGTGCCTCAGCGATACAGATAGCCATACCGTAGGTGCAACCACAATGGAGGAGTATCTGTTGAGGGCCAGACAAATGCATGGTTCTTGAAGAGGGGCAGCAGCCTTTTCAGTAGTTGCAGGGGCAACAGTCTGGATGATTGACTGATCTGGCCTTGTAACACTAACCAAAACAGCCTTGCTGTGCTGGTACTGCGAACGGTTGAAAGCAAGGGGAAACTATGGCCGTAATTTTTCCTGAGGACATGCAGCTTTACTGTATGGTTAATGATGATGGCGTCCTCTTGGGTAAAATATTCCGGAGGTAAAATAGTCCCCCATTCGGATCTCTGGGCGGGGACTACTCAAGATGACGTCATTATCAAGAGAAAGAAAACTGGCGTTCTATGGATAGGAGCGTGGAATGTCAGATCCCTTAATCGGGCAGGTAGGTTAGAAAATTTAAAAAGGAAAATGGATAGGATAAAGTTAGACATAGTGGGAATTAGTGAAGTTCGGTGGCAGGAGGAACAAGACTTTTGGTCAGGCAAATACATGGTTATAAATACAAAGTCAAATAGGGGTAATGCAGGAGTAGGTTTAATAATGAATAAAAAAATAAGAATGAGGGTAACCTACTACAAACAGCATAGTGAACGTATTATTGAGGCCAAGATAGACACGAAGCCCACGCCTACTGTAATTATGTAATAGGCGTATTTAAACTGTTTTAGCATGTAATTATCTGAACTGTTTCTTATTTAAATTGTTTTGTTAATTAAATTGCATTGTGTATTATTGAGAAAGAGCGGGAAACCGCGCATAGATACATTTTGAGAAAGAGCGGGAAACAGCGCGCAGTAATACATCTGTAATGGTAGCAGGGATTGTCTGCACCAAAAACCATTGTTGGCGGCGAGACCGCACTTTTGTAGCATTGAGCGTTGGAAGCGAGCAGTTGCGAGTAAGATGTGAGACGAGGCAGTCGTAGCTAGCGAGACATGAGAGGAGGTCGCTGTAAGCGAGGTATGAATTAACACTTTGAAAGAAGCGGTGTGCTCGCCAGCCACTCGCTATATGTAGCGCAATGCTAGTTTTTAAGAATTTTTGTAAAGAACTATGCCTCTTGTAATTGTTTGTCAAGATCGTTCTCAGAATATAGTTAACTTCTACCAGATTAAATGCAATAAGAATTTTCTATCCCAAAATCATTCACGTAAATGCTTTACGGAATTTATTGTTATCTTAAAAGAAAAGTCTAAACTGAGCTTCAGCTTTTATCAAATCTAAATTAACTTCAACTTAAAGAATTCCAGTCACAAAGTATTATGAAACTCCACCAGCAGCTTATAATTATGTTAAAGAGAAGTAAGTATATTCATTCCACAGTTTGCTGTAGCAGTCAGATGGCGATCCAGTATAAATAATTAAAGGTAAGAATCAGTCTTAATAATTTCAGGTAACGACTGAGGGCCACGGCGACAACACATTTTATGTTTCGTCGTAATAATCAGCAGGTAGTCTTGACAGAGCAGCAGTTAAAAGATTTTAAGAGACGCAGCGTTCAGTCAGCAAGCAAACGTTCATCCAATATTAGACGGGAAGGTTTCACTTGGCGATATCCATTCAGTACGACATTTTAGTGAATCTACTGTGGATATGAATATACTGACTTTGATAATAGTGTGAATAAGTTACTGTTAAGTGGCGCAACGCATATACTAAAGTGTATAACTTTTATTCACAGGTCATCGGCAATTCTGTTTGCTTTATTGATTCGGCGTTGAAAAGTGTTTGTTCAGTGTTGAATCCGCTTTGAACAGTGATATATTTTGTTGCGTGTGATGATTATAGACAATGTCCCGCAGAATAATTACTCGTTCTCAAACTGATAAAACTTTTTGTTGCGTGTGATGATTATAGACAATGTCCCGCAGAATAATTACTCGTTCTCAAACTGATAAAACTGTACAAAATACTGACGAGAGATTCTTTTCTGGAATAGGCAGTAATAATACGTGTGAAAACCCTGATTCTGAAACATTAGGTGAACAGACATTTAATAACTGTAACAATATGGAAGCGTTTAACGAACAAGTAACTTCAGAAATGCCCACAGACAATGAAACGGTAGTGCAAAATAATTTGGCATTAAATGCAACAGACGGTACACAGTCACAAATTCCGCATAGTAGACATAACAGTTTCAGTAACGAAACCACTACAATGCAGTCAGACAGAGAGACTCCATTAAGCACTGATTTAGATTCAAACGGTACACAGCTACACAACCTGCGTAGCAGACCCAACAGTTCTCATGACCAAAATTCCGAAATTACGGAAAACGTGACGCAGTCACAATCATCTGAGGATGTTCAAATGAACACAGATCTACAGCCTTTAACAACGAATACAAATACACACAGAAGTCAATCCGAAACGGATCCAATAATGGCATTTTTGCTACAAATGAGACAAGACATGAATCAAAACTTTAACAGAGGGTCACAAGAATTAGAAAAAAGGTCACAAGATCTAAAAAACGAAATTAAGGCAGAACACGCACACACAGATCAGAAATTAGACAACATGTACCAAAATCTAAAACACGAAATCAAAGTAGAAATTCAAACAGTCGCTGAAAAATGTTCACAATCAACACAAGAATTACGCGACAAAATTCAAGAAATATCCGATAACCAAGCAACATTTGCAGTTAGTATACGGGAAACAATGACAGAAAACTTTGCTAAACAAAACGCTCAGATTGATGAACGTTTTAACAATCACACAGAAAACTGTTTAATACGTCACCGTAAACTGGTGCGATCGCAGGATAAAGAACGAAAAGAATTACTACAAACAATCACTAAACAGCGTCAGGACGACAAAAAGAAAGTGTTTGCCCAGGGCAAAACATATGTAGACAATCACATACAGTCGATCTCGGAAGAAATCGAAATGGTCAAAGAAACAAATAATCAAATACAAGACAGGCTTACAGAAATCCAAACACAGACAATCGATGTGAAAACTTCTACAGACACTGAAATCCAGAATGTTAAAGATAAATTAACAGAGGACGTTCAGACACTAACTGACAAAATAGAACACATAGAAATTAACCATGACACAAAAAATTTAAAGGCAGATTTTAAGAAAGTCACCAAAAGCAACCGTAAATTACGAAACGAACTGACAGAAAAGATCAATGAACTCACTACAAGAATAGATCTTTTAGATACTAACAATGACGAGAGATCAGACGACACTGCACCAGTCCCAGTGCAACAGAACTCTAGTAGTAATAACACGCCATTGACAAATATACAACAAACTATCACAGATCTAAAATCGCGTAATGATTCATTGCATCAGCAAATAAATTCTCTACAGCAAGAGATAGCGGACGCACAAGAAACCGCCGCACATAATCATTTTCAACAGAACACACACCGTTACGAAATGCCTCAGATCCATAATACATATAATGTTGGTAGACTTCAGAGAGTAAGAGATTTAGAGATTTTACCCAGGAAGAAAGACACCCGAATCCATATTCAAGACAATACGACAACACTTACACACACAGACATGACAGTTTTGATCACAAACATTTTCTTTCAGTTAGAAAGTTTAAAACATTTAAAAACGACAGGGCGCAAATACATCCGTTGGATTTTATCCAACAGTTCAGGGGAGCACTTCCACCATCATGGCCAGTACAACATAAGTTAGAATTTATTGTCAGTTTTCTTGAAGGAGAACCAGCACGACGAATGCGACCAATTGCTAGACAATGTTTTTCCGTAGAAGCATTTGAGGAAGCATTTTTATCAGCATATTGGTCTGACACTACACAAAACAGCATCAAAGATCGGCTACTTAGTTTGCCAAACTTTGAAAATTCTACCTTTCCAACAATCACACAATTTTTCGAGTACATGGTGGAACAGAACCAGTACCTCAACGAGCCATACAGTCAATCGGCATTAATACAGCTTTGCATTTCAAAACTGCCCAGAGCTTTGAAAGTGTCATTACTGACAGGGCAACAAAAGGACAATGTATCCGCTTTTAGAGACATCTTACAACTATTAGAAGCACACCAGGCAGACTACGCATTTGTTAACAAAAATTTTTCACGACAGAACGGAAAACAAACAAACTCAGCTACTTTTGAACAAACACGATTTGGTAATAACAATCCGAGTAAACGCTTTCGCAGCGAAAATGACAACGAAAACAGGAGTAATGAAAAACATTATACTGACACGGTAAATTTATATTCAGGACAGCAACAGAATCCGAGACTTAACACGCAACTGAATAGGTCAAATTTTCATATGAATCATCGCTCAGATAATGCGACCGGGGAAGGCCATTACGCGGGTCGACCGCAAAATGAACAAAAACAAACGTTTCTACGGGGTGCAGGTGGGCTGCCGTACAGTCACAGTTATAACGACAGGAGAAAAGAAAACCAACACAGACCGCCGAGGACGTTCCACAATGACAATTTTAACGGAAACTACAACAGGGCCCAACAGCTGCGTTACCGTATGAATGTACCAGACACCAGATTTCATCCACCAGACACTGCTAATAATCAAAACGGCAGGACTGTACAGTTGATAGAACACATACCAAACTCCCAAACTGAAAATCACATATCGGAAGAATTATGACTAGAGAAAACCTGCAATGAATCTCTTAATGTCGATACTATGAAATCACACAGAGAAAACATAACGACCGAAAATGCCATTACATTTGACGACGTGAGAGACACATTGTTACAGGAAAAACCAATCCTACAGAAAACAATATATCACCCAATAATAGAGATAAATTTACAGTCGCACAATATTTTAGCGATAATTGATTCAGGTTCACCTATGTGCGTAATTAACGAAGACACATTTAACAGATGCAATAGCAATAATGATTACCCAGTATTTCCTTTAAACAGAACGAAGGTCAAGGGAGCTTTTGCAGGAAAAGGCATTGAAGTTAAAAGACAGACACAATTAACATTTGTTTTTGCAGGGGAAACGTTCCACAGTGATTGTTGGATAGTTCCGAATTTAACAACAGACATGATATTAGGAATAAATTTTCTTGTTCAGTACGATGCGAAGATTGACTTCAAATCGTCATACCTCACACTACAAAAGGAAAACAGGGAAGTGATCGTAAGATTTCAAAACACAGTATCCTCCGAAGAACAAAATATGCACAGGATCGAGATTATTACTGATTCTCAAGATAACGATTGTTATATCGCACTATACACGAACACACTTAATAATGACTTGGTAGAGGAACAGGAGTACAATATGTTCGAGACAATTACACGCAAGGTAGACAATAGTGTAGCAAAATGCGACGCAGAACGCACAGAACTTGAAAATATTCTGGTACAACACAAAGCAGTTTTTGCCAATGTTCCAGGAACAATGACAGGATTTATGTACGAATTTCAGGTGAAACCACACGAGACTTTCAAAGCAAAGCATTATCCAATCCCACACATACACACAGAAGCAGTTAAGAAAGAATTACGAGCAATGATCGATCAAGGAATAATAGAACCAGCAGCCAGCCAATATATAAATCCACTACACATTGTTGAAAAGAAGGATGGATCACTACGTTTAGTTTTAGATTCACGTCAAGTTAATAAAATAATCATTACAGAAACCGACCGACCACAGACGTTAGAAGAGTTACTGCAAAAATTTCATGGCACCTCTATTTATACTACACTCGACCTCAAATCAGGGTTTTGGCAAATCCAACTACACCCAAATTGCCGAAAATATACGGCATTCCTTTGCTTTGGGGAATGCTATCAATTTTGTAAACTTCCGTTTGGACTAACGATTTCGTCTGCCGCCTTTATACGAGGCATGAATACTATTCTACCACAAGATCTGAAAAACAAAATTACTACATATGTCGATGACATTTTAATTGCAGCAGAAAACTGGGAACAACACAATCATACTCTTCAACAATTACTGAATACATTCGAGCAGAATGGTATAACTATAAACTTGGGTAAATCTGAATTTGGTAAAGCGTCTATAAAATTTCTAGGGCACATTATCTCACAAACAGGTATCGCACCAGACCCTGACAAATTGCAAGCACTGAAAGACATCGACGTGCCAACAAACAAAAAGGAACTTCGGAGCTTTTTAGGTCTTATCAATTATTTTAGAAAATTTATCCACTACAAAGCATTAGACACGCCCTTGCTATACCAGCTTACAAGTAAAAACACACTTTGGTCATGGAATGAAGACGTTGAAGCTGAATTCGAGAACTTGAAAGAAGCATTATTAAAAGCACCTTTGTTATCACACCCTGACCCAACACAAAACTTTTCCGTTGCAACAGATAGTTCAACCACAGCACTAGGAGTACATATTTTCCAAGAAATAAAGGAAGAAGATAAGACAGTCGTGAAACACATTGCTTTTGCAAGCAGGATACTTTCTCCAGCAGAGCGCAATTATTCTGTAACAGAATTAGAGACACTATGTGTAATTTACGCTTTTAAGCGATTCCGTCATTTTCTATATGGCCGACATACAACAATATATACCGATCACCGAGCAATCCAGTTTTTATTGTCAGCAAAACTTACGCACGATAGATTAAGCCGCTGGAAATTATACTTACAAGAGTTTGATTTTACCATTATACACATTCCAGGCACGCAGAATACTGTTGCCGACGCATTGTCGAGGTCCATTCACAATAAACGCATGGAGAAAGAAAATACCTTTTGCTACAACAACCATAGTATTATGTATATTAAACAAGTAGCTTTCGAAAACTTTATATCAGCAGCATTACAGGATATAGAGAGAGAACAGCAGAAAGATGAAACACTGAAAGAGATTGTAACGCTTTGGAAAGACAGAAGTAACGCTAAAGTCAGACTTCATTACACTGTACATCAAAATATACTCTTTATTCGATCATACCGAGACGGTAATAATTGGCTTTTATGCATTCCGGAAGGGATCGTAAATAAACTGATATGGTATACACATCTAAGTTATGGACACTACGGAGCGAGGAAATGCTTTCTGATTCTGCGACAAAATTGCCACTTTAATAACATGGAAAAACACATAAGAAAAGTAATAGCGTCATGCAAGATATGTCAAAAAGCTAAATCATCAACAGTGTCACACATTCCACCATTGTATCCCATCATACCGGTTAAGTTAAGACACATGGCAGCAGTGGATCTTTTCGGTCCAATCCCCAGAACAAATAATGGTTATAGTTATATTTTTGTAGCTGTAGAACTAACATCCAAATTTGTAACATTTTCTCCACTAAGGAAAGCAACAGCAAGAACAGTATCAAGAGCGTTTGTAAGAGATTTTCTATCAGTAGTAGGACGTGTACAGAAGGTTATTTCGGATAACGGTCCGCAGTTTAGGTCAGACGTATGGAAGAAAATGTTAGAAAGTAAGAACATAACACCTATTTACATATCAAGATATCACAGTTCTTCCAACCCATCAGAAAGAATAATGAAAGAGATCGGGAAGTTATGCAGAATTTATTGTCATAAAAGACATACAACATGGGATAAATATATTTTACAGTTTCAAGAAGTGATAAATGCAATACCCAATGAATCTACGATGCTATCACCAACCGTAATACTGACAAATAAAGACCCACCGAACAAAATTACCGAACTAATTACTTTTCCTAAGACGCGTAGGCTTCGACATTGTGAAATAATAGACACAGCATTAGCAAACACTAAAAGAGCTGCAGATCGGCGGAAGAAACAACAGAAGCAGGTAAGTCGACTACAGAAGTACGAGATTGGCGACAAAGTACTGATTCGCACTCATTTTCTTTCCAACAAAGGTAAGCACAGATGCCGTAAATTCGAACTTCTGTATGCAGGCCCTTACAGAGTTCGTGATATTCCACAAGCTAATGTAGTGCATGTGGAAACGCTACGTAAGAAGAAATCATTAGGGAATCATCATGTATCCAACGTGAAACATTTCTTGACTTAAATTTTTGCATTTCAGCTGACGAAAGGACGGCGTGACACGTAAGTATGCAACAATGGTAGTTTCAGCGCGCTTCAGTAACAAACAAAGCCGCGACACGCAGCGGGCCGCTAATATTTCACCGTACCTTAAAGAACACAGCAGTACTTAATGATGCTACACCAGCCAAGACAAATAAAAACACGAGAAACATTTCCTAACTTAAAGAGAACATGCAAACAACGACACGACGTATGAATTTGTGCACTGAGAGCTCATAAATGAAAGAAATTTTTTTATAACGTGACATAATTACTTAAGAAAATGTCGATTTTTGCAATAGCTAAACTGATAATATAGATCGTTCATTAATCAATTATTTTAGTGGTAACATTAACATGTACTCTTTATTCCAGAATGCAGCATTGTTGTCACACGTCATCAAAATGAAACGTAGTTTTAGTTAGAATAAGGATGTGAATCTTTAGGTCACGCAGATAGCTGACGCTAATTGTCATTACAGAAATTTTATAGATCATGCCGGGAGCTGACGTGATTTTGCAGCAGTTAATATTATGATGAAGTGTTTTATAGGTCATGCCAGGAGCGGACGAGAAGTACCAGAAGATGTTTATTGAAGTCATGCCGTGCACTGACGATAATTAATACTGAATGTTTTATAATAAGTCATGCCGTGCGCTGACGTTAATTAATGTTGAATGTTTATAACAGGTTATGCAGAGAGTTGACACAGATGCAGAAGAAGAATGTGTATGTTATGTTAGTATATAAGAAATGTATAATGTTAAGAAATAATTTTGCTGGCATGTGACACATTGCAACACTATGGATGGGGACCACACATTACAATGTCTAACCAGAATAATGTTTACCTTAATTTTCAGCTGCAAAAGAATACTTTAAATAATTTTATGACAGTAATTTTATTGTATATTATGACCTGACATTTGACGACTCATAACTGACGACTACACCCCTGAATGGAAGATAAAATTTTAGGACAGTAAGTCAAGAAATGCATTGTCAACAAAATTTATAATTAATGATGTAAGAAACTAAGATATGTAAATACAGAATAAGTAATAATGTACTTGTCTATAACAAATCTGTATACTATCAAATACTGAATAAGTAGGAACTTTTATGTCTTTTATATATGGGAATAATTTTCTGGAAGAATTCTTAAATTAAAACTACATATTGTTACAAATTACGACACAACATATTTTGTCATAGGGAAAATTATTTGGTAGTCAAATTATAGTACCAACAATGTCCGTGAACCCATTGCCAAAACAATTTTACCCGTACCTTAATTCCTGTGCATCCCCATGGTTATTGAGCACAGAATCAGTGAATTGTGAAACACGTGACTTCAACCAATGATGTTCTCGACGAGGTGTTTGCATACCTAGATGCACACCACAGCCCGATGTATGTCAATTGGTGCCTGCATACCTAGATACACACCACAGTATGATGTACGACAATAGGTGTTTGCATACCAAGATGCACACCACCAACCTTAATGGACCATTGGAGATGGAACTTAATCCTGATGTGGCTGCGGCAACTCAGGCTATTCGACGACGTACTTAGTGTTTGGGTACACTAAAACTATGGAGCAAGGCGATGATGGAACCACATGGCGAAACCTGGTGTTGTGCTATGTGAGGGAAAGGAACAGACTTTTGAGTGCATTCACAGACAGTTGCCAGTGCTTTGACCATGCTATCCAATTCCTTTTGTACCTTCCTTAATTGTGGTACTAAGAGATGCCAATTTGAATTAAATGTTTCATAATGTAAACTTTCAATTGCTTCATATGATCTGTATATTGATTTTCACATTTACTCTTATTCTTGTTGTTAAATTTAAGGGAACCAAATTTTACTTGATGTACAATTCCTACTAAAACCCTTTCTATTTACATATTCTCTTTATTAGAGATAGACAAATCATTTCGTATGACAGCATTTGTGTATACACTTCGTTCAAACTATTTTCTATAATCAAATTTTATACTTATGTTGAGTCCATATGACTCAACAACGTAGTAAAATTTTAAGAAAGCCGAGTAGCGGCATATGTAATTAAGTAATAGGCGTATTTAAACTGTTTTAGCATGTAATTATCTGAACTGTTTCTTATTTAAATTGTTTTGTTAATTAAATTGCATTGTGTATTATTGAGAAAGAGCGGGAAACCGCGCATAGATACATTTTGAGAAAGAGCGGGAAACAGCGCGCAGTAATACATCTGTAATGGTAGCAGGGATTGTCTGCACCAAAACCCATTGTTGGCGGCGAGACCGCACTTTTGTAGCATTGAGCGTTGGAAGCGAGCAGTTGCGAGTAAGATGTGAGACGAGGCAGTCGTAGCTAGCGAGACACTGCTCGCTTCCAACGCTCAATGCTACAAAAAAGTGCGGTCTCGCCGCCAACAATGGTTTTTGGTGCAGACAATCCCTGCTACCATTACAGATGTATTACTGCGCGCTGTTTCCCGCTCTTTCTCAAAATGTATCTATGCGCGGTTTCCCGCTCTTTCTCAATAATACAAAATGCAATTTAATTAACAAAACAATTTAAATAAGAAACAGTTAAGATAATTACATGCTAAAACAGTTTAAATACGCCTATTACATAATTACACTACTAGAGTAATACTAGTTTATATAACAACTAGCTCTGCAGATGACGAAGAAATTGAAGAAATGAATGACGAAATAAAAGAAATTATTCAGATAGTGAAGGGAGACGAAACTTTAATAGTCATAGGTGACTGGAATTCGGTAGTAGGCAAAGGGAGAGAAGGAAACGTAGTAGGTAAATATGGACTGGGGCTAAGAAATGAAAGTTGAAGCTACCTGGTAGAATTTTGCACAGAGCACAACTTAATCATACGTAACACTTGGTTCAAGAACCTTAAGAGAAGGTTGTATACATGGAAGAAGCCTGGATATACTGAAAGGTCTCAGATAGGTTATATAATTGTAAGACAGAGATTTAGGAACCAGGTTTTAAATTGTAAGACATTTCCAGGGGCAGAATTTAAGGAGATGGGACCTGGATAAACTGACTAAACCAGATATTGCACAGAGATTAAGGGAGAGCGAGAGGGAACAAATGGCAGGAATGGGGGAAAAATACAGTAGAAGAAGAATGGGTTGCTTTGAGGAATCAAGTAGAGAAGGCAGCAGAGGATCAAGTAGGTAAAAAGACGAGGGCTAGTAGAAATCTTTGGGTAACAGAAGAAATATTGAATTGATGAAAGGAGAAAGTATAAAAATGCAGTAAATGAAGCAGGGAAAAAGGAATATAAACGTCTCAAAAATGAGATCGACAGGATGTGCAAAATGGCTAAGGAGGCATGGCTCGAGGATAAATGTAAGGATGTAGAGGCTTATCTCACCAGCATTAAGATAGATACTGCCTACAGGAAAATTAAAGAGACCTTTGGAGAAAAGAGAACCACTTCTAACAATGTCAAGAGCTCAGATGGAAATCCAGTTCTAAGCAAATAAGGGAAAGCAGAAAGGTGGAAGGAGTATATAAAGGGTCTATACAAGTGCGACGTACTTGCGGACAATTTTATGGAAATGGGAGAGGATGTAGATGAAGATGAAATGGGAGATATGATACTGCGTGAAGAGTTTGACAGAGCACTGAAAGACCTAAGTCGAAACAAGGCCCCAGGAGTAGACAACATTCCATTAAAACTACTGACGGCCCTGGGAGAGCCAGTCCTGACAAAAGTTTACCGTCTGGTAAGCAAAATATACGAGACAGGGGAAATACCCTCAGACTTCAAGAAGAATATAATAATTCCAACCCCAAAGAAAGCAGGTGCTGACAGATGTGAAAATTACCGAACTATCAGTTTAATAAGTAACGGCTGCAAAATACTACCGCGAATTCCTTACACACGAATGGAAAAATTAGTAGAAGCCGACCTTGGGGAAGATCAGTTTGGATTCCGTAGAAATATTGGAACACGTGAGGCAATACTGACCCTAAGACCTATCTTAGAAGCTGGATTAAGGAAAGGCAAACCTACGTCTCTAGCATTTGTAGACTTAGAGAAAGCTTTTGACAATGTTGACTGGAATACTCTCTTTCAAATTCTGAAGGTTGCACGGGTAAAATACAGGGAGCGAAATACTATTTACAATTTGTATAGAAACCAAATGGCAGTTATAAGAGTCGAGGGTCATGAAAGGGAAGCAGTGGTTGCGAAAGGAAGTGAGACAGTGTTGTAGCCTCTCCCCGATGTTATTCAATCTGTATATCGAGCAAACAGTAAAGGAAACAAAAGAAAAATTCGGAGTAGGTATTAAAATCCATGGAAAAGAAATAAAAACTTTGAGGTTCGCCGATGACATTGTAATTCTATCAGAGACAGCAAAGGACTTGGAAGAGCATCTGAACGGAATGGGCAGTGTCTTGAAAGTAGAATATAATATGAACATCAACAAAAGCGAGACGAGGATAATGGAATGTAGTCGAATTAAGTCGGGTGATGCTGAGGAAATTAGATTATGAAATGAGACACTTAAAGTAGTAAAGGAGTTTTGCTATTTGGGGAGCAAAATAACTGATGATGGTCGAATTAGAGAAGATATAAATTGTAGACTGGCAATGGCAAGGAAAGCGTTTCTGAAGAAGAGAAATTTGTTAACATCGAGTATAGATCTAAGTGTCAGGAAGTCGTTTCTGATAGTATTTGTATGAAGTATAGCCATGTATGGAAGTGAAACATGGGCGATTAATAGTTTAGACAAGAAGAGAATAGATGCTTTCGAAATGTGGTGTTACAGAAGAATGCTGAAGATTAGATGGGTGGATCACGTAACTAATGAGGAGGTATTAGATAGGATTGGGGAGAAGAGGAGTTTGTGGCACAACTTGACTAGAAGATGGGATTGGTTGGTACGACATGCCCTGAGGCATCAAGGTATCACCAAATTAGTATTGGAGGGCAGCGTGGAGGGTCAAAATCGTAGAGGGGGACCAAAAGATTAATACACCAAGCAGATTCAGAAGGATGTGGGTTGCAGTAGTTCCTGGGAGATGAAGAAGCTTGCACAGAATAGAATAAAATGGAGAGCTGCATCAAACTAGTCTCAGGACTGAAGACCCCAACAACAACAACAACGAGCAGCCTACAGGCTATCGGCCGATGCTACTCTCATCGCAATTTGGTCTCTGCTACCCATGACCGTCTCTCTGCTCTTGAGTGTGCCGCCTGTTCATTCGTCTTTCTCTGGGTCCAAAGTCATGTGGACGTCCAATATAATGAACTGGCTGACCGTTTGGCTGGAGAAGACGATACTTATTCCCTATTTACTTTCCTGATTCCAGCTGCGGATGTGAGAATGTACGTCAAATCTCTCTTTGCCCAAAAGTGGAATGCCATCTGGAGCGCTACTGCTCATAGTAATAAGCTCCGCACAATCAAGGTACATAACGCAGTTCGGCACTTTTCCTTCAGCCCCTCTTGGAAGGAGTCCACTAGTTATGCCGTTTACGCGTTGGTCGTGCCTGGCTCACCCATCGTTTCCTCCTACGTAACGACCCAGTCCCAGAATGTGTTTGTGGAGCCAGACTGACGATATCTCACATATTGGTGGAATGTCCCCTTCTTTGTTAAGTATAGTCTTCACGATTCCTTAAATTTAGCATTAGCAGACGATCCTCTGATGGTTGAAGTGGTCCTCAGTTTCCTCTGTGAAACTGGCTTTTTATTTCAAGATATAAGTTTCTACTTTAGTCGTGGTGCAGGGCACGTTGGCTGTGGTTGGTATTTCCTTTATAATCTTCTCGGTCTGTGACCCCATGGTGGCCTCGCATTTTTCTAGTCTCTAGATTTGGTCTCACCTTGTATACCTTTAATGTGTGTTTTAATGATCGTTGTTATATAATTTGACTGCCCCGACTGGATCCATATACTCTTAGCAGACCCTCTTTCTTCTGTGACTCACTTCGGAATTCCTCTCAATTAATCAATCAATTAACCCTTTCTTGTGTAGCACGTTCCATAAAATTTTCCCATCTACATTTTCGAAGGCTAACTGTAGGCCTATAAATGCATTGTGTGTTTTACCGATCGACTATCTTTGTTTCTCCATAATTTGTTTAAGTGTGCAAACATTATCGGCACAGGATCTCCCTTTTCTGAAAGCATTTCGTTCTTCATAGTGAGTGAGAGTTTGAAACATGTGTCTCTTTTGTGAGAACTGTAAATAAATAGTTGTCACTATTAAAGTGCAATCTCTAGTACTAATATATCTACTCCATTACTTGCTCTTTTGACGCTTCCTGCACCGGTGTTAATAGTAAGGTAGCCATCTAAATCCGCAGTTCCTCTCGGATTTTTCTTTGTGTCTTTAACTGATCCAATATTAATATTACTTTGTTCCAGTTCTTTAAATAGGTCTGTATCCTTTAGTGCAGTGTTCTCAGATTCCAAGTTGGAATGTTAAGCTTGTCCACTAATCCAAATAGTCCGCCGTTTTCTTGCTTGCGTCGTATTCTTTTTAACACGCCCGGCTGGTTTCTTTGAAGATTATGAGTAAAATTAAAGTCCTCCATACGGGCTAGACACGTGGTGCATCTGCCATCATATGGCATCATCACTTGTCAGTAAGTTTTGATTTAGATTTAATCCTCTAGCGTGTGGTAAGTCAATCACATAATTGAAAGGCGGCAGCTGTTTAATCTTTCTTCGGTGTTATTTGCCCTAGGAAGATTGACTTCACCAACTCTTAGAATCCATCTTGTCTCACTTCTGAGCGCTCCTGGGTTCCGTCTAATCAGGATCCTTCAGGGGCCTCCTTGTGGTCTACTCTTCGTCTGGTCCCAACACTTCGAACCGTCTGGCTTCGGTGACTCTGCAGTGAGCTTAATCTCCCGCCAGCGTAGCTCTCACGGTAAAATGGGACACGCAGACCCCCCATCACAGTAAAATGACAGCCTTCGAAGAGGGACTGCCGAGTTTCGACGTGATTCTGTCGTATCTCTTGTGTTCAGAATTTTTCTTGGGGTGTATTTAATTTGTTTAAAATTTAATGATATACTAAAGTTTGGAATACTGTCATAAAATGTGTTCTACGATGGTAGAGGTCCCATATCCCTAAGTGCTTCATGCCTTATCCAGTTAGAGCCATATACTGGACTGTATTTCCTACTGGCATGCTTTGTGACCGTTTCCCAGTCATGTAAACATACCGCTGCCCCAGCGGCACACTACGAGCAGTCCAATACGAACAACGGCTTCATTCAGTTTGTGTTCAGCACAGAAGTACTGCAGTAACATGCCACGTAATGGCATACAACACTTCGATCGAATCAGGATAGTAGCTTTATTTTCAGCAGGTCGTACACAGAAAACTGTTGGCGATCGGTTACAAGTCACTCAAAGTAGTGTGTCTAAGGTGTGGAGAAAGTACAGAGGGACGGGAAATGTGAATGATAGACCCTGCAGTGGTCGTCCTCGTATGACAACATCAATGCAGGATCTTTTCCTACGAGAACGGTATTGAGACTGGCAACACTGCGGGAGATCTGGCAATGCTGTGTGGTTTTTCTTTATGCCGGGATGTTCATCCCTTCCAGACGCTCAATCCGAGTGCAACGGTGATGTGTTTTTGTTGTGTGTTACTAAAATGGAGCAGCGGAATTTAGAGCAAAGTTTTGTGTTAAACTTGGAAAATTTACGAGTGTGACCGTTGTTAAAAGTTGAAGCAGGCTTATGGGGAACATTCCTTAGCAAGAGCACGACTTTTTCGCTGGCATAAATCGCCTTTAGGAGGACGGGAACACGTTTACAAAGAACCTCGCTCATTGAGACCTTCAACTTCAAAAACTGACGATAACGTCAGATGCATGTGTGCTCTTGTGAGATTTTTCTTCCAGAAGAAATTGTCAACCAAGTGTTTTATAAAGATGTTCTTGAAAGGCTGAGGAAAAGGGTAAATCGAGTGAGACCAGACACTGTAGACAAGTGGATGCTGTATCATAACAATGCCGCATGTCAAACGGTCAATTTCATCAAGGAATTTTTGACCTCAAAAGGCACTCCTCTTGTTCCACAACCCTCTCTCCCCTCTCGTCTTCACCTGATCTGAGTCTATGTATGTGTCCTTCTTCTTTTCCCAAAACTGAGAAATGTCTTAAAAATATGTCAGTTTACCCTCCAGCGAACATTCAAAAGAATGTGATCGACATGTTGAAGGCCCTACCAGTTCAAACTTGTCAGCGCTGCTACCATGACTGATAATAATGACTCCGCCTGCGTATACCTGCCAAAGGAACTACGCTCAATCGGACAATACTGTTTTTGGAAGGCACAAAAAAAACTTTTGTAGATAAAATTCTCGTTACCTTTCTCATACACCTAGTAAATAAATAACTATCGGAGCACGGTTTTTCGTACATAATTTCAAACTGCCTTTGTATGTTTTCGATGACCATGTCCTTGAAAGTCCTAAAATATTTTCGTGCATGAATAATGCTAGTGGAATTGTCACACACAGCAGTGTTATTTCCTACAAAGTGTTGTAATGCATCGGCCAGATGAGACGCTCACCCTGCCATTTAGACACAATAGATGCCTGACACCAAGGCCAATATTCAACAGTGCAGTTGGGAGTCACACATGAAAGATGCTGTCTTGTGTTTTGTTATATGTCCGAACCTCTAACGGAGCGATTGTGAACCCGAACCCATATTACTAGGTTCAAATGGTTCTAATGGCTCTGAGCACTATGGGACTTAACATCTATGGTCATCAGTCCCCTAGAACTTAGGACTACTTAAACCTAACTAACCTAAGGACATCACACAACACCCAGTCTATTAGTAGGGTGGAGTGAAAGCAAACGTTTGCAAATGTAAAGGAGCAGGTGACAAATTTTCACATCCGCAGGGAATGGGATGTTGAGCATCTCTTGAAGAAACCCACACAACCTGCCAAGCGCTGAAATGCATTTTAGGAATAACTTCCTTTGAAGTTACGTGTCGTCTTTCTGCCTTTAGAACTGTGTACAACGCAAGAGATACGGAAGATGCTGAAAACTAATTTGATTGACCAGAAGAAGAATTGGAGCTTGGCAACGACTGGGTGCATACCCACGCCCAGAGAGATACGTCAGCAGAATCCTAGAAGAGAGAACATCCTAGTTCTACAATTGACTTCGAGACCGCAAAGAAGATACTTCCCCTTGAGAATCGACAGGAGACATTCCAATAGGAGACACCATGGTAGGGAATTCAGTGATGGGCTTGATGAATGAAACTTGACTTCTGAGCACCACTCACGGAACGCCAGACATCCATTTCTGGCCGCAGCCAAAAGACACACCACACCGTGCCTCCACGCTACCGCCACGAGATATTTTAGCCTACTCCGCACATGCCCAACTATTCCTTCAGCAGCTCGACAACTCACTGGCAAGTGACTTGTCCCAGAACACTCCTATCGACGTTTACCTGCCATTCCCGTTTTTACGATTCCATGCGTCAACCGATAAAAGGAGAGCACTTTTGGGGTCACTTTTTTGTCCGTCTGTGTCTGTCCGACTTTTCAAAACCCTCTTTTTTAGGAAATGGTAGACGTATTAAGTTGAGACGTGAGTGACATATTAAGATCTACAATGCCTCGGTGATGTTAGTAATTCAAGCTTCTAACAAGAAATCCCTGCAGTGCGAGGTCGCAAGTTCTGTCTTTTTTGAGGCTCATTTGAAAGTGTTGTGTTAACATTTATGACGGGAAAAATATTAGCTGCTAAAGACTCACTATGTGCATCAGGAGGACACCAGAAATTGTGTCTGGGAGTTGTAAATATGAAACCTCTGTGAGCTGTATATATCAAATTTCGAAAAATGGAGAGCGTCGGCATTCAAGAAACGTTCAAAACAAACCAGTAACTTGCAACATGAACACTGGATGAAAACTTTCACGCTACAGTGATCACAAAGGTTTGCACGAGCAAGATCGAAGGCAAACTCCTTGGGAGTTGCGTACTGTGCAGATACCTCAGCTAGGTAAACACCCCGAAAGAATATATACAGAATCATACTGATGTATCGAGGTGATCAGAACCGTTGGAATGTGATGGCATGCAACCTAATGCGAACAGTTTGTTGTGGAGTTTATCGTGAAACTGGAAACTGGAAATTTGTGGTAAGATCCTTGGGGACCAAACTGCTGAGGTCATCGGTCCCTCGTGAAACTGGCTATCCTTTAAGGCGTAGTTGCAGGTAGTGCGATAATATGTTTCATAGGCACAGATAAAACAAAAACCCGCAGGCTTAATTTGTCCGTTTCTTCCAGGCGTATTAACTGCATTGTCCCACACTTTTCAGCAGGGATACTTTGCTGTAAAGGAGAATGATTTTAATAGTATTAACTGTGGTTTTTTGATGAAGCATTGTAAATTAACCAAACTATCACTGCTTTCGGCCTTGTTTCACAATTTTATTATTAATATTATTGCACCGGATAGGTTTCGAGCTATAAGCCCATTTTCAAGTACATTGCTGTACAACAATGTACTTTAATATTTCTGTACAGTAATGTACTTGAAACTGGGCTTTTAACCCGAAAAAATAGGCGGTGCAACAACATTAATAATAAAATAGTGAAACAAGACCAAAAACAGGGTTTGTTCAGTTGAGTATGATTCTTATACACAGACCAGGAATCATGAAAAATAACGTTATTTTGACCACTTATTGGCTTAAAGCAGTGTTCATACCATAGATGCCTTCTTGCCACTCTTGCCCATCATACCACTCTTGCTTGCTGTGAAGTAAATATTTCCTACTGCTTTCTACAATATCACGACACTAGAAAGAATCCTATAGGGCAGAATACATCAAACTTTTCGCAGCACAATAAACAATCTTCCAAACAGTATGAGATTTACACTCTGCAGCAGAGTGTGCGCTGATATGAAACTTCCTGGCAGATTAAAACTGTGTGCCAGACCGAGACTCGAACTCCGGACCTTTGCCTTTCGCTGGCAAGTGCTCTACCATCTGAGCTACCGAAGCACGACTCAACTGGTACTCACATCTTTACTTCTGGCAGTACCTCGTCTCCAACCTTCCAAACTTTACAGAAGCTCTCCTGCGAACCTTGCAGAACTAGCACTCCTGAAAGAAAGGATATTGTGGAGACATGTCTTAGCCACAGCCTGGGGGATGTTTCCAGAATGAGATTTTCACTCTGCAGCGGAGTGTGCGCTGATATGAAACTTCCTGGCAGATTAAAACTGTGTGCCCCACCGAGTCTCCAACTCGGGAACTTTGCATTTCGTGGACAAGTGCTCTACCAGCAGAGCTACCGAAGCACGACTCACGCCCAGTACTCACAGCTCCACTTCCGCCATTACCTCGTCTCCTACCTTCCAAACTTTACAGAAGCTCTCCTGCGACCTTGCAGAACTAGCACTCCTGAAAGAAAGTATATTGCGGAGACATGGCTTAGCCACAGACTGGGGGATGTTTCCGGAATGAGATTTTCACTCTGCAGAGGAGTGTGCGCTGATATGAAATTTCCTGGCAGATTAAAACTGTGTGCCCGACCGAGACTCGAACTAAGGACCTTTGCCTCTCGCGGGCTAGTGATCTACCAGCTGAGCTACCGAAGCACGACTCACACCCGGTACTCAATGATTTACTTCTGCCAGTACCTCGTGTCCTACCTGCCAAACTTTACAGAAGCTCTCCTGCGAATCTTTCAGAACTAGCACCGCTGACAGAAAGGATATTGCGGAGACATGGCTTAGCCACAGCCTGGGGGATGTTTCCAGAATGAGATTTTCACTCTGCAGCGGAGTGTGCGCTGACATGAAACTTCCTGGCAGATTAAAACTGTATGCCAGACCGAGACTCGAACTTGGGACCTTTGCCTTTCGCGGGCAAGTGCTCTATCAGGTGAGCTACCGAAGCACGGCTCACGCCCGGTACTCACATTCTCATTCTGGAAACATCCCCCAGGGTTTGGCTAAGCCATGTCTCCGAAATATCCTTTCTTTCAGGAGTGCTAATTCTGCAAGGTTCGCAGGAGAGCTTCTGTAAAGTTTGGAAGGTAGGAGACGAGGTACTGGCAGAAGTAAAACTGTGAGTACAGGGCGTGAGTCGTGCTTCGGTAGCATTATACGATGTTGTTCAAACTTAGTGGGCTGTTGATAATAGCGTCATTGTCACTTTTAATTCGTTCTTGACTAACATCAACTAACCACGCCCAATTTGAAGGGTAACTAACGCTTACGACAGTTACAGCGTTTGTTTAAAAGAAACCTGATTTGCAACCTCACGGCGATACAAGAAGCGCCACTGTTATGCAACTGGTGCGGATCTTGAATAGACAGTCATTTTTCAGGTGGAGATACATGCCTACCCACCATCGTTTATGTCGCGCAGTTGCTTGATGATGCGACTCTCGGTTCCGTAAGTGAATATAGGGACAGTCGTGGTCGAAAAATGGTTTCCTTGTGAAAATAAGTGATTATGACAAATCTAATTACATTCTTGACGATGCCAATCCGTTAATTTCGTATGTAAATGGCGCACTCAAATAAAATTAGCGTATTATACTTAGTAAATGCGAAACCAAGCCCTTCAGTATGTAATCTACCCCCTCCTTCTTACTTGCAGCTATTGGTCACAGTAAGCAAAGTATTTTATGAAAAATTTGAGAGGACTGAAGATTACATTAAACGTTCTAGTTTACTTAGTTTGTCATGCTGAGTTCGCTCCAGTTCTTCTTGTCTAGAGGTCTGATTCTTGAAGCTGAAATTCTTACGTTTTAGATACTCACAGTTGAATTGAACTAAATAAACTTGAAGGTTGTTGTTACAGAAATTTTGATTTTAAGAAAATTTGGGAATTTGTTGGAAGGAGTTATGGGATCAAACTGCTGAAATCATCGGTCAGTAAGCCTACACACTACTTAATCTAACTTAAACTAACTTACGCTATGGACAACACAAACACCCATACCCGAGGGACGACTCGATCCTCCGACGGGGTGAGCCGCACGGACCGTAACAAGTCACCTCAGACCGCGTGGAGTAGCCGTTTTTAAGGTAAATATATTTTGCAACATTTTAGTATATTATATAGTATTTTGATTTTTAATGTCACCAAAACCGAAATTACATTGTCCGCACAAAATACAGATATAGGTCTGATCCCATCAGAAGCATGTTTACGCCTCTCACACTCTGAGGAAATAACCGTATTACAAAGAATTTACAATTTTTAATAAATTAATTTCTACTGCTTTCTGTTACAATATTACTTTCGATTACTATTTCGTAAATGAATCTAGTAACCAGTCCTGTACTGCGTAATTCATATTAAGATTTTTAAGTGTGTTCGTAATTTCAAATGTTTCTAAAAAATATTATAACTGTAGATTCAGAAGCAGTACTTGTCGATTATAACATCGAGAGTAAAAGATTTTATAAAGTAATTCAGTTTAATAAATTTTCGTTTGAAATATAACATCCTGTGTATAAAACGATAGGAAAGTTTTCAGAAAATCGGCTGAGATAATAGAAATTCTTCCAACCCAAAAGTGGCATACAGCAAACCAGTGCTTAACAGTATTGGTTAGACGCAGTCTTGGTTGCAACTTAAGTTTCTTATTTTTCAACGACGCGTTTCGCCATATTTAGGCATCTTCAGGTTATCGTTTGTAGATGGACGCGAGTGACCGCAAAATCTGCATAACGCCTTCCCGTACACAGGAGCGAGTAACAGAAACAGATCTGCATAATGCGTTCCTGTTCACAGGAGCGAGTAACAGAAACAGATTCTGTTGCTCGCTCCTGTGAACGGAAACGCGTTATGCAGATCTTGGTGTCACTCGCGTCCATCTAGAAAAGATAACCTGCAGATGCCTAAATAAGGCGAAACGCGTCGTTAAAAAATAAAAAACTGAAACTGCAAGCAAGACTGTTTTTAACCAATACTACCAACACTGAGATAATACTGACCTGTCCAAAATTCGAAAAATAATACTGGTATCGACAACTACTGTCGAGGACAAGTACTGCTAGAGGAGTGTGTCCCGTTATAAGTGCAGTGCTGTGCTGTTTTGGGGAGATGTACAAGCTCAGCGTAGTGAGACCTGAGACAGCAGCAGCAACCGCCGTGCCGCCTCGTCAGCGTCCGCTGCCGGCCTGCGTGGGAGGAGGGGGAGGGGAGGGAGGGAGCTGTGGAGGGCCATTGTGCGCCCAAAATGATTATCTGGCCGGCCGCGCCGCGCTGAGGGCGGGCGTGGTTAAGGGCCGCTGGCAGCAAGGGCAGGCGGACAGGGGGGCGCCGTCCCACCCCGGGCCCTGCGGCCGCGGAGGACGGCCGCCAAAGGGCACCGCAGCCGGGCACCAGGCTTCGCTTCGGTACTGCAGTCACAGGAACTGCCGCACTGGTCTGTCGCTTATTACGGACGGCAATTACATACAGCATGTAGCACTCCGCATTGGTTCCTGTTTTGCATTTACCCTATTATTTCACACGAAGGTCCTAGGAGTGTTCACCATTTTCTCATCATTTTCTCCATCTGCTAGACCGTAGATGTAGATTAACACTAGAAGCACCGGACTATGCCATACCCCTAGTATTAGTAGTGTGCGAGTCTTTTTTGACCGACAGTAGGAATGCACCGTTTCATTTGTGTTTGGGTCGTATATTGAGAGTCCCCTTGTTGCCAATACGTCCAGAAAGACTCTAAAGTGGAACCAAATGATAATTTGGTCTCTATGAATAGTACGCTGCCAGATATTTTTCTGAGATAAATGTTTCATATTTTAAATTTTACAAGAAATTCTGCAGTCTTTCATCAATCACCGTCAACACAAGTAAATAAAACACTGTTCGAATATTTTTCTGTATAAAACGATGGAAACAGAGTCAACGCTTCTATTTGTCTGTCCTAATAGTACTTTTACTGTTACAGGCAAATAAGTTAAGTACGGAGTATTTGTGAAATATACTAAAACCCAGCAGGTGCCTAAAATACTTTGCAAGTTCTTTTGTTTCTTGCAAACAAGGAACTAGAACATAAGAACAAATAATTTCTGTCTATAATAATAAATATTTGGACACATTAAGGAAGACAGAGTTGGCAGAACTGCCGAAGCTGGGACGGGCTCACATTTCAGTCATTCGACAAGAGTTTTTGCCTGGCAGTTTCTGCACACATTTGTGTTACACTGCGACCATCGGTTTGATGATTTATTCCCCTTTTGTAGCTTCCATGAAACCTCAATTTGACAACGCCTTCTATTGATATATTTGCCATCTATGATTTTGGGTACCTGCAAAGGGCGAATGGCTCCTTTCTGTAGTTTGTAGGGGGCAGTACGCTCTTCGGCAACTCTGAGGATAAAGTCTCGGCGCAACTTCAAAGCTGTGCGAGCATTAACTATAGCAAGGTCAAGAATATTGTTGTTGTTGTTGTTGTGGTCTTCAGTCCTGAAACTGGTTTGATGCAGCTCTCCATTCTACTCTATCCTGTGAAGGTTCTTCATCCGCCAGTACCTACTGAAGCCTACATCTTTCTGAATCTGCTTAGTGTATTCATCTCTTGGTCTCACTCTACGATTTTTACCCTCCATGCTGCCCTCCAGTACTAAATAGGTGATCCCTTGATGCCTCAGAAATTGTCCTACCAACCTATCCCTTCTTCTACTCAAGTTGTGCCACAAACTCCTCTTCTCCCCATTTCTATTCAATACCGCCTCATTAGTTATGTGATCAACCCATCTAATCTTCAGCATTCTTTTGTAGCACCACATTTCGAAAGCTTCTATTCTCTTCTTGTCTAAACTATTTATCGTCCACGTTTCACTTCCATACATGGCTACACTCCATACAAATACGTTCAGAAATGAATTCCTGACAGTTAAATCTACACTCGATGTTAACAAATTTCTCTTCTTCAGAAACGCTTTCCTTGCCATTGCCAGTCTACATTTTATACCTCCCCACTTCGACCATCGTCAGTTATTTTGCTCCGGAAATAGCAAAAAAAAAAAAAAAATTGTTCAAATGGCTCTGAGCACTATGGGACTCAACTGCTGTGGTCATCAGTCCCCTAGAACTTAGAACTACTTAAACCTAACTAACCTAAGGACATCACACATATCCATGCCCGAGGCAGGATTCGAACCTGCGACCGTAGCAGTCTCACGGTTCCGGACTGCGCGCCTAGAACCGCGAGACCACCGCGGCCGGCCAAATAGCAAAAATCCTTTACTACTTTGAGTGTCTGATTTCCTAATCTAATTCCGGCAGCATCACCCGACTTCATTCGACTACATTCCATTATCATCGTTTTGCTTTTGTTGATGTTCATATTATACCCTCCTTTCAAGTCACTGTCCATTCCATTCAACTGCTCTACGAAGTCCTTTTCGGTCTCTGACATAATTACAATGTCAACGGGGAACCTCAAAGTTTTTATTTCTTCTTCATGGATTTTAATACCTTTTCCGAACTTTTCTATTGTTTCCATTACTGCTTGCTCAATATACAGATTTAATAGCATCCGGGAGAGGCTACAACCCTGTCTCACTCCCTTCCCAACCACTGCTTTCCTTTCATGTTCCTCGACTCTTATAACTGCCATCTGGTTTCTGTAAAATTTTAAATAGCCTTTCGCTCCCTGTGTTTTACCCCTGCCACCTTCAGCATTTGAAACAGAGTATTCCAGTCAACATTGTTAAAAGCTTTCTCTAAGTCTACAAATGCTAGTAACGTAGATTTGCCTTTTTAAAATCTTTCTTCTAAGATAAGTCGTAGGGTCAATATTGCCTCACGTGTTCCAACATCCAAACTAATCTTCTCCGAGGTCGTCTTCTACCAGTTTTTCCATTCGTCTGTAAAGAATTCGCGTTAATATTTTGCAGCTATGAGTTATTAAACTGATAGTTTGGTAATTTTCACGTCTGTCAACACCAGCGTTTTTTGGGATTGGAATTCTTACATTGTTCTTGAAGTCTGGAGGTATTTCGCCTGTTTCATACATCTTGCTCACCAGATGGTAGAGTTTTAGCAGGACTGGCTCTCCCAAGGCTGTCAGTAGTTCTAATGGAACGTTGTCTGCTCCCGCGGCCTTGTTTCGACTTAGGTCTTTCAGTCCTCTGTCAAACTCTTCATGCAGTATCATATCTCCCATCTCATCTTCATCTACCTCCTCTTCCATTTCCATAATATTGTTCTCAAGTACATCGCTCTTGTATAGACCCTGTATATACTCCTTCCACCTTTCTGTTTTCCCTTCTTTGCTTAGAACTGGGTTTCCATCAGAGCTCTTGATGTTCATACAAGTGGTTCTCTTCTCTCCAAAGGTATTAATTTTCCTGTAGGCAGTATCGATCTTACCCCTCGTGAGATAAGCTTCTACATCCATACATTTGTCCTCTAGCCATTGCTGCTTAGCCATTTTACACTTCCTGTCGATCTCATTTTTGTATTTTCTCCTTTCATCAGTTAAATTGAGAATCTCTTCTATTACCCAAGGATTTCTACTAGCCCTCGTCTTTTTACCTACTTGATTCTCTGCTGCCTTTACTATTTCATTCCTCAAAGCTGCTCATTCTTCTTCTACTGTATTTCTTTCCCCATTCATGGCTATTGTTCCCTTACGCTCTCCCTGAAATTCTGTACATCCTCTGGTTCTTTCAGTTTGTCCAGGTCCCATCTTAGTAAATTTCCACCTTTTTGCAGTTTCTTCAGTTTTAATCTACAGATCATAGCCATTAGATTGTGGTCAGAGACCACATCTGCCCCTGGAAGTGTCTTACAATTTAAAATCCGGTTCCTAAATCTCTGTCTTACCATTATATAATCTGTCTGAAACCTTCTAGTATCTCCAGGTTTCTTGCATGTATACAACCTTATTTCATGATTCTTGAACCAAGTGTTAGCTATGATTAAGTTATGCTCTGTGCAAAATTCTATCAGATGGCTTCCTCTTTCATTTAGTAGCCCCAATCCATATTCACCTACTACGTTTCCTTCTCTTCCTTTTCGTACTGTCGAATTCCAGTCAACCATGACTATTAAATTGTCGTCTCCCTTCACTAGCTCAATAATTTCTTTTGTCTCATCATACATTTCATCAATTTCTTCGTCATCTGCAGAGCTGGTTGGCATATAAACTAGTACTACTGTAGTAGGCATGGGCTTCGTGTCTATCTTGGCTACAATAATGCGTTCACTATGCTGTTTGTAGTAGCTTACCCGCACTCCTATGTTTTTATTCATTATTAAACCTACTCCTGCATTACCCCTATTTGATTTTGTATTTATAACCGTGTATTCACCGGACCAAAAGTCTTGTTCCTCCTGCCACCGAACTTCACTAATTCCCACTATATCTAACTTTAACCTGTCCATTTCCCTTTTTAAATTTTCTAACCTACCTGCCCAATTAAGGGATCTGACATTCCACGCTCCGCTCCGGTGAATGCCAGTTTCCTTTCTCCTGATAACGACGTGCTCTTGAGTAGTTCCCGCCCGGAGATCCGAATGGGGGACTATTTTACCTCCGGTATATTTATATGTGATAGAAGAAGAAACAGGAGTCGATTTAGAAGAGATAGGGGATCCAGTATTAGAATCGGAATTTAAAAGAGCTTTGGAGGACTTACGGTCAAATAAGGCAGAAGGGATAGATAACATACCATCAGAATTTCTAAAATCATTAGGGGAAGCGGCAACAAAACGACTATTCACGTTGGTGTGTAGAATATATGAGTCTGGCGACATACCATCTGACTTTCGGAAAGCATCATCCACCCAATTCCGAAGACGGAAAGAGCTGACAAGTGCGAGAATTATCGAACAATCAGCCTAACAGCTCATGCATCGAAGCTGCTTACAAGAATAATATACAGAAGAATGGAAAAGAAAATTGAGAATGCGCTAGGTGACGATCAGTTTGGCTTTAGGAAAAGTAAAGGCACGATAGAGGCATTTCTGACGTTACGGCTAATAATGGAAGCAAGGCTAAAGAAAAGTCAAGACACGTTCATAGGATTTGTCGACCTGGAAAAAGCGTTCGACAATATAAAATGGTGCAAGCTGTTCAAGATTCTGAAAAAAGTAGGGGTAAGCTATAGGGAGAGAAGGGTCATATACAACATGTACAACAACCAAGAGGGAATAATAAGAGTGGACGATCAAGAACGAAGTGCTCGTATTAAGAAGGGAGTAATACAAGGCTGTAGCCTTTTGCCCCTACTCTTCAATCTGTACATCGAGGAAGCAATGATGGAAATAAAAGAAAGGTTCAGGAGTGGAATTAAAATACAAGGTGAAAGGATGCCAATGATACGATTCGCTGATGACATTGCTATCCTGAGTGAAAGTGAAGAAGAATTAAATGATCTGCTGAACGGAATGAACAGTCTAATGAGTACACAGTGTAGTTTGAGAGTAAATCGGAGAAAGACGAAGGTAATGAGAAGTAGTAGAAACGAGAACAGCGAGAAACTCAACGTCAGGATTGATAGTCACGAAGTCAACGAAGTTAAGGAATTCTGCTACCTAGGCAGTAAAATAACCACTGACGGACGGAGCAAGGAGGACATCAAAAGCAGACTCGCTATGGCAAAAAAAAAGGCATTTCTGGCCAAGAGAAGTCTACTAATATCAAATACCGGCCGTAATTTGAGGAAGAAATTTCTGAGGATGTACGTCTGGAGTACAGCATTGTATGGTAGTGAAACAAGGACTGTGGGAAAACCGGAACAGAAGAGAATCGAAGCATTTGAGATGTGGTGCTATAGACGAATGTTGAAAATTAGGTGGACTGATAAGGTAAGGAATGAGGAGGTTCTACGCAGAATCGGAGAGGAAAGGAAAATGTGGAAAACACTGATAAGGAGAAGGGACAGCATGATAGGACATCTGCTAAGACATGAGGGAATGACTTCCATGGTACTAGAGTGAGCTGTAGAGGGCAAAAACTGTAGAGGAAGACAAAGATTGGAATAGGTCAAGCAAATAATTGAGAATGTAGGTTGCAAGTGCTACTCTGAGATGAAGAGGTTAGCACAGGAAAGGAATTCGTGGCGGGCCGCATCAAACCAGTCAGTAGACTGATGACAAAAAACAAATATATTTTACCCAAGAGGAAGTCATCATAATTTAATCATAAAGTAAAGCTGCATTGTAATAGACATGTATTGGCCATCGGTGGTGGTCAACTATATCTACTCGAGCCTTAGTTTCATTATAAAACTTCACAGTTCCAGGAAGTTTCCTATCAGTATTCTCATTGACCTGACATCCAGCATGCATGTTACAGAGAAAGGACTTTTTTTCTTATTCTGTTGGTATACTGTGAGAAGATTTTTGCCTGAGATGTACATGTGTTGTCTACAATGCGTCGTCTCCATTTCGCGCCGCAGGAAGGACCTTTGCGAGTGATCTCCGAAGAGCGCCAAGTAATTAGTTTTTGTTTCAGCTCAGCCGCCAGTATCTCGGAGGTGAGGAAATGTCAGTTCTGATGCTATGACAACATTGAGGAATTGCTGTGGCAGCTTCATAACGACATGGTGACCAAGACCCTTGCTTGGATAAGGGTTTCATCTTTAATATGGTAAGGGAATCCATTCAGGATGTAGCGCTTGTCAGCATCACACAAAAGGCAGTATTTTATCCCAAACTTACCAGGTTTCTTTGGTATGTACTCTGTAAATGGGCACCTGCACTGGCAAAGATGCAGTTGCTCTTCATCAGTCATGTTCTTGTCTGGCTTGTAGCAAGCAATGCAATTGTCAGTGAATAGATTCTATAGTCAGTGATGAGTCTTTATATTTATCTGCCCAAAGACGGGTGAACTTACTGTCAACACATCGAACCAAAATCGCTTTTCGTAACAGTTTTTGCTGCCACAAGTCTGGCTTCCTGTATATAAATAACCAGTTTTCAGTAGCTTCCCTTCTCAGAAGCAGTGCTGTTGAGCATGTGGTCGAAAAATACCTCCGGACTGTTCACGTCTCTTATTAATTAGACAGAGCAAAAAATATCTACGTTTGGAAAGCATCCTCGTGTTAAGACGGTGTGGTAACTGCAGTCCCATATTTTGCCCTGGAAATGCCTTCCATCGCCGGCTGCCTTTTAAACGAGGCGACGTAAACACTAATTATCACCTTCATCCTCCGATTGCACCAATGATATAACAAGAAATTTTATGTCTTGGAAGGTGTACCAATGTATCACCTCACTACACTTCTAATCAATGTTCAGTCTGTCTGCAGTATACTTAGTTCCACATAAAGGGCGTTCAAAAGCAGAAACGATAAGGCACCCCCTGCCAACCGTATCTCAATGCTGTGAAGCGGGTTAGCCTACTGCACGTTTTCCTTCATAGAAAATACATTCACAAAACGGACAAGGGACAAGCTTCACTGTCTTCTGGCCGATTGCCTTCATAATTTATTTAGCATAATATACTCCTTTTGTACTAATAAAATATAACTTCTTCAGACTTTACAAATATTATTGTTTTAAATCCTTTAGCATGTAACACTACAGTCAAAATACATTTATAAATTTCAGCTTACTTTTGCAACTTTTGATGTTATGTACCAAGAAAAAAAGTATGCAACAAATACTACGAGAAACTCCCACCACACAGACACAACCACCTCCCTGGCGTCTCTCAGCCTCCAGATGGCACTAAAAAATATGGACCTCTTCTATTTTCACACCATTTCCTCTGGAGCGTCGTGTGTCCACCGATAGTGGAACCAGCAAATACGGTACGCTGTCAACAATCGATTACTTCGCTTCCGCCTTGTAGGGGTGGACGCAGGAATTCTTCCACCGACATGCACCAAACCACAACATGCTATGTACACTCGCTCTGTTCCATACAACTGGTCAAATGCAATAGTCGCTATTTACCGATAACTGTGGCCATTAACAACTTGTCTGTGAATATTTTTATTAGTGATACTTAAGATACCATAAATTGCCAAGAGACAGCAAGTACCATGCGTCAGAGTGTAACGATGTACCTCTTTTTGAAATAGTCTTAATAAATATTATTGGTTTTTTCTTATTTTGTTGCCGCATTATTGATATAGTGCGCCCTTTCGCAGCAAGTGTATGTTTGATAAGCATAGTGTGCAACAAACCCCGGTAAGGAAGTGTACCAGGGAAACATTTTTCTGCCAGCGTGGATGTTTCGGGTGAATTAACAGTACTATTCAATTACTACACTGCTCAAAGAATTAGGGAAACACGTAGACAAGCGTCCCTTATGTTAAATTTGTTTTGATACAAGCGGCTCCTGTGGTCTTGACACCCTTGCTTCCAGCGCAAAAAACAATTAAAATTATTTGCTATCTGCTGGCTGTGTTACGCTTTACAGTGTCAGGTGATAACTTTAGAAGGAATTGAGTACCGGTATCTTGATGTTTTCTAGTAAGGTACATATGTGAAATTTGTCATTTGTGAACGTTGTATTGAACCACGTACATGCAATGGCACATAGTAAAGCAGTGCAAGTTGCTAAGGTGGTCTGTTTGGCTAAAAAAGGATGAACTTCCTGTTGCGTTTCTGCAGATGCTAATGCCTCTCCATGGGTCATCCAAAGGTTGAGGACGCGCTGTAGGGAGACAGGTCAGTACACACAAGTTCGCCGACGCGTTACAACCCAACCTCCGTCTGGCCACCTCTGCGTTCCGGCGTGGTACTGATACTGCTAAATCAATTCAAGACGATCTCGGAAAGGCTATTGGAGCCTCTCTGTCCGATCAGAGTGTACTGAACAGGTTCCGAGAAAGAACCATACGATCTAGATATCCTTTCGAGAACCCCACTTCAGAAGGCAACATCCTACTGTTTGCCTTCAGTTCTGCCGTTCCTCAGTCAAAAGGCACATCGACACTGGGGAAATGTGTCACTTGCTAGGTGGTAGCCTTTAAATCGGCCGCGGTCCGGTAGTATACGTCGGACCCGCCTGTCGCCACTATCAGTGATTGCAGACCGAGCGCCGCCACACGGCAGGTCCAGAGAGACTTCCTAGCACTCGCCCCAGTTGTACAGCCGACTTTGCTAGCGATGGTTCACTGACTTCTACGCTCTCATTTGCCGAGACGATAGTTAGTATAGCCTTCAGCTACGTTATTTGCTACGACCTAGCAAGGCGCCAGTATCCGTACTATTGATATTGTGAGTCATGTACCATAAAGAGCGACGTACTCCGTTAATGGATTAAAGTTAAGTATTCCACCAGCTACGTCCGTTTTTCTCAATTCTAATTCCCTTGTCATGTTCCAGACCTCACGTCAGCTTGCGTGAGCTAAAACGCGTGCATTTCGGCTTCCTTTACTAACACGGTTGGCTCTCCTGCCAACCAAAGCAGTTCTCCAGGAAATCGACAGATTTCCAAGTTTCTGTCATGCTGTGCGGGGGTTTCAGTATTGACAGACATACGGACCTTGTCGTTGTCCACGGTCGCCTATCCACGTGCAGTACATCGAACATATCCTGTTGCACAATGTGGCACCTACTGCATACGGCTCTTATATATATATTTTAATTTTTGATTTATAAGTCTTCTGACTGGTTTGATGTGGCGTTCCACGAATTCCTCCCCTGTGGCATCCCCTTCATCTCAGAGTAGCACTGGCAACCTACTTCCGCAATTATTTGCTGGATGTATTCCAATCTCTGTCTTCCTCTACAGTTTTTACCCTCTACAGCTCCCTCCAGTACCATGGAAGTAATTCCCTCATGTGTTACAGATGCCCTATCATCCTGTCCCTTCTCCTTGTCAGTGTTTTCCACATATTCATTTCCTCTCCGACTCTACATTGAACCTCCTCATTCCCTACCTTATCAGTGCACCTACTTGTTAACATTCTTCCGCAGCACCACATCTCAAATGCTTCTATTCTCTTCTATTCTGGTTTTCCCACAGTCCATGTATCACTACCATTCAATGGTGTGCTCCAAACCTACATTCTCAGAAACGTCTTCCTCAAATTAAGGCCTATGTTTGATACTAAAACACTTCTCTTGGCCAGGAATGCCCTTTTTGGCAGTGCCAGTCCAATTTGATGTTTTCCTTGCTCCATCCATCAGTGGTTATTTTGCTGTCTAGGTAGCAGAATTCTTTAACTTCATCTACTTTGTGACCATTAATCCTGATGTTAAGTCTCTCACTGTTCTCATTTCTGCTACTTGTCATTTCTTTCGTCTGTCTTCGATTTACTCTCAATCCATATTCTGTATTCATTAGACAGTCCATTCCATTTAGCAGATCATGTAATTCTTCTTCACATTCACACAGGATAGCAATGTCATCAGCGAATTGTGTTATTAATATCGTTTCACGTTGAATTTTAATTGCACTCCTGAACACTTTTTTTGTTATGATTTGTAGGCGTACAGATTGAAAAGCAGGGATGAAAGACTACATCCATGCCATGTCTTACACCCTTTTTAGTCGGAGCACTTCGTTCATGATTGTCAATTCTTATTATTCTGTCTTGGCTCCGGCCTATGTGGTTGAGCGGCTCTAGACGCTTCATTCCGGAACCGCGCTGCTGTTACGGTCGCAGGTTCGAATCCTGACTCGGGCGTGGATGTGTGTGATGTCCTTAGTTTAGGTTTAAGTTGTTCTACGTCTAGGGGACCGATGACCTCAGATGTTAAGTCCCATAGCGCTCAGAGCCATTTTTGAACCCTCTTGACTCTTGTATATATTGTATATTACCCGTCTCTCCTTACAGCTTACCCCTATTTTTCTCAGAATTTACAAAATATCACACCATTTTAGATTGTCGAACGCTTTTTGCATGTCGACGAATCCTGTGAATGTGTCTCGATTTTTCTATAGTCTTGCTTCCATTAGTAACCACAACGTCATAATTGCCCCTCTGGTGCCTTTACCTTTCCTAAAGCCAAACTGATCGTCATCTAACACGTCTTCAGTTTTCGTGCATGCGGTAGTAAACCTGAATTCATTCTGATGCTAGGATCCGTGTGGTGGAGGTCAACATGGAAGGTTGTCTTGCGAATCCTGGTCACTGATATAATGGAAAGGTCAGCGATGAGTCCCGACGTATGTGGGCCATGCCTGGCAGAGGTGTTGTGGTGGCCTGTACTACCACAGACTCTCACAGAACTGTCTAGGGGTCTCATTGAAGAGTGCGAGTCGTTACTACAGGCTGGCCTCCGAAGTCCTTTATGGTGCATACCAGGTACAAGTGAGTGAGTGATAAACGTTCGAGGAGGTCTTACCCATTGTTGAAGTTCTGAACTTCAATGATAAACATCCACGATGACAGGATGAATGATTATTTTCATTTAGTTTTCGACACGCGTCGGGCATTTCGGTTACTCTTATGTGGACGTTCGAGCGTGCACTGATGTTTCGTTGTGTACTTAACTTGTGAAAGGGATACACTACTAGCCATTAAAACTGCTACACCACGAAGATCACGTGCTACAGACGCGAAATTTAACCGAGAGGAAGAAGATGCTGTGATATGCAAATGATTAGCTTCTCAGAGCATTCACAAGGTTGGCCCCCGGTGGCGACACCTAAAACGTGCTGACATGAGGAAAGTTTCCAACCGATTGCTCATAGACAAGTAGCAGTTGACCGGCGTTGCCTGGTGAAACGTTGTTGTGATGCCTCGTGTAAGGAGGAGAAATGCGTACCATCACGTTTCCGACTTTGATAAAGGTCGGATTGTGGCCTATCGCAGATTGCGGTTTATCGTATCGCGACATTGCTGATCGCGTTGGTCGATATCCAATGACTGTTAGCACAATATGGAATCGGTGGGTTCAGGAGGGTAATACGGAACGCCGTGTTGTGTCCCAACGGCGTCGTATCACTAGCAGTCGAGATGACAGGCATCTTATCCGCATGGCTGTAACGGATCGTGTAGCCACTCTGCATCCATGAGTCGAGAGATGGGGACGTTTGCATGCACGAATGGCATAAAGTCATTTTTTCGAAGGATTCCAGGTTCTGTTTACAGCATCATGATGATCGCATCTTTGTTTGTCGACGTCGCGGTGAACGCACATTGGAAGCGTGTATTCGTCATCTCCATACTGGCCTATCACCCAGCGTGATGGTGTGGGGTTCCATTGGTTAAACTTCTCGGTCACCTCTTGACGCCACATTGAACAGTGGACTTTACATTTCATATGTGTCACGGCCCATGGCTCTACCCTTCATTCGATCCCTGAGAAACCCTACATTTGAGCAGGATAATGCACGATCTCATGTTGCAGGTCCTGTACGGACCTTTCTGGATACAGAAAATGTTCGACAGCTGCCCTGGCCAGCACATTCTCCAGATGGTATGGGGTGCCATTGGTTACACGTCTCAGTCACATTTCAGCAGGATAATGCACCACCGCATGTTGCACGTCCTTTACGGGGCTTTCTGGATACAGAAAATATTCGACTGCTGCCATGGCCAGCACATTCTCCAGATCTCTCACCAACTGAAAACGTCTGGTCAGTGGTGGCTAAGCAACTGGATCGTCACAATACGCCAGTTACTACTTTTGATGAACTGTGGTATCGTGTTGAAGCTGTATGCATGGACTGCTCTGTGTGACTCAATGACCTGTCGTATCAACTCCGTTATTAGCGCCAGGGGGGATTGTTCTGGGTACTGATTTCTCAGGATCTGTGCACCAAAATTGCGTGAAAATATAATCACATGTCAGTTCTAGTAGTATATACTTGTCCAATGAATACGCGTTTATCATCTGCATTTCTTCTTGATGTAGCAATTTTAATGGCCAGTAATGCAGTTTTGTAATATAGCCAATCGTCAATAATTGGGCAGCTGAGTGTGGGAGACGACCAATACTATGTTCCCCTAAATCTTTTGAGCAGTACACATTCACAACAGTTTGATTACAGTTATTTCCCATAGCACCTAACATAATGATCAGATATCGACAATACAAGTGAGCATTGCACAGTAAGGTGTCTTGCGGAGTATGAGTGTATGGACATGTAACATGGCGTTGTTAGCATGTAGTATGTACATCCACCAATAGTGGAGGCAACCAATAGGTCACGGTGTCAACAATGGACTACTTGGCTTCCGCCATGTTTTGATGGACGTGGAAATTCTGCCGCCCACGGGCACCAAGCGTCGCCACACCACACACACTCGGTCTGTTCTACAGCGACGGTTAGACCTTTTACTTCGATGCCTGCAATTAGACAGTGCTCTGAAGACTGCGTATTGACGTAACAGTCGCAGTTTACTCAGATCTACGACCAGTAACAGCTTGACTGTCAGTATCAGTGATACTTCACATATGATAGACGAGCGGTTCGCAACCTGGTGGTAATTACCCCTTGTGGGGTAATATGAAATTTTCTTATGGGTAAAAACTACATGATTAGATTATGCTTCAGTCACGAAACTAAATTATTTTCAAAAAGTCATTACCATTACCACAATTCTTAAGACTCTAATATTGATTATATAAGGTATCAATAATAACTTTTTCTCGACTAATGCAACCAGGTTAGAGGTTGTTCGCATAGTCCTCCCACTACACACAGCAAGACACGGCAGTAACTACATAAGGGCTGCTATACTGCTGCACACACTAGTATTATTATTGTTATTACTATTACCGTTAGTGGCTATAGACAGACTCAGCATTAACAGCCTGAAGTCATCCAGTTCAGAAGTAAGGAGGGCAGTAATCAAATGATTTACATCTAGTAAATAAAGTGAACACATTTTAATTTGGTTGATTTTAAATGGTGTTGTAATGTACAGGTGAAGCAAGTGCCTCAGTGCAGGGGAGTAATGCAAAGGATGTATGTTTTGTAACCAGTGTATACCATCGCTGTGGGCAGCTAGCTTTCTCATCACAGAAGGACTTGTGGGTAGCACTTGCAGTGCACCACTAATCCCTTCGTCATTCATTCTAACATCCCCTTCCCCCCAACATCCCCCCGCCACCCGAATCACAAAGACACACACACAAACTAAGGATCATTCAACTTTTATCATTTTAAAAATGAAAGTGTTCTAAGAAACGTCTTTCATTCTGTAGTTTGGTCAGGTGCTAACGCTGGTGCTAATGTGGGAATGGGGTGGAGGGATGGGGGGGGGGGGGGGCAACAGACGGCAAGGGGGCCGAAACGGCGGGAGTACTAGCTAATGTCAGATTGCACTCAGGGGTAATGGTCTGGGAAAGGTTGGGATTGTCAAGAAATAGCAAGTGCCATGCTTCATAGCGTGAACAAGTGCCATTCTTTATCATATTCTCAATATATGTTGTTTGTTAGATCTCATTTTTGTTTCCATGTCTTTGTTGTAGAACTCCCTGTCACAGCAAATGTTTACATAATAATAATAGTGTGCGCCGACTACCGTTAACACTCGTCTGCTACTGCTGAATTAATAATAGGATTCAGTCACTATGTTGACAACAATTTGATAACACTGCCCATAACACCACTAATAACCATTATTAAATCATTTAGAATAGCGACAACACACTATGTAAGCGTGAAAGTAAACCTGTCCCTTTACAAGTGCTAGAAGGAAACTTCCGTAATGCACAATACAGTGTCTAGCGGAGTGTGAATATACGTAGATGTAATCTTGTTGTGAGTCGCTGTTAGAATGAAGTGCAATAGAAAAGTGATGTGAGCGAACTGGGTAGCACCCAGGAATGCCGGGCCTCCTGCTGTTCCTTTGCCCAGTTCACTGTTGGTCTTTCACGGCAGAGGAATCTTGGATGAAGCTCTCCACGTGTATTCCCGCGTCGATCGCACAGACGGGTCCTGGACTTCACACGCCACCAGTGGTGTGATTTCCACCCCCCAACCCCCACCCACGCCAGAGAGGAGGGTTCTCTCCCTGAACTGCGACCGCCCGCTGCACACAAATTCCGCCCTAATCCCGCCGCCGCCTACCGTAATTAATTTAACAACTCTGCTGGCGCGCCTGCTCTCTCACTGCCCGCCCAGCCGTCGCGACTGCCCGCGCGCTCTGCGGTGATCGATGTCGCCGACCACGACCCACGACCTGGTCACGCCACGCCCCCTAACGGCGCCAGCACCCGTGCCGAGCGATTCCTCTCTCTCCGCCGGGCGTCCGGTAGCAATTACCGGCGGCAAAACCGCTTAGCCGGCAGGCAATCAAACGCTCGCTCGCCCGCGATTCACCTTCTGTGCTGAGCCAATACGCCCACGGCGAAATGCTCTTTTGCCTCGTTATTTGTACCTGCAGCTGTCTCTTTACAGTCCTGCAGGTAGCAGAACGGACGGAATGGAACTAAATTACAGTGTCCAGACACTTAAAGACAAGTCATTTAATGCAAAATGTCCATTGTTGTTTGCAAATATGTCGTACTGTTAACTCGACAAAATCTGGTTTGTGGTAGTATTTTACTTCAGCGAACAAGTTTCGGACGTTGCGCATCATCAACGGTGTCGATATTCCCTAAAAAGACATACTCCTCATAATAAGTTACTTACAGTAGTTTTAGATATCTATGATATTTCATTTCATTGCAATTGGTTTTGTCGTATATGTAATATTCTGCCGGCGAGAGTGGCCGAGCGGTTCTAGGCGCTACAAACTGGAACCGCGCGACCGCTACGGTCGCAGGTTCGAATCCTGCCTCGGGCATGGATGTGTGTGATGTCCTTAGCTTAGTTAAGTTTAAGTAGTTCTTCTAGGCGACTGATGATCTCAGAAGTTAAGTCCCATAGTGCTCAGAGCGATTTGAACCATTTTTTGTAATATTCTCTGGCATATCCCTCTGACAGTATTTAGTAATGTTCATCAGCCAGAGGTTTACATCTTTATTTTATTTATTGTACATAGCTTATATTTTTGAATACATGCTATATATAATACTGTTTTTTGGTTCATTAACATATAAATAAGTGATTGATAACATTATAAATTAAAATAATTGAAATAGAAGTAAAATAGATAAGTTATGTATCACTGGGGTTTACATTGCTTTTTTTTCTTTTTTTTTTTTTCCTGCTATCTTCTTCGTTACAGGTTCTCCTTTCCTTTTGCTACAGTACTCGAAATTTGTTATTACAATATTTTCCTTAGTCTACGATTGTTTTTGTTCTCTTTTGCCATGTTTTGTGTGTGTTGATGCTGTGTTTTTCTGTGTGATACTTGCGTGTTTTGTGCAGTGTGGAGCCGTTGCGGTGTTTTGGATATGGGTTAATTGCGTTATACTTTATGTCATTGGCTTTTGTTATGGTCTTTCGTCTAGGTGAGGTGAGGTGTATATATAAATACATAATTTATATTTATGGAATCAGGTTAAGGCATTTTTTGCGTGTCATTGGCAACTGCTTTGCAGGCAAAGATTACTTTTGGTATACAGCACAGCGTAAACAAATTACTACTTCCACTTTGTATTATCCGTCTTAGCAAATCAAAAAATGTATTTCCATTCAGATATATCAACGAAACTGATGTCATGATGTTTAGTTACATATGTGTAAATCTCTATTTCTCCCAAAATACTTAGTATGCTGCCGTTTACAGCAGTACTTACGTACGGGACTGATGGACACTGTGTTATGTCACTGGCTGAGTGGGCTTGTTTTCTTAAGTGTCTACCAAACGAAAAAGGCACTTTATTAAATATCTTCGAAGAAACAAAAATTTTCATATACACATATACCTATCTAAACAAAAAAATCCTCAGTAGAACGAAAAACCAGTCCAAATTGCAAATATTTTACTTTTTAATTCATTCGGTGACTGGTTTCGGGCCGAGACCTATTTTCAAATCAAAATAACAAACTCGTAAATGGCATTTCCGAATACGTCAAAAAATGTACAGTGCACGTTTTCTGGCATTTTTTACTTTAGTATGTTGATTTGAAAATGGGTCTCGCCCCGAAACTAGTCTTCGAATGAATAAAAAGCAAAATATTTCCCGCTTCGACTGGTTTTTCGCCCTACTGATTAACGGAAGCTGCTAACACAAGCCAATCCAGCATGTTGGAAGGTCGTAAAAAATTCATCCAAAATTTTCATTAATATACTGCAATGAAAGCACATTTGCGTCTCTGATGATGAGCAACGCTCTAAACTAGCCTGGTGAAATAAAATACTACCGCAATGCAGCTTTTGTCGAAAACTTAATAGATAAGATGACACATTTACAATTTCAACTAACTGCAGAGTACCAAATGTACAAGACATGCATTGTCTTCGTTACCTAATTTCACAGTACTTGAATATGGTTGTTAGACTTCTACAAAACTGTTGAGGTCTTCACGAACATTTCTTGACGTGTTGCCCATGTCATGTAACGCATTGTTGACACACGATACATCCCAGAATAGATAGGCAACTGAGAGCTTGGTTCCATCGTGGCAAAACACTTAACTCAACCACACTCTGCTAATCTTTTGACGTGGGGTCAGCTTGCACACATGTCCATCGTGAGCTGATACCCCATCCGATGCATCTCTTACAACAGTTGTAACTTTACGCGTAATAACTTCGTGTCCAGCTAACGAGCCCGCGGCAACGGCTCCTTCACTGATTTCTTCACCAACATACTTTCTCACACACTACCAGTATTATTGCCACTACATAGTACCTCATCAGAATCCTCCACTAACACACATCCACACACGTCATTAATATTATTGCCATTCCATCGTACTTCATGAGACTCCTCAACAAACCCAATTTTGGCTAAGATTCGCTTCTAAATCCCTTTCGGATACGAAATTTTCCACACGAATTAAACCCAAGCTAACTTTTTCTACCCCTAAATTTGATGTAGTGTCTAACTCCATAGACCAAACATCTACATTAAAGTTACACGGAGTGGATAACCTACAACTTGCATCGAACTTATTTTGAGAACGGGAGGCACTATTGACATGTGGATTTCACAGAACGGTAGGCAGGAGCCTATCTTTGAAACCCACGTGAAGAGTGTCATAAGTTTAGAATGTACATTTGTTTACTTCAGGTATAAATATTTCAATGGAACAGTGCTTACTAACAGTAACGCGATCAAAGTAGAGTGAAATAGAAAGTGACGACTTGGTTGCAGCAGTCTAGTGGGAGTAGTTTACGAGACATTGTAGTTTGAACATTATAGACACCGACTGTTGTTTGTTCCATGTGGTAGCTCACCGAATGTGAATTATGCATGGGTTCGTACGTGCAGCCTTACACAGATGATAATACGTTTTCGACGGCGCCGTGATGGTAAATGGGACATAACGTATGACAAAGGGAAGGCAAACAAGACAAATACAGTACCTCTGTGGGGTCTTCTACGCAAAGAAGCAATGTACCCTCAAAGTTTGTGCTCAAAATAACCGCCACCAGCGTAAATACAGTCGGCCGCTGTGACCGAGCGGTTCTAGGCGGTTCAGTCTGGAACCATGCGACCGTTCTAGGGGACTGATGACCTCAGATGTCAAGTCCGTTAGTACTCGGAGCCATTTGAACCATTTTTCGAGCGTAAATACAACCTTGCAGCCTGCTACGCGACGATTACTGCACACCTTATACTATTTCAGCTGCAACTGTGGAGCAAGGAGGTGTAATACGCCGTTTCATATCATTTGGTGGGGTTAATAGCTTCTCCTGAAAAAAAAATCCAGTGGCGCCACATTTGGTGAGTGGACTGGCCAAGGAAGAGGTCCTCGGCGTCCAGGACACCGATCTGGAAACAACACCTGAAGACACGCAGCCGTAATTCGCGCACTATGGGCTGGACAGCCATAATGTTGGTACCTCATGTTCTGACTTGTCTGAAGGGGAACATCTAACATCCGTGGAAGACGATCCGTTAGGAGGTGGAGATGCTTTTGCGAATTTAGTGTTCCATCTACGAACAATGGCCTATGAGGTGATGTTGCACTATTCCAAACCACTTTCCATGGCCACAGACGTTCCACCTGATGAAGCACGGGGACTGTCAGCAGACCTGTAATGCATGTTTTTGAGTTTTACTTGGTCATGATTATTGCTTAATGCTTAAAAAAATACATGAAACGTCCGGACTATCATGTGTTAATGCCCACATAGAACAGTTTCCAAGCTTCGCCTAATCGTTTCCATGTAACTGTTTATGAAGACAGACGTGCTATTGATGGAAACTTAGGACGATGGAGAACGCGTTGGACACTCAGTTGACTCACACAGCTTCCTTGTGCGATTGCACGGGAATCGCGTTGCGGATCTACTGCTACGTAGACAGAACATTAATGTCACTCTCCTCTCTAGTCACACGGTTCGTACCGTTACGCATTTCATGCGTTACCCCACCACTACCTCGTAACTGTTTGAAGAGGTTCAAAAACAACTGTCGCTGTGGTTGAGGTCTATTAAGATGTCATTTGGTGTGGATGGTATACGAACGAACGGCATTGTCCTACATTCAGTATTAACAACGAGCATATCAGCATCTTCCGCATTAGGAAATACCATATTTCGAGCACGTCCTGTCACGTCCACTGTCACACAATAACCATCGCAGTGTTCAACAAAACACAATGTAAACAAAAACAACAGAAACAGGAAGCAACAAACAACTGTCAGTGTTCACAAAGTTCACAGCACGATAACTCGTAAAGTACTTATACTAGTTTCCGGCAACAAACACCAAAAACATTCTCATTTCTGCTATTTTCAGCGTTTTGTTGTCAATAGGTATTGTCCCATTTAAAAACTGGTAACCGTTGTGAATAACTCTACTTTCTTAAACGGCTGAAAATTTGTTTACTGTCTGCAAATAGTGGTCCTGCCTACAATTCAATTTTGTGAAAATCACGAATCGATAGGTCCTTCCACGTCTGAAAAACTTTCGATAAAAACGTTAGATGATTAAATCTGTATTTCATTATCACTTCTGTAATTTTAGACTTATTCAGAAGTCATTATCATATAAAACATCATGTATTTTGTAAGGATACCAGGAAAACCTACATCTGTATTAATGTTGCCTCTCGGTAGCTGCGTCACAGTTCATTTAGCTAAAAATGTGCGAGATGGGATTGTATCTCTAAATAAATGAGAAGGGGAGTCTAGTGGTGCTTGCAAAATGTTGACAAGAAATCACTTCGCATACTTATTTACGGAGTTTTACTCGCATCACTAAAAACCAGGTCTCTTTACGGATCAAAAGTGTTTATGCAGGTTTCCATGTACTCACTTTTGACGGAAAACTTTAAAATGTATTCCGGCAAAGGGATGAGAATCATGAATTAAATGACCCACAAAGCAATTTTTTCTATTTCAGATCAACAACTTGTCTACAAGGCACATAAGTGATAATAGTTCCTTAAGGCACAGAGGCATGTTTACGAACGTTAGTTGTTAAGCCTACCACTAAGTTTAATAGTCACTTCTCATATGCTCAAATAATCGCGAGACAACACTAGACCACACAGTTTAGAGAACACTGAAATGTGAGAGCAAGTTACCATCCTGATTTAGATTTTCCGTGATTTCCCTAAATCGCTTCAGGCAAATGCTAGGATGGTCCCTTTGAAAGGACACGGCCGATTTCCTTCCCCATCCTTCTCTAATACGAGCTTGTATTCCGTCTCTAATGACCTCGTTGTCGGCAGGACGTTAAATATTAATCTTCTTCTTCTCCTCCTCCTCCCCCTCAGAGAAAGTTACATACGGTCAAGACTTAATTCCGCGAATAAACGTGAAGGTAAGGAAGTGCACGTGCTTCGTCCTTATGTAGACGCGCGCTGGAATATTATGTGATTTTGTTTATTTGATTATTATTTGAAATGTCCCTACTTCAAATCAATCCTTTTTCAATTAAATGTAACAATCACTGCCAGATTTTGTTTATCAAATAGCTGATATCGGCAGTAGCTATTAACCAGTTAGTGCTTACAATATGGGAATTTCTTACTTTAGAGTATGACATCCATATTGATTATTGAAATTTGGACAATAAAAATTATGCAGTTTTTAATTGCGGCAATTACATATTTGTGTCGTTGTCGTTGAGCACAGAAAATTTTGCCCATCAGTAGTATGTTAACATATTTCAGAAACTTAAATTGGTTTGGCCACAATATAAGCTGAAAGTTTTGTATGGTTGAAATCTTTAATTAATTATATCTCCTGAATTAATTAGGTTTAAACAAAAGTAAAGTTGCCTTGGAAATGAGCACAAATGGGTCTACAGTTTAGAGATAATCTGCTTTTCTGAATCTATTTATTTGTTAGTAGATTTCTATGGATTCCTTCTAAATAGAAGTCTTTGAAACAGCAAATTTTTAAAAACATCATTTCTGGTGAAACTAATTAATATAAAATGTTAGAAATAGTGAACTGCATTATCTTAATAAATAGGTTTCCAGGCGAAATTAATTAAAGTTAGTTTGTAAATTCATGTAATGTGTGTTCAGATAAGGATTCTATCATCATAATTTTTGGGAAGAATAACATGCTGGGGGCCAAACCTGCTTTGTCACAGTTTCAAATATCTGTAAGCCCTTTCTTGCACACTTATGACCTTTATATAGTTCTTCTTTATACATTCATGTTGATATTTTGCGGGTAAGGTAGCGGTGGTGCTTTCACTTTCATTTCTTTGGCATGCTCCCAGAGCACGCTACTTGCACATGTGCTGCATTCGAAGGTGATGCACATACGCTGTATGAAAAAAAGAGTGGCGTAAGCAGGATATGGACAGCGAGTCTGCTAGCAGCCAGGTATACATGAAGGATTCCCAGGACAATGGAGAGTGTTGGTTCTTAAAGGTGGCAGGTTTCCCTGTTTGGAAGTGGCTGCATGGTAGGTAGCCAGGTGTAAAGTTGTTGCTTCATTTGTACCATTCCCGTTGCTGTTGTAGAATATACAATGCGGTGGTGACAGGTTTTAATTGTGCCTGGAAAGTATTTCGTCAAGGAGTACCTACTGAGAGGCTGTGTTTTTTTCTTGCTTCCTTTATTGTAATTTCATGACTCTGTCCCTTGTTGGCAGGGGATCACTGGCAGTGGCACAGCCTGCTGCTCTTCAGCCGAGTGGGTTTACAAAAAATGTAATACGTGGAATTTAGCCATGGAAAGGGATGAAAAAGGGGCATATGAAAACATAGTAAATGGAGATGATGGAAGTTAAAATATACACCAACACGGGGACATTTACTAGGATACAGTTAAAAAAGTCGACATAAAGTTGAAGGAACACAGCTGGCAATTTGTGGGGCACACTGGAGTCACGCAAAAATTAAAAGGCGGCCACAGTATAAAAACACACAGAGCAAGAGACACTTAACAATTACTGTACTTGATGGAGCACACACAAAGAATAAAAACTACCGATAGGAACCTGCCAAGGGACGGGAGGCCAGAGAGGAAGGAAAGAAAGGGGAGGGATGTGCAGTATAAAGGGGGCTTGAGAGGGTGGGAGGAAGGGGAAAAGGGTTCAGGGGAGCACCAAGAGGCAGGAGATGGGCAGAGCAGCAGATGAAGAGGGAAGGCAAGGCAGAAGGAGCACAGAGACACAGAAGGGGGCACAGGAATGGGAGGGGATATAGGAGGAAGGAAACCCACTCAGGTGATGGGAAGGGGATGGGAGAGGGAGCCATGAGGAGGAGGGGAGAAGGTGGAGTTAGAATTGGGAGGAGGGGTAGAGATCAGGGCAAGACTCATCATCTGGGAGGGGTAGGTGTTGGAAGTTGTGTTGGAAAAGGAGTGGGGGGTGTGGGAGATAGAGAGAGGGTGGGACACCATGGTAAAGGCACAGCAGCAGGCTGTGGGTGGAGAGGAGGGAAGACACTAGGGGGTGTGAGGGATCGAGTCTGCGGACAATGTACAATGTACAGGATGTGAATGTGTTGAAGGAAGAGAAGGAGGATGAGGTCATAGGGGATTTGCATGGGGGACAGAAGATGGATATGGAAGGTGGAGTGCATGGCTTTCTAGGACTTGGAGGGCTATATAGAATCTGGGAGAGGTGAAAATCCAAGCATTACTGGCATAACAAAGGATTTGGCTGATGAAGGATTTGTAGGTGTAAAGGATGCTGGAAGGATGCAATCCAGCCAGTCAGGAATTTCAGGAGGTGGAATATATTGTGGGCTTTGTGTTGGATCATAAGGAGATGAGGCATCCTGGTGAGGTGACAGTCAAGGGCGAGACCAAGGGATTTCAGTGTAGGAGTGAGATAGGATGACCATAAATGGTCAGGGGTGGGTGGTATGACCTATGATGAGTCGAAGGGTTGATGCAAAGGAGACACTGGTTGCAGCAGATGTTGAGCTGGGTAAGGTGGGTTTGAAGGGTACGTTGGGACTGTTGAAAGATAGTATAAAGGGCCAGGAAGGTTGTGTCATCAGCAAATTAGAGGAGGTGAACAGGTGGGGGGGGGCATATCAGCTGTATACTGGAGATAGAGGAGAGGGGAGAGGACAGAGCTTTGAGGCACACCAGCAGTGGAATAGAAAGTACAAGAGATGAAATTGTGGATAGTGAAGTAGGAGGGACGATGGGAGAGGAAGAAAACAAAGAGATAGACGAAATTGATGGGGAGAGCATAGGTCCGCAGTTTCAAGAGGAGCCTAGGACGCCAGACATGGTTGTTGGCATTCTGGAGGTCGAGGGAAACAAAGCCAGCAAAACAATGGGAGTTAAGTTAGAAGGAAAGAAGATTGGTTAGGTTAAGGAGCTGGTCGGAAGCTGAGAAGGAGCGCTGGAAGCCACATTGGGTGAGGGGAAGGAGGTGGTGATGAATACAGCAGGACAAGATGTATTCGAAGACAGTACTGAACATGGAGATGAGGCAGATGGAGTACTAGGGTTTGTTGGGTGTATTAAACAGCAGGGCACAGGAAGTCTTTCACAGGTAAGGAGGGTAAATGCCAGTGTAGAGGAGGACATTGTACAGGGTAGCAAGGGCAGCCAGGAAGAACCAGGTGGGTACCTTTAAGTGATGGTAGGTGACACCATAGTGACCAGTGGCAGTGGCAGTGGAGTACAAGTGTGATGTCACATGCAGTGATGGAGTATTTATGTCTGAGGGGGGTAACTGATCCAAGTACCGGAAACTAGGGGCAAGCAGTGGGACAGAAGTGTAAGTGAGTTCAAGGTTAGTGAGGAAAAAGGAGTAATCAAAAAGGGATTCGAGAAGGCCTCAGATAGGTGGGAAGCAAAATGCTTAGCCCCAATGAAGTTGTCAGGGAAGAGAGGGTGGTCATGGAGAATAGGGTAATGCAGGGTAGGATTGCTACTGGTAAGATACTTGGAGGAGTTGACAGGGAGGGTGGAGCTATGGCATATACATGTTTGGCGCCAGTCCCGACGTTTCTTTGCTGTAAGGAGGTTCTGGATGTGTCGCTGTAATTTTCAGTATTGGAGGAGTGTATTGCGGTCATGGGTGCAGGCGAAGGAGCAATAGAGCCTGCAGGATTCACGTTGAAGGAGGACAGCCTGTGGAGGAAGCGTAGGACTTTGGGGTTGGATGGGTTTTGTAGGAATGTGTGTCTCCACAGCTTCAGTGATGGTCTTCTGGAGGAAGTAAGAGGCATGAGTGATGTCAGCAGGACGCTGAACGGTAAGGAGGTGACTTTCGTCCTGTGAGGCAGTGGATTCCTGATAGAACTCCAAGTAGGTGGGGCGGTAGTCATGGATTGACTTCGGAGGGGAGCAGAGTGATGGGCTGGAGGGAGCCATGGGTGGAGGACATGGTGAGTAGGACTGGGAGTTGGTCATTACCAATGGGCTCGTGGACGTCTGTGGCGATAAGACCAAGGAAGTTGGGGGAAGCAAGGATAACAACTGGGGTGGAGTTACTTTCAGGATGGGTGTGTTGTGGGCGATGAACAAGGTCACCATGGATGGTGGCAAGGAACTGATGCCACCGCTGAAATGTGGCAGGGTCATGGATGTTGAGGTCGGTGGCTATTACATAAGTGGGGACGGTATGGTCAGCATGGGAAATGATATAGGGGAGAGGAGCTGCTGAACAGATAGAGATAGTGGAGAGGCTGTGTGACAGTTGTTTCCATCATTTAACTAAATTTACTGGTGGACTCCTGTCTGCTGTATTGCGGAATAACTAAGTTGTTCTAAATGCGATTAAAATAGCTAATTATCGTCGCAGTTCCGATGCCCCATCATTTAAGTGTTCCTTTTATTCAAAATTCCCGATGGAATACTGCCAGAAACTTGAGTGTGTCCTGGACTATTTTTCTTCTTTTGCAACTACTAAGCCACCTGGGCCGTATTCTGCAATAAATTGCTTGGCTTTTAACCGCCAGAGTTTGCGCTCGATTAAATGCGTGTGATTCTGCCAAGGGAGTCGCCTTGTAACTGATTATTCATGTTATGAATTCATTCATAACGTGAGCGATGAGAAAGATGCAAACCTGTTTGTTCTCTTCGATGATACGCAACCGTTTTAAGGTGCTATTGCATGTGTGGTAACATTTTTTGAAGTGTATTATAGCTCTAAAACTTGCCTGTTTCTATTCTACCTGTTACTATTCTATGGGTGAGAATGATGTCGAATGTAGCTGCCTGCTTCTAGGCAAAGTTGACAGGATGAGTCCTTGGCAATCCTCATTGGCATTAAATCTGGGTTCTTACTTTATCGGCATTATTGGAAATCTACTAGCACTGAATTTAAATCCGTGGAATGGTACAGCGTTGTTCTGATCATTGGCTCCTGTAAAATAAATTTTGATACAACATGGTTAAATTTGTTGTTTGTTTCAGAGGTTTTCTTGATCATAAACTGTCTTTTTAATGGAGTCTTTAAAATAAATTTTTCACGTTACATTCTATGATTTGATCTTTGTTGCTCTTAAAGGTTCTTTGATGCTGAACTATATTTTTTGTGGAAGATGTAAAGTATTTTGTTAAGAGCGACTACTATACGGGCACTGTTTAGCTAATTTTGATGTTAAATTGCGTGTTTAAATCGTTCGGGTTTTAAATAAATGGTGACATTAAGTTGATTCCTATTTGGTTTCCGCTGCTCTGCCTCGCAAGAAAATTGTGTTATTCGTGTGATACTGCCATTCCAGCTTCTCTAAAAACTTCAAAAAATTCGTCGATCGGCTTTATTAGACTATACAGAAATTATGAAAAAAATCTGTAAATCGTCATTTGAGCACTTTAACCTCAGTCAACACACACATCGCTCAGTTTATGCGCGCCAAATTTCCGTCACTGCAACGCCACCGCCGCGCGGGATTAGCCGAGCGGTCTTGGGCCCTCCAGTCATGGTCTGTGCCGCTGGTCCCGGCGGAGGTTCGAGTCCTCCCTCGGGCATGTGTGTATGTGTTTGTCCTTAGGATGATTTAGGTTAAGTAGTGTGTAAGCTTAGAGACTGATGACCTTAGCAGTTAAGTCCCATAAGATCTCACACACATTTGAACATTTTTGTAACGCCACCATTCCCGTAACATGGTTCCGTTTAAAAATTCGTTTTGAAGTCGTATTTGCTTCGCCTCTTCCGATACCGCATCTAGAACACACCTCTAAATAATACACAATCAGTAAACGAACTTTGATTAGGTTTGCAGATGGCTGAGCATCCCCTGCAGTTTTACGTATCTCTGACAAAAATCCATTTTTGGAATCAGCGAGAAAATATACTGGATGTTATTCTGTCACTGGTGAAACTTTTCACATTTGATGACCCAAACTGTAGTATTACGTACTGTGGTAGCTTCCTGAATTACTGCCACTGGCTCAGGGTTACTTGCAAAACCATCAGTTTTGGTACATTTCGACGCCTCTATCGCCCCTACAATTTGTGTGCAACCTAATTTGTAAACAATAATGCTTCTATCACACCATGTTGGGGTTATAGTGTTATTGCTTTATATCTGTCGATTTTATAGCATTAAGAGCGAACTAATGTGGTCTGTCCTGACAATAATGTGGCGCGATACTCGGTAAGCTAAATGGCGATGTGTAACTGTATGAAATGTCTTTCTACAGTGAATATACTCGGCATCAACATGGATGCCGATACTTCAGTGCTGTGGATCTCATGGACGAAGAGAGTGAGCTGAGTCTCTCAAGATTATCAGTTTAAACTGAGCAAGATTTGTGCCTCAATTCTCCTAATACGATTTAGTATAGTTAGCATTCTGCCTGCTTAATAAGTAAATTTTTTAAAGATACACTATATCAATTTAACAAAGCTAGTACAATGTTGACACCTTCTTCCCTTTCTTCTGTCGTGCCTCATTTCACACGTCTCTTGAAGACAGCCCTCTTAGCTTTTTTACGCCGTTCTACGCGTATCTGAATCATTTCAGCATGCAGTTGCATAGGTTCATTGAGTTTTCTCATTTTTAGAGTACTGAAGGGCTATCTGTGTTAATTATAACAAACAGCCAAGATCTCATAAAGTATTTCTTTATTTAAGGCAACCTATTTCAAAAGACTTTGCTGTCATCTTCATGAGTTGAAATCATTTTTTGTAAAACATATTCATTTTACGCTCCACACACGCACATGATTTGAAGTGCATAATAATCAGCAACAACTTAAGAAAGGTTTGTCATAGCTTTTGAAAGTTGCTGATTTATGTTCGCTTCACATCTTGTGCTTGATGTTCACAAAAATGGAATGTCTTATAACAAAACTTTTCAAGACCTGTAGGGGAGAGCAAAGTCTGTTGAAACCGGTTGTCTTAAATAAAGAAATATTTTATGCGAACTTGGTTTTGAATGTTTTTTTAGCATAGGTTCAGTCGGTTTTAGTATCAAAATCCATATATTCTCTCAGCGTCCAGGGAGCCTTTTGGTTCTACTGTCTTTGTATTATGGTTATGCTTACTGTGCATGAGATGCGCAGTGAAGCTTTAAGACATACCAACCACGTTGATACGCACATGACTTGCCCGTATCAGTGTAGGTGGTATGTCTTGAATCTGTTCTGTTACGTTTGCTACCTCCAACGTGCCTAGGATGTGATCGATTTTTAATCTGTCTCTTAGCGTCACTGCCCCAGACCAGCATAACATTCTTTTCTTCGTAACGTGGAAGTTTCGTTTCTCGAATTTGCGCTTGATCCAATATTCGGAATGGGACCTTAGAGCTTGTCGTTTTGCTCATTTAAATGTCCAGGGGGTGGACAAAAATATGTAAAAACCGCTAGAAATGGATGCTTGAACATAAATTCAGAGGCTAGCCATGCCTGCGGGTGGCGTTGTTGTATTTGGCCACGAATGGCACCTTCGCAATCCCCTCAGTACGTTTAAAAAGACATTCGTAGTCAGAGCAGTGTTCTGTGTAACTGAGAGTGCATTTTGTCGGAACTAAGTAATTTCGAACGTGGGCAACTTGTTGGTGCCCGTATGGGGGGGTACTTCCGTAATAGAGGTAGCCGCAGTGTATGGGATTTCAGGAGGCACCGTATCGAAAATCTACAGGGCATACAAACGAAGCATCGTCCATTAAGTCACAAGGTGGGCGATAATATGTTTCGAGTGATCATGACAGTCATTCACTGAAGCCGATAATGACGAAAAATTGGACGTAAGGTGCAAAAGTCACTACAGAACTGAAAGTCGCACACGCGAACACTGTCATCACCAAAACAACGCCGGTCGGTGGGGACGTGCGGTTCTAGGCGCTTCAGTTTGGCACCGCGTGGCGGCTATGGTCTCAGGTTCGAATCCTGCCTCGGGCATTGATGTGTGTGATGTCCTTAGGTTAATTAGGTTTTAGTAGTTCTAAGTTCTAGGGGACTAAGATTTTTGAACCAAAACAACACAAAAACAGCTCCAGAAGCAGGGAATTATAGGGCGAGCTGGAATTGCGAAACCACTCGTCGATGATGCAAACGCCCATAGCAGTAAAACATGGTGCTGAAGCAACAAAACCTGGACTTTGAAGCAGTGGAGGAAAGTCATTTGGTCGGATTAGTCTTGTTGCACACTATTTCCAACAAATGACCGAGTATACGTCCCAAGGGTAAAAAACTGGGTTTGATGGTGGTTTGGGTAACCACATCATGATCGATCCCATTGTCAGTAAGACAGCGGTATCCAGCAGAGACAGACGCAGCAACAGCGAAGTCACCGATATTGTGACTTTTATCAGTTCCAACGCAGTAGCGAATTTTATAATATTATCTATGTGCTTTAACAGTTTAGTTTCTTGTGTTTCTGCGTGATTATTTAACATCTAATAGCCACAGTTCCTGCTGTTTTGATTGCGTCGGAAAGTAAATAGATTTTGGGGCATATTACAAGTTCCAAATCGAGGCAAATTGTTTAGTTGCACCTGAGTGTATCGGTAGTTAGGTTTTTGAATCTCTGCGTGTTAATTTAATTTATCAAACACAGTTCCTGCGCTTTCGTCAGTGTCTACAGTAGAGTTGCGCAGTACGTGAGGTCTTCCACGGTCTTTACTATGGACAGGGACTGCGTTTGTTGTGTGCGGATGCGAGCCGAGTTGATGACACTTCGCTCTCAGCTTCAGACTGTGATGCCTTCGGTTACACAGCTTAAGGCTGCAGTGGATGGGCACCATTGTTGTGTGCCGGCCGTGAGGATCCAATGGACGTCCAGCACGGCCGAGCCGAGTCCTCCGTCGATCCTCACTAGTGGACAACCCAGTTACTGCTCGTACTGAGGTTGACCCCTCACCTGTGGTCGAGTAGGAGGTCGCCCCGGGGCGTAGCGGGCGGTGAAATACATCCAAGGCGGCCGAACGTAAGGCCTCTACGGTTTGCCTGACGAACAGGTTCCAGGCACTGTCTGTGGCTGACGCTGTCGCTGAGCCAGGTGCTTTCGCCTGTCCTGTTTCAGAAGAAACCTATCAGCGTGCAGGTTCCAGACAAACACAGAGGGTGAGATTATTGATAGTTGGGAGCGTGTTGAGGCCCCTTAAGAACATGGCTTCCAAGAAGGGAAAGACAACCAATGTGCACTCCATGTGCATACCAGGTGGAGTCATTCCAGATGTGTAAAGGGTCCTCCCACATGCCATGAAGAGCACAGGGTGCAGCCAACTGCAGGAGGTTGCTCACGTCGGTACCGCTGATGTGTGTCGCTTTGAATCAGAAGAAATTCTCTCTGGTTTCGAGCGGCTAACAGAAGTGGTAAAGGCTGGCAGTCTTACTTGCAAGACGAAAGCATAGCTGACCATTTGCAGCATAGTGGACAGGACCGATTGCGGACCTCTGGTACAGAGCCGAGAGGAGGGTCTGAATCAGAGACTCAGACGGTTCTGCGACCGCGTAGGCTGCAGATTCCTTGCCTTCCGCGAAAGAGTGATTGGGTTTCTGTTTCCGCTGAATAGCTCAGGTGTCCACAATACGCAGGAGGTGGCTACACGGGTAGAAAGGCCTGTGTGGCGTGGACTGGGTGGCCTTTTAGGTTAGAGGGTCTCGGGGTAACATAAGAAGGGCTTCAGCCACAAAGGGTGCAGGCCGAACTCAGGAAGAACGTAGATACAGGAACCATCGGTATAGTAGTTGTAAAATGTCGTAGCTGTGTTGAGAAAGTACCAGAGCTCCAAGCGCTAATAGTAAACACTGATGCTCAAATCTTTATAGGAACTGAAAGCTGGCTAAAACCGGAGATATGCTCAGTCGAAATTTTTACGAAGAACCTAACTGTGTTCCGAAAGGATAGGCTAAACACAGTTGGCGGTGGTGAGTTTGTTGCGGTTAGAAGTAGTTTATCTTGTCGCGTAATTGAAGTAGATAGCTCCTGGGAGTTAATATGGGCAGATGTCATTGTTGGCAAGCGGAATAAAATAATAAATGGATCCTTTTACCGATTTCCCAGTTCAAATGATACAGTTGGTGAAACGTTCAAAGGAAACTTGAGTTTGATATCAAATGCGTACCTGACTCATACGATTATAGTTGGTAGTGACCTTAATCTACCTCGAAATGCCGGCGAAAATACGTGTTTAATACCCGAGATACGCATAAAACTTCATCCGAAATTGTGCTAAACGCACTCTCTGAAAATTATTTCGAGCAGATAGTCCATGAGCCCACGCGAATAGTAAACGGTTCTAAAAACGTACTCATCGCTTAGCAACAAATAATCCTGAGTTAATAACGAGCACAAAACGAATACAGGAATTAGTGAACACAGGGTCGTTGTAGCGAGATTGAATTCTGTAACACTCAAACCCTCCAAAAATAAACGGGATACATACCTATTCAAAAAAGCAGATAAAAATTCACTTTACGGTTTCCTGAGAGACCACCTCCACTCTTTGCAAATTAATGGTTTAAGTGTAGACCAGATGTGGCTTAAATTCAGAGAATTGAGAGTTTTATAGGAAATAATTTAACAAACGATGTATCTGATCCTCCTTGGTACACAGAACGGGTCAGAACACTGTTGCAGAAACAACGAAACAAACACGCAAAATTTAAACAGACGCAAAATTCCCAAGATGGACGATCTTTTACAGAATCTCGAAATTTCGCGCGGACTTCAATGCGAGATGCTTATAACAGTTTTCACAACAAAAGTTTTGAGCCGTGTTGCGCCTTTTCTGGTACACCAGCTCTTTGGCACCACTGTCGATTACCCCGTTGTACTACGATCTTTGCCCCTGTTGTGATCTGGTGACGGGTTTTTGCGGTCAGGGAGTGCAAGTACTTATACACATGAAATGACACAATTCGATTCTCGGACTTGCTACAAATTTTCATTAGCTGCTTCAGTTTATGTACATAGAATCATAAGTGTCTGAGTCCAGTAAAGTCTCTGAAATTGTGTAATTTCATTCGTTTTAAATTTTAATCGAATAATTGTTGTACCCTGGAGCAAGTTTTCCTATTTGCGTAAATGTTACTTATACAGCGTAAGTTATGTAACTTCACAAGAAAGATGCAGCACATAAAAATTGAATCCCATAACTTAGAAATGGAATACGAAAATTACAGGGCTAACTCGCTACAACATACATATTCGTCTCGAGAGATTCAGCAACTGTATTGGTATTTAAGATAATTCTCATTTATTGTTTCGTCTCAGTTAAACATTTTTTTAATCAAGTGAAATGTTTCGATCAATCAGGATCATGTTCGGATCTTTGTAGTTGCCTCAATCCCTTCTAGTCTATTCAGTACCACATTTCAGAATACTCTGAATAGACAAGATGCCTTCCTGACGCCGCTACTTAGATCCGGAGATGGTCCTTGCTGTGCCGTCCGAAGAAGACAATCCACCGGCCGCTGTGGCCGAGCGGTTCTAGGCTCGGTCCGGAACCACGCTGCTGCTACGGTCGCAGGTTCGAATCCTGTCTCTAGCATGGATGTGTGTGATGTCCTTAGATTAGTTAGGTTTAAATAGTTCTACATCTAGGGAACTGATGACCTCAGACGTTAAGTCCCAAAGTGCTTATAGCCATTTGACCCAAGACACTGTCAGGGAAAAAGCACCACAGGTGCAAAGTCGCCACCTGATGCCAGTGCCATAGAGACTAGCCACTTGGGCGAGTTCCAACAGCGCCACGGGTGGCGCTAAAGATGAAGATATTGACTTCGCCTCCACAAGATGCTGGACGAGTACAATCGGCCAACCACCGGACGACAACGGACAGGAAGCTACTCGGAAGACAGAAGAGCAGCTCTCACCCACTTGGTTATACTTCATCGTACAGGGCCGACTTTGACAGGGAACTTCGTTTAGCGGACTCTTAGAAGTGAACAGACAACTGTAATTGCATTGGCTACTGTGGCGTTTACCTACGATTATGGTCACTTAGCCATTGAGGAGAAAAGAGAACCTCTTGAACGAATATCAAGAGCTCCGATGGAAACCCAGTTATAAGCAAAGAAGGGAAAGCAGAACGGTGGAAGGAGTATATAGAGGGTCTATACTAGGGCGATGTTATTGGGGGCAATATTATGGAGATGGAAGAGGATGTAGATGAAGATGAAATGGGAGCTACGATACTGCGTGAAGAGTTAGACAGAGCACTGAATGACCTGAGTCGAAACAAGGCCCCTGGAGTAGACAACATTTCATTAGAACTACTGACAGCCTTGGGAGAGCCATTCCTGACAAAACTCTACCATCTGGTGAGCAAGATGTACGAGACAGGCGAAATACCCTCAGACTTCAAGAAGAATATAATCATTGCAATCCCAAAGAAAGCATGTGCTGACAGATGTGAAAATTACCGAACAATCAGTTTAATAAGTCACGGATGCAAAATACTAAAGTGAATTCTTTACTGACGAATGGAAAAACTGGTAGAAGCCGACCTCGGGGAAGATCAGTTTGTATTCCGTAGAAATGTTGGAACACGTGAGCCAATACTGACCCTACGACATATCTTTGTAGCTAGATTAAGGAAAGGCAAACCTACATTCCTAACATTTGTAGACTTAGAGAAAGCGTTTGACAGTGTTGACTGGAATACTCTCTTTCAAATTCTGAAGGTGGCAGGAGTAAAATACATGGAGCGAAAGGCTATTCACAATTTGTACAGAAAACAGATGGCTGTTATAAGAGTCGAGGGGCATGAAAGGGAAGCAGTGGTTGGGAAGGGATTGAGACAGGGTTTTAGCCTCTCCCCGATGCTATTCAATGTGTATATTGAGCAAGCATTGAAGGAAAGAAAAGAAAAATTCGGAGTAGGTATTAAAACCCATGGAGAAGAAATAAAAACTTTGAGGTTCGTAGATGACATTATACTTATGTCAGAGACAGTAAAGGACTTGGATGAGCAAAATGGTTTAAATGGCTCTGAGCATTATGGGACTTAGCTTCTGACGTCATCAGTCCCCTAGAACTTAGAACTACTTAAACCTAACTAACCTAAGGACATCACACACATCCATGCTCGAGGCAGGATTCGAACCTGCGACCGTAGCGGTGGCGCCGTTCCAGACTGTAGGGCCTAGAACCGCTAGGCCACCCCGGCCGGCCCTTGGATGAGCAGTTCAACGGAATGGACAGTCTCATGATAGGAGGGTATAACATGAACATCAACAAAAGCAAAACAAGGATAATGGAATGTGGTCGAAGTAGGTCGGGTGATGCTGAGGGAATTAGATTAGGAAATGAGTTTTGCTATTTGGGGAGCAGAATAACTGATGATGGTCGAAGTAGAGAGGATATCAATTGTTGACTGGCAATGGCTAGGAAAGCGTTTCTGAAGAAGAGAAATTTGTTAACATCGAGTATTGATTTAAGTATCAGGAAGGCGTTGCTGAAAGTATTTGTATGGAGCGTAGCCATGTATGGAAGTGAAACATGGACGATAACTAGTTTGGACAAGAAGAGAATAGAAGCTTTTGAAATGTGGTGCTGCAGAAGAATTCTGAAGATTTGATGGGTAGATCATAAAACTAATGAGGAGGTATTGAATAGGATTGGGGAGAAGAGAAGTTTGTGGCACAACTTGACTAGAAGAAGGGATCGGTTGGTAGGACACGTTCTGAGGCTTCAAGGGATCACCAATTTGGCATTGGAGTGCAGCGTGAAGGGTAAAAATCGTAGAGGGCGACCAAGAGACGAATACAGTAAACAGATTCAGAAGGATGTAGGTTGCAGTAGGTCCTGGGAGGTGAAGAAGCTTGCACAGGATAGAGTAGAATGGAGAGTTGCATCATACCAGTCTCAGGACGGAAGACCACAACAACAACAACAGACATTGAGGGCCTTTTTTGTATTACATTACATGCATTGTTGCGGATTTCGTTATTCAACAAGTCACAAGGATAAGTAAACGTTTTTAACTCATACGTGTGACTTTGTTACTAATTTGTTGGGGTGTTGTAGAACCTTCGTTCTCCTATCCTGTTACCTGAAGCTGAGGCATAGCTGTGTACTAGTGACAGGGAGAAGTTGTCGTAGCGGTATACTGTACCAGAGGGCGTTTCACTAACTCACAGACTCTGCCTACTGTAACAGCAGTGGCATCTCGACCTCCACAGAAGCAGCGAAGGGGCCTTCGCAAAACTGTCGACGAGGGTTTACAAAAATCATAAGAGATCGAAACACGAAATCTAATTGAAACATGTACAACTGAAACGGAAAAATAAATGAGAATTATCTCGAAGTAAAACACATTCCCTTTAAAAAATGTAAAAAATGAAAAATATAGTCAGAGCGAGTCTGGAGAATTTTTTTTTTTCGGCACTCTGATTTCTAATGTTGTGGAAGCATTAGGAGGCCGTACAGTTGATAGATCTCGGCCGTTGTGTGTGGTCGATACCCGCAAAGGGCGGAGCGTCGATTATGCATAATACTACACACACCCGCATCCACACAGCTACTCTGTCGGACGTGTGTTCATGCTGATAGCTGTTTGGAACGGAGCACATTATCGGCCGGTGACACGCAGGACCGAGCGACAAATTGGCCTCGCGGTACGGCAACATTTGCCAGACTACTGCGGCCGGATTATAGTATGGTGAGGGGGTGGAGGGGTGTGAAGGAGTGGTGAGCAGGGAGGAGGGAGGGGTGGCGACAAGCTGTGTAGGGCAGCTCATTACAGGCAGCCAGCCAGCCAGCCGCCTGTCGACAGGGTAATTGGAGCGCGCGGCGTGTCAGGTAACGAGATGAGCGGATCACGCCTCATCTCCCTGCCGACGAGAAAACCTCCTCCCCCGAGCAGGGCTTCCAGTTGACGCCGGGGACGCAGCGGCGAGGGAAAGAGGCCTGATGTGGCGCCCGTCCCATCTGCCGTAATCTTAGACTTCAACTTCGACGAACACGTAGTCATATTCATCACTGCATCTTAGTATATTGACGAGTATGGTAACAGTTCCGTGACCGATTATCAGAGCAAAGTCGATCGTAGCCTATAACATTAACTCTCTGAACCTCACCAAAATGTATGACAAGTTAATTCGATTTTAGGGAAGAATTGTAGAATCACTTTGTTGTCCTGAACATTTTTGGAAGGTTCCAAGATGCTACTCCAGGAGGGTGCAAATATAAGTGTGCGCAACGGAAAATAATAAACGCTATAATGAAGATTTGGCCCCGTCTGACTACCTCCGGAAGCAGATCTTAGGATCTCTAAATTCTATAAATTACAATCTAAACATATTTGAATGATGAAAGCAACGAACCGTACTAAATTATAAACGTTGTTCCTGCTTATATAATTATTGTAGATTTAAAAAAAAACAGTATGTTACTAAGTTTACATTTCCTACGTAAAATTACAGATCAGTTGGCCAACCCTGCATCTTATTATGACTGCGCGATATAATATCAATAACGCGAAATGACTGACATCATCCACGTACCAAACACTAGAAGACATTACTTTCAAAGACGATCTACAATGGGGTGCAACGTCAGTTGAAATAAACTAACGTGATCACAGCTGCTGAGCTTTTATAGCCCTAATAAGCCGAAGCGATTTGCGATATCACCGTATGTACTGCGTCCGGTGCGTCGAAGTGATGGTTCTCGTACTCGTCTGCGACGATGGAAGAACTCCAGCCACAAATAAACACTTTCAAACACTAAGACGGAAGACGGCGGTCCTCTGACTAATATACTCTGTCTTCTCTTCTCTGTGTTCTACAGACGAGAAACGCGAACAGCCAGCCACAAGGACCAATTTCAGATAACGTCTCAATGTAAGTATAGGCAGAGGACGTGCTTTCAATTACTGAACGCTGCGTACTCAGCGACGACTCCCATCCACGGGGTGAAGTCCAGAACCGTATAGGTTCGCAACAGTACAGTGCCTAACTGTTCTAATTATAGATTCTCCTGAGAGAAGAGACACAAGTCCGTCTGTACCAACAAAGCTGATATCGAGCGACCGTCACACACGGCTGCTCACAACGGAAGACCACATCTCTCCAGCGCTGGCTTCCCAGCAAGGCTTGGCTCCCCACCATCGTAATTCCGAAAACGAATCATATTCCCGAAACCACCGAATATTCTCCCTATCTACTGATTCTTCGGAACGCCGACAACCATATTTTCGTCTTTTGTCGTCCATTACGGAAAGTTTGTAAGGGAAAATCTATACTCACACCATGTTATGCTTCTGCGTAAAAATCCTTGGAAATAACTCAGCCTGGGTGGTTACCGAGATGACGCTTCCTCGTTCCTCTCAGCTGCGTCCAAGATTTTTGTAGTTTGCAAAGTATAATCCGTCCCGTAAAATACCGGCCGGTCGCGAGTCTATTGTGCCCCAGCGCTCAGGTCCGTCTTGATACTTCCCGTGTTTAAGCAGGACCAACACACCTGTGTGGCCTTCCACCGAGGTCTTGAGTCCCGCCTGCCGTTTCATTTCCACTGTCGACCCAACCTCTACTTGTATGATAATAAAAACACTCCATCACCTTTCATGCAATAAGCGTTAGCAAATATTTACAATACGTGACAATGTCAGTCTCCTTTTTATATTCATATATACGATGTACAACCTATCACATGATACCTAATTGTGTTTGTAGACCACGGAAAAGTATGTGGATGGGTGCTTGTAAGGTGTGAAATTATTGCCATCTTACAAGGTGACTGTTAAGAGCCGTGATGTAATGTATAAAATGCATGTTTGACCATCAGCTACTTCTTTACTTAAAACTCAAATATCGACCGGTTTCAGTAACAGACCATCTTCACATATTCTATCCAAAGATACAAAAAATACGTGTAGTACACAAAAATGTTACAAATTCTTTTCCAAGTAAGTGCGGAATATACATGAATACTTACGCAGTTAAAATAGTTTAAGAAACAAAACCAAATATGCCAGTACATAAATAATAGCCATGTCTCATATGTAGAGCATGCCATGAATTCCACTATAGCACACAGGACTTTGGATGCAACCATACTACTGACATCCGTAAAAACAGCAGTACTGAAGAGAAGTTCAGAGATATATGTGTTGCAATTGTAAAAAACACTGAGGAGCTGAGCAAAGATCTTTAGAAAGTACTTTCGTCATATGGCACAAAAATATTTCAATGAAAAGTTTTTTGCTAAATGCATTGGACTATGAATGCTGGGTGACATTTCAAAGTATTTCTGAACATTGTATTTCAGCTTGTACCTATCTCATTGATACTATTTTCATTATGTTTATGATAGAACTGACTTTTGTTTATATATATTTCACGGAGTACATGCAATTATTTTAATACTGTTTATCATTAGAGTTTATATTGTAAGATAGAGCTGTTATTCTATGTCCGGGACAGCAACTTCTCTTTTATGTTTACATGTGAAACTATACCAAAGTTATTCGCCAAACGTAGTCCAGTCCCATGTATTTAGCAAGAAACGTATCATCGAGATATGAAGAAAATACACTCCTGGAAATGGAAAAAAGAACACATTGACACCGGTGTGTCAGACCCACCATACTTGCTCCGGACACTGCGAGAGGGCTGTACAAGCAATGTTCACACGCACGGCACAGCGGACACACCAGGAACCGCGGTGTTGGCCGTCGAATGGCGCTAGCTGCGCAGCATTTGTGCACCGCCGCCGTCAGTGTCAGACAGTTTGCCGTGGCATACGGAGCTCCATCGCAGTCTTTAACACTGGTAGCATGCCGCGACAGCGTGGACGTGAACCGTATGTGCAGTTGACGGACTTTGAGAGAGGGCGTATAGTGGGCATGCGGGAGGCCGGGTGGACGTACCGCCGAATTGCTCAACACGTGGGGCGTGAGGTCTCTACAGTACATCGCTGTTGTCGCCAGTGGTCGGCGGAAGGTGCACGTGCCCGTCGACCTGGGACCGGACCGCAGCGAAGCACGGATGCACGCCAAGACCGTAGGATCCTACGCAGTGCCGTAGGGGACCGCACCGCCACTTCCCAGCAAATTAGGGACACTGTTGCTCCTAGGGTATCGGCGAGGACCATTCGCAACCGTCTCCATGAAGCTGGGCTACGGTCCCGCACACCATTAGGCCGTCTTCCGCTCACGCCCCAACATCGTGCAGCCCGCCTCCAGTGGTGTCGCGACAGGCGTGAATGGAGGGACCAATGGAGACGTGTCGTCTTCAGCGATGAGAGTCGCTTCTGCCTTGGTGCCAATGATGGTCTTATGCGTGTTTGGCGCCGTGCAGGTGAGTGCCACAATCAGGACTGCATACGACCGAGGTACACAGGGCCAACACCCGGCATCATGGTGTGGGGAGCGATCTCCTACACTGACCGTACACCTCTGGTGATCGTCGAGGGGACACTGAATAGTGCACGGTACATCCAAAACGTCATCGAACCCATCGTTCTACCATTCCTAGACCGGCAAGGGAACTTGCTGTTCCAACAGGACAATGCACGTCCGCATTTATCCCTTGCCACCCAACGTGCTCTAGAAGGTGTAAGTCAACTACCCTAGCCAGCAAGATCTCCGGATCTGTCCCCCATTGAGCATGTTTGGGACTGGATGAAGCGTCGTCTCACGCGGTCTGCACGTCCAGCACGAACGATGGTCCAACTGAGGCGCCAGGTGGAAATGGCATGGCAAGCCGTTCCACAGGACTACATCCAGCATCTCTACGATCATCTCCATGGGAGAATAGCAGCCTGCATTACTGCGAAAGGTGGATATACACTGTACTAGTGCCGACATTGTGCATGCTCTGTTGCCTGTGTCTATGTGCCTGTGGTTCTGTCAGTGTGATCATGTGATGTATCTGACCCCAGGAAAGTGTCAATAAAGTTTCCCCTTCCTGGGACAATGAATTCACGGTGTTCTTATTTCAAGTTCCAGGAGTGTACTTTGTAAATATCTTTTACCAACTCCTCAATATTTTGTACAATTGTAACACTTATATCTCTGATCTTCTCTTCAGTACTGCTCTGTTTACGCATGTGATCAGTATGGTTGCATTCCAAAGTCCTTTGTGTTATACTGAAATTCGTTGCATTCTCTACGTTTGAGACGTGCCATTATTTGTGTAATGACAGGTGTGATATTGACTTAGACTGTTTTAACCGTGTAAGTATTCACGTACATTTTGAACTTCTTTGGAAAAGAATTTGTAACATATCCTATACAGTACATGTATTTTTTTGGTATCTTTGGGTGGAATCTGCCAAGATGGTCTGTGACTGAAACCGGTCGACATTTGGTTTCAAATAAAAATGGAGCTGATTCTCGCGCTTCCATTTTATACAACTTTGTTGTCCGCCTATTTGTTTGTCCGACTGTGAAAAACACATTTTCTTAGAAACGGGTGGAAGTTTCAAGCTGTAATTTATGTCACCAACTAAAATCTGCGGTGTCTTGCTAGTGTAGAAATTGAAGCTTCTACGTCGGTACAATCAAAAGATACGGCAGTTTATGTCATATATTTTGATACTTGAAAACTCACTCTTCGTAACCTGCAGATTACTAAGTGTCGAGCTACAGTCAAGAAATTTGGCACCATCAGAAGTTTCACCGTATAACCATAGACAAAAATTCGAAACCTGGTAATTTCAAATTACAACCCACGAACAAATATTTTTTGCCGTTTGCTATACAAGTGCGTGTCTGTCCATCCATCTGTTGAGATCCGTCTTTCACAGAAACTAATAAATGTATCAAGTTGAAATGTATATCACACACTAAGATCTATAGTCACTTGGCGGTTTAGTAAACCTTAGATTCTAAGTCAATGCAATCAAAAGATACGGTTGCTTATGGCATAAATTTTTATTACTCGCAAATTCACTCGTGAAAATCTATAGAGTCCTTTGTGTTGATCTAGAATCATGAATTTTGGCAAAAAGCAAGTTTTCACTATACAACCAAGGGAAAGAATCCTACAATCATTAATTTGTAATTATGTCTCACGAAAAAAAAATCATTTTTGTCATTTTTTATCCCATTGTCTCTCTGTAAGTTCGTCTGTTAAAACTCCTTTTTGTCCGTAGACGTATCAAGCTGGCATTTCTGTCACATATGAGCTATGTGGTCCCTTGGTGATATAAAAAGTTTAGCTTCTAAGTCAATGCAACCAAAAGATATGACCATTTATGTCACGCAAACTTACTCTTTGAACCCTATAGCGTACTTCGCATACACCTAGAATCATAAATTTTGGCAAGAATCAAGATTTCAAAGTATTGCTGTGATACAATCTTCCAAAGTTGAATTTCACAGTTACTGTGAGAATGTTGAAACACGCCAACACAGTGCCTCACATATACATGACATCCATGTGCGTGATTATAAGACCCTTGTGCTCGAGTAAAATCTTTGTCGATCTTTTATACACGTTGGTCTGTTCTTTCAGATATGTCCGAAAGAACAGACACAATTTTGATCCTGCAGCCACTAGGAATCAAGCCACAAATGAATTAAATACCTTAAATACCAGTGGGCATTGATTTCTAACAATGGGGCAAGTTGAAAATTTGTAGCTGACCGGGATTCGAACGCACGGCTACTGTTTACTAGGCAGATGCGCTGACGACTACGCCATCTGGACACAGTGGTCGCCACCTCCTACCGCTTCACGCCTCCCGTCACTCACAAGCTCTCGCCAACTGCCATGCAGGTGCACACGTAGCTCCAACTCTTAAGGAAATCAGAAAGGCTAATGAGCAGGGTCACTACATCAGTAGTATGTGGTGTAAGTTGAGGGTTTTGGTCTGATGGGAGCTATGCTAGGGGAGTCCACTGTGTCCGGATGGCGTAGTGGCCACCTCATATACTTAGTAAGAAGGAGACTCGGATTCCAAATCCAGTCCAGGGCAGGTTTCCAACCTGTGCGCCGGAGCACATGAACAGTGAAGGTGTGGACTTCTGGATGGACAAGGATTCAAACAGGCCGTGAAACAGCGGCACACAGCATGTTTTAATTCAATCAATTGCAGCTTGTGTGGCAGAATCTCATCATTCAGAATGAATAACAAATAGTATTCCATAGATCGCTGTCCAAAAGTAATGTTAAAGGTTAAAAATATCAAGAAGTCCAATATTATTATAAAAAATACAAAAATTTTAGCAGAAACGTTTAAAAAATTGTTAAATAGCAAATATCCTCCAAACAAACTTCAACAAACAAGTGGGGAAGACAAACCATTTTCGGAGCTTTGGAAATGTGCAGCGCAAACAGTAACTGTATCATTACCCCAATGCGTACTGAAAATTTGAAACAAAGAAGAACTACCAGAACATTAAACTACAGCTACAATCATTGCATGACAGAAAAGAGGAGACTAAACAAATCTGTAAAGAATCCATATTTCAATTAATTTCTAGAATGTGAGAGCTTTATCTGTAATAGAGACATGAAGTTCACTCTAACGTCAATAGACAATTAAGGTGAACAACAAATAGTAGAAAAGTAGAAAAACTGCTAATTGATATTAAACTTATGTAATAAGCGTCAGTATTCAGTTCCACTTACCATTATTCAAATAAACAAGTTGCACTAAGGAGGTTGAGATTTGAAATTCAGAAGATACAAAATTCAGTATTTTCTTTCCTTTCGGATTTTTTTCCTGTTCCGAAAGCTGCTATTATCCTTAATAGCAAAGTAAAACATTCTAATCTATTGGCTATGAAGAACAAGGTTCTACGGCTATCAGTAAGAAGGGTTACATTTTTATCAGGATATATCACATTTAATTCATTTATTTTGTCTTGTAAGTGGGCTGCTTCTGTGTTGGCAGAGCTATGAAGCGCTTATCATTAGAGCTCTGACTGCGCTTTCTTTGTAAGAGACTGTGTGGCTGGTTCGACACATTGTTGGAAGTTAATCGCCTGTAGTGTTGGGCAGTCGGAAGTACTGTTGGGCAGCTGGAGGTGAACAGCCAGCTGTGATGGATGTTAGATGTGAGAAGTTAGCATTGAGGTCTGAAGTGTTAGCGTAGGCTAACCATCTGTACATGTTAGACTTGGAAAAATGGTTCAAATGGCTCTGAGCACTATGGGACTTGACATCTGAGGTCATCAGTCCCCTAGAACTTAGAATTACTTAAACCTAACTAACCTAAGGACATTACACACATCCATGCCCGCGGCAGGATTCGAACCTGCGACCGTAGCGGTCGCGCGGTACCTAGAACCGCTCGGCCACAACGACCCGCTTAGACTTGGAAATTGAATATTATTCATGATTATATACGTTTGTACTAGATGTCAATGACGATTTATATTCGTATCTGAACTGGATGTCACATTATTAGGGTAAAAAAAATTACATTATTTGGTTTGCAACAAAACTTTTCCTTTGCTGACCATATGCCTATCAGTATGTAGTGGCTTCAGTAGTCACAATCTTTTATTTAGCTGCCAGCATTGACGCTCGCTGTATTGCAGTAGTTCGCGTAATGAATATTTTTGTGAGGTAAGTGTTTAATGAAATGTAAAGGTTAGTGTTAGTTCTTTTTAGTCAGGTCCATTCTTTTGAGTTAATTTGGTAGCAGTCAGATTGCGTCACTGTTTTATATTGAGAGTAATTAATGAATACGAAAAGTTTGAGTTCTGTTTGCCTCGGCAAATTCAGTAGGTCAGTGTTGTAAGGACAAAGAATAGCAAAGTGACACTTGCATTCAATTTCCATCAGCAATTTAAGCAAGTATTTTATTAAGAAGTTTCAGTCTTTATGATGGACCAGCAGTGTGTATTATTCCGAAGAACGAAGTATTATATAAATCCTTCCTAGTTTTTGTCGCAATTGACACTTAATTAACTCGTTACATTTACATCACGACACGATCCTTTCCGCAATGTTTGCCGTTCTCAAGTGATCGTATATGTTAGTAGTTGTTTCCTTTATGTCTCAGATGTTACGATATACGTTACAATTGCATCCTGGAGCGTCGTTTAGATTCTCTCCCAGCTCTCGTGCTATTAATAATTTATTTGTGTGATCACGTTTATAATAGCACTTATACACATTGAGGAACCTAGCTACATGCGATACCTCCTAATATAGTTTTGTTAGAAGTACTGAGGAACATAGTGCCATGGGATACCTCCTAATACCGTTTTTGTTCGATGTCCTGCAGCAGCTTGACGTGGTAAATATTGAGACATGGTGCCTCTATGGCCGTTCATAATGGCGAAGCTGTTGCCGATACAGGACTTTATGCGCGGACTGACTTCTCGATTATGTCCCACAAATGCCCGATGAGATTCGTTTCAGGCGATTTACGTGGCCAAACCGGTCGCTCGAATTGTCCAGATTGCTCTTCAAACCAATTGCGATTAATTGTGGCCCAGTGACACGCGGTGATTGGCATCCATGAAACAATCTATCGTCATTTGGGAACATGAAGTCCATGATGGCTGAAAATTGTCTCCAGATAACCATACATAACCATTTCTAGTCACTAATCGGTTCAGCTTGACCAGAGGACCCAGTTCATTCCATGCAAACACAGCCCACACTATTATGGAGCCACCACTAACTTCCAAAGAGCTTTGTTGACAACTTGGATCAATAGCTTCTTGGGGTCTGCACCACTCTCCAACCCTACCAGCAGCTTCTACCAACTTAAATCGGCACTGATCGGGCCAGGCCACGTTTGTACAGTCATCTACGACCCAACAGATACGGTCACGAGCCCATTAATGAGTCGGTTGTCTACTTAGCCCATAACCGCCACATTCAGCGGCGCTGTTCTAAGGGATACGTTCTTCATTCGTCCCACATTGATTTCTGCGGTTACTTCAAGCAGTGTTACTTGTCTATTAGCACCGACAACTATACGCAAACGCCGCTGCTCTCAGTCGTTAAGTGAAGCCACTGAGTAGGTGGTAATGCCCGAAATTCGGTATTCTCGACACACTGTTGCCACTGTGGATTTCAGAATACTGAATTCTCTAATGATTTCTGAAATGGAATGTCCCATGAATTTAGTTCCAACTAGCATTCCGCCTTTAAAGTCTATTAATTCCCATCGTGGGGCCCTAAAGAAGTCGGAAACGTTTTGACGTGAAACATCTGAGTACGAACGACAGATCCGTCAATGCACTGCCCTTTTACACCTTAGTTCGCCTATGCGATACTGCCGCCGTCTGTATATATGCTATCGCTGTCCCATGACTTTTCTCAGCTCAGTGTATGTTTACTGCTAAAACTAGGAACAATACATAGAGCATCTTATTTGCTTCAAGAAGACGTTCCAATTTATTACTCCAACATGTAGAGAGGCACAGATTTTTTAAGTCGAAACTACTGCCACTGTGTTCGAAGGAGACAAAAAATGAGTAAAACATCTCTCCGAAGGTCGTCCGTAAATCCGTAACCGGAGAAAAAAATAACGTGAAGAAGATCTAGCGGTGAACTTCGTGGCTGGAAACCGTGAGGTCGCTAGGTTAAAATTCTCTGGATCGAAACCCGACCTGAACACGGAGTTTTGAGTCTGCCCTTAGCCTAGCATTTACTTCTCTAATGTGAGGTAACAGACGAGTTCTGCCGCTTGGGTCACTCGGCAACCGCGTGGTGCCGAACAGTAGCCGGAGAAAGTGGGGTAGCACCCAGCACGTGGTATACCCCGACCATGTGACTGGGAATTCCATGTTGCCACAGAATCGAGGAAGGTACTTTGTGTCGATGAAGAAGATTTGTATGCCGGGAGTGTCAAAGATGGCGGACTTTGTGAAACCATAATGGCAGACATATTTTCACAGTTCCTGTAGAAATTAATAGTAGCCAGAGGAATCATGATACTTCAAAAAGAAACATGTACATTACCATTTTTTGAACACTGATTCTGATGTTGTAATCAGATGTTCAGTATCTTTATTAGTTTAAAGTTTAGTATCTGACGGTAAAATATACAAGTAACACCCAGCAACGAATTTCCAAAATCTAAACGGTTCATCCGGTTTTGTCGATCCACATGTCTTTAGGAAGCTATTAGTGTAAACTTAAATTGTTGTGAATTACGTGGATGAAACTTGCTTAGTACATGAGTTATTGGAGAGCAAAGTGGCTGATTACTATTGATCGTGTCAGGTCATAAGTACTCCACACTTACACGAAAAAAAAGGTAGGAGCATGCTTATAAATATATATTTATACGTCACTGACTTTGCTTATATCCTATATATATTATTCATCAAGAAATTTGTCAAATATTTACTGTGTTTTAGAAAGCACAGAGACATTAGGCTAATGGGCTACTTTTGCTTCTGTTCCTTTGATATATGTTTATTTAATTTGTTTATGTAATTAATAATTTGTGTTAGAGCTTGTTCATGGTCCAGCTGTAGGAATACTTATTTAATTTCAAGTTATTTAAATGTAAATCCAGTATTTCATTTGTTTTTAAATATGTTTGTGAGTGTGCGTTGGCTTGGAGACATGGCGGGAGCGCTTTAGCCAATCACAGCGCTCATTACTACGGTAGGCGACTACCGAAGTCAATGGAGAGACTGGATGGAAGTGGGGGAGGAGCATCGGGTCGCACAGGACAGAAGGGCTGGATCGGAAGGCGCGACAGAGGGGCGCAGGAAATATTTGGAGACTGTTGGGCAGTTTGCACGTGGTCGCACGCAGGAGATAGAAATAGTTCGCAGAGCCGACTTGTGCACTTGTGAGATTCCAGTGGCTTCTGCAGTGAAGACTTGGTATGCGTTTAGAAGGAAATATCTCACAAGCTATATTGTTGCTCATAACTAATTACGTGTAGTAGGAATCTATTGTTTTCCTGATATTCAAATTATATTTTATTTAATTACTTGGCCATCGACACCAATAACTGTTATGCAGTAATAAACGGCATGCTTGAAGGTACTTCTGCTACCGTACTCATAATTTAAAGTCGTTAAAAATAGTACCTGCAGATATATTTAATTGCAATCTTTCATTTATAAATTTCTATGTTACATTCAAAATTCTTAATTGCCGAGTGACAGAAACCTATGAACATTTCATTCAAGTGTATATTCATATTGTATACTGTAGACTCAGCAGTATTTGTCTTGTAATGCGGTAACTACGTATCCCAGCCCCTAGACAACGAAACCAGCCAAAACCTTTACTATCTCAACTCTGAGTGAGAGGGTACGTAGTTTTTTTTTTATATTTAATTGAGAGCCCGCACTATGGTGTGGCAGTTTGGCAGAAACGAGACGTGTATTGGTTCCAGCATTAAGCTGTAAGTGTCCTTTCTACGTTTGTATAACTAGATTAGGTTAGGGACGCGAAAGTCACCAAATGGTGTCCAGTTTCCAGAGTTGCACCAGGCCATAAAGCCACACGAAATTATTATTAACCCAGTCCCACAAAGGAGTGTTCCATGCTGTCATAATCGGTACAGTACCCTTTGAAGTACTGTGACTGGTGTGCAACTTAACATTCATCCGTTGCTTATACCCAAACCTTCACTAGTCAAACCCTCAGATAGGGACCAAACGTTGTGTGTCGATAGAGTACCAACCAAAACAACCTTCTAATTCGTACTGTTGTCCAGCAGAACGGGCATAAACGTTTTAATTAAAGCTTATGCCCGTTCTGCTGGACAACAGAACTATGGGGCGCAGGGTAAGCATAGCTGTGAATAGATGACATGGGTAAACCCCCAATTATGACACTTTTGTTTTTACTGTATTATGAGTTGAACTTTTATACAGGGCTATTAATTTTTCCGCATATGTTACGCAATTGTTTACTTACTCTACTGTTCCGATCCCTTACGTTTATTCTGTAAAACTACGAATACACTAGCTGCTTCATCACTTGTAGTGTCTGTTCTGTAGCACACGACCGACAGAACACGACATATATCTATGCAAATGCTTTCAACTAACGTAGCGGAAGCAGACTGCCAAAAAAATATTGCTACAAACTCCGTAAAGCCCTTTTACATGTTAGGAAAATGGTCTCACAAATAACAGTGTCCAGCGTAAGTTGTTAAAAAATATTGTCATCAGTTAGTTTTAAACGCGGGACATTTGGTGCGACGACCTCACACTCTACCTACTAACCCACGCGAGGTCTACAAAACTGTTAGTCACAGATACACTTTTCTTGTACACCGTAGTTCCGGTGTTACTTTTAATTACCTTTTGCGCATGTTCTATTGGACGACAGCACTTAGCACGAACTTCTCTATAGACACACAACGTTTGGTACCGATCTGACTGCCTGACATCTGGAGTTTTGGGTGTTAGCATACAGATACATACAAACAGCGCACGCCGCTATGTTTGTCGTGTTAAGGTTTGAAACCAACATACAAGTGACACGATGAAAGGCAAAAAGTTCAATTCTTGCCGTTTGGCGCTATGCAAAGTGGAGTCGACAGTAATATGTTTTTCATTTACAGCTGATTTTAACAGTTGTGCAGCTTCTTGTACTATTATAACACATGCGGTAGAAATTCTTGATATTATTGCTGCAGTTACCGATTTTACATTTTATCTATTGAATTAGTAACTGTCTCAAGCATTTATTTACAGTCCTTTCTTTGCACAAGCGACAACTCTTCGGATAATTGCTGTATTTGTTGCACTGAGACTCACAAGAGCAGAAGACAAAATATATGTCCGACAAGAAACATTTACTTTTTTGATAATTTCTCAATTGTACGTGAAAAATTTTTCAGTATGCTTCTATAAATGAATTACAATCGCTTATACCAAGAGCCCGGTTATTGGACAGAATAAGTGTTCATTTTTTGTAAGAGTTGCTTAATCCAGCACTGAAAGCGAAACAATACAGCATAAGAAGGGTAAAATATTACAAAACATTGATCATAGAGATATCTCTTGTAGCATTTAGATAGTAACATCCTGTAGTCTCTAAATCTTCGTCATTCGTTGAGTGCTAAATCTGAGCGTATTTTTACGAGATACGTGTACGATGACCCATAAACATCGCAATGAATACTCGCAAGATGGAAGACCATTCGCATCTGATTGGTAATGATTCACTCCTCAACTTTGGCTTAAAAGACACTGAACTACTCTCCTAAGAGGTGCAGGCAAATTTGTGGCGAGTCTAAAATAGATTTTACCGTGAAATGATGTACTTCTTCCTTTCAGATGTCTTTCGGTGCAACCAAACACCGGAAAAGATTTCACCATTGTAATGAAGAAATATTAAAAGAAAATATTGTAACTAAGATTAACTGAACAGTATTTCAGAAGTGACCTTCAAATGGTTGCCAACTCTAGTCAGCTGACTGAGTTGTTGATTTCAGAATAATGACGTCAGATAGGATCTATCATCTGTGGTCTGTTGTCTGTTGATAGTGATGCGTAGCTGTCTTTGCAACTAGTCTGGTGGGTATGTGTCACGTAACGCAGTAATGGTCGGCTGCGAGGATGTAGTGATACAGCTACAGGTGAAGGACTGGAAGTGTCTTGCGTCTTTCGGAGACTTCTGTATAACAGCAACTTTTCAGGTACCAGAAACCAAATTACCCTATTTGTCGTGTTGTGTAATAAGAGCACTGTAGTTTTCAGTCTGTTACGATTGCAGTGTGGAAAGCTTTGAATCTGTCCATAAAAACTCAGCGTTATACGCACATTGTGGAGGCTTGTAAAATGTAGCGGAGATACAGGTATATAGTATGGCGTTTCATCGTAATTAATAACTGGTGTGTAGCCGAGAAATTTATTTTGTATTACTTATCTGACATCAGTCAACCGGTTCATTATCACTGAAGTGAAAACAGTTCCATGAAAATCATCTTAAAAAGAACGCCACATTGCGAAGATGGTGGCAGAAGTGAAAAGGAGAGTTTATATATGCTATTGCACTTACCTTCCCTTTTGTTTCTATCTGGATTTGGTTTCTTAACTGACGTATGTGTCCTTCAGTTTACCTGAAGACCTCAGCTCATTCAGAGATGTTAACTGAAGAAACCAGTTCTGTGGACAGTATTAACTGATTTAGCTTAGGGATGTATTTTTAACTTCAATCAGGTTTCTCATTTTACCTTCATTCGTGAACAGCCAAATGTTGCATGCTTTAATTTATTTTGTATTAGAAACTGTGTGGATATAACGAGTGCATTGTGATGTGAAAGAAATTACCTACTTCCTTATTTCTCCGAGCCTCTCTCTTGATTGTCGGCTAAGATACATGGGATATAAATTCTTACGGTTGTAGTTTGGGCATTTCGAGCTCCTTAACAAGTGCAATATTTCCCTTCGCTACTCAATAATCAACTCCAAATATCGTTTAATATCGCATTAAAGTATTAAATGTACTAATGACACCACTAAAAAGTTTCTGTATTATATATACTGTGTCAGACAGGTATGCGCCATCAAATATCTGCAGAGAATTGAACTGAAAGTTTATAGAGAGAAGTTGTCAATCAAAATTATATTCTGTTATTGCTATAAAATGTCGTTGACGCAGAATGGTAGTTGTTGATTTTTTTCTGTGTGTGTAACGGAAGTATTCACATTGGTTAATTTAGTGTCCATCCTGCGATTTACTTAAAATCGTATGCTACATTTCAAGACTGCACATAACACGGAAATAAATGTGTGATCAGGGATAAGTTTGCGGTTTAGCTAGAATGACGCATAAATACCAGCAGATGAATTAAGATTTCTATGGTAAGTGAATATTCAAAAGTATTTTACTCAGTGATTTAGAAATAAACATTACGAACTCTGAGCACTATCGTGTCCCCCCAGCAACGTTAAACCATTCACTTCTCAGAAAATCATATAGTGATAATGTTTCAAACAGGCCTTGATTTTCTTGTTTCGTTGCTCCAGAGAGTTTACATTAAAATGTTCTTTGTACGTTTAAACTATGGACTGATCGTTCTAGTGAAATAAGATAAGAAATTATAATCGCTGGAACGCCGCACTTTTTAATGAAAGAAAGAAGTAGCACGGAGATTCATACGCCACGGAAAAGGAAATGTAGACTACATGAAATAAATCTAAAAAAAACACCCTATGTAAACGAATACTTAAAACATGAATTTTGCTTCCCACATCATTGCTGAACGTATGGCTTAGTGGCATATCGTAAAACTACATACATGCTGTTAATTTGAGAGTTAGCTCCGCTTCTCTAAATCCTAGACAACGTGGCAATATTAGCTACCTGTTATTCTGAGAAATTGTAAATGAAAAGAATAGTGAGAACTAAATTCAGATTCTAATTTATACATGGAAACATAAATAAACTTCACCTCTGTTTCTGTCTGGCAGTTTATAGTAAATCGATTGAAATAATTCAGCTACAGTATGGTTTTAAGATAAAACGTTAAATTGGAATGCACATGTTTAACCAACACAGAGGACAAGAACAGAATGAATGTTCTACAAATATGTTCCTGAGGATAACAGAAGTAAAGGGAAAAAAGCGGAAGATCAGAATTTTTTTTTTTCTTTTGAGAGTGTTTAGAGTCTACAAGCAAATGTATCAAACACAAGAAGAAGCGAAGGTGTTTGAAAAGCATTCGATGTGGTCTAGTTACAAAGGCCATTAAGAGCAGCAACACCGAAAAGAATTTGACACTTATGGAATACTTACGACAGACAAAATAATTGAAATAGCTCACTATTTAACATCGTTCGATTACGTTTCTTCTTACATTTGGAATTGGTATCATTCATCACTCTCTTCCTCTCTCTCTCGCTGTCTCTGTCTCCTTCACCATTTCTTTGGCGTCCTACCCCTGTCTGTATCCTACTACGGTTATTAATTCTACGTTTATTAATTCTGGAGTAAGATATCTGGGATGATCGAAGAACATAAAAGATAATCTAACGACGAACACTTGCTTTCTACATCATTTCAGAAAAAATCTAAGAGGAACTCGATTGAAAATGTGTGTATTCTGAGGATTATCAAATCTTAATACCCTACAAAAATCTTACGATATAAGAGGATTTGCTATTCCAACCATCGTCTTCGGCCAGTGACGTAGTGAACATGTGTTAGATGACGTGAACAATATGCCGACTCTAACGTTATATTCCTTGTCGATATTTAGAAACTTATACAAAAATGTTTCGATCAGGTGAATTTATTGAAATTTTTTGCTCTACAGACTATGATGCTATCAAGTCGAGCATCGCTAAATAGCTCTACGGCTTGTAATACATCTCCTCCCTCACTCTTTCTCTCCGACAGAAAGTCATTGCCTCTTTTTTTTCTTAAAATGTCTTCTTGTTGACTAGTTGGAACCACGGATCACATGTCATCTTCAGTTCCTCTTTTTTGTTTGCTGTTTCCAATATTTGCAGTAGTTCTTAATATTCTCTTCATATTGTCTTTTCCTTTCGTCTCTCCATGTTGTTCCGATTTTTTATTTCTTCTGCCCCGAATGTTGTCCTCGAAAAGGTATCCTTCTGTTATTTTCCATTCTTTCATGTCTTTTTTTTCTTTCTATTTCTTTTACTGTTTCTGAAATGCATGTTACTGTCAATTCCTTTTCCCTGAAATGCAGGCATATTTGTTTCATTGGTTTTGGGAACACTACCCGCACTAAAAGACCGTATGCAACCTATACAACTGAATAAAAAGCTATTTATTTTGCACTTCTGCAAGAAAATACAAGACGAATAGTCATTTGATACCGGCATTTTGGAAAGAAACAAGGAGAACAGAACGAAGGTGAGCAGACATAAAGATATCTCTCACTATTCTAACGCAGCGATTGTCTTTCGTTCTGATTTCTGTGTCACTACGGAGACCCAGCTCCCTGCCCTTCCCGCCCCATTTTAGTTAGAGCAGATCTTACAGTATAAAGGCGGGTCTGTTTACCACTCTGCTAGCCCTGAAACGAGATGGCAACTTTTTCCGTGAAACCGGTGCAGCATCCGCTTGCGGCGAAAGCTGCTCAGCTGATGGCACCATTACTGCTTTGCTCATGGGTTCCGGCGAATGCGAAGGGCCAGCTTTGATCCAAATGGCTCTGAGCACTATGGGACTTAACATCTGTGGTCATCAGTCCCCTAGAACGTAGAACTACTTAAACCTAACTAACCTACGGACATCACACACATCCATGCCCGAGGCAGGATTCGAACCTGCGACCGTAGCAGTCGCGAGGTTCCGGACTGAGCGCCTAAAACCGCTAGACCACCGCGGCCGGCCCAGCTTTGATCCCTATCAGTTCCATGGTAACAGACAGAAAGGCTTAGCCTGCTCTACAGAAACAGTTGCGGCTTTACCATTTCGTAGGATCTTCAATGCGTGTTGACCGCTCCTCAAGACTGAATGTGAACCAGTGTTGGGGGTTTCTAAAGTGCCAAAGTCAAAACAACATTCGGTGATATTAAAAGTAAAGGTGGTCACGTTGAGAATGCAATGGGAATTTCGCTATGAAACGCAGAAGAGAGAGTCTCTATGGGTGGTAAGATTTGTCTGTTGGAGTATTAGAAGAAGAAATTGGAATCGATAGAGATGACTTAGTTCATCCAGTATAGAGTTAGAAATTCAAAGGGCTCTAGAGAATTTGCAGTCAGAAAGTCAGAAATCCAAACAGTTCTGAAGATAACAAGAGCAGATACGTGCGAAAGCTACTGCATAATCAGCTTAACAACTCATGCACCTAAGCTGCTGACAAAACCAAAGAAGACGTTTGGGAAGGATTACTGAGGATCAGTTACATGACTGTAAGTTTAGCTTTATGAAGCGTAAAGCCACCAGACTGCCCTCGATCTCGTGATCGAGAATGTTGTTGTGGTACAATGTATCTACGAACAATTTTATGTAACTGTCGTATCACTAACTATGAAAATGTCGTGAAGTCGAAAGGCGTAAGGTTGTTGGAAAAATAAAAATGTGGTCAAGAAAAAAGAAAAGTTATTAAAAGTGCATCCAAATGGCCGCGTCCTCTCATAGCATTTTAAGCTGATCCGGTTGAGACGGTTGGCGATCCGTGACCATAATACTTGGGACATTCTGAATTGGGGAAGATTCGGAGACCATACTACAAACAAAGGGTTTGACAAGCACGAAGACAAGGAGGAGAAACTCTCATTTTGTGCGGACGGGCATTATCTTGCTGAAAGGTAAAACCGGGATTTCTTACAATGAAGGGCAACAAAACGGGGCGCACAACGTCGTTGACGTACCGCTGCTCTGCGTGTTGCAGATGGCAACCAAAGATGTCCTGTTATGAAGAGAAGTGGCACCCCCAGTCCGTCACTCCTGGTGACGGGCCATATGGCGGGCGGCAGTCAGGTTGTTATCTCCAGATGTCCGTGGCTTCGCCAGTCATCGGGGCTCATTCCGAAGTGGAACTCATGACTGATGATAGTTATACTTCAGTCAATGACATTCCAGGCCGGAAAAGTGACTGGAGACGCCCTGGCTGACCACCATTCGACCGGGCTACCACGAGTGATTGTCTGGGGTGCCACTTCTTTTCGTAACGGGTCCCCTTTGGATGCAATCGGCGGCACCCTTACAGCTCAGCAGTACGTCGACGATATCCAACACTCTGGTTTGTTGCCCTTCATTGTGAGCAATCCTGGAGTAACATTTCAGGAAGGTAATGCCGACTAGCTCATGCCGAGAGTCTTTGCTGCCTACCTTCCTGCTTACCAAACCCTATCTTGAACAGCGAGTTTGCTGGATCTCTGCCCAACTGAGAACGTTTGGAGTATTATGGAGAGGGCTCTCTAACCATCGCGGGATATCGACGATTCGATCCATCAGTTGGACAGAATTATACACGACGGCCCTCAGGACGACATCCAACAACTCTGTCAATCCATGCAAAACCAGAGGTGGACCAATGCGTTATTGGATATCTCAATTCGTGTAGCTCCTTCTCTTCAGTAAATCCAACAGTTGTTATGAAGCTGTAATCATTTGTTTGTCTGTGCATGGACAGCACTCAAACCGATTTCTATACCCTTTGGATAATTCCTTCGTAGTTTCCTTTGTTTTCCTTCGTGTTACTGGTATTTGAATTCCAGAATAAAATTTTCAAATGCTCTGATGATGAAGCAGTGCATTATTGCATTGCAGCCAGAATTGCAGATTATTTATTAATACAGATTATGGGAAATTTTTTACTTCGAATTGGGCAATTTCTAACAAAATTGTTTACCACCGTTGATATTCTAGTGCACCGACGATATTTGGTCTTAAACGTCGGAAGCTGGAAGTGAACTGCAGTAGCGCATGCCACAGGCAAGTGCACATGTTGTGCTTTACGAAACATAACACGACCTTGGCGATGTTGCGAGGTATGGCAACGTATGGACACGCTTGGCACAGCAGTACCCGACCAGTGGATGGCGTAAGGCTTTCCACACAGCGGCTGCCAAAGTAATTAGCATACGTGCCACAAGGTATATCAGAGGCCAAAACAGCACAGCTTGGAAGCCCATAAATACCTAGACATACTCCACGGCTCGTGGTCTTGCGGTAGCGTTCTCGCTTTTCGTGCAGGGGGTCCCGGGTTCGATTCCCGGCGGGGTCATGGATTTTCTCTGCCTCGAGATGACTGGATGTTGTGGGTCTTTCATCGTCATTTCATCCTTATTCACTCTCAAGTCGCCGTATTGGCGTCAAAGAACATGTGGAGCGGCGGCCGAACCGCCTCGCGAGGGTTCCTGGCCACCAATTCCATACGCTCATCATTATTACCTAGAAATATATACTGAAGTTTTTTTTTCTAGAATCGCAGCTCCGTCACCATGGGGCTGTGTCACTTTCTCGTCATATGGAATGCTGTTCGTGGTCCGCTGTTCGATTTTGCGTCAAGCCAGTGTGCCCTGAGACCGCATGTCCTGGAGATGCCTCCACAGTGGGCCAGCACCAGGCCTGGGAAGTAGATCACCGGCCATTGACTCAGGGGAAGTGTCTGGAGAGTACGAGGTTTGTCGCAGCTAGCCAAGGTCCCATGGACTTGGAGTCACCACTGACAGGAGCTGTTGCATCACGGTCTGCTGTCCGGCGGCTAACGCTCCACTGCATTGCGTAGCGACGCGCACTAGGCCACTGAATGGAGAAGCCAAGGTACCACTTCCTGTATAGTGAGCTACGCCCTAGTGCCGTAATATGGCATTTGAAATTACAAGCTGTTTAATTGTTGCCTTGCGGTGCCCACTCCCTCTCCCCCCCCCCCCCCCCAACCAATCTCCACCAGCCATATAGTAATATAATACTCAGATGACACTCTCCTACTGATAGACGGTAATGGCAATGACACACTAATGATCCATCAACAACTTAACAGCCTAAACCCTAAAAATGAAGTTCACAATGGACGTAGAACACAATCAAGCACTTCTGACAGCGTCAGCGTGTGAGCGATCTGTAGTATTACGAAAATTGAATAAATCTTCAACTGCCAAGGCCGAGAAAATCATTTATTCATACGGATGACCGCTTTCGGCAATGCTCTCTTGTCATTTAGGACCCTTGTTTACATCATTACATAACCTCTTCCTTCAATGTGGTCAGTGGTGCTATACAATTTATATTCACGTTGGTATCGTGAGCTATACTAAAAGTCCGAGCAATAACATGTGTGTACATAGCGGTTATTTTAAAATTTACATACTGACTTCTAATGAAGATCATGCTACCAGAAGGGACATACATTGCATGGCATCACTTACTGTACTGAAGGAGGACGTCATGCAGTTATGTAAACATAGATTGGAAGGTTGCGACAGAGAATTCCCGAAACTGGTTATCTTACGAATAAATTATTTTACAGTCCTTGGCAGTTGAAAATTTATTCAGTGTTCAGAACATAACAAGTCAATGAACTTTGTAGATTGAACAATAAATAACAGTACCACCGATTTCAAATATATAGTAAACCCACTGCAACAGGCCAAGAAAATGCACTCCTGTCACCCAAATTCGAATAAATGTGCCTTCTTCATATCAATGAATAATAGAATCACAAATCTATTACTTGTCACTGAAGCACTACAAAAGCACATTCGAATATTAGAATACATAGTGCAGAAGAAAGCTTGCAAACCCCACAGTAGTACACACAGCCAAATCACATGGCTACATAGAGAAATAAGGTCCCACAAAAAAGTGTCCTTACAGTATGTCGCAGCACCATATATGGCCAAATTTCAAGAAATCTAAACTACCTTCTTAAAAGACGAAAGTGAAACTAGCATTTGTCAACAATAACAATTTGAAATGAAAATTCTGTCGAAATTCTGTCACCTATTTTCTTAAATTAAGGAATTTGTAAAATCTCCGGCAACGAATGCAGAAAATTCTACATCGAATAAAGATTTAGAAATTTGAGAATAAATTTCAAGAAACACACCTATCACTGTGAGAGTAATCAATCTACATTTTATATGATACAGAGCAGAAAAATCGAAAATGCAGTAAAAATTCCACTTAAGGTACGAAAAGAAATACAACGAGTATCCTGGAGGAGCTGGAAACTTACACCCACACAGATGCACACCGAAATGAAATTTTTAATGCACAAACAAGATTAAAACTTAATATCACCTAGAAATCTTTACTGACATTCTAAAGGAAAAAGAATAAATTCCCAACACTTCACGAGATAGAGAACAAAGAATATTCAACACAAATATCTTTGTACGATAAATAAAAATCATAGTTCTACAACTTTCGTAATGTACTTATTATCGCTGGTTTTCTGTGAATAAAATTCATTGTAAACATGTAGCATCACTGGAGAAGGCTGTCAAACAAAGCAGTTAATAAAACTGATCACAACCAATAATTATCAACAGCACAAAACTGAGAGAAAAGCAAAAATGCGCTCCAGTGTCCAATGCTGTAACATACGTGGTAACGCCTGAGATATAAAGCAAACAACTACTAACCTATATGTAATCCGTATGCTTCTATATTGCATTATATTGAAACATAAACTAGCCAACCATTAACGAAGGCTTTTGCCATATACTTTTGTAGCATAACATATTGTGGCATATATTGTAAAACAAACAAGTTTAAACATATACGTAGACAGTACATTTCTATCGAATCATATCAAAAAAACTTCTAGCATTACTGCTGAATCACTTGAAAATGCCAAAACCGCCAAAAAAATTCCTACCGATTTAAGTATAACAAGTTAATATAGCGTCAGTTGCAGCAAAATATTTTAAGAACAGATGCAATTTGTCATCCACAAGTCTCATTGGATTCTAGTGGCATGCTTTTCTGAAACCAACTACAGTGAACACTGGAAGTATAATTAAAAAACGTCTTCAGTCACAAATTTTCGTTTTTTATTAACTACACGATGCATTTCATGTTTTAATTCATACTCGCAGGGTACTGAATACAGTCACGTTTGCAGCTGCAAAATGAGGATAAAATTAAATACAATGATCACCTTCCCTCTAACTAACGCACTAGTGAATCCCAGTGAAAGAGTATGCGTTGCAACTGGCAGGCGTAGCTTTACATTTTATGCATTACTCGTTGTTCATTGTTCATTGTTATTGTGAGATCACGGCTTGTGGGAAAAAGCATCCGCAATAGATACAGTATGTAACTCATTCAAGGAGAATAAAATCAACTTATTTTGCACACCTACTACAACATAAACTTGAGAACAATCCAGTTGCTACAGACACATGGACGTAAACAAGAAGAACCGAACAAAAACGAACAGATACAAAAACATTCGTCATTATTTTCATTTACTTATTGTCTGTACTCTTCTGATAGGTGTCGTCACAAACGTCTTCTCATTCATTCTGTAGAGGTGTCCAAAGAAAAGTCATCTTAGCCTTGCCGTTACTTCAGACATTTCCGGTATACGTTCGCGGCTCTCCTCATTACTTCTCATTTTCCAAACATCTGTAGTTTGTATTTCATCTATTACTTTTTTCTGATAAGCCGTCAAGCGTCTCTTAATCTGTCCAGCTTATAGTTCATCATTAAACGTCCACATGCTCACAAACATTCTGACCTCATCGCTGTCCTACAGTGTTCCAGTTTTATTTTTTCTAAATATGCACTTAATCTTGTAGATATTTTTTCTCAAATTATTTCTGTTTATTTAATTGCCAGCCATTTTTTTCTATTCGCCCTGCTGCATCATTTCTCGAAGATATTCAAATTTACTAACCCTCTTGGCTAACTTACTTATAATTAACCGATGAGTTTTACATCCAAAAGTGAGTTGCCTAACTCGCCTAGTACTGACGATATAATATATACAGGACGAAGGCAGGGATATTTCAATAAAATATGATGTAAGCCGTAACGGATACCACGAAACAGAGCACGAGAAGATAATTTCGCAAACATATTATGTAGTTTAAGTGTCGACTACGATACGCAGTTAGGAATTCATTAATATGTCAGTAATAAAGCAAAACTTTCATAGTAAGAAGAAATTTCACTACTAATACAAAAAGAAATGAGTCAAGTAAATTACAAAAGACCAGCTCTAGTGGATATTCTTAGTAATGATAAAACACTGAAAAAGAGATGCATTATTACAATACTCCTCGAAACAGAAGAGACAGTGTCTCTTTCCAATACGCATCAGAAATTTAAAAGTATAATTATTTCTAATGGTAACCAGCAAGGCTACAAAGAAAGTGATTCCCAAAACCGCACCAAGACTTGACGTCATAGCAGCTACTACCATTACACCGAGACCGTTTTTAGTGTTCTTCATATTTCACTATTTCTCTCGGTATCATCTGTTTGCTTGTCCTAGTAACAGGCGAAAACAGTGTGAACTTGGAATTATGAATACATTGTTCTTTCGAATATACACTCCTGGAAATAGAAAAAATAACACATTGACACCGGTGTGTCAGACCCACCATACTTGCTCCGGACACTGCGAGAGGGCTGTACAAGCAATGATCACACGCACGGCACAGCGGACACACCAGGAACCGCGGTGTTGGCCGTCGAATGGCGCTCGCTGCGCAGCATTTGTGCACCGCCGCCGCAGTGTCAGCCAGTTTGCCGTGGCATACGGAGCTCCATCGCAGTCTTTAACACTGGTAGCATGCCGTGACAGCGTGGACGTGAACCGTATGTGCAGTTGACGGACTTTGAGCGAGGGCGTATAGTGGGCATGCGGTAGGCCGGGTGGACGTACCGCCGAATTGCTCAACACGTGGGGCGTGAGGTCTCCACAGTACATCGATGTTGTCGCCAGTGGTCGGCGGAAGGTGCACGTGCCCGTCGACCTGGGACCGGACCGCAGCGACGCACGGATGCACGCCAAGACCGTAGGATCCTACGCAGTGCCGTAGGGGACCGCACCGCCACTTCCCAGCAAATTAGGGACACTGTTGCACCTGGGGTATCGGCGAGGACCATTCGCAACCGTCTCCATGAAGCTGGGCTACGGTCCCGCACACCGTTAGGCCGTCTTCCGCTCACGCCCCAACATCGTGCAGCCCGCCTCCAGTGGTGTCGCGACAGGCGTGAATGGAGGGACGAATGGAGACGTGTCGTCTTCAGCGATGAGAGTCGCTTCTGTCTTGGTGCCAATGATGGTCGTATGCGTGTTTGGCGCCGTGCAGGTGAGCGCCACAATCAGGACTGAATACGACCGAGGTACACAGGGCCAACACCCGGCATCATGGTGTGAGGAGCGATCTCCTACACTGGCCGTACACCTCTGGTGATCGTCGAGGGGACACTGAATAGTGCACGGTACATCCAAACCGTCATCGAACCCATCGTTCTACCATTCCTAGACCGGCAAGGGAACTTGCTGTTCCAACAGGACAATGCACGTCCGCATGTATCCCGTGCCACCCAACGTGCTCTAGAAGGTGTAAGTCAACTACTCTGGCTAGCAAGATCTCCGGATCTGTCCCCCATTGAGCATGTTTGGGACTGCATGAAGCGTCGTCTCACGCGGTCTGCACGTCCGGCACGAACGTTGGTCCATCTGAGGCGCCAGGTGGAAATGGTATGGCAATCCGTTCCACAGGGCTACATCCAGCATCTCTACGATCGTCTCCATGGGAGAATAGCAGCCTGCATTGCTGCGAAAGGTGGATATACACTGTACTAGTGCGACATTGTGCATGCTCTGTTGCCTGTGTCTATGTGCCTGTGGTTCTGTCAGTGTGATCATGTGATGTATCTGACCCCAGGAATGTGTCAATAAAGTTTCCCCTTCCTGGGACAATGAATTCACGGTGTTCTTATTTCAGTTTCCAGGAGTGTATTTGTGTATTACAGTGATGTTTAACCATTAATCCTTTGATTTATTTCGATACCTTACTTTGTAGGGTATCGGTTTTTGCAGATTTAGACGCTATCGCTTTATGGCTGTTTTTATGTATATCGGCGTTTAATGTTCGGTTAAATACGTCAAGCGCTTTTTACGGTTCAGCGTTTCATTTGTGTCACTGTTTCTGGCTATGTACAGCCTTTTGGCTTCTTTTTGTTGCTATTGGTTTCTAGTTTATTGCATTTTATAGGCTTTTTCGTTCAGCAACATAGGAATAGTAATATTTTTAGTGCCACATTTTGATAGTTCTCTTTATTTTTGTCTGAGTGTACTGGTAGAGCCTTTTGGCTGTCCGTATTGGTATCGGTTTTTTAGTTTTCTGTATTGCTGTAATTTTTTTCAGTTGGGCTCCACGCGTCAAGAGATAAACCCGATACCGTTTTTAGTGTTCTTGATTTTTCACTATTTCTCTCGGTGTCATCTGTTTGCTTTTTCCACTTGAGTTACACCTCGCTTGCCCATGGCTTCTGCTAACAAATGGCACCCAATAAAAGCCATATCATACCGTGCGGATTTGTAAGCCAAGTAGCAGATGTGAATCAAGCAGTCACTTTGAACATTTAGCGAGCCCAGACATTTGCCTGCAGAGTAACAGCGACCGTTATAAACTAAAATTGCAGAGTCACCACAAGTCTCATGTAACGCTTTGGTTGAGTGAAACGTGCAAAATAAAGAAAAATTTACACGTGCCATGTCGCGGTTATACAGTTTTAATTTACTCTGAACATTGACTGATCGAAGCCAACCATGGAGATGTAGGTGAGACTTAGTTGAATAGGAAGAGTAGTACCACAGTGAGAAGACCCAATATTCAACTTAATACTTTTCGATGTTCTTGCATGCAAGATTTACAAGGCAATACAAAACAAATATTGAACACTGAAACCAGGAAGGAAAGAAAGTGCTCATGTTCAACATGAAACCGACCGGGGTCGGGCGCAGTGGTTAGCACATTGGACCTGCATTCGGAGGAAAACGGTACGAACCCGCACCCGGCCATCCTGATTTAGGTTTTCCGTTATTTCGCGATATCGCTCCAGGAAAATGCCGGGATGGTTCCTTTGAAAGGGCACGGCCAATTTCCTTCCCCATACTTGACACAATCCTAGGTTGTAATGACCTCGATGTCGACGGGACTATAGCTCAGTTTTCCTTCCATCCTCCCTTCAACAACTCGCTTCAAAACAGAAAAATGAATTAATAGACAGTATGACAGAACAGTAACTACATAGGGGCTAGTATAGTACTGTACACAGTATTACTATCATTGGTGTTATTACTACTACTACTATCGTCCAGTTTCTGCTAGATCATAAGTAAGGAGTGCAGCAATCAAGTGATTTCCGAACAGTACGTACAGTACACACATTTTAATTGGGTTTATTATAAATGGGGCTGCACTGTGCAGGTCAAGAAAGTGACGCAGTGGAGAGGAGTAATGCAGGGGAAGCATGTTTTGCAATAAGTGTGTGCCCTCACTGTGCATAGTTATATTTCTTATCTGAGAAAGCGTATGAGTGTAATATTTGCTAAGCAACACGAAATCCTTCGTCATTCAAACTAGCACATAACCACCCCCCCCCCACCCCCCACCCCCAGGCCCACACACCCATACACACCAACTAAATATCATTCATCTTTCACCACTCTAAAAATAAAGTGGTCCAATGAAAGTCTATCATTCTACAGTTTAGTTAAGTGCTAAAGTTATCGATAATGTAAGAGAGGACGGGGAGGGAGGGGGGGGGGGGGGGGAGGCAACAGATGGCAGACCGGTGAGCCACCTAACGTAACATTGCATTCAGGGGTAATAGTCTAAGTAAAATTGGGAACGTCTGCACTAGATTGTAACATCTCTTCGGTTGGGCGGTTGTCCACGAGATACTTCGTGGTGGAGAGGGACGTTAGGGTTGTCTGCTCCAGGACACCGACAAATGGAAGGGTAAGTGGATCCTAGTTAAAAACTCAATCCCAGGAAGAGAACAACAGACCGTCAGGTTAGCACCTGGTTCCTATTCACACCCCATGCGACCGTTCCTACAGAAAACTATGTGCCTTACCGGCGATTTCGGAGGAAACTATCCAGATCTGTTAGGTTGCCACTGCCTGGCTGGTCCTAACCGCCAATTACCTCTCAGCAGTGTATCCCTGCGCTCCTGGAGCCCTCTTTCGATCAGATGAGCATTTCTAGGCGGCCACCGGCATCTTGTCCCATCTACAATATTGCAATATTGTCTGAAAATTAACCAGGCGAATAGTTACTCCTATACAATGGGAATAATCGTAAGTAGTTTCCATTCCAAGCTCTTCTCGGCGACACATGGAAAATCGGGGGCCAGTATTTTGTATTTTAGTTTATATCTTAACTCCTTAATGAAATGAACGCAGTATTACATACTGCGGTTTTCCTTCTTTTTTGTATGTGTCTGTACCGGCGTTTCAAGTTGACCTGTGTAGGTGAAATGATGCTTTCGATAAAACATTTCGGTAGCTTTTGCGATTTTTCTTTGTGTATTGGTATCGCTTTCTTGCTCTTCGTCCTGTCACCTGCATTTGGCTTTCGTGAATTGGGATCGGTCTTTTAACTTGACTTATACGAGTCAAGCGGTGCTTTAGGTACCAGTCATAGTTGGTTCACGCTGATTTATATTTTTTTTTTTTTTTGGAACAAAGTATTGTACCGCGTTTACCCTCTTTGTTTCGTTTTGTATTTAATTTTGCTCTTCTTAAGTTACATTTTATTTTGTCCGTGCATAAAACTCTAAATTTCTGGTAGTTGCCCAGTTAGCTTGAATATTCATTATTAAGATTTTGCACGATTCTGAATTTTATGTTAACACTTAAGCGACGGGGAACGGGCAATTTCATTGGTCTCCATTCTGAAATAACGTTTGTATTGAGCTTTGTGGCTGTTATGATGTCATTCTAGTAAGTATCGAGGCCCATGAGAAAGACAGGAGGCGGCGAGTACGTCACGAAGTTAGGCCGAGTTCGTTCGCTCGCTCAACTCAACACAAAAACCGCGTTTCTACACCTTTTAACTAATAACTGCGTATATAAGTACAAACGAGAATTGCATCTTCTACTGGAAGCCAGTATTATGGAATTTTACTGTTATTTGTCCTACAATGTTAGAAATTGCATGGGCCTAGTAATGATTTGTCACAGCTGAACAGCTGTACAACAAAATTAAAATCATGTCAAAATCGTTATCAGTTTCATAAGGCACAACACCTTGTATGAAATGAGGACACAGAGGAGACTAAATGCTACAAACAAGCCGTTATACCATTTATACGTATAATTTGGACATGTCCGAAAGATCAGACACCATATCCATGTAAGTAGATAGTTCTTGCTATACCGGCCATGACCTTCCTCTTGTGTGCGGATGCACACATAGTACCCGAACTCCTACGGGACTTGGTAAGAATGTCTTCCACAAGTATTGAGCGTGTTGTGTAGGGACACTACGAATGTAGTGTATGGACATATAAGGTGAGATTGTGAGTCTCGCAGGAGGCGTGGGCGAGATAGTCCGTGCAGTCGCACTATCCTCTGTGCCCTCGGTGGCTCAGATGGATAGCCGGCTCGGTGGCTCAGATGGATAGCCGGCACGGTAGCTCAGCGTATTCGGTCAGAGGGTTAGCTGCCCTCTGTAATAAAAAACTGAGTCAACGGGTGAACACTGAACTTGGACGCGTGTAATGGGTCATCCGCATCGAACAAATGCTACGAACAATATTGAACAAAATGAGTTTAAACAAATGGGTAGGGCATCTGCCATGTAAGCAGGAGATCCCGGGCTCGAGTCCCAGTCCGTACACATTTTCACCTATTCCCGTTGATATATATCACCGCCCGTCAGCTACTTAAGGTATTAATATATAACTCTAATTTTTATACCATTTATGTCGAGAAAGGATTTTAAATTTTGTTGTTCAAGTACTAATCAGTAAGACTTTATTATAGCAGATTCCAGCAGAAGACTCAATTCTCGTAAGTACGTACACATCCAGTTGCCAGTTAACAGGTTTAGAAATGCATTTATCCATCTGAGTTAAGCGACCGAGCGAGCTCTGGCCTACCCTGGTGACGTACGCGCATCGTCCTGTCTTTCTCGTGGGCCACGAGTAAGTACAGTATAGTATCGAAGGCTCTGGTATATTCACAACTGCTACGTCAGTAGCTTCAGAGCTACAGGCATTTGATTTCTCTCAGAGAAACTCTTAATCTGACTACTATTTCGGAAGCTGTAGCCCGCTAGAATACTGCTCTCCAGCTCTGCTCATAACTGAGCGAGGTGGCGCAGTGGTTAGCACACTGGACTCGCATTCGCCCGAGTGTGGCCCTCCTAATTTGGGTTTTCCGTGACTTCCCTAAATCGCTTCAGGCAAATGCCGGGATGGTTACTGTGAAGAGGCACGGCCAGCTTCATTCCCTATCCTTCGCTAATCCAATGGGACCGATGATGTCACTGTTTGGTCCTCTCCCCCCAATCAACCAACCAACTCTACTCATAATCATTTTCCTGAAAGGTCGTCGAACTGCCTGCAAAGAGAATTCTTGGGATAACAGTTAAAGCTGCCAGAAGTAAACTCCTCACACAGAAATAATCACCTCGCTTTCCGTGGACGAATTGCTGTTCATTTCTATGTATTAATCCTTAGAAGTCTTCAAAATAAAACCTTTTCTTTCGAATCCACAACGTAGCACACAGCTGCCAACAAAAAGGAATATTGCGTTTGAGCTAAATCACAACACCTATCTCTAGAAATCACATCTTCCGGAAAAACCACTTTCACTTGTGAATTTCAGCACCCCTCGATCAGCCGGTCTACGATTTTAAGGAACTGTTATTGAATCCTCGGTATCTAAGTGTGCAGCAAGTCCACGAAATGATTTAAACCTGAGTCTTTCAGCCAGTCTGGTCTCGTGTGGTAGCGATGCTGCTACCACTTTAATCCTAAAAATAAATATTTACCTTGAAGTCCTGGAAAACTCTTTGATACTTAGACGATTCTTGACTGTCTGGAAGAAGTACTCTTCGACCGATAGAAAGTTTTCTCATCCTTGCTATTCCTTTGTTAGCGAAATAACCCGATCTGCTAATGGTTACTGACTAAGGAATAAACCTTCTGTGCGTAAAACAGATGAATTTTTTTGTAGAAATCCACCGATCGGCTGTCTCAAGTGACTGATAGAAAGGATATCTTCCTACAGTAGCGGTTTTATCTATCATACTTCATGTCACTAAAGCTACTAACCAAACTAATCTACAAGGGCCTGCTGGAAAGTAATGCCTCCGAATGTGTTATGTGAATTTCTTAAAGCTTGGCTTATTTAAAAAGCGAAACTCTATTAATAGTCCACATCTTTATTGTCTGTGTGCACGTATTTATTTCTCAAACATAGGTACTACGCTGCCGACGACCACATTCCTCCCATAGAGAGGCCATTTGTTGATACCGCGACACTTCTACTTGCACCGCTTCATCACTGTCAAAGTGAACTCGTCGAAGGCATTCTTTAATTTTTGGAAACGGACTAAAAGCGGATGGGATCCAGTCGGGGTGGTATGGAGGATAAATGGTAACATTGCACCAAAGGTGCCGGGTTCCTCCATATGTCGGGACGAAATCTTAAAACTCGAAACTGGATTACAGCACGGTGTTTCTCACCCATCGACATACACTCATGTGACAAATGTCATTGGATACCTCCTAATATCGTGTCGGACCTCATTTTGCCCAGCTTAGTGCAGCAACGCGACGTGACATGGACTCAATACATCACTAGAAATCTCCTGCAGAAATGTAAACCAATGCTGCCTCTATATCCGCCCATAATTGCGGAAGTGTTGCCACTGCACGATTTTGTACACGAACTGACCTCTCGATTACGACCCATAAATGTTCGATGCGTTTCATGTTGGACGTTCTGGATCGCGAAACCATTCACTCAAATTCACATAATTGTGGACAGGTGACGTGGCGCGTTGTCATCCCTAAAAATTTAGTGGTTTTATGGGAAGATGAAGTTTATGAATGGCAGAAAATGGTCTCTAAGTAGCCGAACATAACTATTTTCAGTGAATGGACGGTTCAGTTCGACACACACTATTAGGGAGCCAGCAGAAGCTTGCACAGTGCCTCGTTGACAACATGGGCCCATGACTTCGTGAGGTCTGAGCCACATTCGAATCCTAACATCTGCTATTGCCAGCTGAAATCTTGATTGATGAGTCTACGGTTTTTCAATCGCCTAGGGTCCAACCGATATGGTTACGAGCGAAGGAAAGGCGATGCAAGCGATGTCGTGCTGTTGGCACTCACGTCAATAGTCTGCTGCCATAGACGACCGTAGTCGTGATTTCTGCGGTTAGTTCACTCAGTGTTTCTGTTTGTTAGCACTGACAACGCAAACGCCGCTGGTCTCGGTCGTTAAATAAAAGCCGTCGGTGATAAGTTGTTGGGGGGGGGGGGGAGGAGGTAATGCCTGAAATGTGGTATTCTCAACACAGTGTTGATATTCTAATTGTCGGAATACTGTATTCCCTAACGATTTGCGGAATGGAACATTACATGCATCCGGCTACAACTTCCACTCCATGTACAGAACCTATTAATTCCCGTTGTGCGGCCATAATCACGCTGGACACCGTTTTACATGACTCATCTTAGCACAAATGTCAGCTATACCGATGCAATGCCCTTCGATATCTTGTGAACGTGATACTACCTATGTCTTTACTTGTGCATATCGCAATCCCAGACTTCCGTCACCTTTGTGTAATTAGGTTACACACCACCATGTTACATGCTACAATTCTCAGATCTCCCGCGGCAAAAGCCTGTAAATATGTACGCACGAAGTGTAAAGATATAAAACGTTAATCACGTTCGTTTATTTTCAAAAGCTTGGAAAGTTTTCTCATAAGAAATTCTGAGGTAATACTTTTCAGTACGCACTAGTATTTACACTCTGACCATTAAATTGCCACACCATGAAGAAATGCAGATGATACAGGGGTATTCATTGGACAAATATATTATACTAGAACAGACACGTGATTACATTTTTACGCAATTTGGTTGCATAGATCCTGAGAAATAAGTACTCAGAACAACCAACTCTGGCCGTAATAACGGCCTTGATACGCCTGGACATTGAGTCAAACGAATGTCGTGTACAGGTACAACTGCCCATGCAGCTTCAACAGGATACCACAGTTCATAAAGAGTGCTGACTGGCGTGTTGTGACGAGCTAGTTGCTCGGCAACCATTGACCAGACGTTTTCAATTGGTGAGGGATCTGGAGAATGTGCTGGCCAGGGCGGCAGTCGAACATTTTCTGTATCCAGAAAGGCCCGTACAGGACCTGCAACATGCGGTCGTGCATTATCCTGCTGAAATGTAGGGTTTCAAAGGGTCCAATGAAGGTTAGAGCCACGGGTCGTAACACATCTGAAATGTAACGTCCACGCCGGCCGATGTGGCCGAGCTGTTGTAGGCGCTTCAGTCTGGAACCGCGCGGCCACGACGGTCGCAGGTTCGAATCCTGCTTCGGGCATGGGTTTCTGTGATGTCCTTAGGTTAGTTAGATTTAAGTAGTTCTAAGTTCTAGGGTACTGATGACCTCCGACGTTATGTCCCATAGTGCTGAGAGCCATTTGCAACGTCCACTGTTCAAAGAGCCGTCAATGAGAACAAGAAGTGACCGAGACGTGTAACCAATGGCACCCCATACGCCGAGCGATACGCCAGTATGGCGGTAACGAATACACTCTTCAGATGTGCGTTCACCGCGATGTGCCAAACACGGATGCGACCATCATGATGCTGTGAACAGAACCTGGATTCATCCGAAAAAATGACATTTTCCCATTCGTGCACCCAGGTTCGTCGTTGAGTACACCATCGCAGGCGCTCGAGTCTGTGATGCAGCGTGAAGGGTAACCGCAGCCATGGTCTCCGAGCTGACAGTCCATGCTGCTGCAAACGTCGTCGAACTCTTCGTGCAGATGGTTGTTGTCTTGCAAACGTCCCCATCTGTTGACTCAGGGATCGAGACGTGGCTGTACGATCCGTTACAGCCATGCGGATAAGATGCCTGTCTTCTCGACTGCTAGTGATACGAGGCCGTTGGGATCCAGCACGGCATTCTGTATTAGCCTCCTGAACCCACCGATTCCATATTCTGCTAACAGTCATTGGATCTCGACCAATGCGAGCAGCAATTTCGCGATACGATAAACCGCAATCGCGATAGGCTACAATCCGACCTTTATCAAAGTCGGAAACCTGATGGTACGCATTTCTCCTCCTTACACGGGGCATCACCAGCAACGCCGGTCTACTGCTACTTGTCTATGAGAACTCGGTTGGAAACTTTCCTCATGTCAGCACGTTGTAGGTGTCACCGCCGGCGCCATCCTTGTGTGAATGCTCTGAAAAGCTTATCATTTGCATATCACAGCATCTTCTTCCTGTCGGTTAAATTTCGAGTCTGTAGCACGCCATCTTCTTGGTGTGGCAATTTTAATGGCCAGTAGTGTATTTTAGTGAGCGCCATTGATAATTTTAAGTTTGTTGTGATACGCGGGATATGTTGGCCAACAGATGAGGAGAAACAGCGACATTACACATCGAACAGGATGATCCTCAGTGACAGACTGTTACATTTCCACATATTATATAAACGAAAATTTTAGTTGCTGTATGAACAACGAGTAAGAGCAAGCTCTCTCTTTCATTGTTTTATCATAAGGCACGGCGTACATAACAGATTATTCGCTCAGACTGCTTCCAATGTAATCCGTAATGGGTGCAACACTTCCACTCTAGCAGCCTACAACGTCGGTAGAAATGGCATTACATTTTACGGTCTCCGTAGAGCTGCGTAGCAGCAGCGCTAAAATCATTTACGCCTTATGAATCGCGAGAGAGCGAGTGCAGTAAAAAGCCGTGGTCGTTAATTTTAATAACGCCGCTCTGCCGGCGTCACCACAGCTGCCCGAAAAAGAAAGAAGTGGCGTGGAGTTAATTTGATGCCACTGCGCTTGATTAGGGAGCAAGAAGGCATCTGCGGTCACCTGCTTTCATAAAGAGAATCCACCGAGCTGCTCAGTGAGGTCACGGTTAATTAGAAAAATTGTCGCACACCAAACGGCAAAACAGCTTCTGAGGTCTTGGACAGCTATGCGCTCAGAAACTGGAGCCAAAGCAATGTAGGGTGTATTATGGGCGCAGAAAAAGATATGGGGAATATTGTAACGGACAACTTACGGGTAAGTAGAAATTACACTGCTCACTGTTAAAATTGCAACACCACTGTCTGTTAAGTTCAAATGCTTCAAATGGCTCTGAACACTACGTGACTTAACATCTGAAGTCATCAGTCCCCTAGACTTAGAACTACATAAACCTAACTAACCTAAGGACATCACAGACATCCATGACCGAGGCAGGATTCGAACCTGCGACCGTCGTGGTCGCGCGGTTCCAGACTGAAGTGCCTAGAACCGCTCGGCCACAGCGGCCGGCGTCTATTAAGTAAGAACATTTGCCAGACGAATCAGTAAAAACATATACTTCGCAACAAACTAATTCGTACACATACGTCATATATAAAGAAAAGAAAACTACAATTATACATAATAATACGTTCAGTCACAAGCTGTGACGACAATCACTTGGCATCTCCGAAGCATACTTGAAACTACGTTTTCCGCGTATTCACATGGAAGAGACGTCCAAATGTGTCGAATCTGCATTGACAGCTGTTTCGAAGTGAAGAACGTTCTTTTCGCAACTTAGTTTTGATGTAATATCATACATGTTCAATGGTGTTAGTATCAGGCGACTGTGAGTGCCAATCCGGAATCTGCACAGCTTTCCCCGTTTTCCAGTCGCTCCAAATCCTGCTATGGTACTTCGGATCATTTGTAACACAAAAAATACAGATAAAATATTTTCGCACCATGCAAAAATTTTTCCCGTTAATATCCGTTGATATCTTCCACTGTTCAGCTAATTCTGACTCTGTAAGCTTTGTTACTGAAAAAATATTTAATATGTAATGGATGTAATAGTGTATTTACTTCTGACTGTATATAACTGATTGTAATTTTAATGTAAATACTGTGAATTACTGGATAACAGACAAGGGAAATTTACTTTAATTTATCGACAGTAGAAGCTGTTTCGTTGTTTATCTATGGGCGTGGAGAGCCTGTCGAGGGGAAGCAGAGCAGCTTGAACGCTGAAGAAGTGCGAAAGTGTTTGTTATCCAGCGAGTATTGAGAGCAGGGCTTGAGTGGACAGGCGGAGGAATCTGCAATTCTAACTATTGCCTGTCCCATAATTATCCGTGGCTCTGGAGAATACTCGTGGTGCTCAATCAGCAGCAGAAACAGTAGCAGCTCATCACTGTTGTCGGCTACATTCTTCGTCGTCCGGCCAGCGACAACATCGTGAGATCGTTGAGTGACAAAATATAAGTAAAATGGTACAGGCATTCCCCAGTGGTATTCCTTTCACAATTTTCGACTAACTGTCATGAATAATGAGCTGAAATAGTCAAAATTTGAAGGGCATCTGTGTTGTCATTGACCTTTTCATTTTCGACGATTACTTTCAGCGAAACTGATCACGAAAGATACAACACAAAGTAAGAGTGCACAGTTTCATTTATTCTGTATTTATCGCGGCGACTGACATCTGCTGGCTTGGTATGCGTTCTACTGTTCTTATACTAAAAGTAAAATAGCCTGCTCATTTGTTTAGAGAGAATTCAATTCGGCCATTGAATAATCAAAACTAAATTGCTTGCCAGTTTATAAATTTTCCATTATGTGTGATTCATTTATTTTGTAGCGAACTGTTGTGATGTGGAAAAGCGTGACAACCTTATGTTGCCACGCCAGAGTTTATTTGCTTAGCTTTTTTTTACCATTATCTTTCTTAGAATTTTCGATATTCATTGCCCTAGTAACAGGTGACCTTTGGGGTATCCTTGATTTGCTAATCAGTATGTCCTTTGCATTAAATATTGCGTGGTACCTTTGCCGCCTGTGACACACACTATTAGGGAGCCAGCCGATTCAGTATTATTGTCAGTATTTCTATTTGGTTTAGAATACACTCCTGGAAATTGAAATAAGAACACCGTGAATTCATTGTCCCAGGAAGGGGAAACTTTATTGACACATTCCTGGGGTTAGATACATCACATGATCACACTGACAGAACCACAGGCACATAGACACAGGCAACAGAGCATGCACAATGTCGGCACTAGTACAGTGTATACCCACCTTTCGCAGGAATGCAGGCTGCTATTCTCCCACGGAGACGATCGTAGAGACGCTGGATGTAGTCCTGTGGAACGGCTTGCAATGCCATTTTCACCTGGCACCTCAGTTGGACCAGCGTTCGTGCTGGACGTGCAGACCGCGTGAGACGACGCTTCATCTAGTCCCAAACATGCTCAATGGGGGACAGATCCGGAGATCTTGCTGGCCAGGGTAGTTGACTTACACCTTCTACAGTAAGTTGGGTGGCACGGGATACATGCGGACGTCCATTGTCCTGTTGGAACAGCAAGTTCCCTTGCCGGTCTAGGAATGGTAGAACGATGGGTTCGATGACGGTTTGGATGTACCGTGCACTATTCATTGTCCCCTCGACGATCACCAGAGGTTTACGGCCAGTGTAGGAGATCGCTCCCCACACCATGATGCCGGGTGTTGGCCCTGTGTGCCTCGGTCGTATGCAGTCCTGTTTGTGGCGCTCACCTGCACGGCACCAAACACGCATACGACCATCATTGGCACCAAGGCAGAAGCGATTCTCATCGCTGAAGACGACACGTCTCCATTCGTCCCTCCATTCACGCCTGTAGCGACACCACTGGAGGCGGGCTGCACGATGTTGGGGCGTGAGGGAAGACGGCCTAACGGTGTGCGGGACCCTAGCCCAGCTTTATGGAGACGGTTGCGAATGGTCCTCGCCGATACCCCAGGAGCAACAGTGTCCCTAATTTGCTGGGAAGTGGCGGTGCGGTCCCCTACGGCACTGAGTAGTATCATATGGTCTTGGCGTGCATCCGTGCGTCGCTGCGGTCCGGTCCCAGGTGGACGGGCACGTGCACCTTCCGCCGACCACTGGCGACAACATCGATGTACTGTGGAGACCTCACGCCCCACGTGTTGAGCAATTCGGCGGTATGTCCACCCGGTCTCCCGCATGCCCACTATACGCCCTCGCTCAAAGTCCGTCAACTGGACATACGGTTCACGTCCACGCTGTCGCGGCATGCTACCATTCGACGGCTAACACCGCGGTTCCTGGTGTGTCCGCTGTGCCGTGCGTGTGATCATTGCTTGTACAGCCCTCTCGTAGTGTCCGGAGCAAGTATGGTGGGTCCGACACACCGGTGTCAATGTGTTCTTTTTTCCATTTCCAGGAGTGTAGATTCTTCCTTGAGAAAGGTCTGCTGTACCCTTTACTCCTGCTAAGCGCTGTAATTTTCCTTCGGTAACGATGGCCTTACGCACCGTCAAATTTCACTAGGCACACGCAATTGTATCGCAATCCAGTCGGCCGATAACTAATGTGGAGGCTATACACAGTACTCCTGCTGTATCCAGTCTTCATTTTCGTTGATGAACAAATGTTTCACAGGCAGCGTCAAACATCTTTGATAAACGAGTCGCGTAAGCTGGAAATATGTCTCTTTTGTGTATCTAAGTCAAGAAATCAAAGGAAAATTAATTCTTTACGGACACAAGGTTCCATTTGTTGGGCTATGAAAGAAGTAAAGAGATACCTTTTACCGTCTGTGTGTAATGCCGACCACGCAAATAAACGGGTTGTAAACAGCATTTACAAACAACTTATTGGTGTTAAATGTACGACATGCTTGAGTGTGAAAATGAATAGCATTTCAGCACAGCCAAAAAAGTCGTGGTGAAGCTATGCCAGTTGTACGATACACTGAGCATCCAGAACATTATGACCTCCGACATGCTGTGCAGGCGACAGCAGCGTCACCTGGCGACGAATGACTGCTGGTCAAAGCCACGCACGGTAGATGTAGTACGAGTGAGTGTGCTGCCCGTGTGTAGAAAGGGGAAAGCGCGCCATCTATCCGAGTTTGACGGAGGGCAGACACTGAACAACTTTTCGGTGTTCGAGGAGTGCTGTGGTAAGCGTCTTCAACAAAGTGGTGAAACCCAGGTGCAACCAAGTCCAGACATCGCGGAGTTGGGCGGCCACCCTTCACTACAAATGTCGCATGTTGTAGGCTGGGCAGACTGTAAAACAGCACAGGTGGCGAACTGTGGTGGTACTAGAGTCAGATTTTAATTCCGGGCAGAGGACAAGTGTGTCTTAACACACAGTGCACGGAACACTCCTGACGATGGGTCTCCACAGCCGCCGACCCATGCATTTGCCAATGTTAACACAACAACATCGTCAAATACAACTGAAATGGGCATGTAACCATCGGTACTGGACGTTGGAGCAGTGACAGAGCGTTGCATCGTCGGAGGAATGCCTGTACCTTCTTTACCATGCCGATGGGAGAGCGCGAATCCGTCGTCTGCCTGGGGGACAGTTGTTTGACAACTGTACTACAGCGACTCCATTATGCTCTGGGGAACATCCACATGGACATCCATGGATCCAGTGGAGCTTGTGCAAGGCGTCATGATGGCCAAGAAGTATAGTACACGGTTGCAGACCACATACACCCTTTGACGACGATCATGTTTCTCGACGGCAGAGGCAATTTGCAACAAGATAGTGCCCCATGTCATAAGGCCAGGAGTGTAATGGAGTGGTTCCAGTTGATGTGCTGGTCACCCAACTCGCCAAATCTGTCTCCGATCGAACACGTCTTCGATATGATTGAAAGTGGCATCTGAGCTCATTATCCTATCCCCGATATTTACGGGAATTAGTTAAGTTGTGGGTGCAGATGTGGTCCCAACTCCCTGCAGGAAACGACCAAGGCCCCATTGCTTCCACGCCACTACGCATCGCTGCTGTTATCCGTGCCAAAGGTGCACATATTAGCTATTATGTAGGTGGTCGTAATGTTCCGGCTGATCAGTACATACACTTCCAAAAGTTTTCACTCGCAAACGGGTATACACGAACGAACAGTCACTGACCGCAGAAATTCCTGTAGGGTTGCTCATTTACAAGGTGTGGGACTCGTGTCCGACGGCTCTAGCTTACAAATTTTCTAAGACAGCGTTCTTACGTCGTTTAAATTGGCCTGCCAGTGGTAAACAATCCTTTGTATACAGGAAGGACGGTGCTTGTTGATACAACAACAAATGGAACAGTTTCATTCCTGGTGTGACCTTGGGCGTCTCCTTACACGTTAGCCCCGTTCCACGATTTTCAGACATCTGGACGTAGATTCTACCTTACGGCATTGATAACAAACAAGCAACTACCACACACACACACACACACACACACACACACACACACACACACACACACACACACACACACACACACATACACCGCTTCACTACCATGGCTGTTGTCAGTGGTTGAAATGGCTCTGAGCACTATGCGACTTAACTTCTGAGATCATCAGTAGCCTAGAACTTAGAACTAATTAAACCTAACTAACCTAAGGACATCACACACATCCATGCCCGAGGCAGGATTCGAACCTCCGACCGTAGCGGTCGATCGGCTCCAGACTGAAGCGCATAGAACGGCACGGCCACTCCGGCCGGCGATGTCAGTGGTGGTGGAGGGTCACATCACAGTGTGGTACCGGCTTTACGCCTTCAATAGCACTGGAAAGTGATGAGCATGCTCTTTTAAGGGCTTCTGAATATTTTTTTCTTTGAGCTTTTGTTAATTATATTCCTCTAGGAAATTTAAGCACAGGGAGGATGAAATAACACAACATACGAGCGTTGTTCGGAAAGTAAGGAACGATCGGTTGCGAAATGGGACCCACAGTGAAAATCAAAATTGTTTTCTTTGCACATTTAGCTACACCTTCCAGGTACTTCTCTATATAGTTGCCGCTCCAACTAGGATATTTGTTGGAGTTTCCAACACCATCATCATAGGAGGCAGCCGCCTGTGCTTTCCAATAATTTTCTACGCTAGTCTGTAGCCCACATCCTGCTCCCAAGTGTTGTCTTCGTACCCAGCGTTTGATGTGAACAGAGATGATACTCAGGACGAGTCAATTCGGGCTGTGTTGTGGGTGATGGAACACTTCCCATCAAACAGGCTGCATGAGCGTCTTCACTGCCCCTGAAGAGTGCGTCTGAGAATTGCCGTGAAGAAGGAAGTGCATGGCAGTTGTGTTAGGTGGGCTGAATTATTTAAGGTGAAGTCTCTCAGCGGGCCCTCCTAGTTGGTGGGTGACATTTTTGTTCTAGACACGTTTACTCGCTAACAGTGCGCTCACAACATAAAAGAGCGTCTAGATGCGATAGACGGTCATACTAGAGACACTAGCCAACACATGTGTGTAAAGCCTCGTCGCATTTTCACAGTGGTGTCCATTTCGCGCCCGATCCTTCCTCGCTTTCCGAATAGCCCTCGTATTAACTACTAGGTGGAAATGAATTAGAGGCCGCGCACAGAAAGGCGGACATCACAGCGCATGACGTCAGTGCAGCCATAGCTACAAATGGGGCTTGCCACGCGACATGATGCAGAGAATAGACAGTGTTTGTCAATCACCGAGCGGTTACAGTGCACTCGAGACATGCTCTGCCCTATAACATGGCCCGCAGACAAAATGTCGATGTCACACGCGATATAATCTGGAAGCTGGAAGAAGTGTGACGAGTGTACTCCAGGAGTTTGGTATTGCTAACAGCATTTTTCCACTTGTATTGGGTGCATTGCGAACCACACTTACTGCTACCGGAAGGAGAGGAAGTTGTGTACCGCGATCAAGTACAGCAGCTGATAACTGCTACATTGTGCGACAGGCTAGAATTTACGCATGCCAAACAGCGGGTGCAAATGCAGCCACAGATAACAGGGCTGCAGGGCACGCAATTTCACCCTCCACAGTATGCAAGTGGTCTCTCTGCCCAACGACCAGTATGTTGTGTTTGACTGACACGCGCTCAGTGCCGGCACCGTTTCTGACGGTGCCCAGAGCATAAGTACTGTATCAACGGTGATTGGGGTAGCGTGCTCTTCTCGGATGAAAAAATGGTTCAAATGGCTCTGAGCACTACGGGACTTAACTCCTGAGGTCATCAGTCCCCTAGAACTTACAACTACTTAAACCTAACTAACCTAAGGACATCACACACATCCATGCCCGAGGTAGGATTCGAACCTGCGACCGTAGTGGTCGCGCGGTTCCAGACTGTAGCGCCTAGGCCCGGTCGACCACCTCGGCCGGCTTCTCGGATGATAGGAGATTCAGTCCGAGTAGTCATTATGGACATACCCTCATGTGACGAGAGTTGCGAACACGTAATGTACCCACGAACATCACGAACATTGTCGATCATGATCCTTTCGTGGTATAGGTGCTATGGTGAGTGGAAACTTAATGTTCCACGGGCATACTGACCTCCATAACTTCGACCATGGTACACACCACTGCCAAGCGACATTGAGACACTGCAGTCTATCCCTATATGTGTCTTTTCAGGGGTCCATTAGGTCCTGACTTCTTTTTATTGAGGACAATGCTCCACCTCGTCGATCAGCTCAGGCAGGGGAGCTCTTGGAACAGGAGGACATTCAACGAATGGACTGCCCTGGCCGTTCCTCCGGCTTAAATCCTATCGATTACCGGCGGGATGCGTTGGGGAGACGCATTGCAGGGCGACCACATACACCGTCGACCATCCATCAGCTGTCAACCTTACTGGTGGAGGACAGGAACAGCCTACCATAAAACCTCTTCACCAACCTTCAGACCAGCATCGGGGCACGTTTCAGAACATGTATTGCTGTCCACAGTTATCAGATACGCTAATGAGAACCATGTCCCGCCTTTTGTAATCTCCAAGGGGCCATCATAAATCTCGGTGACTTCACTGTAATTATTGTCTCGGAATGTAAGTATCATTGCTGCTCGTCTCACTGCGTCTTTCTTTTAGTTGCCCTCTGCGCTGTAGTGTAGCAGTTCTGTCCATGTACGTAAAGTCTCATCGAGCTGTGTTATTTGGCAGTGGCTCTTCATGTGAAAGTCACTTCCGTCCTTTGTAAGGTGGCTATAATTTCGCACCTTATAACTCATCCGCATACTTTGCCGTGACCTAGAAACACAATTAATTAACATGTGATAGGTTGTACATTGTATATTGAATATATAAAGGAGACTGACTAAGTCACGTACGTCTTGTAAGTAATTGTTAATGCTTATTACAAGATAGGTGACGGAGTGCCTTTGTTATAAAAAAACGGCTTGGAGATGAAACGGCAGGCAGAACTCAAGCTCTGTGTGGAAGTAGCTAGAGAGACGTCGTGGCACCTGAACTCTGGAGCACAATAGGGTGACGGGCGGCCGCTATTGAAGTAGGAACCGGAAGGATAACCGGATAATACTTCCGAACGCTGAAAATCTTGGGCACAGGTGAGAGGAACGAAGAGGCGGCACCTCGGAAACCACGCAGGGTGGGTTATTTCCAACTGTTTTTACACAGTAGCGTACCATAGTATGAGTACAGGTTTTTCCTCGCAAACATTCCGCGCTAGAGGACAAAAGACTACAATATGGTCGGTCTACGTTGGGAAGAATCTGTAGAGAGCAAGAATAGTCCGTGGTTTCGGGAATATGATTCGTTTTCGGAATTACGATGGTGGGGAGTCAAGCCTTGCTTGGAAGCCAGCGCTGGAGAGACGTGGTCTTCTGTTGTGAGCACCCGTGTGTGACGGTCTCTCGATATCAGCTTTTGTTGGTTTAGACGGACTTGCGGTCTTTGCTCTCAGTAGAGCTTATATGTAGACCAGTTAGGAACTATACTGTTGCGAACCTATAGGATTCTAGACTTCACCTCGGGGTTGGATGTTGTCTTGAGTACGCAGCGCTCAGTAATTGAGAGCACATCCTCTGCCTATACTTACGTTGACACGTTATCTGAACTCCGTCCTTGTGGTTAGTTGGCAGTTCGCGTTTCGGGTATTAGAGTATATTAGTGAGAGGACCGCCTTCTGACTTCACAGTGTTTGAAAGAGTTTATTTATAGCTGGAGTTCTTCCATCGTCGCAGACGAGTACGAAAACCATCACTTCGACGTACCGGACGCAGTAAATACGGTGATATCGCAAATTGCTTCGGCTTATTAGGGCTATAAATGCTAAACAGCTGTGATCACCTTAGTTTATTTCAAGTTCCACACCATCGTAGATCACCTTTGAAAGTAGTTTCTTCTAATGTTTGTTACGTAGATGATGTCAGTCATTCCGTGCTATTGTTATTAGACCGCGCAATCATAATTAGGCGCAGAGTTGCGCAACTGATCACTAATTTTACTTAGGAAAAGTAAACTTTGTAGTATTAAGGGATTCTTTTTCATCTACAATAAATATATAAGCAGAAACAACGTTTGTCATTTAGTAGGATTAGTTGCCTTCGTCATTCTTTTAAGTTTAGATTGTAATTTATAAAATAATGAGATCCTAAGATCTACTTTACGGGGTAGTCAGACAGCGCCAAAGCTTCGTTTAAGACTTTATTATTTTCCGTTGCGCAGACTCGTTTTACACTCGCCAGGAGTAGCATCTTGGACCTTAACTGTGTGGTGCACGAATTTCATTGCAGTGGACAGCTTTTAACGATCACCTCTCACTTGGTGCTTCCAATCAGTAATAAGGCTGCAGATTCATGCAGGGCACAATACTTGTGGCGAGTGCCTACTTGCAGAGCGCTGCGTGCACTTTGTAATATTAGTAATTTTCGCCTAACAAACATTAATATACGCTCAATAGTAAACACCTGATTGCCTTAAGTTACCGAGCAATTTGTAAAGTGAAAGAAATGAACCATGGCATAGCAGCGACAGAATCTATTATTCTTTATCTTCGCCGGTCTTGCGCGGCGGCTGTAAAATCTCTATGTACATGTATCGATTAATGATATATATAAAAAGAATTCTGTTGTTACAAGACAAAGAAGGCACTTGGCGCCTCACCTTTTATTGTTTGTATTCCATGAAAGGCAGACGCGGACTTGCTGCGTCCTGCAACGGTATTTTATATTTCATGTAAAAATATTGAGTGAACATGCTAATTGTTATTTTTCCAATCATAAAACATGTAGTTTCTTGTAATTGATTACCAACAGGCAGCATCAAGAGGACATTTTGACTGGTATGTATAAAGTGTTTAATCACAATGGTCGTCTATTGTAATTTAATATGAAAAGGTACGTAGCATTTAAAAAGTGTGTTAAAGGTAAGTGTGCTTATTTTAGTAAATTAACCTTGATGATTTCCATCTCCTCATTTACTTAATCGATAATTATTTTGTGTTAGTGCATCTCCAGAAATTACGATCACGCTGATGGGCTGAACGCAGCGTGAGGTGGAAGGAAAATTGTCGTTTTCCTATTATTTCTGTACAAACTTTTTTTTTAATTTGTGTAGTGTTGCATTTCTTTTAAAGTCTATAAATCTTCTGGTCCCTTAGTGTTGTTCCGGGTATGACTACATCGCGAATATAAAAATGCACAGAAATGATAATGTTTCTCTTATTCAGGTATTTAATGATCAACGTATGTTATTATAATAGTGTAATCAATCCCTGATTCTGTTGCCAAGTGGCCCACCAAAATATTCACTTTCTTGACATTTTTCAAAAAAAAAAAAAAAAAAAAAAAACAATTCTTTCCTTTTTGCCACCAAGAGCAACGCTACAACTTGAAGAGTTGGAACTGATATAAAACGCCACCGAGGCTACCATTAACAGCCTTGCTCTATAGTAGACGCTATGCGTCACAGGGATAGGTTCTGCACACCACTATAATCTTTTGTTTCCTATTTACATCTACATCTACATTTATACTCCGCAAGCCACCCAACGGTGTGTGGCGGAGGGCACTTTACGTGCCACTGTCATTACCTCCCTTTCCTGTTCCAGTCGCGTATGGTTCGCGGGAAGAACGACTGTCTGAAAACCTCCGTGCGCGCTCTAATCTCTCTAATTTTACATTCGTGATCTCCTCGGGAGGTGTAAGTGGGGGGAAGCAATATATTCGATACCTCATCCAGAAACGCACCCTCACGAAACCTGGCGAGCAAGCTACACCGCGATGCCGAGCGCCTCTCTTGCAGAGTCTGCCACTTGAGTTTGCTAAACATCTCCGTAACGCCATCACACTTACCAAATAACCCTGCGACGAACCGCGCCGCTCTTCTTTGGATCTTCTCTATCTCCTCCGTCAACCCTGATCTGGTACTGATCCCACACTGATGAGCAATACTCAAGTACAGGTCGAACGAGTGTTTTGTAAGCCACTTCCTTTGTTGATGGACTACATTTTCTAAGAACTCTCCCAATGAATCTCAACCTGGTACCCGCCATACCAACAATTAATTTTATACGAACATTTCACTTCAAATCGTTCCGCACGCATACTTCCTGATATTTTACAGAAGTAACTGCTACCAGTGTTTGTTCCGCTATCATATAATCACTCAATAAAGGGTCCTTCTTTCTATGTATTCGCAATACATTACATTTGTCTATGTTAAGGGTCAGTTGCCACTCCCTGCACCAAGTGCCTATCCGCTGCAGATCTTCCTGCATTTCTGTGCAATTTTCTAATGCTGCAACTTCTCTGTATACTACAGCATTATCCGCGGAAAGCTGCATGGAACTTCCGACACTATCTACTAGGTCATTTAAATACATGGTGAAAAGCAATGGTCCCATAACACTCCCCTGTGGCACGCCAGATGTTACTTTAACGTCTGTAGACGTCTCTCCATTGATAACAACATGCTGTGTTCTGTTTGCTAAAAATTCTTCAATCCAGCCACACAGCTGGTCTGATATTCCGTAGGCTCTTACTTTGTTTATCAGCCGACAGTGAGGAACTGTATCGAACGCCTTCCGGAAGTCAAGGAAAATGTCATCTACCTGGGAGCCTGTATCTAATATTTTCTGGATCTCATGAACAAATAAAGCGAGTTGGGTCTCACACTATCACTGTTTCCGGAATCCATGTTGATTCCTACAGAGTAGATTCTGGGTTTCCAAAAACGACATGATACTCGAGGAAAAAACATGTTCTAAAATACTACAACAGATCGACGTCAAAGATATAGATCTATAGTTTTGCGCATCTGCTAGACGACCCATCTTGAAGACTGGGACTACCTGTGCTCTTTTCCAATCATTTGGAACCTTCCGTTCCTCTAGAGACTTGCGGTACACGGCTGTTAGAAGGGGGACAGTATTTCGATGTCAACCATTTTTTCGTGTGTGTGAGGATTTAGAGATGGAACTGCAGTGCGGCCTTCCTCTGTGAAACAGTTTTGGAAAAAGGTGTGTAGTATTTCAGCTTTACGCGTGTCATCCTCTGGATATGCTGTTTCGAGCCACTTGCTGATTTTAAGTCAGACCAGAACTTCCTAGGATTTTCGGTCAAGCCTGTACATAGAATTTTACTTCTACTACTTTCTAAGTAATGACGTGTTCCTGGCACAAAAAAATTGAGAAACAGAATCCCTAGAGATGTGTGCGCCACGTCTGCAGGGATCCAGCCAGGAGACGCGCCACTGCAGGGAGGCGCGCCGCGCCGGCCGGCTGCCGCTGCTCTACGTGTGGAAGCAGCGGCGCCAGCGGCTCCCGCGCGTGCGCTCTGCCGACGTCAGGGTGGAGGTGTCCGCAGAGGCGGGGGCGGCGCCCAGGCTGGCCTTCCTGCACCTCAGTCTGCGCGAGGCGCAGGACGTGCTCGCCCACCCGAGCAAGGTGCCCGCCCACGCTGTGCCACTTGGGTCCACTTGGTTTACGTTCATCTCGAACTGAACCGTCTCTCGTTAATAGTCTCGTTAGTGTTTTTCTGCATCTCTATCTGCACTCTGCAGACTGTATTGTCTCCTTTTCAATATCACATTTATTCCAAGTTCAGTGATGGTTTTAAACAAACAGCAGCTAGTCCTCACAAAATTTAATTTTCAAGCTTTTTAATTCCTGATACACAGGTTCCCCGAGCTCACAAGTTGGCTGGCTCTGAGCGCTATGGGACTTAACATCTATGGTCATCAGTCCCCTAGAACATAGAACTACTTAAACCTAACTAACCTAAGGACATCACACAACACCCAGTCACCACGAGACACAGAAAATCCCTGACCCTGCCGGGAATCGAACCCGGGAACCCAGGCTCGGGAAGCGAGAACGCTACCGCACCCTTGAAGATTCAAAAACAGCTTTCTAGAAAGTCACGTGTTTCGCACTCATAGGGAAATGGTAATGGAGTAGTGACACATCAGCTCTTTCGTGGGCCAGAATTCGTCGAATTCTGGACGAATACTAAGAGGCAGGTTCCTGGATGCTCCTCCATGATGAAACCCCAGCCCACAGAGCAAAGATTGTGCATCAGTTTTTGGCCAGCGTATCGGTATCTTAGAAAATAGATTAAGGAGAGGCAAACCTACGTTCCTAGCATTTGTAGAGATGGAGAAAGGTTTCGACAATGTTGACTGGAATACTGTCTTTTAAATTCTAAAGGTGGTAGGGGTAAAATACAGTGGTTGGGAAGGCAATGAGACAGGGATGGGGCATATCCCCGATGTTATTCAATCTGTATATTCAGGAAACAGTAATCGAAACAAAAGAACAATTTGGAGTAGATATTAAAACCCATGGACAAGAAATAAAAACTTTGAAGTTCGCAGATGACATTGTAATTCTGTCAGAGAGAGTAAAGGACTTGGAAGAGCAGTTGAATCGAATGGACAGTGTCTTGAAAGGAGGATATAAGATAAACATCAACAAATGCAAAACGAGGATAATGGAATGTAGTCGAATTAAGTCGGGTGATGCTGAGGTAATTAGATTAGGAAATGGGACACTTAAAGCAGTAAAGGAGTTTTGCTATTTGGGGAGAAAAATAACTGATGATGGTCGTAGTAGAGAGGATATCAAATGTAGACCGGCAATGGCAAGGAAAGCGTTTCTGAAGAAGAGGAATTTGTTAAAATCGAGTATAGATTTATGTGTCACGAGGTCGTTTCGGAAAGAATTTGTCTGGAGTGTAGCCATGTATGGAACTGAAACATGGACGATAAATAATTTGGGCAAGAAGAGAATAGAAGTTTTCGAAATGTGGTGCTACAGAAGAATGATGAAGATTAGATGGGTTCATTACATAATTAATGAGGAGGTATTGAATAGAATTAGTGAGAACAGGATTTTGTGGCACAACTTAACTAGAAGAAGGAATCGGTTGGTAGGACATGTTCTGAGGCATCAGTGGATCACCAACTTAGTATTTGAGGGTAGTGTGGATGGTGAAAATCGTAGAGGGAGACCAAGAGATGAATACGCTAAGCAGATTCAGAAGGATGTAGGTTGCAGTATGTACTGGGAGATGAGGAAGATTGCTCAGGATAGAGTAGCATGGAGAGCTGCATTAAACCAGTCTCTGGACTGAAGATCACACCAATAACAACATGGATCACAGTCCTGTATCACCCGCCATATTTTCCCAACTTGGCTCCAGCCGACTTCTGGTTGTTTCCCAAAAAAGAATTGGTAATGAAAGGACACCGATATTACGCAGGAAAGGATATCTGAGGATACTGAACTGCGGCACTAAGTGCAGCTCCAAGAAAAGGATTACAGAGACTGTTTCAAAACACTTTTAAAAGGATTTCAGTTGTAGTTCAATTCTGGAGACGTCTAGTTTAAATAAGGAGTGATTTTGTGAACATAGTCCGTGACTTTCGTTTTATATAACTACAGCCCTAACGGAACTAGAACACACAGTTTATAGAACATTAACGAAAATGGCAATGCTTCCTAATTACTAAATTTTTTTGGGATTGGATATATGTCCTGATCCATTATGCCCGCTCTTCCTTTCCAACTTCCCCTGTCCACTCTTTCTCTCCATCTCCTCTTTCCCCTCATGCGTGTGTCCATCTCCTCCTTCCCTATCTCTATGTCCATTTCTTATCTCCCGCCCCCACCCCCCTCTTGTCTATCTTATCTTCACCATCTCACTGACCTGAAGCGTTGTTTTCTTGTTACAGCTAACGCAAACTTGGTTCGAAATTGAACTCGTTTAAGATAAATGGGTTAATCGCTTGGAATCATTGGTATACTAGATATGACAGATCCCTGCTCCTGTATCTGTGACGATAATAAGTTCAGTGATATTATTCCTCATGGTTAACTGTGCAAATGCGTAAGATTACAAAATTTCGCATTATACAAATCCCGTCCTAGTATCGTAACTTTAAAGCGACAAACAACTTATATGTTTTCTTTTAAAAACGATACGTACAAGGAGGAACAATATATATGGCAGAAACAAATTTTCTAATGGTTCAAATGGCTTGCCACCGTAGTTGAAACTGACCAAGACAATGAAACCGAAACCACACAATATTTCTGTGCACTGTAGAGCAGCATTTTCTTTTTCACAGTTGGTTTCTGGAAAGTCGTTTGAAAAATATGTAGCCTATGTCCACTTGAATTTTTATTACAATATTGTATATACGTAATAAAAAATATGTGTATGTCCGTCCCAACATTCATTAGAGTATCGTGTAAAAATCTGACGAAAATTCGTGAAGAAGCTTTCGAGATTTGTGGAACTACGACTTTCCTATTCACTGTGACCCTAAATGACGTTTGAAAATTTTCTTTTCTTCAAACACTTTTCAAAGAAACAAAAAATTTAAGAAGTTGGTTATTGAAGAAACAAATAGCATTGTCTGCGCCAGTGTCTGAAGTTCATCTCCTTATGATCTTGATAACACTTCTGAAATTCAGTTAGCAAATCAGTTTGGCTTACTATCGGAAGTAGTGGAGGAAGGGCTTCATTCAGATGTAGTTGAATATAGGTTGAAGCAGAATACTAGCTTAAAGGAAAAAGAGAGGCAGGGATCAAACCAGAATAGGAAAAGAAGAATTCTGTTATAGGTAGCAGTCATGAGATGTGTATGAGCCAGCGGCTTCAAGAGAAATTAGGGACAAAGTATCAGGTCACAAGTTTTGTAAACCAAGTGCTAGCCTTAGCCAGGTGACAGAAAACTTAGGTCAGCTATGCAAGGACTTTGAGAAGGAAGATCGGGTAATTGTATTTGGGGGAGCAGGAAACAGCCTGGCTATGAATCCAAGATATAGTATTAGGAGTGACCTGGAAAAAATAGGAACAGAAACTGGGCACACGAATGTGGGGTTTGTGGAGGTCTTTCAGCGCCAGTATCAGCCCTGTTATACACTACTGAGCTCAGTGGGATGTTCCAGACACCGGTAAAGTCTCACATGAGAGTTGTTACAGTGATGCTGTTGCTAGCTGGGGTTACTCTACAAATGGCCTGCACCTTAATACGAATGGGAAAGATAAGTTAGCTTCTCTATTAGCAGGTACTCTAAGGGGGGACCACAGTCACACAAGGGGTGATCCCTGTGGTTACTGGGACGAGGCAGACTTTTTTTTAGGTTAAAGCCAAATTCCATACGGACAAAAACTAAGGAAAATAGAAGAAAAGAAACTTCATGCACAGCAAATAGGGATAAAGCTATGCGTGGTATCAACGTACTTCACCAAAATATCAGGGGAATAAAAAATAAAGTGGATTATCTGATATGTGTTTAGATGATCTCAAAAATAAGAATGAGATTTACATACTTTGTATGTCTGAGCACAATGCAATTGCGGTGATGGAAAATGTCAGCATAAATGGGTATAATTTACACTAGTAGATCTAGTATGGATAAAGGAGGAGTTGCCATTTTCATAAAACAATGGTATATATACAGAAGTGTTCAAATTTTGTCTTGATCAGCACTGAGATGTGTGCATGTGAAGTTCAGCTAGATCATGTTGTGTTGCTATTAGCAACAGCGTACAGATCTCCACGACGAGATTGGGAGCTATTCATAAGAAAGTTTTACACCCTATTATGCTGTCTGTCAGACAAAAAGAAGAAGTTATTAGTCTGTGGTGATTTCAATGTTAACTTTCTAAGTAATTCTAATAGGAAGAGTGAACCAGAAAAGTTGTTAACAACATATAGCTTATAATCTGTGATCAATTTCCATACACGTATAGCTCAGGACACTGGTACTCTAATAGACAATGTATTTGTACAGCAAGAGGATGTATAATAAACACATGCTTTCCCTGTGGTAAATGGATTATCTGACCATGATGCACAACTGATTAACCTACAAAAGCTAACGGGGTGTACACTTCAGAAACTATTAAGTAAAAGTGTGAGGGTACTCGACCCAGTATCTATAGATCACATCAGAGAAAGTTTAGGAAATGTGAAAAGGGAAAACGAATATAATGAGCCAAATGCTAATGATAAATGTAGCAAATTTCTTGATAAATTTATATCCAGTTTTGAACATTGTTTTCCAAAGAAAATTACTAAATGTAACACCACAAACTTTTCAAAGAAACCTTGGATTACTACAGATATTAAAGTGTCTTAAGAAAGAAAAAGAAGCATGTATCAGACAGCAAGAACTAGCAGAGATCCAGAAGTACTTTTACACTAAAAAATTATTGTAACATACTGAGAAAAGTTGTAAGGAAATCAAGAAATATGTATGTAGAGAACAAATGAACAACTCCAGCAATAAAATCATTTGGAATGTTGTTAGAAGGGAGACAGGAAAGTAACCACTGGGGTAGGTAATGTTAGTGTTAAAAAGAATGAGACCATCTTAACCAACAGAACACTGGTAGCCTATGTGTTTAACAATCACTTCTTAAGTGTAGGAGAAGAAATTGGTGAGAATAATTCAAAAGAAAAAGCCAGGCAGTACATGGAAGAGTGATTTTTCAAAAATTTTAGTCATATTAAGTTTCATCTAACAACCTCTTGTGAAATAAGGAAAATTATTAAATCTTTAAAAGATAAATGTTCTGTTGGGGTAGATGACATCTCTAACAAGTTATTAAAACAATTTGGAGCAAATTACAGCTGATGTTTTGAGTCACATATGTAATACATCACTGGCTCAGGGTATTTTTCTGGGCAGGTTAAAATATGCCATTGTCAGGCCTCTCTACAAAAAGGGGGACACCACAGATTACTGGCCAGCATCCTTGCTTACAGCATTTTCCAAATTCTTTGAGAAAGTAATGTATTGAACAGTTGTTAGCTATCTCAACAATAATGGAATACTTAGTAAATCACATTTCGGATTTATAAAATGCTGTTCCACTGAGACACCACTATACAATTTCAATGTACACATAATAGAGTCTTTAAATAATAAAATGTCACCATTAGGAATATTCTGTGACTTATCCAAAGCATTTGTTTGTGTGAACAATGACATTATGTTGGAGAAATTACAATCCCATGGTATAAATGGAACAGCATATGAGTGGTTTAAGTCATATCTACACAACAGGAAATGTCTCTTTATATGCTTCAAGTGATTCAAAGGAGTTTGCCACTTCATCTAACTGGGGTGAAATTACATTAGGTGCTCCACAAGGTTCGATCATAGTTCCCCTCCTGTTCTTGATATATGTGAACGACCTCCTTTCTTATGTGAAACAAGATGCTGAACTGACACTGTTTGCTGACGATACAAGCATAATTTTTAATTCAATCCAATTTTGTGCTGCAAGAAGTATAATTCCTTCAATAAACATAACACATCAAAAGAGTCAGTAACGAGGGTAGAGCATACGAAGTTTTTGTGTGTACATATAGATGAGAATCTTAATTGGAAAATTCATATTTTGGATATCCTAAAGCGACTAGGATGAGCAATTTTTGCAATCATAATAATTGCCATATTTGAGGATGTAGAAATTAGTAAGCTAACATATTTTGCATACTTCCACTCTCTGATGTCATACAGAATAATATTCTGGGGCAACACAACACTTAACCAAAGGTATTCACTGCTCAAAAGAAAGTAGTTAGAATAATGTGTCGGTTCATAGTCCCTCATCTTGTAGATATCTGTTTAAAAGGTTAGGAACTCTTACAAGTGCTTCACAGTACATTTACTCAGTAATTAAAATTTTTGTCGACAGAATGGACCAGTTTAAAATCAACAGCGCCATTCATGATTACAACACCATAAAAATGAAAGACCTACAGTATCCTTTACTTTACCTATCTTTGGGACAGAAAGGGGTAAAATATGCTGCTATGAATCTTTTTGATAAATTACCAGATGAAATAAAATCTCTGACACACAGCATTAATAAATTCAAAAACAAATTGAAATCATACCTCCTTGACAACTCCTTCAATGCCATAGATGAATTCTTGAATATGTGTAAATAAATATGGAGTTATAATACACTCCTGGAAATTGAAATAAGAACACCGTGAATTCATTGTCCCAAGAAGGGGAAACTTTATTGACACATTCCTGGGGTCAGATACATCACATGATCACACTGACAGAACCACAGGCACATAGACACAGGCAACAGAGCATGCACAATGTCGGCACTAGTACAGTGTATATCCACCTTTCGCAGCAATGCAGGTTGCTATTCTCCCATGGGGACGATCGTAGAGATGCTGGATGTAGTCCTGTGGAACGGCTTGCCATGCCATTTCCACCTGGCGCCTCAGTTGGAGCAGCGTTCGTGCTGGACGTGCAGACCGCGTGAGACGACGCTTCATCCAGTCCCAAACATGCTCAATGGGGGACAGATCCGGAGATCTTGCTGGCCAGGGTAGTTGACTTACACCTTCTAGAGCACGTTGGGTGGCACGGGATACATGAAGACGTGCACTGTCCTGTTGGAACAGCAAATTCCCTTGCCGGTCTAGGAATGGTAGAACGATGGGTTCGATGACGGTTTGGATGTACCGTGCACTATTCAGTGTCCCCTCGACGATCACTAGAGGTGTATGGCCAGTGTAGGAGATCGCTCCCCACACCATGATGCCGGGTGTTGGCCCTGTGTTCCTCGGTCGTATGCAGTCCTGATTGTGGCGCTCACCTGCACGGCGCCAAATACGCATTTCGACAATCATTGGCACCAAGGCAGAAGCGAATCTCATCGCTGAAGACGACACGTCTCCATTCGTCCCTCCATTCACGCCTGTCGCGACACCACTGGAGACGGGCTGCACGATGTTGGGGCATGAGTGGAAGACGGCCTAACGGTGTGCGGGACCGTAGCCCAGCTTCATGGAGACGGTTGCGAATGGTCCTCGCTGATACTCCAGGAGCAACAGTGTACCTAATTTGCTGGGAAGTGGCGGTGCGGTCCCCTACGGCACTGCGTAGGATCCTACGGTCTTGGCGTGCATCCGTGCGTCGCTGCGGTCCGGTCCCAGGTCGACAGGCACGTGCACATTCCGCCGACCACTGGCGACAACATCGATGTACTGTGGAGACCTCACGCCCCACGTGTTGAGCAATTCGGCGGTACGTCCACCCGGCCTCCCGCATGCCCCTATACGCCCTCGCTCAAAGTCCGCCAACTGCACATACGATTCACGTCCACGCTGTCCCGGCATGCTACCAGTGTTAAAGACTGCGATGGAGCTCCGTATGCCACGGCAAACTGTCTGACACTGACGGCGGCGGTGCACAAATGCTGCGCAGCTAGCGCCATTCGACGGCCAACACCGCGGTTCTTTGTGTGTCCGCTGTGCCGTGCGTGTGATCATTGCTTGTACAGCCCTCTCGCAGTGTCCGGAGCAAGTATGGTGGGTCTGACACACCGGTGTCAATGTGTTCTTTTTTCCATTTCCAGGAGTGTATATGCGTTTTGTGCCATTTAACGGAATGGGATAGATAATAGAAATATGTAGGTATAACACTATAATGCAAAGAAAGACTTGTTTTCTGTGCGCATTGCTTGTGCATTTGACACGTCATAACGGTTTTCCGTGCTATTGATCAATGGAACACGTGACTGGTGATTCAGGTTCAACACTGACCAGTTTACGAGGTGTTCTATATTAGCTTCTCTTTCCATACGAAAATAAAAGTAAAAGACAGCACCAGAATTCATCATTATGATAATAATAATCAAATAGATTGAATTTTAAGTACACTGAAATACAAAAGGTATTAATTTTGTGACCATATACTAAGTCGTAAAATGTAACTAGGTATCACCTGCATCGATACGGTCGTTACAGGAGTGAAGTGCGAATGAAATATAGATATACAGTGACAAAACCAATGGACAAACGGCGGAATACCGAGTGAGGTCAGAGAGTACATTTCTCCATGACGTCATCTCAGATAACCCGTTTACATATGTTTCTGAGGCCGCTGTCTAATCACTGTCTTGCATCGGCATCTTATTCACCAATGGGTCGTTCGCTAATAACACTTGTATGAACAGATCAGCAGATTTTAGCAAACCTATTCAACTTCTGCATTTTCTTTCCGCAAACACATAGGTGTCCTTATTCTGCTTGTCATAGTATTACAGGATAGACCCCAGGCATTTGAAAGAAGTACACTGTTAATGTACAACTTATTCCGCTAGTAATTTATAATTCTAATAACTTTCTGCATGTACTCCCATCTTTTATGGCTATCTAAATGATTCTCCCTCTCCCTCTGTCTCTGAAGTTGGTACAATCAACGAAGATTTCGAATCTAGTATCTTACCTTTGTTAACATATCTGACCATGGCACACATTTTACTAAGCTTGTTCTCTGGGTAAACAGTATAACTCTCCCCTTCATTAAGCTGATAGCGTTATCAAATTTCCAACTCCTGTACCGTCTGCTCGCCTTTGTACTAGCTTGAACTCTCTTTTCAGTAGCGACCAATCTATTCTCTTGAATGTTGTAGCGTTGAACCGTACATTCCTCTGATGTTTTTCTCCAACTCCACACATTTATACTGAGGGTACTTTTGGTATACCCTTCATTCACTCCCCCCTCCTCCAATTTTACCTGAAAATACTTAACTGTTCACTATTATAGCTGGCTTCTTCTTTATTCTGAAATGTGGCTTGGTTGTTTGTCTTATTTGTCACCAACAGGTAGCATTCGATATTCGCAAATCGATAAAATATAAAGATGGCTGAACGAAATAAAAAGTACTGAAATCTTCCTCCATCGGCAGACTTCCGGCAGTTTATCTTTGAGTCGAGGTTCAGGTCTAGGTATCGCTTACAGAGGTGACGTCAGAGGTGACGTCATTGAGGCGTCACACTCTTTCGGGCAGCAGAGCACTTGTCTAGCTGGCGCTATGTGAGTTGTATGCAGACCGCCACCTCCCCATCTTGCCACGCCAGACATCTTGCTCTGTTTTGGTACAGTATTAAGACAAGGTACTTTATCTGCAGCCGACCTGGGAGGTTAGCTTTTTGCATTAATGGGCATCTCATGCAGTGATTCTGTCACGGCGAATTCCTAGAACTTAGGTCCAGAGTCAGGTGATCTTAATGAAAGGCTGAACGAAATTACAATGAAACTACCTGAGACTTACATTTAAGCTAAATATCGAAGTAGGCAGTGTGTGCAGATATAGACATATGGCGAAAAATTATTTCGTCAGATAATGCTTATGCCTATGAAGTTCACATGTCGAACCATCTATCGGTCCCATTAGTCGAACGTCAGCTATTTTCAACTTTATAATTGAACAACAAACATTATTAACATCTCACAAGACAGTTTACACATTCCTAAGCTCTTTAATATGCTCTGGTTTCCTCTCTGTTGATCGAACTTAATCGTACGAGACTTAACGACATATTGTCTATCTATAGGGCCTAGTTCTCAGGAACCCCTTCACCAGGAGATCATTCCTACAGTGACAGTGATATATGAATTGGTTATCTAAAGTAACTAAAAAATGACGGTGTAAATACGTCGTAGTAGCACAGTACTGAGAGGATCTCCCACGGTATTTGCAATATATGTGAGGATTATTTTAGTTTTGGTTGTGGTCTTCTGTCTGAAGAGTTGTTTGATTCAGCTTTAAGTTCTACTCGAGCTTTTCCAAACCTTTTCATCTCGAATAGCTACTGAATCGTGCATCATTCTGAATCTGCTTAAAGTATTCATCCCTCCATCCAATACTAAACTGCTTACATCTTGATGTCTCAAAATGTGTCCTATCAACCGATCCCTTCTTATTCTGAGGTTGTGCCATTAATTTATTTTTCAAATGGTTCAAATGGCTCTGAGCACAATGGGACTTAACGTCTATGGTCATCAGTCCCCTAGAACTTAGAACTACTTAAACATAACTAACCTAAGAACATCACACAACACCCAGTCATCACGAAGCAGAAAATTTATTTTCTCCCGAGTTGTATTTGGTACCTCCTCATTAGTTACACGGAGTATCCATATAACCTTCAGTGTTCTTCTGTAACACCACATTTCAAAAGCCTCTAGTCTCTTCTTGTCCTAGGTTTTAGCGTCCATGTTTCACTTCCATAAACGGATACACTCCACAAAAATACCTTCATAAAGGATTTCCTAACACTAAAATCTATATTAGATGTTAACAAATTTCTATACTTCTGGAAAGCTTTTCTTGCAACTGACAGTTTACATTTTATATCCTCACTACTTCGACCATCACCGGTTACTCTGCTGCCCAAATAGCAAAAACCATCTACTAATTTAAGTGTCTTGTTTCCTAATCTAATACCCTCAGCATCGCCTGATTTACTTGTCCTTGTTTTGTTTTTATTGATTTTCATGTTATACTCTCCTTTGAAGACGCTGTCCTTTCCTTTCAATTGATTTGCAAGTCCTTTGCTGTCTCCGACAGAAGGAAAATGTCATCAGCAAAGCTCAAACCTTTTATTTCTTCTCCCTGAACTCTAATTCCTACTGGATATTTTATTTTTTATTTTTGGTAATCCACAGATTGAATAACATCAGGGACAGGCTACAAACCTGTCTCCCTCCCTTCTCAACCACTGGTTCCTTTTCATGCCCCTCGAATTTTTAACTGCCGTTTGGTTTCTGCGTACATCCAAGCACTTCCTGTATTTTACTCCTGTTAAGTTTAGAATTTCCAGTAGAGTATTGCAGTCAAAGTTGTCAAAAGATTACTCTGTGTTGCCAAGTGCTATAATCATAGAATTACGATTCGTTGATCAGTTTTTCAAGATACCTCTTAAAGTCAGTATTGCTTCACGCTATCCTACATTTCTCCAGCATCCAAACTGATCTTCCTCGACGTCGGCTTCAAACGGTTTCTCCATTCCTCTGTAAATAACTCGTGTTTGTATTTGGTCGTTGATTGGTTAATTTGGGGCAGGAGACCAACATCAAGGTCATTGGTCCCATTGGATTAGGGCAGGAAGGGGAAGGAAATCAGATGTGCTCTTTCAAAGGAACCATCCCAGCATCTGCCTGAAGAGATTTAGGAAAATCCTGGAAAACCTAAACCAGGATGGGCGGACGCGGGTTTGAACCGTCGTCCTCGCGACTGCGATTCCAGTGTGTTATTCCCTGCGACACCTCGCTCGGTACTATTTAGTAAGCATTAATTATTATACTAATGGTTAGGTAATACTTGCATCTATTTTCTTCAGATTGGAATTATATATTCTTCTTGATGGCTGAGGGTAGTACACCTGTCTCATACATCTCGCACAGGAAATGGAAGAATTTTGTCACGGTTGGATCTCATAACGTTATCAGTAGTTCTGCAGGAATGTTTTCCCCAAGGATCTTTTTTCGACTTTGGTCTATCAGTGCTCTGTGAACTTCTTCCCAGAGTATCATGTCTTCCACGTTGTCTTGGTCCACTTCCTCTTCCATTACTGTAATATTGCCTTCAAGTTTTTCTCCCTCGTTAAGAGACTCCTTCCAACTTTCAGATTTCTCTTCTTTGCTTAGGACTGCTCTTCCGTCTTAGCACTTGATATTCATACTGCTTCTTCTCTTTTTCCCAAACGCCTCTTTGACTTTCCTGTGGGCGGCATGTGTCTTACCCCTAGTGATATACGCTTCTACATCCTTAGATTTGTCCTCTGGCCATTCCTGCTTAGTCATTTTGCGCTTCTTGACAGCCTCATTTTTCAACGTTTGTATTCCCTTACACTTGGTGCATTAGCTGCATTTTTATATTTTCTCCTTTCATCTATTAAATTCAATACTTCCGACGTTATCCCAGAATTTCTGTTTGGCCTTATTTGCTTACCTATTTGATCCTCTGCTACATTCACTGTATCATTTCACAAAGCTGCCCATTCGCCTTCTGCTTTATCCCTTATCTCTATCCCACTCAGTCGCTTCCTAATGCAGACTCCATGGTTCATGTCGGTAAGAGGTAAGTTGATGATGATAATGAAGTCCCATACTCCGAGGCGCACAGGTGACGATGCGGGAGACCCGCACCGCCGACTAGGCAAGGTCCTAGACGAGTTGGTTTGTCATTGCCTTCCTCCGACCGTAATGGGGGTGAATGAAGACGACCCAACATCACCCACTCATATCGAGGCAGGGAAAATCACTGACCCTGCTGGGAATCCAGCCCCTGACCCCGTGCGAGGAAAGCGAGAACTCTATCGCAATACCAGGAGCTGCGGACATGGAAGTAAGTTGGTTACCATTAAGTAAGCAAGAAGCTTGACTTGAATATAAGTAAATTATCCTCTCTAGCTTCGACTAGAGAAGTCTATCAAAATAGAAGTAGCTTCTGCTGCAACAGCGTCCCAAGAGCCATTAAAATTGCTACACCACGAAGATGACGTGCTACAGACGCGAAATTTAACCGACAGGAAGACAATGCTGTGATATGCAAATAATTAGCTTTTCAGAACATTCACACAAGGATGGCGCCGGTGGCGACACCTACAACGTGCTGACATTTGGAAACTTTCCAACCGATTTCTCATACATAGACAGCAGTTGACCGGCGTTGTCTGGTGAAACGTTCTTGTGAAGCCTCGTGTAAGGAGGAGAAATGTGTACCATCAGGTTTCTGAATTTGATTAAGGTCGGATTGTAGCCCATCGCGATTGCCGTTTATCGTATCGCGACATTGCTGCTCAAGACGCTCGAGTTCCAATGACTGTTAGCAGAATATGGAATCGGTGGCTACAGGAGGGTCATACGGAACGCGGTGTTGGATGCCAACGGCCTCGTATCATTAGCAGTCGAGTTGACCGATATCTTATGCGCATGGTTGTAACGGATATTACAGCCACGTCTGGATCCCTGAGTCAACAGATGGGGACGTTTGCAAGACAACAACCATCTGCACGAACAGTTCGATGACGTTTGCAGCAGCATGGACTATCAGCTCGGGGACCATGGCTGCGGTTACCCTTGACGCTGCATCACAGACAGGAGGACCTGCGATGGTGTACTCATCGACGAACCTGGGTGCACGAATGGAAAAACGTCATTTTTTCGGATGAATCCATGTTCTTTTCACGGCATCATGATGGTCGCATCCGTGTTTGGCAACACCGCGGTGATCGCACACTGTAAGCGTGTATTCGTCATCGCCATACTGGCGTATCACTCGGCGTGATGGTATGGGGTGCCACTGGTTACACGTCTCGGTCACCTCTTCTTCGCATTGACGGCACTTTGAACAGTGGACGTTACATTTCAGATGTGTTACGACCCGTGGCTCTACCCTTCATTCGATCCCTGCGAACCCCTACAATTCAGCAGGATAATGCACGACCGCATGTTGCAGGTCCTGTACGGGCCTTTGTGGATACAGAAAATGTTCGACTGCTGCCCTGGCGAAAACATTCTCCAGACCTCTCACCAATTGAAAACGTCTGTCAATGGTGGCCGAGCAACTGGCTAGTCACAATACGCCAGTCACCACTCTTGATGAAATATGGTATCGTGATGAAGGTGCACGGGCAGCTGTACCTGTACACGCCATCCAAGCTCTGTTTGAGTCAATGCCCAGGCGTATCAAGGCCGTTATTGTGGCCAGAGGTGGTTGTTCTGGGTACTGATTTCTCAGGATATATGCACCTAAATTGCGCGAAAATGTAATCACATGTCAGTTCTAGTGAAATATATTTGTCCAATGAATACACGTTTATCATTTGCATTACTTCTTGGTGTAGTAATTTTAATGGGCAGTAGTGTACATTTGTCTCCATTGCCTCATCCAACCTTGTGACGTCGTAGTCAGGTGTTACAGAATCTCCTAACTCAGGTGTAATCGGAAAGTAAATGGCTCTAAGAAAGAGGAAATGCTGTTGTAAGCTGTCCTGTAAGCGGCTTTATAGATCTTGATGAAGGTCGTAGGGGTGCTGTGGCGTACCAGCTCCCCTAGGACAGTGCCCAGTTATTGAAAGCTTCCCGCGCCTTCACCCTGGTGGTGACGCTGACCTCGGTTCGTGCAGTGAGCAGAGCTCTTCCAGCCAGCACGGCGGCCAGACAGCGAGCGGTTGTCTGCAGCCGGATCGGCACTCGTGGCGCAGCCTGGTGGGCGGTCCCCGCGGCGCCCAGCTGCTGGTGGGGGCGTTCTTCAGGCCAGCCGCCGCCGCCGCCGCAGCCGCCGCCTGCGACCTCCTCCCCCTCACTTCCTCGCCTCACTCGCCTGCGGGTGTCGAGAAGACACCCGTCCACAGCAGGCCGCAGTCCGCTAAACCCGCAGTAGCCTTCGTTTGGGACGCCGTCAAGCAGTTCTTCCGCATGGAGCCGCCCACCTCGAGGGATGAGCTCTATCGCTTTTCGGTATGTACTTCATGTTACTTACCAACTCTGAAGCATTCCCTAGGGCATAAATTAAAGCTCTCTTACTTGCATGCTGCCGGCCGGTGTGGCCGAGCTGTTCTAGGCGCTTCAGTCTGGATCCACGCGACCGCTACGGCCGCAGGTTCGAATTCTACCTCGGGCATGGATGTGTGGGATGTCGTTAGGTTCGTTAGGTTTAAGTAGTTCTAAGTTCTAGATGACTGATGACCTCAGGTGTTAAGTCCCATAGTGCTCAGAGCCAGCCAACTTGTATGCTTCCGTATACCAACACCTGTACCTAGGAGTAACACTGCAGCACAGCCCCTGTGAAATCTTCACCACACTAAAATACAGTGAATAAATCTACTTTGGTCCTCCAACTATTATAGTGAAGTGCTGTTGTGACTTTATTGTCAAATACTGACACATTTCCTCTGTGGGTGGTCACGGCGGAGGTTCGAGTCCTCCCTCGAGCATGGATGTGTGTGTTTGTCCTTAGGAGAATTTAGGTTAATTAGTGTGTAACCTTAGGGACTGATGACCTTAGCAGCTAAGTCGCATAAGATTTCACACACATTTAAACATTTTTTGAACTGATATACTTCTGCTACCATTCTGTGGATTATTTTATTTAGAGTGTACTGGGCACATTTGCTATGAGGAAAGGTTTTCTCACTGGAAAGGTTTTCTCCTTTAGTGGTCTCAGGTTTCTCTTTGTCGGCAAGAGGCAGTCAGCGAATCTCGTTAGGAAGGTTGAATGTCCGATGGGAGCTACAGAAAGCTTCATGCTTCTGTTGGCAAAGATGGCGCTTCTCCGAATACTGAACGGATGGCATTGAGCCACACAAGACAATAACTCAGCAGGTCGTTTGTGCCTATTTTGTTTTGACACCATAGGACGAGACCCCTAGATGCCACCCAACTAGCATGGGGAGGTTTGTTGCATTTGCCCCAAAATTTGGTATACGTTGTCGAATAGAGTCGTCCTACCATTATGTTGGGCCCTACAACCCAAACAGCCTTGGGACATTGGTCCGTACCAGCATGAAACAATTATTAAGGTGTGTTTCCTGCGGCAACTGTGGCAGTTTCAGCAGCGTTGCCCATTTTTTCATGACATAAACGATATTCTAGTCCGTCACAATGGCAACAGCACTGTTTTGACCCCTCCATATAGCTCGTAACTTCAACTAACTACCACGGAATTACAGTTATCAGTAACTTAAATTCGAACGACCACAAATATAATGTTCTGAGGAAAGCAAGCCAAAGACTGATTTACTGTGAGAACACTTAGAAAGTGCAACAGGGCAAATACAGAGACCGCTTACACTTCTCTTGTCCGCCCTCTTCTGGAGTACAGTTGTGTAGTGTGGGGTCCGCATTATAGGCCATTGACGGAGGTAATCGAAATTTACAGAGAAGGGCAACTCGTTTCATATTATCGTGAAATAGGGAAGATGGTGCGACAGAACTGGGGTAGCAATCTTTAAAACAAAGGCGTTTTTCGTTGCGGCAGGACCTTGTCATGAAATTTATGAAATTGAAATCATCTACTTTTTCCTCACAGGCTGAAAATATTTTGTTAGTGCCCACCTACATAGCGAGCGATGATCATCACAATAAAATTACAGAAATCGAAGCTCCCTAAGTCTTCATTTCTTCCTCCCACGCACTTAATTGTGAATTGCACAGTAATCGCATAGGTGTAGATGTAGTCAAAGTGCAGGTTTTGGTGCTGATGGTGGATGAGTTTTTGATTTTGGGGAAATGTAAGTGTCGCAACTGCGGTACTGGAATTCATATTCTGAGAGGCTTGTTAACTGATTACTTCACCACGCCACATGTGTTCCTTAATTTGGCTATAATTTGTTGTATCTGGTTGTATCTTTTACTTTGATTTCATGAGGTACCCAGATGCACAGATCTTGTTGTGCATAAAGTCTTTCATACTTCTTTTTTAACCACCCCACACTGTTACCGTCGTTTTCTAATGTGATTTGAGTTTTAGAGAACTGAGGACTCTATTAATTTTTATCATTATTTTTGTCACTTACTAGACCAAAGATATGTCTGCTAATGTCAGTCTTAACTTCGTTTCCAAGGCAGTTTACAAGTTCCTAGAACTCTTCCATGTTTAGGCGACCAAGGAGTAGTAAATAAAACCTGATGCACATCTAAGCTTGGCGTTCTCACTGTGGCGGCATTAATATTATACACGGAAGGCAAACTCAATGAGCAGTTACATTAAGAATTCACAGACAAGAACGGGCATGGCAGTCCCTCGTATTGAATGATCAGAGATTTGTTTAATAATAACCGTTGCACTTACGCTCCTCGGCTCTGATCCACAACTGCGACACGACTTTCATTATGTAGTGCAGTGTTGTATAGCATGATGCACTCTAGAAATAGAAATTACAAGATTTTGCAATACAACATGTTACAGTCGATCAGTAGAATGTGCTTTCTGTGTTTTGTATGTACACTCTTTGACATTAAACTTGGTCGGGAAGCAGCCCCCGCTGAGTCTTAAGTCCACGCCGATAGCAACATGCGACATATACCATGGCCACACCGATAATGAGTTACTGCTATCTACACAAACTGTTGGCTGTGGCAGTTTTCTTTACTGTCACTCTTTGATTCCTGGCGGTAGAAACAACTTACCTGTATTTTATAATGATATGTCCTGCTGTCTGTTTCTAGCCTTCCCTTGTACGGGCTCTAGGAAGCGCATCTCCACTCAGGTCTGCAGGAGCAGGCTGAGAATAGCAGTGAAGACATTGTGAGCTTCCATTAAATTCTTCGTACTACTTCTGCAGTCGAGACTTGGCAGTACCGTTAATGATCACTCATTTTCAGCACTGGCGCTGAGTGATCCTACTAAATGCTCGTAATATTCTCTTCACATACTGATAAACTAATGTGAATAGGCATCACGTTTATGTGACATAGAGAACGTAAATTTAAATTCGAAAGTGGTCACTCCACGCTTAAATTCAAATGGCTCTTAAGCACTATGGGACATTACATGTGAGGTCGTCAGTCCCGTAGGCTCAGACCTACTTAAACCTAACTAACCTAAGGACATCACACACATCTATGCCGGAGGCAGGATTCGAACCTGCGACGGTAACAGCAGAGCGGTTCCGGACTAAAGCGCCTAGAACCGCTCGGTCACAGCGGCCGGTTACTCCACGCCTTAATTACAACTGCTTTTGCATTTCATGTTGTCAAATGTCTGCATTAACTACCACCAGAGCGATGGCAGGAAGCTAAACGAAACAGTGTCATGTTTGTTCCGTGACATCGTGATCGTCTCGTGGTCCAAGGCAAGGCTAGTTGCTGGTTCAGATCTCGTTGGACTACCAATGTGTGTCGCTTCAGTTTTCTTTGCTTTTACTCGGCAAATGACCAGAACGGTATACAGTAACAAAATGATAAGATCTTTGCATTGGGTGAACTGATCAGCCTATTCTTTTTTTTTTTTTTTATCGTTAGCATTCTTCTGTAATGCAAGAGATATCATTAGTTATTAGTCTGTTATTGATACTGTTATTTTTGTTATTCGTTCATTCGCAAGAGCTTTTCAGTTGCTATTTGGCACCAATGCATTTCACCAGTAGTTCTGGAAGAGTGGAATGTTACATGTTTCTCCACGCAGATTACTTCCATTTACTTCGGATTCTCGTTTTCAGGCCATAGCTCAAGCTCAATATGATAAGACGACAACAGGAGGTCGGGGACGCAGGCAGAACCACTGGAGAAATCTGTTGATTTAACAACGTGATGACAGATCAACTCGCATTGCGGTATATTACTGAACAGTCGAATATGCAGTAATGTCTCTGCCAATGCTACAGATTGCTCTGAATTTCAGGCTGTGACCATGTTTTACGGTTGCCTCATCTGCTGGTTATAGTGTTAGAAATGTAAATTGAACACTATTATCACTTTGCAAGCCGTTGTGGCCCGGTAGTTCTAGGCGCTTCAGTCTGGAACCGCGCGACCACTACGGTCGCAGGTTCGAATCCTGCCTTGGGCATGGATGTGTGTGATGCCCTTAGTTTAGTTAGGTTCAAATGACTCAAATGGCTCTGAGCACTATGGGACGTAACTTATGAGGTCATCAGTCCCCTAGAACTTAGAACTACTTAAACCTAACTAACGTACGGACATCACACACATCCCTGCCCAAGACAGGATTCGAACCTGCGACCGTAGCAGTCGCGCGGTTCCACACTGTAGCGCCTAGAACCGCTCTGCCAGTTAGTTAGGTTTAAATAGTTCTAAGTTCTAGGGGACTGATGACGTCTGATGTTAAGTCCCATAGTGCTCAGAGCCATTTGAAAAGCTCAGTGATAGGGTTTTTCTCATCAGAACTAACAGCTAACCAACAACTATAGCAATGGTTCAGGTATTCATACAGACATCGCAAGCTGAAGAGGAAGAGATAGAGAAAGTAGATGAAGACATTGAACGGGTAATTCAGTAAGTAAAGGGAGACGAAAATCTAATAGTTATGATGGACTGGAATGCAGCTGTAGGGTAAGGAGTAGAAGAAAATGTTACAGGATAATATGGGCTTGGGACAAGAAATCAGAGAGGAGAGAGAATAACTGAGCTCTGTAATAAATTTCAGCTAATAATATCCTAACATATTGTTCAAGAATCACAAGAGGAAGATGTATACTTGTAAAAGGTCGGCTGACATGGAAAGATTTTTGTCAGATTACATCATCGTCAGAGATTCCGAAATCAGATACTGGATTGTAAGGCACACCCAAGAAGAGATATAAGCTCACATCACAATGTAATAGTGATGAAGAGTAGGCTGGAGTTTAAGAGTTTAATCAGGAAGGCTCATTACGCAAAGAAGTGGGATACGGAAGTACTGCGGGATGAAGAGACAAGCCTGAAGGTATCTAAGGCTGTATATACTGCAATAAGGAATAGATCAGTAGGCAGCATTGTTGAAGATGAAAGGACATCCCTAAACAGGGCAATCACAGAAGCTGGAAAGAAAAACCTAGGTGAAAAGAGGGTAACAGCAAAGAATTCATGGGTGACAGATGAGATACTTCAGTTGATCAATTAAAGAAGGAAGTAAAAAAATATTCAGGGAAATTAAGGAATACAGAAATGAAACTCGTTGTGGAATGAAATAAACAGGAAGTTCAGGGAAGCTGAGATGAAATGGCTGCATGAAAAACGTGAAGAAATCTAAAAAGAAATGATTGTCGGAATGACTGACTCAGCATATAGGACAGTCAAAACAACCGTCGGTGAAATTAAAAGCAATCATAGTAACATTAAGACTTCAATGGGAATTCCACTATTAAATGAAAAGGTAAGAGCGGATAGGTGGAAAGTGTAAATTGAGGGACTCTATAAGGGGGAAGATTTGACTAATGTAATAGAAGAAGTACCAGGAGTCGGTTTAGAAGAGATAGGGGATCCAGTACTAGAATAAGAATTTAAGACAGCTTAGGAGGACTTATGATCAAATAACGCAGAAGGGGTAGATAACATTCCATCAGAATTTCTAAGATAATTAGGGGAAGTGGACACGAAACGACTATTGACACTGGTGTGTAGAAAGTATGAGTCTGGAGACATACCGTCCGACTTCCGGAAAAATATCACCTACAAATTCCAAAGACTGAAAGAGCTGAGAAGTTCGCGAATTATATCACAATCAGCTCAACAACTCATGCATCCAGGTTGCTGACAAGAACAGTATACAAAAGAATGGAAAACAAAATCGAGGATATGTTAGATGACCATCAGTTTGGCTCTAGGAAAGGTAAAGGCAGCAGAGAGGCTATTCTGATGTTGCGGTTGATAATGGAAGCAAGACAAAAGAAAAATAAGACATATTCAAAGGATTTACCGACCTCGAAAAAGCGTTCGATGATGTCAAATGCCACTAGATGTTAGATAATAACGAAAATAGGGGTTAAGTTTAGGAAGATACGGGTTAAATACAATAGCTACAAGAGCCAAAAGGGAATGGCCGGCCGCTGTCGCCGAGCGGTTCTAGGCACTTCAGTCCAGAACCACGCGGCTGCTACGGTCGCAGCTTCGAATCCTGCCTAGGGCATGGATGTGTGTGATGTCCTTAGGTTAGTTAGATTTTTGTAGTTCTAAGTCTCGGGGACTGATGACCTCAGATGCTAAGTCCCATAGTGCTTAGAGCCATTTGAACCAAAAGGGAATAATAAGAGAGTAAGGCCAAGAACGAAGGGTGTAAAACAGGAGTATAGTCTTCGAGCCCTACCGTTCAATCTATTCATCGAAGAAACAATGACGTAAATAAAAGGTAGGTTCAGGAGCGAAATTAAAATTCAAGGTGAAAGGATATCAGTGAGACGATTTTCTGATGACATTGCTATCCTGAGTGAAAGTGAAGAAGAATTACATGAGGTGCCTAATGACATGGAAAGTCTAATGAGTACAGAATATGGACTAAGAGTAAAAGGAGAACAGCGAGAAACTTAACATCAAGACTGATGGTCATGAAGTAGATCAAGTAAAGGAATTCTACTGGCTAGGTCAGTGAGGGATGGAGCTAGGAGGATATCAAAAGCAGACTAACATAGGAAATAGTACATTCCAGGGCAATAAAAGTCTACTAGTATCAAACAAACGCCTTAGTTTCAGGAAGAAATTTCTGAGGACGTACGTCTGGAGTACAGCATATTTATGGTAGTGAAACGAGGACTGTGGAGAAGCTGGAACATAAGAAAATCGAAGTATTTGAGATGTGGTGTTACAGACGAATTTTGAAAACTAGGTGGACTGATAAGCTAAGGAATAAATAGTTTCTCTGTAGAATTGGAGAGGAGAGGAATATGTGGAAAAACTGATAAGGAGAAAGGCCATGATGATGGGACATCTGTTAACATATCAGGAAATGACTTTGAAGGTACTAGAGGGAGCTGTGGAGGCTAAAAGCTGTAGAGGAAGGCAGAGATTGGAATAGAACCATCAGATATTAGAGGAAGTAAGTTGCAAGTGCTACTCTGAGATGGAGAGGTTTGCACAGAAGACGAATTCGTGACGGTCTGCATGAAACCGGTCAGAAAACTGATGACTCAAAAAAAAGAAAGAAGTATCCTTTTTAAGCAGATGTTCGATATAAAATTTTTTGTTGGTTGAACCCCTTAATGCTGAGTGTGCACCACATTAAGACCCATAATGCATGATAAGTGTAATGCAGGTGGAGCAATCCACATAGATCTGTACCTCGCATTGTAGATCGTTTCGGACACAGTAAACAGAGTACCTAGTATAAATCTCCGAGTCGAGCAGCTGCAGCTCCGATGCATGTTGCAGACGCGAGTGAGCGGGGCAAGAGACCTGGACCTGCTCGTGCTGGGGCACAGGGGTCGCGGAGGGGGCGGCGGCCTGCGCCTCGAGTGCGCGCTGCCGGGATTCCCCGCGCTGACCGCCGGCTCTCTGGCCAACATACTGGCAGAACCCTCCGCAGACGACCGCAGCGCGCTCTGCTTCCGAGGCAGCGTCACCGGCTTCCGGCAGGTGGCCTGCGGCTCGCCGGTCTCACTTCGACTGGTCGACAGCCGCGGGAACTGCATCGGGTGAGAACGCGAGAGAGGCTGCATGGGAACCTCCTGATCACCACCTTCATACGACCTCAACGTGCATTACACTACGGTGACACAAGTCGTTATGTTCCATTAATGTTCGATGGGACTCAGGACGGGCGATCTGGCAGCTGAAATCATTCGCTCGAACTATCTTGAATGTTTCTCAGACCATCTGCGAATAGTTGCGGCCTGGGGACATGACGCATTGTGATTCATAGAAATTCCATTCTTATCTGGGAATATTAAGTAAGTGGATGGCTGCGGATGGTCTCCAAGAAGTCAAACAAAACCTTTTCCTATCAATGATCGGTTCATTTAGACCAGAGGAGCGAGTCATTCCCGTGTACAACAGCCCACCCAATTATGGAGCCACCAACAGCTTCCACAGTGGTTTCTCTCTCTCTCTCTCTCTCTCTCTCTCTCTCTCTCTCTCTCTCTCTCTCTCTCTTTTTTTTTTTTTTTTTTTTTTTTTTTTTTTTTTTTTTGGCAACTTGGTTCCATCACTTTGTCGGGTCTGCGCCTCACTCGAACCCTACCATCAGCTCTTACCGACTGCAACTGGGTCTCATCTGACCAGCCCACAGTTTTTCAGTCGTCTAGGCTGATATGGTCTCGAGTGAAGGAGAGGCGCTGCAGGCGATGTCGTGCTGTTAGCAAAAGGCACTCGCGCCGGTCATCTGCTGTCACAGCCCATCAAAGCCAAATTTCGTCTAATTGTCCCAATGGATACGTCCGTCGTAAGTCCTACAATGATATCGGCTGTTATTTCATAAAGCTTTGCTTGTCAGTCAGCACTGACAATTCTACTCAAACGCCGCTGCTCTCGGTCGTTAAGTGAACGCCGTCGTCCACTGTGTTGTCCGTGGTGTGGGGGTAGCGCCTGAAATTTGGTATTCGTGGCACACTCTTGACACTGTGGATCTCCAAATACTAAATTCCATAACGATTTCCGAAATGGAATATCGCATGTGCCTAGCTCCAATTACCATTCCGCGTTTAAAGTGTAATAATTCCCGTCGTGAGGTCATAACGACGTCGTAAACCATGAATCTAGCACAAATGAGTGTTCTCCTAATGCACTCCTCTTTTATACCTTACGTATGCGATACTAATGCCATCTGTATATGTGCATATCACTGCTCTATGACTTTTTCACGTCATTGCATTTTTACAATTATTGAAGATCTAACTTGTTGGTTCAAACACTTTACACAAGCAGACAAAATACTACCGTGCAGTGGTGCATCAATTCTTTGACCCAGTGATCATTCTCAAACATTGTGTATATACTTGGCTTTCTGGTCTCACCTATCAAGCTCTAGTCGAACTGTTCATCAGTTTATAAAATTCACACTCTTCTCCCTAATATCACATACCCACAGATTTCTTGCTATACTCCAGTCATCCTAGTAGCCAAACTTACCTGCTCTGCGGTTTTTATACAGCTCTATTCCCCCAACTTTCCCGCTCCACAATCTTCTCATCATTTCCAAACGAAGTTCATATCGTCACCTACCTGACCACGACTGTCGTCCTCTTATTTTTCCTCATAATCCTCTTCAGTGCCGTCTATCACGATCACTCAAATTACCCATTCGTCCGCGCAGTATCCTAGCGGATGATGTATGTTGTTTCCCCGCTTTCCCTGTATGCTCTATATATATTTGATACAGTGCCTCTTGACATACAAGACACTTCGGCTTCTTTGGTTATGGAAGCACGCACCATCCGAACACCAACAATTTGCTCACATTCGAATTAATTTACTGCTTCCTTTAAACGTATTACCTCTCAATATATAATAAGTTGTGTTTTAATATAGTCATTTGAAGTTGTTACTTTTTTACTGGATCCAAAATGATGTGTCAGCATATAAATAGGAATAATAACAATACCAATAATTATTTGATAATATTCATAACAGAAAACAGTGAGTAATACTTCAAAAAAGAGCAAATATATATTTATATACCCACTAGCTTAGCATCCACTGCATTTGTACACGTCCGTACTATTTCATGATTTACACTAGACACAGACAGCTGGGGTGCACTGCTTCCATCCTGGGGGGTGGGGGATGGTGACAAGAAGGGCATCCGGCTATCCTGAGACACTAACATTGCCAAATCCGTAGCAACAGAGCCGACCCAGCGCTGGAGTGGGACAGAGGCCCAAGGAATTGATGATGATAGCTTACCGTCCACTGCTTCGCTCAAGTAGATTGTATGGGCTACTGAGATTTTGTTTTTATTTCCTCGAATTTCTTCGTTGTTCACAAACTGCAACACCTAAGCTTTTCGCCATATTTAAGGCCATATAAGCATGATCTTTTCCGAATGTACTTCAGACCAAAACAGATTATGGTAAATGGAGACCAAAGTTTTTGTGAATAAGGCCTTTTACGTTGTTGTGGAGACCCTAACAAATATTTCTATATTTGTCTCAGAACTGAAATACCAGTTTTCATAAATTTAGCATTAAACATTTTTTTAATGCAGCGAAATAGTTTCTTTAAAATTTTCATCCCAAACTGCGCTACTTTATGGGTTGATTTTCCAGAAACAGTGAAACAATATTTTTTTTTATTTCTGACCGAGAAGCCAAAGACCTGTTGTCATAGATGCTGCCTCAAAAATCCTTCAGTAGTTCTTTATTATTTATTTATTTTCAAAAAACTTTCGCCCACTATTTCATCTCCTTAGTATTTTAATTTCCAAAAATGTTGAAATCTCATCCCCTACTTGACCCTCTTACGGGGTCAGTTTCCGAAAACACTGAAACACGTATTCTTTTATTTGTAACTGAGAAACCAAATTCATATTTTTATAGATTTAACTTTAAAAACTGTTTCATAATAAAACATTCCATCCCATTTCATCCTCATAGGGGCTGAATTTCCCAAAACAGTGAAATAAGTATCTTTTTATTTCTAACTGAGAAGCCACATTTAATTTTTCATAGACTTAATTTTAGAAATAGCCTTCATAATGAAATATTTTCATAAAAATTTCTTACCCCTGTCTCACTGGTTCAATTTCCAAAAATTTTAAACATGTATTCTTTTATAAATTTGTATTTCAGACATCAAATACCAATGTTCATAGGTGTAGCTTTAAAAATACTTCATCGCTTTTTTAGTAATGATATATTGTCAACAAAAATATCTTTAGCCCAATATTTACTCGCCATAGGGTTAAATTTTCAAAAATGCTGAAACAGGTATTTCTTGATTTCTGACTGCGAAACCAAATACCAATTTTCGTAGGTCTAACTGCAAAATTTCCTGAATAGTGACATTAAAAAAAAGTAACCTTCATCCCCTATTTCACCCTCTTAGAATTGAAATTTCGAAAAATCCCTTCTTAAAGGACGTATACACTATAAAATCCATACCCTCTCTAAAATTCAAATTTCTGTCCTTACCTGTTTGGGCTGGGTGTTGATGAGTCAGCCAGTTAGGACATCGCTTTTTACATACAGAGAAGATGAATTTCTTATGTTTCATTACAAATATTACACAACTACACGAAACACTATACTGACCACACTTGAAATGTATTAAGGGCATTGCACAGGTGCCGTTCGTGCTCATGTACAACATCGCTACCTGCATGTTTGGCCGTCTGCATTCATATTCAGGCGTAATTTTTCGCCGTGTTTGTGCATTTTCGTGCAGACCCTCAGAGGTTGGAGGAAGAAAAGGATGTACCACCCCCAGCTCGGCCTTACTTGCTAACACACTGCGATACTCATCCAAACTTCCTTTTGACGACAAACTAACTTTGAGACAGAGGAACGGTATCACTGTATCTATGGTTTTGGCTGAAAGGCGTCGTCTCATTCCTTCAATGACAGGAGATTCCACACGGAAAGGCAATGAATCAGGTTTAGTTCCATGTGCAACACACAGCTATTAGGTGCCATGGTCAAAATACTTTTGATTAGCCTGTCACACTTTTGTCCAAGCCACAGTTCGGGTTTCTTAAGGTTTCTGATATAGAGAAAGCTATTTACTCTTACAATGACAATGTACTTAATTCATTAGAAAATAAATTAGATCCTACTGTCATTCTCTGTGACCTGTCGAAAGCCTTTGACTGTGTGAACCACAGCATTCTCTTAAGTAAATTAGAATATTATGGTGTCACCGGCAGTGGTCCGAAACGGTTTGAGTCTTATCTAACTAACAGGAAACAAAAGGTGTCACTACAAAATACCTGTGTAGTAAGCAGTCAGTCTTCATCTGACTGGGAATCATTTCCATGTAGTGTTACCCAATGTTCCATTTTGGGTCCTTTGCTTTTTTTGTGTACATTAATAGCCTCTCGGCTGTTACACTGACAAATGATAAGATTGTGTTATTTGCTGATTATACAAACATACCCATAAAAAGCAAGTCAAGTATAGATTTAGAAATATCTGCCATACAAATTTTCGCTGACATAAATAAATGGTTGAAAGCTAATTCACTGTCATTAATTTGTGAAAAGACCCACTATATGCAGTTCAGAACCTGTAAGAGATTTTCTCCCAGCATGTGTATAACATATGAAGTCATCCAGATCAAAGAGGTTGACAGTGTTAAATTTCTGGGATTACAACTCGATAATAAATTCAGTTGGGAAGGACATACCATAGAATTCCTTAAGCGCCTACACAAGCTAGTATTTGCAGTGAGAGTTATGTCAGATGTAGGAGGTATAAATATTAAAAAAACTTGCATACTATACTTACTTTCATTCTGTTATGTCATACGAGATCATATTCTGAGGTAAGTCATCAAACCAAGCAAAAGTTTTTAGCGTGCAAAAGCATGTAATAAGAATCATTTGTGGTGTAAAGTCAAGAACATCACGTAGAAACCTGTTCAAGGAACTTTTTATTCTAGCCACTGCTTCTCATTATATTTATTCATTGATGAAATTTGTAGGAAGTAATATATCTCTATTTCCAACCTATGGCTCAACACATGGTATCAATACTAGGTATAAGAACAACCTACACAAGGACCTAAAATCACTTACCTTGGTCCAAAAAAGGAAAACACATTTTCAATAAATTGCCAGCAACCATAAAGCACGTTTTAAACAGAGTTTGAAAGAGTTTTTGATAGGCTGCTCCTTCTACTCTGTAGATGAATATCTCAACAGAGACTGTTAAACCGGCTTAAGTAAAAATGTCTGTTAGATTTCAGTTTTGACAGCACTTGGTAGCAACAGTCAAGATAAATTTAGTAATTGTACATAATAAAGTTTCATTCAGACAGCATATTAATACTGTAAATATTTGCTGTTCCAGTTTTCATCTATTCTGACAATCTTATTACAAATTATCAGGATAGTAAGTATTATATTCAAATGTTATATTTTTTAGGCACGCCAACTTCCAACTCAGCACTCTGCTGAGTGGACCGCTGTTCAAAGATTTCTCTGCTGGCGGCGATGCGTGCAATATATTCGAGGCCGAACACGTCCTGACGATGGCGTGCGACGAACAGGGCTCCATACCTAAGGGCGCCGACGGGTCGGTGCCGACCGTCACCGTGGTGGCGTCTCTGAGACGGATCTCCCTCTCCGAATGGGAGCACCGCGGTCAGTTCGCCACCAACTGCACCGCTGCCCAGCACTACGAAGGCGCCAGCCACAGGTCTTCCAGCTCTGCGTCTCCAGCTCACTACTCCCCAGCCTCCTCCAGCCGTTCTCAAGGGTTAACACTGGGGTGCGATGAAGAGTCAACAGGCGAAACCGTTGACAAATCTAGAGACCCTGCGGTGTCCTCGGGGATAAAGCAAACCAAAAACTCAAGATCGTGCCAAAGCCTTCCAGATGAGAAATTTAGTGGATTTGCAGATCAGTCCACCATACACAGTCGTAGCTATCCAGTAACGCCAACCCAATACCGCTCAGATGATGGAAGACCTGTAGTGCACTCCTCTCCATCATCTCTCACTCAAGACAAACCTCGAGGCTTTCCAGACATTATTCCAGATGAATCTGTACCGTCTGTCAGTGCCTCATTAGCTGCAAGTGACACAATTAGACAATCCATCACATGCTTAACGGGTCACATGGGTACTCCTTCTCCTTCAGACAGTGAAACAAGATTCATTTTGGAACACGCCCCATATCATAGGACAGACAGTATCGATGAACGGAGTGAAGGAGCCTCAGACGGCACAGACAGTATTGCCAGTGGAAGCTCTTCATCGGTAGATTTGTCTCCAGTCTCATCCTCTGGCGAAATTCCGAAAAGTGTACGGGAACTTCCTGTAAACCAAAGTCTGAGAGATAGTGTTTCTAGGGCAGCCATTGACGATTCTTCTGCCGTCGTAGGCACTGTCCCGCCAGTAATAAACTCACCTGCAGTTGCTGAAGAGTTTTCTTCATCCGAGTCGTATCTTGTTTGGGACACGGATTTGAAAGTCAATGACAATAAGGCTGTGAAGAAGAAGAAGAAGAAGAAACATAGCAAAAAGGAGGGAGATTCCATTCGAACCACTTACAACAAAGTAAAATCGTTTTCCTTGGATAATCAATTGGCGTCGCCCCTTTTGAATGATACAGAAACTGTCACATCAATAGAAATGGACCTACCTTCCTCCTCGAACAAAGACATATTTCGTTGTCATTCATCTCTTGCTTTAGACAAGAGTTTGACTGGCAGTCACTGCTGGTCAGTAAAACAAAACAAACGTGATGGAAAGACGCAATCACCCACTCGTGTTGGAATATGTGCTGTAAAATCACATCCTCAGTCACAAATCGCTCCAAACACGTATCTTACCAGCAAAATAGATTTCAATGATGCTGCTACAACTGCGATTGAAAAGTCTTCGCACCATGAGACGCCACCGAAGAAATGGAGTTACACAGAGAAATTAACAACACAGTACCATGAATGTAATAGCTCACATTTGATGTACCGTGCAAGGTATTCAGTTACGAAGATAATAGTATTTGACGATTCCCTGTGCGGGATACTGTTCATTGGTTTTCAGCATCCACAACTGGAAGAACAAAGCGTTTTAACGAAAGTCGTTATTAAGAGTGCGAATGAAAACGTTACGCCATCTGGGCTGGTGGGTACGGTGAAAGTCTGCACTCGCCGAGGCGACGTTTTGGAGCAAGTGGCTGCACTGCCACCGATGATGAACGTCAGCCATCACAAGGTCCGCTGCGATCCTCATTTGGTTCAAGCCGAGTTGAGCTTTGTGGTGGAGGAGCCGGGCAAATTTGCGTTATACCGAGTGGCCACAGGCGAAGTGGTCGGAACCATTCACGCTGACCTCCGCATTTTGGGTCCGTACCGCTGTCCTGCTGTCATTTGTGATCAGCTGGGGAATACCTGTCTTCCTGGCATCAACGAGGAACTTACTGAAGATGAAAGTCAGTCAGTTTCCGCAGAAGACGAACTTCGCAAAGTCAGGAGGAGTCACGACTGTGACCATATGCCGGATTCGGTAAGAGACAGCAAAAGTGGGAAAACAGCGTGGCGGGAAAGGGAAGTACTGAAGAACATCGACGATATGTACGCGGATGTCTGTCGAATGACTGAAGAGACCCAAATCTTGAAGCAGCGTGAGGAGTGGCTAGACCCAGATGTTAGGCGCGTATGGATGTGGCGGCTGGAAATTCTGGAGGAACGGTACAAACGAGCCTGTCAGCAATATAGGGAACATTACGGTATAAGTAATTGAGTCCCTCAATTACGTATGGTAACACCTGCGGTGTTTTATATTGGTCATGTTTACATGTATCCTTCAGGTTTAGATTGTTCTAGTACGCACATTGCATTCTTTTTTATCATCATCATTTTTATCAATATCCAACACTCATCTTCATTTTGATCGTTTTTGTATATATCATGTCCATTCCATCTTTTCACATTTTCAAACATTTTATTTGAAATGTTCCTTTAACATCATTTTCTTGAGATGATTCTTTCAAATTTTCAGCGTACCGAAACGAAGCATCTCCCACGTGGTTATCGGTTCCTTTCACACACTACTTTTCATAAATTATTAGATGAATATTGTCCATCACACCAATTTCCCACGTGAAAGTTAACACTCTTTTAAGACAGTTAGTGCTTTAGAGTCTTTATGTATAGTCACTTTATTCCCCCAAAAATAATATCTGAATTGCTTGAAACATCAAAATATAGCTAAGGGGTTTTTCATCAAGTTGGGGTAAGTTACGATTTTTGGCCAATATACTACTCGAAAATGCAGTTGCTTAGTTTACATTTGTCTTCTGAATCATGTAATTCTTCGAGAATCTCCATACCTACGGTACAAATCTACTATCAGCACTCACGTGTAAAGGTAGAGATGTATCAGAATGGGACAGTTCGTGATTTTCTATTACTTCCTTCTTCAGCGACCCGAAAGCTGACTGGCATTCATCTTTCCAAATAGAAGCAATGATTCTCCTGAATAAATTATTCGAGTTACGATTACTGAAAGAATGCTCCTTTGCAGATTCCCTTCTAAAACACACACAGCCTGAGAAAAACTTTGCATTCTTTGTTAATCTTAGGTGATGGACGATAGTAAATTTTTCAAGATCCTTATCACTCCAAATCATAGTTATTGCGTGTCCTCAAAATTAAATTTCCTTTTTCACAAATTCACATTTTTCCGCTTTACTGTCATCCCACGTACTTGAAGAGTTTTAAAAACTTTATTCAGTAGTTCATAGTCCTCAGACTAAGTTTTCCTAGTAATTAGTGAGCCACCTACATAAGTACTCAGCCACGAGATCAACTCAATCCCAACGACGAAATCTAAAGTACATATGAACACAGAAAGAGACGTAAATCAAAACGATGGGCTCGATAGCGTTAACTGCAACCTGGAAAACTTTGTATTTAAGAGATTGCAGCACTGACGGTATTTTTGCAGTGTCCTGCTGATAACTCCTGGCTAGTCATGTTATATATGTTATTAAATTTCTGTATTATATGTTCGAGAGAGTCATTCTTTTATTTAGTTTTCATGTATCTATCAGGAATCTCCCTCCTCCATCACTCTTGATTACTAAAATAAGTGGGTTTTTCTATGGACTGTTACTTATTTCAATCACACCCAATTACAATGTTTTATCGATTTCTCTCTACATTGCTTCCTTCTCTGACAATGTAATCGCGCGTGATGATGCGTTCCCTAAGTATGAAGTAGTGTGGATGTGTTCAGACTGCGGCGATCGTTCTTCTCGAATTACGAATTGCTGCTTTTGAAATACTATTCAAACAAACCGTGTAGACATTCTGAAAATTGACTTCTTCATCGCTACTGCTGTTCTTTTGCTGGTAATGGAAAACTATGTATTCTCGAAAACAAAATTGAAGCAATTGTGACGGGTCGATCTGGAAAAAGCTTTCAGCTGTGGAAAATGGGGCAACATGAAACTTCCAGGCAGATTAAAACTGTGTGCTGGGCCTTTCGCGGGCAAGTGCTCTAGGCAAGTGCTCTACCAACTGAGCTACCCAAGCACAACTCAGAACCCGACCTCACAGCTTTACTTCTGCCAGTACCTCATCTCCTACCTTCCAAATCAGGAGAGCTGGTGTAAAGTTTGGAAAGTAGGAACGAGGTACTGGCAGAAGTAAAGCTGTGAGGACGGGGCGTGAGTCGTGCTTGGGTTGCTCAGTTGGTAGAGCACTTGCCCACGAAAGGCAAGGGTCCCGAGTTCGAGTCATGGACAGGCACACAGTTTTAATGTGCCAGGAAGTTTCATATCAGCGCACATTCCGCTGCAGAGTGAAGATCTCATTATGGTGCAACATGTTTCAAAGTCTAAGAAAACAGGTGTAACTTGTAGGAAAAGACAGATAATATACAAAATTTTGTAAGAACGAAGAGGGAACAACAAGAATGAAACACTTAAAACGAGGTGCTGTAATTAAAAATGGCGTAAGACAGCCTTTCGTCTCTTCTGTTCAGTCTATACATCGAAGAAGTAATAACGAAAATAAATGAAAGGTTTAAGAGTGGGATTGAAATTCAAGGTGAAAGGGTAACAATGATACGATTCGCTAATGACATTGCTATTATCAGGGAAAGTGAAGATGAATTTCAGGATCTCCTGAACTGGATGGACTGTCTAATGAGTACAGAATATGCACCGAGCGAAAATCGAAAAAAGCCTAATGAGAATTAAGAACAGCGGGAAACTTAACATCTGGTCTGATTGTGACGAAGTAGATGCAATTACATAATTATGCTATCTAGGCAGCAAAATAACTCATAATGAACGCATCAAGAAGGACATTTAAAGCAGACTTATACTATCAATAAAGTCATTCCTGCCCAAGAGAAGTTGACTAGTATCAAACGTAAGCCTTAGTTTGAGGAAGAAATTTCTAAGAATGTACCTTTGGAGCGCAGTATTATATGTAAGTGAACATGAACTCAGGGGAAACTGGAACAAAAGAGAATCGAAGAACATGACATGTGATGCTACAGCAGAATGTTGAAAATTAGGTTGACCGATAAAGTAAGGAATGAGAAGATCTCTGCAGAATCGACGAGGAAACGAATATAAGCAAAAACACGTAGAGGAAGGAGGAATAGGATGATCGGACATATGTTAAGACGTCAGGAAGTAGCTTCGATGATACTGGACGAAGCTCTAGAGGGTAGAGACTGTAAAGGAAGAATAAAAACTGTAGAGGGAGGCAGAGACTGAAATACATCCAGAAAAATGGTCGAAGACCTATTCTGAAATTGCTACTCTAAGATAGAAAGGTTGGCACAGTAGACAAATTCATGGGGGGCTACATTAAACCAATCAGGAGACTCATTATTTTCCTGACCTTTCCAGTAAATGATAAACAGTATTTAGGCAGAATATACGGGCAAGTATATAAGGGAACATCACATCTACAAAGAATATTCATACATTTCTTGTGGTATGGCATAAACTGAGTCTGACCAAACTGATGACAATTCTGTACAGATCTCACAGTTCGAATGACATCATCATAAGTGAGCTATTGCGTCAGTGTCTTTGTCAGAGAGTTTTTATATTCGTTGATGCGCTCAACGTCTCCGAGCTGGGCCATCGTAGCTCTATGTAACTGCAAAACCAGCAGGTACTGCAACGCGTAGCATCGTTATCCCGTCTTGGAGATGAGCTGCGTCCAAGAACCTCAATGCAATGCACGTTCAATAAGAAAGCTTCCTAATAGTTCATGATTGTAAGGTAATTACCTAATAGTAAATCCTTTCACTATACAGATCATGTTGTTCGGCTTTGTAGACGTTCGGTAACATATCGCTTTACGAAATTTACTACGAGTCCAACGCAAACTACATTTATCGCTCAGCTCTTCAAATCTTGTCTTAAAATTTAAGGGCTGTTCGATATTTAATTACTTTGTTGTTACAATAGATACCCATTGCTGTTTTATTAAAAAAATGATCTCAAGAATAATATTGTCACGAAGTTCTGGTACAACTAGAAATTCATATTCAGACGTGTTTTCTTCTATTGTGAAAACTATGTCTGCATTTCCTTAAATGGCTTCATTTAATTTCATTGTCACACCAAGAGGTTGGCTCAGCGATAGCCCATGGTTGTCTTCGAGGTGTCGAAAAAATGCTTGTAAAAGTGTATTTATCTGAAAACCTGTACCCAGTTGTACTTGTAGTTTTACATCGCATATTTGAATCGATGTGAGTGCCTGCTTCATGTTTTCGGTCCCTCCGTTTTCCAGAACTTCACATAAAAAATTGTCATTGTTCATTAAATCATTTCAGAAAACGTTGAAGTCCTTCAGTGTTGCACTTTCTGGAGACATAGTCGATTTTTCAATTGCTACTTCGTTAACAACTTCCATCAGGTGCTGCAAATGTACTGCCCTTCAGTTTCAGTCTCTTGGTTTCGCAAAGAGAGGCACTCTGGGGGCTCTTATATGTTATCTCCTGTTATTATTTCTATCTCTTTATGTGTGTTTTCAGCACAGTCAGCTATTAAGTCTTCAACTTCAACTTAATACTTTGGAAGTTTCTCATTTACTTCTATTTTCCCTACACAGTAGTCTTAAATAAAGTTTTCGTGGCTTTCTCCCTTTATTTATTTCCAACTAGCATTACCGAATACAAATGCTTCACTTGCTATGCTATGATAAAATCATCTCCTCCCGTAGATACCTACTGCGACGTTCCTCACGTTATTGCAAACAATTTCACTTTTATTAGCTACTCCCGTACTTCGCTCTGCGTTCCCTGCCCATTAAACTTAACTCCTTCGTTTAACAGCTGCTCGTGTTTTCTTGGCAGCGCTTCCGACTCTCCTGTATATATACATACACAGACACACACACACACACACACACACACACACACACACACACACACACACAGTTTCTCTCGGAATAGGTGGCCTTATTTTGTGAGCGCATTCGCTTTTTTCTCATTTCTATGTATCTTCTTCATTACTTACTTCTTTCTACACTCCTGGAAATTGAAATAAGAACACCGTGAATTCATTGTCCCAGGAAGGGGGAACTTCATTGACACATTCCTGGGGGTCAGATACATCACATGATCACACTGACAGAACCACAGGCACATAGACACAGGCAACAGAGCATGCACAATGTCGGCACTAGTACAGTGTATATCCACCTTTCGCAGCAATGCAGGCTGCTATTCTCCCATGGAGACGATCGTAGAGATGCTGGATGTAGTCCAGTTGAACGGCTTGCCATGCCATTTCCACCTGGCGCCTCAGTTGGACCAGCGTTCGTGCTGGAAGTGCAGACCGCGTGAGACGACGCTTCATCCAGTCCCACACATGCTCAATGTGGGACAGATCCGGAGATCTTGCTGGCCAGGGTAGTTGACTTACACCTTCTAGAGCACTTTGGGTGGCACGGGATACATGCGGACGTGCATTGTCCTGTTGGAACAGCAGGTTCCCTTGCCGGTCTAGGAATGGTAGAACGATGGGTTCGTTGACGGTTTGGATGTACCGTGCACTATTCAGTGCCGCCTCGACGATCACCAGAGGTGTACGGCCAGTGTAGGAGATCGCTCCCCACACCATGATGCCGGGTGTTGGCCCTGTGTTCCTCGATCGTATGCAGTCCTGATTGTGGCGCTCACCTGCACGGCGCCAAACACGCACAAGACCATCATTGGCACCAAGGCAGAAGCGACTCTCATCGCTGAAGACGACACGTCTCCATTCGTCCCTCCGTTCACGCCTGTCACGATACCACTGGAGGCGGGCTGCACGATGTTGGGGCGTGAGCGGAAGACGGCCTAACGGTGTGCGGGACCGTAGCCCAGCTTCATGGAGACGATTGCAAATGGTCCCCGCCGATACCCCAGGAACAACAGTGACCCTAATTTGCTGGGATGTGGCGGTGCGGTCCCCTACGGCACTGCATAGGATCCTACGGTCTTGGCGTGCATCCGTGCGTCGCTGCGGTCCGGTCCCAGGTCGACGGGCACGTGCACCTTCCGCCGACCACTGGCGACAACATCGATGTACTGTGGAGACCTCACGCCCCACGTGTTGAGCAATTCGGCGGTACGTCCACCCGGCCTCCCGCATCCCCACTATACGCCCCCGTCAGCTGCACATACGGTTCACGTCCACGCTGTCGCGGCATGCTACCAGTGTTAAAGACTGCGATGGAGCTCCGTATGCCACGGCAAACTGGCTGACAGTGACGGCGGCGGTGCACAAATGCTGCGCAGCGAGCGCCATTCGACGGCCAACACCGCGGTTCCTGGTGTGTCCGCTGTGCCGTGCGTGTGATCATTGCTTATACAGCCCTCTCGCAGTGTCCGGAGCAAGTATGGTGGGTCTGACACACCGGTGTCAATGTGTACTTTTTTCCATTTCCAGGAGTGTATATTCCCACTCGCATTGCTTTAAAAGTTGATTCAAGCTGCCGAGCTGTTTCATCCAATGATGCATTTTTGTCGATCCATCCTAAACATTGTTTACTGCTTTTAGTAGTAGCAGAGCACTGTCATCGCCCTCCATTCCTTTGCTTACTTCTTGCACTCAGTCGTGACTGTTACTTAATTAAGATTCTGAGAAGCGAGTTCAGTGCTCGCGCCAGTGACGACATTCCTCTGTATGGCTACCAATGCGGACTCATTCCTCTCATTCCTATGCTTAGGTTTCTTATGTGTTCTGTCCTCACACTTACACTCCAGTTGGGCTGGCGCTCTCCTTGTTGCTGTGATGTCACACCTCTCTCTAATGTGTTTCTGACCTGTTTCACGTGCGGCTGCTTCCTATAGAGTTCAGTAGGATAGCTCTGGCATCGATGAGAATTGTTTTGTTTACTCTTGGGCCAAAAACCTCTTCGGGTGAGTCTTTGATCCGTAATATACATTTGTGAACAGCGTCAGTTAACAGACTGCATGTCCCCTATCGGTAGGTAGCACTTCGATACAACTTCCGGAATATATTACCCAAGAGGATTCCATCATCACATAACCACGCAGTAGATTTGCATGCCCTCGGGAAAAATTACGGCTGTAGTTTCCCCTTGCTTTCAGTCGTTCGCAGTGCCAGCACTGCAAGGTGGCTTCTGTTCATGTTACAAAGCCGTATCAGTAAGTCATCGATACAAGGCTACCACCGCTACCGGTAGCTGCCACCCCGTACAAGAGCGCATGTGCAGCTAAGGAAAACTACACCGGTCTACAAATCTATAGTTTACAATTTTTTCTGTAAGATTTTAGGTGATTCCAGCGCTTCTTGAGATGCTCTAAGTTCGAAAATGTTGAACGCTACCCTACATCACATTAGGTATTCTTCCCAAAGTAATGTCGAAGATCCAGAAGACTCATACAAAACGCAAATATGCGAAATAACTTTATTTACACCTTGCCTTTGATACGGTGCCTTGTGTGCCTCAGTGATAATGACAGCCATACTGTAGGTGCATCCACAACGGAGGGGTATGTCTTGAGAGGCCAGACAAACGTGTGGTTCTTGAAGAGGGGCAGCAGCATTTTCAGTAGTTGCAGGGGCAATGGTCTGGATGACTGACTGATCTGGCTTTGTAACATCAACAGAAACAGCCTTGCAGTGTTGGCACTGCCATCGACTAAAAGCAAGGGAAATTACAGCCGTAATTTTTCCCGAGGGCATGAAATGATTAGGTGATGTTGGAAATCATCTTGGGTAAAATATTTCTGAAGTAAAATAGTCCCCCATTCGGATCTCCGGGAGGGGACTACACAAGAGGACGTCGGTATCAACAGAAACAAATCTGGCGTTCTACGGATCGGTGCGTGGAATGTCAGATCCCTTAATCGAGCAGGTAGGTTAGGGAAGTTAAAAATGGAAATTGATAGATTACAGTTAGATATAGTGGGAATTAGCGGAGTTCGGTGGCAGGAGGTGGTGAGGTGAATACAAGGTTATAAATACAAAATCAAATAACGGTAATGAATGAGTAGGTTTAATAATGAGTAAAAGAAAATAGGAAAGTGGAGAAGCTACTGTGAACAGCATCGTGAACACATTTCGTAGCCAAGACTGACATGAAGCTCACATCCACCTCAGTAGTACAACTTTATTTGCCGAAATTCTTACAAAGGCACAGACGGTGTTTAGAAAGGATAGATTGCATGCAACCGGTGGTGGCATGTTTGTCGCTGTTAGTAGTAGTTTATCCTGTAGTGAGGTAGAAGTTGATGGTTCCTGTGAATTATTATGGGTGGAGGTTACACTCAACAACCGAGCTACGTTAATAATTGGCTCCTTTTACCAACTTCCCGACTCAGCAGCATTAGTGGCAGAACAACTGAGAGAAAATCTGGAATACATTTCAAATAAGGTTTCTCAGCATGTTAGGTGGAGATTTCAGTTTACCAGATATAGACTGCGACACTCAGATGTTCAGGACGGGTGGCAGGGACAGAGCATCGAGTGACATTATTCTGAGTGCACTATCCGAAAATTACCTCGAGCAATTAAACATAGAAATGACTCGTGGAGATAACATCTTGGACCTACTGATAACAAAGAGACCTGAAACATTTCGACTGTGTAAGCGCAGAACAGGGAATCAGTGATTGTATGGCCGTTGCAGCATCCCTGAATACGGAAGTAAATAGGAATATTAAAAAAAATGGGAGGAAGGTTTACCTGGTTAGCAAGAGTAATAGGAGGCAGATTTCAGACTACGTAACAGATAAAAACGAAAATTTCTGTTCCGACACTGACAATGTTGAGTGTTTATGGAAAAAGTTCAAGGCAATTTCTACAATCAAGGTCTTTGCAGTTGCCAAGAACAATGTTGACAACTTTTTAAAGGATACCCAACATTATCTTACAAATTTGATTCATTATGGCTTCAAATCCCACGTCTTACATTAATTTACTAACGTCAGGAATGACAAAAACCCCTTCCTTTCGTTTTAGATTCTGACAGCCTCAGTAACTTACTTGCCACATACCTGAGAGAGTCGCCATATTTCGGTGGGGATTTAATGAACTGTTTCGTGGTGCCAAGTTTTATTTGAAGCACAAGGAAAATTTTTTGTGCAAGCATTAAATCGAATAGCATATATTTCTCTCCAACAGTTGGTATTAAACTTCGCAACGTATTTTGAGATCATTGTTTGTCTGCAGTGCGACTGTCCCATCTGCATAAAGAGTAGGGGTTCCTTCCTCTCAGTCTGAACACATTTAGTGTGGGGTACATGAATTGTCCTGATCGCCAGCCTTTGTACGGAAACACAATGTCTAATATTGTCCGCTGCAGCTTTTTCACTACAAATTTGCCGCTGATCAGGAGAAGTAATGTAACTTTTTGAATTCGTGAAATTCGCACAAACAGAATAGTAGGCTCATCACACATTGCTGAAGTTTACATAAAAAAGAATATGTAAAGCAAATGAACAGGCCTTAACAATACAAATACTAACGAAATACATAGACAGCTGTATTATGGACTACAAAATTAAACATCTTTTCTAGCTGCTTACATTGTAAACCTTCTACAGGAAACTGGAAACAATATTGCACTTAACAGGCAGTAAGTACAATTCCCTAGACATAAACATATCAGCAGGTTGTGGTGGTTTTACAAAAGTCACCTTCAAACTACTACGAATGTTCTGACTAGTAGTCATGTCTATAAAAAGCAAAAGGAAAAAAAAGCAAAAGTAAAAGTTAGCCAAAGATGCACTAACCAATGAATAGTACAGGACCACTAGGTGAGTTTGCAGTTGTGATTCTGACCCACCTGCTCCAACTACAGCCCTGATGTGGGATACCACGATTTGAGACAGCATCACTTTTGACGCCCTTGGAATAGGATGTTAAGGTGATTGGTATGCCAATGTCAGATCGAGGTCAGCATGTTGATGAAACACATCAGATATGTGAGACTGCTGGCTCAGAGGTATGCTTGTTTAACGCCCAAATTCATTAGTAAAACGGTATTACAATATTAAGAATATCTCGTCCACAAAATATGACAGTTGACTTCTCAATATCCAAGCAGCCAGCATGGGCACAAGCGCAAACCATAGCACTCACCTAGTATGTGCAGACTCGAATGCTGCCAATAGTCACGCCACAGCAGCAGCAGCAGCAGAAGCAGCAGGTACGCATGACTGCATGTGGTGTTAGCACTTCATGCTGCCTCGGCTGCTCAACATGGCGACCAGTTTCCCAGAGCAGAAGACCAGGGAACCCGTGACCGTCTCATAGACTGACTGTTGGGAAGAGATCTACCAGCTATGCTCAGAGTACCTGAATCCATGGAGAGAAGTGACAGGGTCGCCTGTAGGGAATCTGCTACAGAACGAGAGGCAAGGAGCAGCTGTGGCTCACACACATGATGACGGATGACGAGTTGCCCTCAGGCCCTATTGGTTAGCCCTCTAGATGGCTTGCTAGATGATGAAAATCACAGCACCCCATCAGTCTTGATTAGGCAGTTGACGCTGCAGCTCACAACGAATAAGTCTCTGCAGACAAAACTCACTGCTCCATAGTAGATTCAAGGCTACTAGAAGAGCAGAGGGCCGACTGACAAGGGCCTCCCCACGCATCGGAACTAAATCGAACTAAATCGAACTCCACAACAACGCAACTAGTATTTACGTGGATGAGCTTGCTTGCTCTGCTACAGTGAAGTGGTAAAGACATCATTCACTCTGTTTTTCCCACTTGGTCAGCTTTCTTGGTCGGTTCAGGATTTCAAACCCTGAAGAACCAAAGAAAGTGGTAAACCTGCTTAATAATGTGTAGGGCACCCAAGAGCATGCAGAAGTGCCAGAATATGATGTGGCATGGATTCGACCAATGTCTGAAGTAATGCTCGAGGGAATTGACATCATCAGCCCCGCAGGGCTGTCCACAAATCCGTAAGAGTACGACGGGGTGGAGATCTCTTCTGAGTAGCACGTTGCAAGGTATCCCAGATATGCTCAATAATGTTCATGTCTGTGGAGTTTGGTGGCCAGTGAAAGTGTTTAAACTCCAAACAGTGTTCCTCGAGCCACTCTACAGCAATCGTAGACGTGTGAGGCATCGCATAGTCCTGATGGGATTGCCCAAGTCCGTTGGAATGCGCAATGGACACGAATGGATGCAGGTGATTAGACATCATGCCACCTTCCAGAGTCATATATAAAAGTATCAGTGGCCCCACATCACTCCAGCTGCACATGCCTCACACCATTACAGGGCCTCCATCAGCTTAAACATTACACTGCTGACTTGCAGGGTCCATGGATTCATGAGGATGTCTGCATACCCGTACACATCCATCCGACGAGGCACCATGTTTCCAGTTATCAACAGTCAAACAGCGAGGGGTAAAGCTTTGCGTCGAGCATCACCAAGGGTACACGAGAGGGCCCTTGGCTCTTAAAGCCCTTAATGATGATGTTACGTTGAATGGTTCGCATGCTGACACCTGCTCATGGCTGAGCACCGAAATATACAGCAATTTGCGGACAGGTTGCACTTCTGTCATGTTGAACGATTCTCTTCAGTGATCATTTGTCCCATTCTTCCACGATCTTTTTCCGGCAACAGTTGTTTTACGGGATTCCTGACATTCATGGTATGCTAGCGAAATGCTTGTACGGGAAAATGACAACTTCACCGCTACCTGGGAGGAGGTTCATTCGATTGCTCATGTGCCGACTATGACACCACTTTCAAACCCACTTAAATCTTGATAACCTGCCTTTGTAGCAGCAGTAGACGATCTCACAACTGCACCACACATTTATTGTCTTATATACGCGTTGTACCAGTTGGTTTGGCGTTTCAGTGTAAATTCGCCTTTCAAACGCTCTTTTTCGCCATTTCAATAACTGAATAATTACTCTTGCGTCTGAATTAAAGTTTCTTGTGACGTGTAGTGCAGTCACCACGACGACGCTAATCGCCACAATGACACTATCTGTCTGTTTCCTTGATAACAATCTGCTATATTTTCTGCGTGATCAATCACCCATTCTGCTGCACCTCTGACAATGCCAGGGAAGTAGTTTGACATTTTTATACATGTATGAAGAATACTATCCTGTTGTGCTGGAGTAATGTATGCATTTTATTGGGGAAAGAAGTCTCAGAAACAATAGTGAGCGGTCGCTCCTAGTCATTCTACGTCCTGCAGTGACCCTGTACAAATTACCTTTAGGTAACACACTGATGAGCTGACTGTGTAGTTTCAAAAATGAAAATTTCATAAGTCTTGGGTGCAAGCAACCATTAGATTACTTCAATATTCGTTCATACCTACAAAAATTCCAAGCCAAATGTGGTTCAGACTGTGAGAGCTAGTTAGAACTTTAACATATCAAAGCATTAGATGAGGTGTGGCACAGTACTTTAACTAGTACCTCTTGCATTTAGGAGACTAATATTTTTCATATTTTCATATGTTGATTGCTATACTGTATTCTACTGCCTGGAGAATACGTATTTTGTTTAATGGGAAGGAATTGTCCGTTGCACAGCACTGATGTGTAGGAAAATACAAACGAAAACATGACAGGTAGCTGGCAGTACTGTCAACATTCCTGCTTCAATTTGTTATCTAATGTTTAAATAGTATTTGGTGATTCTGCGACCAATCCAGTTATGTATTTGAGCAAGATAAAATGCACTTGACAATTATTACATTGTATTATATGTCTTAATGAATTAAGGTTCTATCACCATACTCAACTATTTCTGTGTTTAACTAAATAAACCATTTTATTTAAGATAAACCATTTCGTATCGTCTGCATCAGTTATGCAGTAGAATATAATCCTTTTTCATTATTATTAGTCCATTTTATTGCAACTTATTTTTACTTTATAATTCGCATTTCATGCTAATGCTTGTATAATTAGACTGCAGGATCCCAGGTTGAAACTATTTCTTGCACCGAATTCAGCTGCTGGGCATGAAAGCAGACATGTACAGCTCTACCCTATGTCTATATGGAACGACGGTTATTCTAAATAGAGCCGTGCGTCGCTAACCGTGTTTACTGCGAAATATTATTTCAGGGATTTTATTTACTGAAAGCATTAATAACAGATAGTCACAACCACCATCTTCGTTAGTGGAAAGTGATATTCTTCAGAAATTCGTTCCATGGGACTTTCACAGGATACACCAAGTTTCATCACAACAAATCTTTCGTTTCCAGTCATCCAAAGTCCACTGGCGTCACATTTTAAACCGTATCAAGAGCTACTTAGCACTGACTACAGAAACGGATGGCTTATGAGGTTCTTCTCGAACAGTATATCCAAAGTGTTTTTTACCTCCCTGATGATAGTAACTGTGGTAACTGGACTCATGGCAGCACTAATGAGCTAACGAGTGGCTCCTTCCGTCGATTTCAAGCAATTTTTCACAACCTCCCTCCACAATTCTCGACTGTGCCCGTCCATTGGTACATGAAGTCTGCCTAGTCACGGTTTAACAGTGATTTGTTCATTTGACTTTGAATTTCACGATCACACCATTGACTATAAACTTGGGCCACTATAGAAAGATTGAAATGTTTTGACGGGTTTGTTACTCAAGTGACACCCAAAGACTAGTCCACGTTCGAAGTCAGTGACCTCTCATGACCTACTCATTGTGCCGTTACCGCTTTCCTTATGACAATACAACACTCCCCGCCTCCTTTTATACCGACTGGTCCACATTCAAGAGACCTACGACAGTTAAAAATCTCTATTTTTTGCTTCTTATTGAATGACCCGTTTGCTGCACACGACTTCTTCGTCGAAAAACACATTAAGTTTCTTCCAGAAGCGGTAACGGTTAGTGTGCCTCTGGAATGTGTGTGATTCAGTGTAGCCCCGATTGGGCTGGATCATCCCTGTCTGCTTAAATGTTCAGATGCAAAAGCATACAGGCAACTAACTGGACAATCAAAAAAAGTACTTGTAAACAAGTCAAAGAAGTGGAAATTTCACGTAATTCTACAAAAAACGCATTAATGATTATCGAACATACGATGACAGTAAGTCAAAACTACGCTCTCACATCAGTTCATCTCTTCATCAGCAAAAATAGTAATATTGGAAGGATCAACAAAATGAAAGAGAGGCCATGAAATTAATTTTTATACCATTGATACAAGACACATAAAAAGTAATTTGCAGTGATAAGGTAAGTGATTAATTTAAAAAGTCATACAGTTACAATTTACTTAATTAAAGCTCGTGTATGAGTAAAACGTTTATCTAATATTGTTATTGCATTCCACAAAAAAATTATTTAATGTAGTTGTTTGAAAGGATTTGAACAACAACGGTCACTACAACATGATCAGTTGTGAATAGTTGTAAATTGATGCATGTGCTGTAAGAGATTAGTACACAGGGTTAATTTAAATAAAACCGGCAATCTGCAGAGACGCATTTCTGACTGGAAATAGGGGAAAAAGGTACTGTGAAAATGTGTGCGGGAATTGACAACGTTCGTGCAACAACAGACCCTCCAGAAACACACTACACAGCTGCATCGAACCCACGTCACCGCATATTGTTAGCGTATTGTCATATCGCTGGCTTGGTTACGGAGTATCTTCACGAGTGGCTGCATTTGCAGAGTCGGGCACGGGACACGGGGCTGCTATGTTCTGGCGTGGGTAGGTCTGCAAGGGAAAGGTATTATTATGGAAGCTCAAGTGTGGCTGCAAGTACTATTATTGTAAAGTAATGACATATGAAACTGTATTCAGTGAAAAGTACGTAAAGAAGTGACTAAAAAAGCGCCATGCCGACGGTAGCGTATTTGAGTATCCGCCAGTTTGCGTGTCTATCGTACATCAACCATCGGCGTCGTGTTCGGCCTCCCAGAATGAAACTACTGTGCATCAGTAAAACAGTTTACCACAAAGGAGAGTAACCAAGTGTCAGTGTCTTGTAGAGATCGTGAGAACATACGTTCGGTCATCGCCTTTCCGCATCATCAACAATCAGCTGCGTTGCGACGGTTACGCGCACGCTTGTACGAGTTGTAAGTAGGCTGTTTAGGTTTTTATGTTGGTAACACCACGTAGCGCTCTGTATTAAAATCACTGACTGTGCTGTGTGCAGTCTGTGGCTGGTTGGCATTGTTGGAATATTCGCTATTGTACTGTTGGGCAGCTGGATGTGAACAGCGCGTGGCGTTGCGCAGTTGGAGTTGAGCCGCCAGCAGTGGTGGATGTGGGGAGACAGATGGCAGAATTTTGAAACATATGAAACGTCCCGTTAGAAACATTTATGAATTACTGTGCTGGTAAGCTGAGCAGAACTGAAAGTACTCAGACATTTCTCTATTTATTCTGATCAACACTAAACTGAAACACAATATTTTTAGCGCAACACAGTCTAACTTTCAATAATCCCTACAAAAGAATGGCCCTGCTTAACAATAACCTATACCTTTCATGAATCACTAACCTCACAAAAATCTTCGTTACTCGAACTACTGCATTACAGCGAGCGCCAATAGTGCCAGCTAAATAAAAGATTCTAACTACTGATAGGCATAGTCAGCAAACGAAAGATTTTGATAGAGAACAAACAATGTATTTACCTTAATAATGTTCAAACCTCATCAGTTCAAGATACCCTGTATTACAGATTTACTCTTTCTGATGGACAGACGTCCAGATCGTCCGCTCTCAAAATTCTGCCATCTCTCTCCCCACATCCAGCACTGCTGGCGGCTCATCTCCAACTGCGCAACGCTGCGTGCTGTTCACATCCAACTGCCCAACTGTACTATAGCGAATATTTCAACAATGCCAACCAGCCACAGAATGCACACAGCACAGTCAGTGATTTTCATACAGAGCGCTACGTGGTGCTACCAACATAAGAACATAAATAGCTTACTTACAAAGTGAGAACAATGAACTGTAAATTAACTTTTATGAAAAGTGTTAAATTATTACAAGTGTCAAGAAGGACTGGTTCCAGGTATCTGTGTGTATGTCACGAGCGTGAGAACTTTCGTTCGACCGTTTGGCTTCCGCAACATCAACAATCACCTGCGTCGTGTCGGTTACGCTACGCTCGGCCAGGTGATAACTGTTGTTGTTGTGGTCTTCGGTACTGAGACTGGTTTGATGCAGCTCTCCATGCTACTCTACCCTGTGCAAGTTTCTTCATCTCCCAGTAACTACTGCAACCTACATCCTTCTGAATCTGTTTAGTGTGTTCATCTCTTGGTCTCCCTCTACGATTTTTACCCTCCACGCTGCCCTTCAATACTAAATTTGTGATCCCTTGATGCCTCAAAACATGTCCTACCAACCGATCCCTTATTCTCGTCAAGTTGTGCCACAAACGTCTCTTCTCCCCAGTCCTATTCAATACTTCCTCATTAGTTATATGAAAACCCATCTAATATTAAGCAATTCGACAGATAATCATCATGATTACGTGTGTATCTATCACTGAATGTTCGGCCAGAGTAAGACTGCGAATTATGTGTGACGGCGTAAAGTACAATAGTGACAGACATTTACATCGTCAATAATACTGTACAGTAATAAGGAAATGATAATTATCGTCTCTCATGAAATCAGCAAGAATGTCAATTTGCATCCACGCTTACGATTCAGTGTGTAAACTGTGTGTTGAGCGGCACTTAAGATAAGTAAATAAATTAGTGAAAGCAAAGTGAAGTATAAATTAGATAATGAATGAAAAACTTAGTTTACTTTAGAAGAATTACACACTGGCAAACAGCGCACAGAGCAGCAGTGACAGAAGAGACAGTGCCTATGAAGTCAGCACATTCAAGAAGCTGTCGATTCAGCCGTCAGGGCATCCCCCGAGCGGCTCACGTCAAGAAGATTCTTCGAGAAGCTTTTCAACGTGACAGAAGAGGCAATGACCGTGAAGTCGTTCACCTCCAGCGAACTGAACTGAATAAATACGCGAGACGTAGTGGGCTCGAGAAGAGAAGAGAGTAGCAGTAGTTTTCAGTCAGACCGTCATGCAAGAAGAGACTACATCATACACAGACGCACCAAGTTCGCAGCTGTAATGGAATAGCAAGCAACAGCCTCGGCGCCAGAAGACAGAAGTTAAAAGGTATTTGAAGTCTGATTTTTTTGTACCCGGGTGACTCGTGGGGACGGCAAGGAGACGGCCTCACATCAGCAGTCACCTGTGAGGTGGAATGAAGATCTGACAGCCGAAGACTGGCAAGCGGGAGTCCGTTGTTCGAGTCCGGGACACTGGCCTTTCCCCGCCGCGCCGCTCCACTGGCCGACGCACAACACACGCGGCCGCTTAGAGAAGAGGAATACTGGGACGCCACATCCAAGGTATCACCGTCCGATACACGACTTCACTCTCAATAATTAAACCGGCCACAGCACGATGCGCGTCTCCAGTCAACTGGGCGAGACGGCGACACGAGATACACACCGCCAGGCGTAATCACAGGCCGCCGCTGCCGCAGCAAAAGGCTTCGCAAGCGACACAGCTGCCGCTCTCCGAGCAAGAACATCGAGTAAGGAAACAGTTGTACAAAACTTTCAATAAAAGTTATCGTATCTAAAAATGCTGTTTCATTCTACCTCATTCCCGAGCCAAGGAAGATCCCACCCTGCCCACATGTTGTTAAGAGAGAAAAATTAATTTGTTTAGTATTTTCACCCTGACATAATGCCTTAGAATCAAATGCCCTTTGCAGTAATGCTCATCCTGACAATTGACTAGCATCAAAAGAGAAAACCCAGTTACATTTAGTGACAGAAGTGTTACAACTGCAACCTGAGATTTTCTTATCGTCTCAGAATATAATTTTTCGTACCAGACGTCGGACAGTGTTGTATCTAGTGTTGAGTGGCTCCCCTAAACCCGCTTGCGTATTCATATACGTCATTCCAGGCAAGATAGCAGCTGTTTGGAGTAGAAATAATACGACTGGCGCAGGAGTACCAGGTACGTGGCGTGGACAGAACGCACGGTCAAAGTGAGAACCAGTTTAAGGGTCCCCCACCAGTTGCACCCCCAGATGTGTTACAAGATGTTCTACGTGGCCTTCATCGCATGCAGTGGTCGCGTTCACAAGTCGCATCAGGGATTGCCGTACCATTTCGCAAGTTCCGGTGTCTCTCCGAATAGCGTCACAGGCATTGAACCCGGTCCTGAAAATGTGGTGTACGCACAGTCTGCCGCTTCCCTGCACGTTCGTCTTCGTGAAAGGACCCATCATCACACAAACGGCCTAAAAGGGTTTGAAATGTGGTGTGATGTGATTGGTGTATGTGGGCGTACTTGTTTTCGTACAGTCTTGCAGCTTCTCGACCATTTCCATCTGCTTGGTCGTACACAAACACCATCTCGTCTTGTTCTCGACCATTCTGCTGCTTACAGTACGCTGCGTCAATTACACAGCCTGCAACACACAAAGGAAACACTGCGCGTGGTCAGAGGAACTTTCGTTTGTCAGCGCCATCTACCGTCGCAACGATGCGTTTCCGAACACATGTTCATAGGACATTTCTCCCTCCATTCCCAGTCATCATGAATCCGTCCATGCAGTTAGCCTGTTTTATTAATGTTCAACCTATATATTGTCTAGGTCAAAGCAGTTGAGCTTAGTTAATCTAAACAATTCCGACAAATAGTAATCAGATTTTTTAAGTAACATACCTTGACTAGAATAAGGGATCGGTTCGTAGGACATGTTATGAGGCATCAAGGGATCACCAATTTAGTATTGGAGGGCAGCGTGGAGGGTAAAAATCATAGAGGGAGATGAGATGAATACAGCATGCAAATTCAGAGGAATCGACGAGAATGAGTCAAATGATAACCTTAAATTTGTAATAACAAATCGAAATTTGGAGCCATCCTGTTTGTTGGTAAGCGTGCTACAAATAGCGTGCAGAATGGCCTGTAGGTGGCAGCACAGTGCAGATGCACACATACCGTCACAGTATCAGTACAAAGATGGCCGCCCCACTTGCGACTTGCACCAGGGAAGAACAGCGTTCTGTTATTCGGTTTTTCGGTAGTGAAGGTGCGAAACCTATTGAGATTAGTCGACGAATGAAGGTTCTGTACGGTGATGCATGTTTGCCACGGCAGCAAGGCTACGTGTGGAGTAGGAAGTTCGCAAATTTTGTGACTTCAGTGGAAGATGCTCCTCGTCCAGGTCAGGCACAACGAGTTGCGACTCCACAGAACATTGCTGCAGTTGAAACCATAGTGAAGGAAAACTACTGAGTGACACTGAATGACGTTGCAGCATGTTTACAGATTAGTCATGGGTCAGCACACCACACTGTGCATGACGTACTCCAGTTTCACAAAGTGTCTGCAAGATGCGTTCCACGGCAGCTGACTCCTGAAATGTAAGAACCGCGTGTTAATGTTTGTGAAAAACATCTTCGGCGCTTTGAACGAGGTGGTTATGGCTTCCTTGCAAGAAACGTTACTGGGGATGAGACCTGGGTTCACTTCCACCAACCGGAAACGAAGAGAGAGAGCAAGGAATGGCGCTATTCCTCATCACCAAAACCAAAGAAGTTTCGAACAGAACCATCAGCAGGGAAGGTTGTGCTGACTCTGTTTTGGGACGAAAAAAGCGTCATTTTGGAGCATTACATGCCTAGAGGGACCACTGTCACCAGTGCATCTTACACAGATCACCTAAAAAATCACATGCGGCCAACAATCAAATCAAAGCGACGTGGATTGCTGTCAGCTGGTGTCCTTTTGCAACTTGTCAATGCAGGGCCCTTCACTGCCCGTACAACAGTAGCAACAATCACAGACTTGCCTTTTTAGTGTCTTCCTCATCCACCATACTCACCAGACCCTGTCCCAAGTGATTTCCATATGTTTGGACCACTCAAAGACGCAATGGGACGAAAGAAGTTCCGTTCTGATGAAGAGGTACGCCACGAGGTGCATGAGTTGTTGCGCGGACTACCAAAAGAATTTTTTTCTAAAGGAATTTATGCAATTTGTAGGCGCTGGAAAAGAAAATTGAGAATGCGCTAAGTGACGATCAGTTTGGCTTTAGGAAAAGTAAAGGCACGAGAGAGGCAATTCTGACGTTACGGCTAATAATGGAAGCAAGGCTAAAGAAAAATCAAGACACGTTCATAGGATTTGTCGACCTGGAAAAAGCGTTCGACAATATAAAATAGTGCAAGCTGTTCGAGATACTGAAAAAAGTAGGGGTACACTGTAGGGAGAGACGGGTCATATACAATATGTACAACAACGAAGAGGGAGTAATAAGAGTGGACGATCAAGAACGAAGTGCTCGTATTAAGAAGGGTGTAAGACAAGGCTGTAGCCTTTCGCCCCTACTCTTCAATCTGTACATCGAGGAAGCAATGATGGAAATAAAAGAAAGGTTCAGGAGTGGAATTAAAATACAAGGTGAAAGGATATCAATGATACGATTTGATGATGACATTGCTATCTTGAGTGAAAGTGAAGAAGAATTAAATGATCTGCTGAACGGAATGAACAGTCTCATGAGTACACAGTATGGTTTGAGAGTAAATCGGAGAAAGACGACGGTAATGAGAAGTAGTAGAAATGAGAACAGCGAGAAACTTAACATCAGGATTTATGGTCACGAAGTCAATGAAGTTAAGGAATTCTGCTACCTAGGCAGTAAAATAACCAATGACGGACGGAGCAAGGAAGACATCAAAAGCAGACTCGCTATGGCAAAAAAGGCATTTCTGGCCATAGAGAAATCTACTAATATCAAATACCGGCCTTAATTTGAGGAAGAAATTTCTGAGGATATACGCATTGTACGGTAGTGAAACATGGACTGTGGGAAAACCGGAACAGAAGAGAATCGAAGCATTTGAGATGTGGTGCTGTAGACGAATGTTGAAAATTAGGTGGACTGATAAGGTAAGGAATGAGGAGGTTCTACGCAGAATCAAGGAGGAAAGGAATATGTGTAAAACACTGATAAGGAGAAGGGACAGGATGATAGGACATCTGCTAAGACATGAGGGAATGACTTCCATGGTACTAGAGGGAACTGTAGAGGGCAAAAACTGTAGAGGAAAACAGAGATTGAAATACGTCAAGCAAATAATTGAGGACGTAGGTTGCAAATACTACTCTGAGATGAAGAGGTTAGCACAGGAAAGGAATTCGTGGCGGGCCGCATCAAACCAGTCAGTAGACTGATGACCAAAAAGAAGAAAATCTCCAATAACTCAAGGCACTGTGGCCGATGCGGCCTATTCTACACCTTATTTTAGATCTATGTGACGATGCTATGCTGATTACATGTTGTGACGATGCCATTATGGCCTTATCACTTTAAGACAAGGTGTAGTAAAGGTCTGAGGATGGTAATTATGGACTGAAACCGGTCAGTTTTGTACTACTTCTGCAAAATAAATAATATTTAAAAAAAAAAAGTTTAATGTTTTCATTTGACTGAACCTCGTAGGTTGCAGTACTTACTCGTAGATGAAGAGGCTTGAACAGGATAGAGTAGCATGGAGAGCTGCATCAAGCCAGTCTCAGGAGTGAAGACCACAACAACAATAAGTAACATACTCTGTTTCTTAGCCACGCAACATTTCACTATCAAGATAACAGGAGTAGAGTAAATCGTCAACTGTGTCTTTTAACTTTATGTCGACTTTCTTGACTGTCCCACAATGAACGTCTCTGTCTCAGTGTACATTTTAACCCCCATTATCCCCAGTTATTCTGCTTTTAGGTCCCCCGTTTTATCGCCTTCATATGTATGGTTTTTTTCTTTCTTAATTGTCATGACCCTCGGCCGAAAATCGGTGGATAGTGCGGCTGCCATCCCTGCCATCGGGTAGGGGAATGAAATCACAATAAAGAAAATAAGTGGTACAGTAGTTCGGGAAACAAAAGCAAAATCTTACCCTGGAGTTAGCTTAAGGGCACTCAACGCCGATGTTACAAGCGATCATACTCTAAGCAGTAGTCACATGTATTATACTGTAACATCTACTTGTAACCTCCCCCTCACTTATCGACCTTAATGACAGTGAAAAATTAAACTGCGTGCACCTAATGGAAATTTGGGGAAAGCAATCGCCACAAAACTTAATTTGTCGGTAAAGAGGGAGGAAAGGTTTACATCTAAATGAAAGGAAAAATGCAAATGAAATTGGTGGAAATTAATTTTGAGAAAAGATTAGATTAATAAAGAAAGTAAATGGCTTTCATTACATTAACAATTAATTAGCGCTAATTAGTTATTTGAAATTTGGGGAAAATTACGGTCGCCAGTCCTATGGACAAGTACTATAATAATTGAAAATGAAAGATTAATGAACATATAATTAGCACTAAACGCGTGGCAAATGAAGGTTGCCACATGTTGTGTGAAAACTGAATGTTTGTCAGAAGTAATAAATTTCGCTACAGTCTGGCTTAATTTAGCAAAAGATTTAATAAAACTGGAAAACTGAAAGTTAATTTAGTGACTGAAATTAATAGTGAAGTTTGCTTCTGAAGCAATACGAAATTAAATGAAATTAGGTTAGTCTTGGGCTGCCTCAACAATCATTTCAAAAGCTACTGGAATCTACGCAATTTAGAAATAATAAATTTAACTTAGAACTTTAATTAAATGATTATGAACAATTAACAATAGTAAAATTTAGTACATACCAAGCTGAACTGCAGTCACAGGTAAGCTAAAATATGGTAACAAAACTCGCACTATTAATTTGTGCTTGTGTAATCTAAATATTGTAGCCAGCTACGAATATTTTAACTGAACTTTGAAATTAAAGCAGTAAAATCGAATGATATTACTTTAATGCTGGCGTTTGAATTTCAGCGACACTCGGGTTCATTCCGGAAAAGGAAGGGACCCTGTTTGCTAATGCAGTTGGGACAATGAGCAACAAAGGTTCATGCTAAGTTGCTGTAATCTTGTGAGGCAAATGGTACAATTTTAAAAGCTGATGTCTGCCATACAGTTCTAAAACTTCACGTGTTTTCAGTCTTCCTTGTTGGTTGATTGAAGGTTTGAAGTCGTCTATCGAGGAGGTGGCGACAGTCAGTCATTGTCGGTCGTCGCTGTTGCAGAAACTGGATGTTGGCGCGCCTTTTTCTTGACACGGTCACCAGGCAAAACGGGCTGTTGATGTGCGCCAGCTAATGCTTCCCGTCCGCGACACTGTGTCAGAAACTATTACAGCAAGTCGAGCGCAATTACATGCTGCCAAACCCCGAAAGAGCGCAACTCGCGGGAGCGTCACTCAACACACCTGCTACACCGCCCTACTCCAGCCATACTCCCTCTGCCCGCGATCCATGCGGAAGAGTTAACACTACCAAAGATCCTAAACACTTTGGTTCTCCACACAACCTATCGATGTAATCGTTCGATAGCAGATAGCATAGTTTTTCCTAGGCCAGACTCAGCGTAAAAATACAATATATCTTCAGGTAACAAAATAAGGAAAAAAATTATAGTACAACAGATTGAAATAGGAGGATATTCATTTCCGGCGTTACAAACTGTCGAGACTTGAATTTTATTTTGTGAAAGAAAGAAACTGATATTGCAAATTTTCATGATTCCAAAAAATATATACCGATTAATTTCAGATGAAAATTAAAACTAACTGTATATTGGTTTGTTTAGGGTGTTTTTGGAAAGTAGCGTGATTGGAAGGCTGGAAGCACTGTCTATTGATTAACAGGTATGGTGCCCACAAAGGTATGTTGCAAAAGTCATCAAACTATGTGTCTTTCATCTTCGAGGTGAAACGTTCCTACTTAATAAAACTCTTTTAAATGTAAAAATGACTGTGTAGTGTGTTTATTGAGCTCCAGAAACGATGGTGAGAGAGTAATTGCCGACAGAATGTCTATCTCTAAGTGTCCCAAGTCATCATTCGATGGAAATCTGTGCTAATAAGCGCTCCTGCTGTTCACGGAAGTGCACGAAATGGTTAGCGTGTGCTGTATATTGGCTGATGATATTGCGCGAATGCCGCGCATACAATGACAAAAGCAGATATCAGATTATTACATCAGTGTACACGAATGTGCTTCAAAAGCGGTTGCGCTACTGCAGCGCGTGTGTCGCTTAACTTTGTGCTATGCACTGCTGTCGGATACTCAGAGTGGAATCTGAAAACGCGATGTTAATCGCGAACTGCAATTAAAATTCAGAGCGAGTTTTTGGTTGTGAATAACAGAAGTCATAATGAGTGATTCAGCCACTGTGCTCGTTTTCCCACCAGGTATTACCGAGCCAGCTTATAACTTTTCCCTTATTTACATGGGTGTACTACAGCGGAATATTCTACAAATGTACACTCAATCTTTATCGCGTGAAACGAAATAATCTACTACTTACCTTCTGAACAGCTATTGAGCAGACGTTATTCGATATAGCTTTGCAATATTTCCGATCACAATGTCCTCAAAGTGTATTCAAAATTAGTAACAGTCTAAAAATTTAACCAAAATCTTGTGGTTGATTGGGTAACGTCGCTTAATTCTTCACCAGCTCAATGTTTCAAACCCACTGCTGAGATCTTCTTCAGCAGTACGTCCGTGTATATAACAGGAGGAGAGCAGGCAAATGATACCTGCCACTGGTTTCCGTGACGTATTTGGTACAATATACAGGATATATCAAAAAGAATCACCCAACTAAAGAAATCATAACTCTGATATTATTTGATATATGAGCGTGAACAACCTACTCGCGGAAAGAGCAAACACTCGAGTTTTACATGGTTCCCGCTAGGTAGCGGCAGTGTGCGCCCACTTCAGTTCTAGAAAAACGGTGTAGAGTCAACATAAATCATTTTCTGTACTACGTCCTGCGCATTGTGGGTCAGTAATAACTATTCAGCCTGACTTTCATACTAGATATGGGTTGGACCCTCCTGCATCACAGAGCATTAGACGATGGCATCAATCATTCCGAGAAACATGTTGTCTGTGTAAAGACAAATCGCCGGGCTGTCCCCGAGTGTCTGACAGAAACTTCAAACGTATCCACCATAGTTTCACAAGGAGTCCGCAGAAATACGTTTGCCGTGCAGCTCGACGTTTCAACATGCCCCCGATGGCCGTCTGCCGTGTGCTGCGTCGACGTTCACACATGAAACCACACAAAATTCAGCTACTGCATGCTAGTCGTGAAGGTCGCAAACAACAACGTGTGCAGTTCTGTAAATTCGTTCTTGACAAGATGGAGGATGACAGTTTTCTTCCACGCTCCCATTTAAATGGAAAGGTGCACCGTTATAATGTGATAATATAATTTTTTATATCGATATCTCGATTTCACCTGTTTCCGCCACTGGGGCGCTATATGTTTACTTGCGCTATAGGGCAGTTACGGCACCTTCTCGCGCACACGTTGTGGGCCTTCTCCGGCCTACATAGGGGCCGCCGCTTGCGTTGAGAAGTCAGTTCCGTCGACATCGTATACCAGCACTCTCACATGAAGATGGCGGCCAGGTGGACCGCTTAAATATTGTGTCAAGATGACGTTATGATCCGGTTGCACACCCGAGAAGAATATTATCAGCTGCAGTATCTCTTTAAAAAATATGTTGAGGGTAAAACTCAACAACAATGAACAAAATTTGCATTTTTATATTTTTATGGTGCTTGTAAAATTGGCAATACCCGTTATTGAATGTGCAATGATGTTGCTAAGACTCTGTTAAAAGATAGTTTCAGGTTCTCGACCCTGACTACACATCAGCACCTCTCTAAAAAGTATGTTGTTATGTAATTCAAAACAGTTAAAGAATTTAATTTTTTAGATTTTTCTTAGGGATGGGTGCAAAGATCCCCTTTGGTAATGCATGTTATAGAAAATACCTCGGTACTGCTACGGTTAATCAACTTAGCTGATCTTATTTTTTCCCTTTCCTACGTCCTCTTTGTCTATTAAAAGATATTTTCAGGTTCTGCATCCTAATTACCCATCAGTGCCGCTTCAAAAAGTGGTTTGTTAATATAATTCAAGAACAGTTAAAGAATTTAATCTTTTTAGATTTTTTTGGGGATGGGCAAACAGACTTCTCTTTGGAAAATGCATGGCACTGCTAGGTTTAATGGACTTGGCTGATCTTGTTTTGTCACCTTCTTTTACATGTAATTTCTTATCTACTTTATAATACACTGTGAACTTTATTTTACTTTAGATTTATGTCTAGTAACTCAGTTGTTAGTGTACTACATTTTTTCATCTGCTTTTGCATTAGCCAGTGGAGTGACCGATCAGGTAGCCTGTTCCGTTATTTATGTGTTAATAATAATTATTTCAGAGTCGCTCATGCAACTACTCGTTACGGTATTTACATATATATTGTCAGAGGAGACCTTAAACTGTCAGTAGTCTTCCTCTAGATATGTCTTGTAGCTACATAGCTTTTCATTAATGTCCTTATTATTTATTTATACCAAAAACAACCTTCTACTGTCATGACAAACTTCAAAGACTTCAAAGACTAACAGTTCATACTTAATTTTAAGTAATGGTCAAAAATAGGAACCTTACCAGGCAGAGACGATGTTTGGCACCATACAGCATTCCTAAAATCATGCTACATATTGCCGAAAGATTAAAATTATGTAATCTTTTCTTTATAATCTTATCCTAATTGTGTTTTATGTAAACTACAACAAATCTGATTCTTCAGCTCACCTTCCCTAAGACTCATTTTACGTTATGATTACTTTTTAGAGTACTACACGATTTCATTTATTGAGGTTTATCTGAATCAGTTGTGGTAATACTGTGCAGAGCAATGTTGATGCTTGTACCATATACATATGTGCTGCTTACAAATATTAATGTTGTGGTATTTCGTGTACTCCACTAGCTGCACAGTATTTCACAAGAAATAAAGAAATCTTCTCTTTACATTTAGCCCTAAAATGTCTTAGCTGGTATTGTTTGTGGAAAACAAACATTCAGCAGCAAAATAGCAGAATTACGTCGGAGAATATCATCCTTCTCTAAAATACTAAGGCAATATAGTGTTTCTAGAATTAGTCCCATGTTTCCAACGTTCCTTGAGATTTTATGTCCTATCTGCGGACACACGCTAAAGGTAATTATGTTCTGAAAATGCAGTTACAAATTTCTTTCTTTCTCTATTCAAAGGAACAGCCCTATCATGCTACAAGTGACATCTTTCGTTTCCTGCAGAAGGTATTGAACGTCGGTTTATTTACACAGCGATATGAAACGTAGCGGAAAACTTTGGAAGAACGTTTTCTAAACTAATGTTCGCGGTATATTACGTAAAGAAGCCAGACTGCGCCAGCAGATAAACGCACTCACCATTACAGGGAAAGCTGCTGGAATCGTCTCGTTCGCTTATCGGGTGGCATCCGTTGAATCCCCGAGAGCTTCAGAAAGGGTCGCGGTCCCGGGGGAAAGCCATTACCGGGATGTTTCAGAATATCAGCCAACGCATTGCCGTAAGAGGCTTACGGGGATGAGGGGGTCTGCCAGACAAAGCCTTACTGAGGGCCACTTACTTCCGTCCTGGAAAGATGGAGACAGGAAGAACTAGTGGAGCGACGTGGTAGGAAATATATATCCACATAAAAAAGCTTTGCATCACCTCGGTTGCAATAGTCCAGGAACCTGTACAGAAAACTGGAATAGAGCTCAACATAAACATCATTTCCGCCCTTTTTATTGCTCATGAAAACCACACTTTGCGTGTTGTACCATCATACAGTGAGACCTTCAGAGGTGGTGGTCCAGACTGCTATATGCACCGGTACCTCTAATACCCAGTATAACGTCCTCTTGCATTGATGCATGCCTGTATTCGTCGTGGCATACTATCCAGAAATTCATCAAGTCATTGTTCGTCCAGATTGTCCCTCTCGTCAGAGTGGTCTGTGGGTCAGGTCGTCCATAAACAGCCCTTTTCAATCTCTCCCAGGCGTGTTCGATAGGGTTCATGTCTGGAGAACATGTTGGGCACTCTAGTCGAGGGCTATCGTTATCTTGAAGGAAATCATTCACAAGATGTGCTCGATGGTGGAGCGAATAGTCGTCCATGAGACGAATGCCTGGCCAATATGCTGCCGATACGTTTGCACCAACATTCGGAGGATGGCATTCAGGTATCGTACAGCCGTTACGGCGTCTTCCATGACCATCAACGTCGGGAGCACATAATACCACCCCAAAACAGCTGGGAACGTCCGCCTTGCTGCACTCGCTGGACAGTGTGTCTAAGGCGTTCAGCCTGACCGAGTTGCCTCCAAACACGTCTCCGACGATTGTGGTGTTCAATGCATATGTGACACTCATCGATAAAGAGAATATGGTGACAATCCTGAGTGGTCCATTCGGCATGTTGTTTTACCCATCTGTACCGCACTGCATGGTGTTGTAGTTGCAAAGATGGACCTCGCCATGAGCCAAAAGCATTATTCAACATGGTGGCATTGCTGTCATTGTTCTTCCGAGCCAGCAGCGGCCATCCACTGCAGCAATAGCTCTTGGGCGGCCTGAACGAGGCATGTCATCGACAGTCCCTGTCTCTCTCTATATCTCCTTCATGTCCGAACAACATCGCTTTGGTTCACTCCGAGACGCCTGGACACTATCGAACAGTACGGACACGATCGAACCGCGGTATTCATCGTGTAGGCATGGTTAACTACAGGAAACACGAGCCGTGTACCTCCTTCCTGGTAGAATGATTGGAACTGATCGGCTGTCGGACCCCCGTCGTCTAATAGGTGCTGCTCATGCATAGTTGGTTACATTTGTGGGAGGGTTTAGTGACATCTCTGAACAGCCCAAGGGTACTGTGTCTGTGATACAGTATCCACAGTCAAACTCTATCTTCACGACTTCTGGAAATCTGGGTGATGCAAAACTTTTTTGATAGGTGTTCAAAAAAATGGTTCAAACGGCTCTGAGCACTATGGGACTTAACATCTGAGGTCATCAGTCCCTTAGAACTTAGAACTACTTAAACCTAATTAACCTAAGGACATCACACACTTCCATGCACGAGGCAGGATTCGAACCTGCGACCGTTGCGATCACGCGGTTCCAGACTGAAGCGCCTAGATCCGCACGGCAACACAGGCCGGCTTTGATAGGTGTCTCATCTATATATAAGGTGTCTCGCGTAATTCTGCCACCTCAAATAGCTCTGGAACAACAACAAATATTAAAAAACGGTTTTAATCAGCATGGAAGTACGGCAGGAGCTTAGGGAACCAAATACTACGCGAAATTTTAAAACGTAAACAAACAGTGTTTTCAACGCAAACTTGTGTATTTTAAATGGTCATCCCCTATTGTTTTGTATGTAATCAATAGCTGGAATAATCACAAAAATAATGGCGTTGGTTGTATCGCAATACGTCAATTACGTCCCGAGAAATAGCGAATCTAACGTGACGCTTGAACTAAATTAAGCGCAAAGCTAGCGCACGTCCTGAGACTGAAGCGTGCGCCTCACGCTGCCTGTGTCAGGGGCTCACACAATGGTAAGGTATGCACAATCCACAAAAATAAACAAGTAACACGTCCAACGCAAAGTTTCGTTTTTGGATTTGTAAATGTATGTTTATTCTAGCGAAATGACAACTAGAGCTACAATTAGAGATAACACACTTGAATTCACTTTGCTTAACACATTTTTATTTGCCCTGTCGCCCACAGAAACTGTATTGTTGTGCATTAGATCCAGCACAGAAAATACACCGGCATCTTGACCAATGAAACTGTGTTACGTCAACATGCGTTTGAAGTGACCTCTGTTTGCAACAATACACGTTTGCAAAAAGCTAACGAGAGAGTGTTGTACAGACTGTAGATTTCCTACAGATATTTCCGCAAACGCCGCAGTAATACGCTGTTGCATATCATATACTGTCATTGGAGGTTCTTGATACACTCTGTCTCTCACTGCGCCCCAGAGAAAGAAGTCTAATGGCATCAAGTTGAGGGACCGTGATGGCCATCGCACAGTACCTCCAGCCCCATCCACCTGCTTCGAAACGTCGCATCTAGAGCGTCTCTGGCCACTTTCACATTGTGTGCGGGACATCCATCACGTTAGAACCACACTGATAGGCAAGTTTACAATCCTAGATCCTTGATAAGGAGCGCTAGTGTGTGTTGGAGAAATGATCCATATCGCTGCTTATTCAATGTCCCATGGTAAAAATAGTCACCTACAATACAGTTAGCAATGATACCACACTAAACAATGACATTCCACTGTCGTTGATGAGCAACTTGGCGTTTGCACGGAGCAGTAGTGCATGTGCCACAGACTCACAGTACCACGATTTGTAAATGAAGTCTCGTCCGTAAACAAAGTATTGCTTAGGAATACTGGATTACCTTGCAACTGCTGAAGTACAAAACGACAGAATGCAATGCGGGATTCAAACTCGTTCCCGTACAGTTCTTGGTGGAGTGAGAAATGGAACGGATGAAACCAATGCCGATGCAAGAATCTGCACACACTACTGTGGCTTATTCCTACACCTAGTGCAATTTCTCGTACACACACCTGAAGATTGTTCACTACATCAGGCAGAACGTCTATTTCGTTACCATTGCAAAAAAATGGTTCAAATAGCTCTGAGCACTGTGTAGTCATCAGTCTCCTAGATCTTAGAACTACTTAAACCTAACTAAGCTAAGCACATCACACACATCCATGCCCAAGGCAGGATTCGAACGTGCGACCGTAGCGGTCACGCGGTTACAGACTGCAGCGCATAGAACCTCTCGGCCACGCCGGCCTGCCCGTTACTATTGCAGTCGCTGGCGTTGTACGTCGACGTTTTGTGGGAGCCCTGCTTCCTGTTTCAGTGAGCGTCTTCCAGATGTTGCCAATGGTTCGACGTGACGGACACCGCCGATCTGGGTAGCGTTCAGCATACAGTGTCACAGCTGCGGCGGCATTTCTGTGACATTTGCCGTAAACCAAAATAATATCTAGTGTTTCTTCATTACTGAAGGCCGGCATATTGACTGGATGACGGCAAATGTAACAAGCCACAAGAAAAGAGGTTTTAATGTGTCAACGCATGTGAATTACGTTACAGTATGAGTGTAGTTCAGCAGACCAGATTAGGAAACATTTGTACACTACAGATAGTGCGTTCCGTGGTGATATTGGTATGTTTACGGTAGGATACAGGCGCCAGTGCAGGTAACTTCTGCTCTGAGCACAGTACTACATGCGATGCTTTACGTCAGAAACTGTGACTGTGCTATCCTTTCCAATCCACATATTTCAGAACTTATGAGGTTTAGTAACGTGAAACCAAGTGTGTTACCACTAATTGTAACTCTAGTTGTCATTTCGAAACTATAGACATTATGTGCAGGACATCCATCATTCTGATAACGCATTATTTGAAACATTATAAGAGGTGGAACTGTTCAAGTAAGGTACAGCTCAAGGAGGGGCTAAACTGTCCCTCTTTAGGAGTGCTATCAATTAAATATGGGCCACTGATGAATTGTCATACAATTCCCACACCATACATTAACACTCCACTGACGTAGTACATCAATTACATCATGATTACCGGCAGCGGGAGGTGCATGCTTGAGTCTCAGGACGTGAGCTAGCTGTGCGCTTCATTTATTTCGAGCACTAACTTGTCTTCGCAATTTCTCGAGATTTAATTGACGTATTGCGATGTAACCAACGCCATTACTTTTGACATTTTTCATGCTATTGACTCCATACGATATAATAAGGGGTGTCCATTAAAAAAACAAGTTTGTGTTGAAAATAATATTTGTTTAAGTTTTAAAATTTCTCGTGGTATTTCGTTTCCTAAGCACGTGCCGTACGTGCATGCTGGTCAACACGGTTTTTGAATATCTATTGTTGTTCCAGAGCTGTCTGAGGTAGCAGAGTTAAATGAGGCACCCTATATTTATATAAAATTAGCACGAACTAACTTGTTCTCCTTTGATCATATCTCAAAAGCATATCAGTTAATTAAATTAACTTGAAACGATTTCGTATGTATGATTCTGAAGAGTATACTTAAGGCTGACTCATAGTAATCACTAACTTTGTAACTGAGAAATAATAACACACCTTTAGAGGTTTCTTTAAAACCATTAAGTTACGTAGAGTGTGCCAGTGGGATTTTATTATAGAAGCTGAAGTTTTTGGGCCGCTGTTCCTCCTTCCAGAGCCGTTAACGCAATTTAAGTAATCCCAAGTTTTAATGAGCGGAGTTTAGATTGATGTTCACTGTCTCGAGAGACCGTTACCGCAGAAAATAAGGTCATGCGGAAAATGTAGGTAAATGCAAATGAATGTTAATACATAGATACACCGTATAAAAGGAGGGGTATATATATTAATAGCCAGGGGCGCTTGCAGCTTTTCGTGTCAGTAGAGGCAAAATATTTTCTCTGTTTATGTGATTTACATATTGCAAGTACGTTGTTATTTGCTCATAGTTTTCTCCTATTGGTTGTCTACAATCCACTTTTAGCACCTGGTTAGTATGTTACAAACATAAATAAGCTATCAGCATAATTATAGAAAAATCTGTTTTTACATTCACATATTATAGATGTCACACCATTAACGTTATTTTCTGGCAGTCCTGTAGCACACCCAGTCCTAACAATTAAATGTTTCCCTGCCATTGAGTATTACTTAAGGATAACATTTCCCACGTTTTACTCTTTTGAAATACTACCACAGCTCTAACACCTGTATTAAATTTTATTTATGTGGAAACTACATCGTTTTGTCGCTCACAAACAACATGTATGACATCTCGGATATTCGGGAATCCAGACAGATTTCCGCGTCGATCTCCAACGATATTTCAACAGCGTGCCTCGCAGTCTTATTCAGGTGCTACCTGAGACTGGTCCTTGTGTCGATCGAGTCCAGTATTTGTGCCTGGAAGGAGCTGGGCGTTCCCTAATCGGTCCGCGCCGAGCCAAGTGTTCCGTCTGTGGTTCGCGCCTGCCAGACTCTGCTTCAATGGACACCTCCAGTCGTGGATGTTCCGACTGCCATCCGCGCCCGGTTTGACCGTTCTGAACGGTTATGATCGTCATCTGAGGTATGTCAGACCCAATCTGAGATTTTGGGTACTCTGTCTCATGACTGCTACTATGATTTCCACTTCTGTTTCGTGCTGGACGCTCCATAATCGGTCTGCGCCCCGTCGTGTGTTCCGTCTGCGGTCCGGGCCCGCCGGACGCGGCTACATTGTCCCTCTCTTGTCGCCGGTGTTCCGACCGCCGTCCGCGCCCATCTTGGCCGTCTTCTGAAGTCGAGCTCATGATTTGGGGTGTGTCAAATCTGGTCTCTAACGTCCGACACCTTATCTCACAGCTGTTCTCTTGGTCTCCACTTCCATTTCTTGTAGAATCCCGGAGTGACCTGCGTTGAGTTTTCACAAGCTCAATCGCTGGATTCCATGCAGTGCTGATTTGGTAACCCGAGTCGCGGTTGATTAGATTGTCTGTGACCATAACCTCAAAGGCTTCTTTAATGAAACTGTCCCAAAATCTTGAGGCCTGTGTCACAATCTTGGTGTCGGTGTAATCCATTGAATGACCAAGTTCCAGACAAGGCTCTGCTATGGCTGATTTAGTTGCCTGTCTGAGTCTGGTATGTCTCTGGTGTTCTCTACACCTGATGTCCACAGTTCTGGTGGTCTGGCCAATGTATGACATCCCACGCTGGCATGTGGCTTGTGTAGCCCCAGGTCATCTTTTACGTCCCCCAGAATAGCCCCAATTTTGGAGGGTAGGCAAAATACGATCTTGATGTCATATTTCTGGAGAATCGTGCATATTGAAATTAAGTTGATGTTCATCTTTTTACTGCTATATCGAGCTACGTACAGTTGTTCACTAATGCCAGGCACGGCACATGAGTATTGAAACAAAAATATCAATGTTTTGCATCGATATTCTGCCATAAGTAACACGCATTTGTGGAACATCGATATCTGTGTGTTGAATTTTTAGATCAGCTCCAGCTGTTTCAGGAAATGTTGGTCGATTTTCTAAGCACAAGCAAGCGTTGTCCTACAATAGACGTTCCGTCACTGTTAATAAACTCTGCATGCGGACTGTCATACAACGCAGTAGTTCGAAAATGGTTATGCAGCAATTTACGTGTATCCTCAAAGAATCAGATTCCTTACATGAAAGCAAAGCAACTTTGAATTCATTGAAATTTTTGTAATTTCTGTACTACTTCTTACAAAATTTTTCGTTCCTCTAGTTCACTTTGAATTCACTTCACAAGCGTTTTGCTTCACTTTTATGTCACTTTATCGGTATATTCTGGTTATTTCAGTGATAACTGTCCCGGTATTTTAGGTCATAAAAATCCTTCTTTGTGGTTACTGGTATTTTTTATTATACGTAAACAAAGTGAATTTCCAGTAAGTGCAGATGCCCTCTTTCCTCCCCCGCGGTCGACACTGGTATTAGTTGGGAACTGTTAGAGCACCATAACTCTCTTCGAAAAAAGATCACGAGGGAGAAACTAAATACGACATTGAGTGTAGTTAATGGCAAATCATACGAGAGGCATAATTGCCGGTGGAAGTCCATTAGCAGCCACTGTGGTATCACTCATCTAGATCGATGGACATGCAATGTAAGAGAAAACAATTAGTGTCGCTTGTCTCGTAGAGCATATTCCACTTTGCAAGACCGATGCCTAATCCCTTAGAAACTAATGAGGATATGTAATACGTGACATTAATAAAATATGGTAATCATATATCACACAGACTGGAAGACAAGATATTTGATACTCCACAAGGGACTCGCAATAATTAGATGAATATTTTATTATATTTTATTATATCATATGTGCAGTTACAGAAGAATACCTTTACATACGGCTGTATCTCATGGAAGTTATCGTACGTACAAGCAGGAGATAGTGTCACAGAAAAGCTACCGAAAAAAATGAGTGTATTTACGCTGTTCTTCACTGTTTCATCCCCTCTAACCCAAAGGAATTATAGTAACTGAAACGTGCGCTTAAATAATACTGTTCGGCACTTTTTTTAGGATGTGGGATTCGTGGGGAAATGAGGGAGCTGACGACATTCTCTAAGCTTCTGTTAACATTTACCTGTCCGGGAGCAGGAATACCAGCGATCTCAGTCAGTTGTTTCACACGGTATCCGCAAACACTGCTGACAGAAACAACTGGAGTTTCGCTACCAGTAACAGAAAACTCGTGAGTAACTTCCGATAAAGGAAGTGCTTACAAGAGGAAAGACATTGAAAGGAAAAGGATATATGGTGGAACAACTTGTTTCCGAATATACACTCACACTTATCCATTCATTCCGTTGACTTCTTTGGGACGTAACCATCCCGCACCGCCCTCACTTCCTCCACTTCTTCCAATCTTGTGCCGCTTCTTGAAATTCAGTGATACTCAACTCTGCGGTCTGAGCTTACCTCGTCTTGTCATCTGCTACTTGATCTTTCAGGTGGTGTTGAGCCATCGCTCTTCTTGTCATAGATCTGACGGATTATTCTGTCACGATACAATATGACAACACGACGTGTCCATTGCAGAGGTCTCGCTTTGGCCATGTCCACTACCGAGACTTGGTCGGCTAGTTACGTCGGATCTCCAAACTCACATTTGTGTTTCTTGGTCAAATATTGGCCCAAAGATTGTTTTGTAAACTTTTATTTTCGAAGACTGACCGTTGGTGTTGTACCTTCTTGGTCATGCTCCATGCTTCTGCTTCGAATAGCAGTATTGACCTGATGATTGCATTGTACAGTTTTACCTTTGTTTCCCTAGTAGAGAATTTGGAGGATAGAAGTTTTTGGAGGGTGAAGTACACTTTGTCTGCGTTGAGTAGTTTAGCATTCAAATTGTCTTCTATTGCAGTCATTTAAAACTACACCAAGATATTTGAAGTTGTGCGTGTTCTTTAAAGTGTAGTTATCTCTCTGATTACTATCACGTTTCCCTTTAGTTACATTTTGCTTTCGTATGAACATATATTCTTTTTTTCCTTCATGGATTTCTAGCCTTTCTTTCAAGGTGGTTTCGTTTAACTTCTTCAACAACGTAGCAATCTCACCATTATTATTTCGTATTAAAAATATGTCATATGTGTAGGCCAGTATATTTTGTTGTTTATCTGTGATTTTTCCATTTGTTGCTCCGTTTGATTTCTCTTAACTCGATTTTCGTGAGCGGGCTGAAGAGAAGTGGAATATACCCAAGCGCATTTGCAGTACTAAAATTCGCTTGCGAACAAGCTCTTCCTGTCAGTGCGCATAACAGAAAGACAGATGCTGAATTATTACTCAAAGCAGCACTGGAATAGGCCTTTTGCGGAGCCTTCGTCGACACTCGCGAGCCAAAGACTATACAAAGTGTAGGAACAAAACCGTTGCCGGAATACAATACTTTGCTTCCAAGGAACTGTCCCGTATACACCTACAAGGTTTGAAGCAAATTGTAGCTTAATCCGTGGACTTTTTATTGAAACAGTTGTACGTAGGCTGTTTAGGTTTTGTTATTGGTAACGCCACGTAGCGCTATGTATGAAGATCACTGGCTGTGCTGTGTGCAGTCTGTGGCTGGTTGGCATTGTTGTAATACTCGCCATTGTAGCGTTGGGCAGTTGGATGCTAACAGCGCGTAGCGTTGCGCAGTTGGAGGTGAGCCGCCAGCAGTGGTGGATGTGGGGAGAGAGATGGCGGAGTTTTGAAATTTGTAAGAATGGATGTCATGAACTGCTATAAATATTATGACTATTAAGGTAAATACATTGTTTGCTCTCTATTAAAATCTTTCATTTGCTAACTATACCTATCAGTAGTTAGTGCCTTCCGTAGTTAGAATCTTTTATTTAGCTGGCAGTAGTGGTGCTCGCTGTATTGCAGTAGTTCGAGTAACGAAGATTTTTTTGTGAGGTAAGTGATTTGTGAAAGGTATAGGTTAATGTTAGTCAGGGCCATTCCTTCGTAGGGATTTTTTAAAGTCAGATTGCGTTGCGCTAAAAAATATTGTGTGTCAGTTTAAGCACAGTTTTGTACAATTTTTCTAAGGGGACGTTTCATATGTCGACCGTTAGCCGAGGATACCTCACTGGAATCTTCTGATTTTTTTCATGTAGTTTGTGTAATTAGTGTAGATTTTGTTTATTGCTAGCGCGTAATTGTAGAGGGAATCTCCTTTATAGTTGTAGTCTTTCATTGTTGTACAGTAAAACAGTTGTGGCATGCATGTAGGTTTGCACCAAGTATTTCGCAGCTGCGCTTGCAATTAACGACATATTATTTTCAGTGCTACGTTAATGTGCTCTCTTATTTTTGCTCTTCAAATTGTGCTTTTCTGTGTTATCGTGTGAAATATTGTGACAATAATGGCGTGTGAAAAACGTAATACTAGACTCCAAAGTAAACTGAGAAATGACAGTGAAGACGAAAGCAGTGTGTTAGCGCCACCGAGTAATGCATTAACTAATGTTCAAAGTAGTAATTTGGTAATTGTGCATAAGGAAATGGAGCGGGCTGCAAATAATGGTGTAGGCAGTGAAACAATTAGTGAACAGGGAAGCATTATTGATCGACCGGTCGGCAACAGCTCGCGTCAGCAATCCGAAATTACAGGACACAATCTTGCATATACTGCACATTCAGGTTTTGCGTCCTCACCGTTTTCTCAAATAAGTCAAGACACATTTTCTGCTTGTCAAAATATGAATTTTGCCGGTGCAAATGCACTGCCGAAAAGGATAGAGGAACAGATTCCAGACACTAATACATTATTATTGCAATTAATGCAACAAATGAAACAAAATCAGAGAGAAACACAGCAAAAGCTTCAAAAGTTGGACACAATGGAACAAAATCAGAGACAAACACAGCAAAACCTTTAACAGTTAGACACAATGGAACAAAATCTTCAAAAGTTAGACACAATGGAACAAAAGCTTCAAAAGTTAGACTCAGTGGAACATACGCTTGAACAAACACGTGAAGATTGAACTACTGAGTTGCATAAAATCAAATCGAAATGTCAAAAAGTCTGTAATGACGTAAAAACACAAGTTTGTGAGCATTTTCAACCTATTTTTTCGCGGCATGAAAGTGCATTACAGAATCACGAATCAGCCATAAAAGAACTGCAAACTATTGTTCATGAAAATCATGATACGTTGCAAGCCAAAATTGACTCAGTTGCATCTACCGATTCGGTTACGCAACTTGCAAAAACTCAGCAAAACTTAAAGGGTCCAGTAGATACGATTTCAACACAAATGGACACTCTGAAATTTGGTTCAGAAAAACACACTGAGGATATAAGTACACTATCGGAGAAAGTAGCCGAACTTTCGGATCAGTTCATTAACTTATCTGCAAAGGTAGATGATCTGAATGACACAGAAGAGTGCGAACAAATTAGGAATTCAAACAAAATCTGAATCAAATTAATACGAAACACCAAAGAGAAATCTGGGAAGTACAAGATCAGCTGACACAGGTAATACAAGAATTACGTATTTCAGAGGACACTCGCGCTCCAACACGAGAAGAGGGACTTAGAAATACGGAAAAGCCACAAAATAATAACATAGGGCATTTCGGAAATTATGAAAGTCGTTGGCAAGGTGCACCAAATGTTGAGATGGAACCGCTGACACGACATAACAATGACTGATATGCTACCTGCCTACATGATGATTTTGACTATAAGCTGTTCATTACTACACGTAAATGCAAAACGTTTAATAATTCTGGCAACGACATTCATCCACAAGCGTGGCTCCATCAATTCTCTCATTGTTTTCCTCCCAACTGGTCATTAGAGCACAAATTAGAATTTATGTGTGGCTACTTGGAGAATGAACCAGCTGTAAGAATGCGATCGGTTATCCTCGATTGTAACAGTGAAGGAGAATTTTATCATGCCTTCCTCTCAGCATATTGGTCTCAAGCTACACAAGACCGAGTAAAACATAGCATCATAATGAGGAAACATTTCGAACAATCTGAATTTTCCAGTCTTGTCAAATATTTCGAAGACATGTTACATAAGAATCAGTATCTTTCAAACCCATACAGCCCTTCAGAACTCATCCGCATTTACTTAATCAAATTGCCTGAACATTTAAGAAATATTATTTTGGCAGGACGTTGCAAAGATGACAGTGAAGCTTTTCAGGGATTCTTACAAGAAAACAATCACTACAGGTCACATACGTCACAATTCCGTGACGACAGAAACAATAACTGGACACGACAAGTCTATTCTTACAACGCAAATAGTGACCAAAACAGACACCCCCCCCCCCATATGACAACCACTGGCAGAGTAATAATAGTTACAGAGAAAGATCGCATTTCCGTAGTAATGAATATGACAGAAATAACCATAGAAACAGACAATATGGGAACAAAAACAATTATTATCAAGGGAGACAGAATAACTTCAGACGCAACGGTCCAGTGCGCAGTTACGATTCAGGGAGAAATTCTCCACCACATGACCGACAAACAAGAAACTATGTAAACTACCGACAAAACGACAGACCTGAATTCCATCAGAACTGGCGAGCTTAAAACAGGGCAGGGCCTTCTCGGCAAGGTGAATTTGTAGAAGTTAGGTCTCCTAATACCAATAACGACGCACGCCAACAAAGAGATAGCATACAATGACTTGTACCACAGGCAGCCACGTGCGCCGACTGGCTCAGAGAAAAATAACATAGGCGCTAACCTTGAGAAAAACTCCAGTATTCTTTGCCGACGTTTACCACATGATAATTGCGTTCAAGTTGAAACTCTGAGTACTATGAAGAGTAAAGGATTGCACCATATTTCACATGTAAAACCGTTTATTGAATGATAATCTGCTTTTTAACTTAGTCTTTGCTATAAAAATTTTCACTTCACGCTACTAGTATAATTTGTCACACTGAGAGACTGTTAACATGCAACAATGTTTTAAAGTTAACTATCCAGTCAACAAACTGGGCAATTTATTTAGACAAGTATTACAAATGCATTGTTATAGTGAACTGACAACACAGTGTTATTGTGTGTGTACCTTCTTGGTTGTTAGTGGCACTATTACGTAACGACCATAAGGCTCACATACTTAGAACATATACTGGTACTGCTAATGAGATTTTAATGCAACATTTTGGTTTACTTGAAAATACATTCTGGATTTAATTACTTTCTGTGAGATACCAGACGACACAGTGGTTAGTATATGTGACAGCTACACGATTATATCACGACGCTACTAATGAGTGACAAAATTTATATTATTGCTTTTGCACTGTCTCTGTTTTATATCTGCACACTTTTTCTGTATTATTCTGGAAAGTAAAACATGTTTTAATAGTAACGTTTTTGATATAGCTACAATGAGACAGCCTTTCTGTAGCACAACAATACGTACAGTACAGTACTTACTTCATCACGGCAATAAGCGTAATAACTAAGATATCTATACGCAAAGCATTTCACTTTCGTTTATCATGAGGGAAGTACATTGACTTCTGCAGAATTTAGCTTTCGGAGGACAATAACTACGACACTTCCACAGAGATTGTCTTACAGCAAGATGCACATTTAGCGCTACAGGACACGCATTTGAGTGATTAAGTTTGTACTTAAACCATTTATTTTTCAACATATTTGAATTACAAAGAAAGTTTTCCGTGATAAATTTCATTCCATTGCTGTAATCTGTAACACCTGAGCGTATATTTATATTAATCCTCAGGGGGTTACACGCTTACTTTGTGTACCATGTCTTTGGCAAGCACAAGGAGCCTTAGCTAATATGGTATTTGCTTATACAACTTTACACGTCGGTACCATATTTCTCTAACACATAAATTACACAGCTATCTGATCATTTAACTGAGAGATAAACATTTTTTTTTACTACATCAGTGACACATGTTTACACAATTACACAGTTGGATAACTTCACACTTATGAAATTGTATTTTGTCTGTACTTTGTGAAATGTTCATATTTTTTCGGAACCATTGTGGTACTATGAGAGCTTTGAATGATGTATTTGGTATGGGATCATGATTTTTAAAGTACGTTTGAGGTAGATGATACTATTGAAATGAGCAGAGAATATTTTTTTGGTTTTGAAGTTATTGCAGAAAGCTATGATGATTTTGAGATTTGGCTGAGGTTTTATGATGTTATGATGACGATATGTATTATGCTGTTGCGGTATGTTTATGATCAATAAGCTGATGCTATATGAGTTATTTGATTATGCTATGTGTCTGTTATGATGAAATATTGAAGAAGTGTCGACGAATAATGTAAGGAATAATGAGTAGTGGTTAGGGACTCTGGTCTGTGAAAAAGGTTGTTGGAAACCAAGAATCGTACTTTAAGAGTTATGAAATGTATGTAAATGCGTGAATGTATTAAAATGCCGACGAAATATTTTTTGGACACTGTTATATCAATAGGATTTTGTTTGTACAGATGTGTAACGCAAATTCTTGACCTGTGAAATTTTTTATGTGCGACTGCCACTGTTGCGGAAAATGGTATCGTAAATATTTCGGTAAGACAGTTAAGTGACCACCTGCACGAAATGCGTCGTGGGCACTCAGCTGCGCGACAGCCACCTGACAAAAGAAAGCCATTAGGTGAAAAAAAATGAGGCCATTATCCTCGCTATTGACATTTCCTTGTTGAAAGCATTGCAAATATGACACGCTCAAACTTGAAAATATATAACTACACTGTGGAGCTCATAATTTATGATGTTTACTAAAATGCCTAATGAAATGATGAGAAACATTTCACATCTATTGTCTTGCTAGTTGAAAGATTGTTTACTGCTTTATGAAATGCCATATGGCCAGTGAATGACGTTTCACGCCTTGCTTTGCCTATTTTGTTTAATATCTAGTTTCTAGCTGCATTGCAGCATTGGTTAAAACATAATTTAATAGATGTACTAATGTAAATATTTTCTGTCTACAGATACAGTAAATAATAATTTTGTGATATACTTTCAAAAAAATAAGGGAGCACAAAAAGACATTTCCCTTCACAGGAACTGTATACCTAATTTTCTTTTCAAGTACTTGGTAATTTATTTCATAGAATAAGTTTTTGTGGTGCATCACTTTAATTACATAGACATTAAGATGTGAATATACATTTCCCTTATCTGCGTTGTTGTCTTTAGTGTACTATTTTTTCTTCTTGTGGGTTTGTCATGTTTAGGTATAAGTTAATACATTAATTTCTGCTTGCTTTGCTTACTTGCACTTTTTTTCATTGCTGTTTGTATTAATTGTTTTGTGCTGCCGCATTGCCTCGTCCCTTAGTTTAGCATCTGAGCTCAGTAGATTTAAGTTAGCTTAAGAGGGGGTAGACTATATAAGAAACTAACTATGATGAATTGGAAGAAAAGCATTGAGAAGCTATAAGAAAATGATTTGGCCAAAAAAAAGTAGTGTACAGTGGAGAAAAACTATTTTTGAAAGAGGATGTGAACAGAATACAGAAAGCATGCTTGGATAGGATTTTTTTTTTTTTTTTTTGGCTGGAGCAAATGTTGAAATAAGAGGGACAGTCTATGTAATGAAGTTTTGGGTTGGACTGCAGTACCAAATGCTACACCGAAAACAAACCCTGTCCTTTCCTTTTGTGTTATCCCACTATGTGTTTGTGTACCGTTGTGTATTTATTTTCTTCCGGCCTCTGTGCACTGTTTCATAGAATTTTTTCTCTTCTAATACTAAGCTACATTAGCTATGATGCAGAATACTGGTATCCTCAAATATAATTTGCATTAATAACATGTTATTTACTTCGTAAAGATGTTTACACATTATTTATTCTGTTTTGTTCTACTGCTTATGTGTGAAGTTGATGTTTCAAAAGTTATTCTGATCTTTTATGTATGTACTTATGTCATAATTCCTATAACACTGATGTATATGTTATTTCGATTCATTTGTAAAGCCTGTATTACTGCAAATGTTATCTGTACTATTATGTTCTTTAATGACATATTTTGTATCTTTGTTATTGTATTCTCAAGTTATAAAATTGTAATTGACACCAATTCATCAAATTAAGTAACTTGTAAATTACATTTCAGTGCACACGTTTCTGTTGGCCATAGTATATGGACAATATGTGAGAAGTAGGGACTGATAGTGTTTGCACATGTGTTAATAATTCAGCAAGAGACTGGATAACATCATTGCTGCTTCTAAGGACAATTCCAAAAACTTTGTGAGTGGACAAGTGGTGGGTTATGGACTTGCTATATTATCCGCAAGACTCTTCGATGGTGATTGTGCACCTGCACAGTCGCAACAGATGGCTGCTGGGTATCTCTACAAGGACTACAGTGAGTCTACACTTTTGATGACTCATCAATACCATTATTTCTACAAGGACTGCAGTGGGTCTGCAACTCTGGTGGCCCACCAATACAGTAATCTCTAGCAGGACTACAATGGATCTACTCTGTGATGACCTACCTACCAATATTCTTTAAAACTTCGACTGACTCTACTGTGGGTTTGCTCTGTTGTGGCCCATTACCTGTCTGCATGTCAAGAGTCAGCACTGTCTTTCCGTTGGAAGGACAACACTACTTCTTCAAGACTGCATGGAAATCCACTACTTCCATGTGCATTTTCTTTTACTACTCAGACTTTGAGGAAAACACTGCAGTTTTACTATGATGAATGATCAGGACTGTCTTTATGGACTCTGAGAAAATTTTACCTTTTGACCAACATTGTATCAATAAGTGTGTGCATTTGATATCTTTGTTATTGTAATTATGAAAATAAATTTTCGAGTCTGCATTGGCCACTGCCCAAAACAATCTGTGAAATTTTTTGTGGTGAGCATGGGGCTATGTAAGTAGACTGTTTAGGTTTCTTTATTGGTAAAGCCACGTAGCGCTATGTATGAAGATCACTGGCTGTGCTGTGTGCAGTCTATGGCTGGTTGGCATTGTTGTAATACTCGCCATTGTAGCGTTGAGATGATGGATGTGAACAGCACGTAGCGTTGTGCAGTTGGAGGTGAGCCGCCAGCAGTGGTGGATGTGGGGTGAGAGATAGCGGAGTTTTGAAATTTGTAAGAATGGATGTCATGAACTGCTGTATATATTATGACTAGTAAGGTAAATACATTGTTTGTTCTCTATTAAAATGTTTCATTTTATAACTATCTCTGTCAGTAGTTAGTGCCTTATGTAGTTTGAATCTTTTATTTAGCTGGCAGTAGTGGCGGTCGCTGTATTGCAGTAGTTCGAGTAACGAAGATTTTTGTGAGGTAAGTGATTTGTGAAAGGTATAGTCAGGGCCACTCTTTTGTAGGGATTATTGAAAGTCAGACTGCGTTGCGCTAAAAATATTGTGTGTCAGTTCAAGCACAATTTTGTACAATTTTTCTAAGGAGACATTTCACAGTTCCACAAGCACCTTGACAGCATCTGATTTGCTCCCATCCTATGTTGTTGTAGTTAGCGTAATTTAAGAAGTCTGCCGTCACACTCACCTTTACACAAAAAAAGGAGCAATGTTTTCGCTGTTTCATTAAATACAATCGCCTATCACAGTTCAGAGAATGTTCCAAGGTTCCTATGGTGGAGATCCGCCAGATGTTAACAGCATGAAAGGTTAGTATCAAAAGTTTGAAAAGACTGGTAGTGTTGGTGAAGAGACGAAATGGCTGGAATGGAGCCAGTGACGAGACTGCTGATAACGGTGTGTACAACGTTTTCGCGCAATCCGTGGAAAACCACGTGTTGTTAGTCCCTGTAATAAAACATGTCGCCAAGCATTGTTGTGAAGATTTTTGCGCAACTGGAAGAATTTCCTTGCATACAAATTGAAACTCTTCGCAGCCACATGATAGAGTCACACGCATATAATTTTCAAGGAACATGCTGCAACGAGTCAATGCAGATAATTCTTGCTCACATATATACATTTTTTTCCAATTAAACGACTTTTCACATCTCCGAACAAGTAAACAAGCGTAATGGTGTATTCTGTGTGATGACGGCAATAGTTTACCAGGACATGTTGCAACTTTACTTTGCATCACAGTTCCAGAAAATTCAACCACGCGTAGTGTCTCATCAGTACCGTGCACCACCACATTGGGGGGTTACCTACTTTGCCGGCCGCGGTGGCCGAGCGGTTCTAGGCGTTTCAGACCGGAACCGCGGGACCGCTACGGTCACAGGTTTGAAACCTGCCTCGGGCATGGAAGTGTGTGATGTCCTTAGGTTAGTTAGGTATAAGTAGTTCTAAGTTCTAGGGAGAAGAATCCTGGAGATACTAAAAGGAAACAGATTTAAATTGTAAGACATTTCCAGGGGCAGATGTGGAATCTAACCACAATGTATTGGTTATTAACTGTAGATTAAAACTGAGGAAACTTCAAAAAGGTGGGAATTTAAGGAGATGGGACCTGGATAAACTGATTAAACCAGAGGTTTTACGGAGTTTTAGGGATAGCATAAGGGAACAATTGACAGGAATGGGGGAACCAAATACAATAGAAGAAGAATGGCTAGCTCTGAGGGATGAAGTAGTGTAGGTAGCAGCGGATCAAGTAGGTAAAATGATGAGGACTAGTAAAAATCATTGCGTAACAGAAGAAATATTGAATTCAACTGATGAAAGGATAAAATATAAAAATGCATTAAATGAAGCACGCAAAAAGGAATACAAACATCTCAAAAATGAGATCGACAGGAAGTGCAACATGGCTAAGCAGGCATGGCTAGAGGACAAATGTAAGGATGTAGAGGCTTATCTCACTAGGGGTAAGATATATACTGCCTACAGTAAAATTAAAGAGACCTTTGGAGAAAAGAGAACCACTTGCATGAATATCAAGTGCTAAGATAGAAACCCCGTTCTAATCAAATAAGGGAAAGCAGAAAGTAGGAAGGAGTATACAGAAGGTCTATACAGTTTAATAAGTCACAGCTGCAAAATACTAACGCGAATTCTTTACAGACGAATGGAAAAACTTTTTAGAAGCCGACCTCCAGAAAGATCAGTTTGGATTCCGTAGAAATGTTGGAACACGTGAGGCAAACCTTGCGACTTATCTTAGAAGAAAGACCTACGTTTCTAGCATTCGTAGACTTAGAGGAAGCTTTCGACAATGTTGACTGGAATACTCTCTTTCAAATTCTAAAGGAGGCAGGGGTAAAATACAGGGAGCGAGAGGCTATTTACAAATTGTACAAATACCAGATGGCAGTTATAAGAGTCGAGGAGCACGAAAGGGAAGCAGTGGGTAGGAAGGGAGTGAGACAGGGTTGTAGCCTCTTCCCGATGTTATTCAATCTGTATATTGAGCAAGCAGTAAAGGAAACAAAAGAAAAATTTGAAATAGGAATTAAAACCCATGGAGAAAAAATAAAAACTTTGAGGTTCGCTTATGACATTGTTATTCTATCAGAGACAGCAAAGCACTTGGAAGAGCAGTTGAACGGAATCGACAGTGTCCTGAAAGAAGTATATAAGGTGAACATCAACAAAAGCAAAACGATGATAACGGAATGTAGTCGAATTAAGTCGGGTGATACTCAGGGAATTAGATTAGGATATAAGACACTTAAAGTAGTATGGGAGTTTTTATATTTGGGGGGCGAAATAACTGATAATGGTCGAAGTAGAGAGGATAGAAAATGTAGACTTGCATTGGGAAGGTAAGCGTTTCTGAAGAAGAGAAATTTGTTAATATCGAGTATAGATTTAAGTGTCAGGAAGTCATTTCTGAAAGTATTTGTATGGAGTGTAGCGATGTATGGAAGTGAAACGTGGACGATAAATAGTTTAGACAAGAAGAGAATAGAAGCTTCCGAAATGTGGTGCTACAAAAGAATGCTGAAGATTAGATGGGTAGACCACGTAACTAATGCGGAGGTATTGAATAGAATTGGGGAGAAGAGATGTTTGTGGCACAACTGGACAAGAAGAAGGGATCGGTTGGTAGGACATGTTCTGAGGCACCAAGGGATCACATATTTATCATTGTAGGGCAGCGTGGAGGGTAAAAATCGTAGAGGGAGACCAAGAGATGAACACACTAAGCAGATTCAGAAGGATGTAGGTTGCAGTAACTACTGGTAGATGAAGAAGTGTGCACAGGATAGAGTAGCATGGAGAGCTCCATCAAACCAGTCTCAGGACTGAAAACCACAACAATAACAAAAATTTCTAGGGGACTGATGACCAGAGATGTTAAGTCCCATAGTGCTCAGAGCCATTTGAAAGATTTTTGAATCACGCAACAACAGTTGGCAACACTACGCACCGAAAACACACATATGTTGATTACCAAATGGAAGTGAAAGTGAAACATGCGATGTGCCAAAGGGGATTGAAACAACGCCAGAAATCGGCCAGCTGGAGTATGAAGAGTAACAAATACATCTCCAGGACCACACACGTGTGTTGACAGCGCTGGAAATCGTAGGTAACACCGAACGATTCATTCACAATACAAAAGTACTTCTAATGTAAAAAGATACGAGAAAATGTAATTTATCTGATTACTATAACTATCATATAATACGTTTATTGTATGTATAAAAAGGAACATGCTTTTACGTCACTCATGATGCTTCCCAAATAAAATACACGAAACGCGTTTGGCAAGAAACAAACTGCCTTCATTTAGTTGGATGGACGGTACATACCTCCACAAATTTAGAGCAACTGAGGGAAAACAATTAAAAATGACGATCAGTACAATTGTTTACACTTATTTACAAACTTCGATTCATAGAAACAATACAACGAAACGTAAACTATGAAGGAAGATATTTGGTAGCCCACAGACTTGTGTTGCACAGAAGAAATGAAAAGACAGCGCGACTCGTTGATGAAGAAGTACTCGAAAAATAGGAAATAGCAAGGAAAGAAGAAGAAGCTGTTACGTGATCGTAGTTGGCCAATAGGAAAAAAATGTTGGTACTTTATAATGAACTAACGGAGACTGTTCGTCTCTTATACCTAAATAATCACAAAATATCGTTGACAAAACCCCGAAATTATTTTTCGAGTCCATAGTGTACATACACATAGCAGCTCCTCTCCAGCTCTGCCAACACACTAATTTTCATGCAGCACCAGACGTCTTGCCCATGATGAAATTCTCATGGTGGAAGTAACTGTATTTGATACTACCTACTGTGTTGTTGAAATCATTGCACGACGGGCAAGTATCCAGAAAATCGGCTTTCAGACCCCATGGCAGCCACTACGTCGTTTCGCCAAACAAGTAAAAGTAAATTTTGTAATGAATCTTCGAAAACAATGCGGGTGGCTGACATTCCTTTCGTTTTCCAATCCATAGTTGTGTTATGTCCGTAATATCCCGGACATACACAGCATATTTAATTGTAAAACAGCCCTTTATTTTCTTCTCTATCTTCAGAAGTATTGATAGATATAATATGCATCTTAAAAAGAAATTGAAAGATTAAATGTAAACGTTATACATCATTAAGGGTGAGCTACAGGAATCTTTGTGTTGCAACGAATCTTTCCCTCGTGTCTCAATCAAAGTTATTCTGCAGGGGTCAACCCATGAACGTTACAGCAATCTCTCTGACCTCCAACGCTGCTCCCGAGCTATGAAGCTCATTAGCTTACTCGGTGCTCTAAACCCATTGCAATGTATGGTAGCTCGATGCATACATTGTGCCTCATTTACAGCATTACTAACGCTCGGTTGGCGGGTGCAATACCATCCTTAGTGTAGTCTCACAAACACTGGATACTGTACCAGACTATTCGGCGTAATATTCGCTATTACGGTAGTTATAGTGATCTACTTGTCTGGTACGCTGTCCCATTGCTTATCGTATTCTTTTTGGACACCAGTACTACTTCTGTTGAGTGGGCGTTTACCTGTGACCTCAAAAACACAATAAAATTAAGATTAAAAAGAGTTGAAACATAGCGTTAAGTTCACTTCGAGTGTCTTGATGCTCGTTCCACTAAAAATCTGAGGATTTAATTACTGTTGTCTGTTAAAGCTACATTTGTACTGGAAATGGTCAATTGTTCTTAAATTTTCTCCTAAGCCGCTCATTACACCATACTTGTAAACAACACGGCACATGAATAATTGACAAATAGTTCCCTTCTTTATTTCACATATGTGTTTACTGCTTGAATATCATTTCAGTTACGCAAACATACAGATCAATATGATATACGCATTTGAATTTTGCCTACGCTCTATTTATGATAATTCAGTGATAATGATGTTATTAAAATGTACTGAAAAATCAGATAAATATCTGATTGAGCTCACTGAGATTACTATCTTTAATGCAACTTGGAGTAGAATTTCGGCAGGAGTTATATCATGTCTAGTATGTGTAAGCTGTAAGTAGTACTCCTTGTCGTTTGAATGTATATAGGGAATATTGTATTAATGTGTAAGTAATAATTAAAAATATCTGAGATAGAGGAAAACAGACTGTTATATTCCATTTTATCATTTACGTGTAATTAAATGGAGCCTTGAAATCCCTTTTGCATGGAGGAATCGTATTGACACCTGTGTCATTGATGACAATGACTACAGATGTACAACTGACAGCAGATAAATAAAACATCACATATTATAATATCCATTTAAATACATGGATAATACAGGGTGATTCAAAAAGGAAGGACAGATTTCAATTGCTTGTTACAGGCAAACTATGAAAGATAAGAAACCGATGCGCATGTTGGGGGGTTTTTTGGGGGAAGAGACCAGACTGCGAGGTCATCGGTCTCATCGGATTAGTGAAAGACGAGTAAGAAAATCGGCCGTGTCCTTTCAAAGGAACCATCCCGGCATTTGCCCGGAGCGGTTTAGGGTAATCACGGAAAACCTAAATCAGGATGGCTGGACACGGGATTGAAACGTCGTACTCCCGAATGCGAGTCCAGTGTGCTAACCACTGCGCCACCTCGCTCGGTGATGCGAATGTCTCTGGATACGTTCGCACAGACACTATACGCTACACTCAACATCAGCACCATGCATGCTCGAGAAACATCGAAACGATTGTCCATTTCATTCGACACGCGAATCAACAAGTCCCTGTTTACTGAATTGACAGCTTCAACAAACTGATTTCTCAACTCTTGAAGTGTAGCTACCATAGGTGTAACAAAGACTCTGTCTTTTATGTACCATCACAGAAAAAAATAGAAACCTATGAGGTATGGTGACCTTGGAGGCCAAAGGAAATGGACAAGATTTGGTTGATGACCTCTTTCAGCCGAACATTGTGGGATGATGTTGTTAAGTTAACGTCGCACATAAAGGTGGAATTGAGGAGCATGTGCAACCAATTTGTGAAAACGCTGTATTTCAGTCATAACTCTGCTTCTGCACAGGCGGTTTCTTGCTGATTCGATGACGGAATGTGGCCGCCAACTTGCTAAACACAGAGAACGTAGTAGCTGTCAGAACTTTGAATCCAACGTCCACTGACATGGGAAACGTATTTCTCCCTTTAGTAGAGTGTTTTTAACAAACATTGAGTTCTATCTTTTCTTTTTGAATCACCCACTTTCACGTTTCTTTGTTTTGGTTTTAAGGCGTGAGAAGATGTACTACAAACAAAATCACTGCAGATGTTGGTGAGGTCAGAAAGAATTCTAAATCGTTATTTCGACGTAATAAAACACGAGGCAGGTTAGAATCTTCAAAGAGGATATTATTTTCTGTCTCCTATGAGCTTCTTTCGTCTACTGCTTAAGAACTCTATTCTTAGAAAAAAATTAATTTTTTGTTCTTTCAGTGGAATGCCGACTATTTCGCATTTTAATTGACGTGATAACAGCATGCCACAACCTCTTGCTATTATTAGTCTACCATAGATTTTATAGTGCGTATTGAGCAATTACGTACTAAAAACAGCTGATCTATATGTAGACAAATGTTGATGGTGTTGAGACAGCAACCAGCCACAAATTTATTTTCAGCTCCTTTAGTCAAAGGGTACCGTTACTGGTTTCGAATCATTACGATTCATCGTCAGATGGCTTTCATGCTTTCTTTACAACATATGCTGAACTTTGTACTGATTATCTGTCGTGAAATATCCGTTTGAAGTACTTATTTTGATAGTTTTCGTCCAGCAGACAACTTTTGTAGTTTTCGCCGCGTTCACATCATTGCAGACATAAACTGGAATAATTAAGCGCTAAAGATTTGTCACTGAATGCGTTTCCACCACATTTATATTGTCGCACATTTATATTTATATCACTGAGCACTTCAGCTTAGTCGCAGACCACACTTATAACATTCACCGCATGTTTTGATAGATACATAGTGGTTCCAAACATATGAGTATCAAAGATGCTATGATTTATAGTAATATTTCGAAGATGCTACATGTTTGGAAAACGATCATATATTTAATTATGCAGCTGTAACGTCTTTTACACCAGTACAGAGATACATGGATTTTGTGAATATTACAGCCAATACTGCTACACTCATTATAAAGATGTTCCATTCGAAAGCTTTCTTTTATTTTCCTTTTTTTTATGTGGGAAGACAGTACATTATTCATTTACATTTAGCATAATGAGAATTGTAATAACAGATAAATTTGCTACTTAATTTGCATTTGTTCAAGTTTCCAAGCCTTAAAGCATCGATGTGTTCTTTGTATTTAACTTCAAAACGTCTGTCTGTCTGTCCAATGTACAATTTTGGGCACATATCACATTTGAGCTTGTATATTCCTGGTTTTCCATAGAGGCTCTTGGAGGTGTTTGCATCATAGATTACTTTTTGTTATAATTTATTCATTGTGGAAAAGCTGATGTCATATTTTTCTTTTTAAACAAGTTTGTTATTTGGTATGATAGTGGGCTTATGTATAAGAGAGCAGCATATTTAGGTTTGGCTTGGAGTGAATGTTGTGTGGATTGCTGTTTGGTTGAACTGTGATTTTTTTTTGCATTTGTTGTGGAGTTTTTTATTATTGTGGTTTTATATCCATTATTATGAGCATCTGTTCTAATTATATTGATTTCAGTTTTTCGGTTTGTATCACTCATTGGTACCTTTTTAATTAAGTGTACCATGGCTCTGAAATTTGCCATTTTTTGTTTCAAAACTACGAGGGTAAGTCAATTATTATCCGCTATTTAGTTATATTTTTGTTTATTTTGGTAGTACTGTCGTTTTACGTTGATGTCGCATGCTTTGTTTATTTGTTGCTACATCTTTGCTGTTTTCAGGCTTCTAGGTTAGTTTCATTATCGCTGCCGTGCTGTTAATCAGGGCTGTTCCGCTGTCTATTTGCACTAAAGAAGAGTAACGTTCACGTTTTTTTTCTTTTATATGTGGGAAGGCGTATCAGGGACCGAAATTCACCGAAGACTTTCGGTACAATACGGGAACAGTGTTTTGCCACAACGGAGTGTCTACAAATGGATTGAAAAATTCGTAAATGGTCGCACAAGTGTTACGCACGATGAAGGAGCCAGACGACCGTTTACTGCCACAAATGAAGAAACCACTGAGCGTTCATGTGAAATGATTCTCTTAGAAAAACGATTAACTATTCAGGAAGTGGCACATCGTCGGCAAATTAGTCACGGTTCTGTCTACGAAATCATCAACAACAGATTTGGGTTTCATAAAGTTTGTGCAAGGTGGGTCCGAAAACATCTCACACAGTTGCATAAACAAACGCCCTTGGACATCTGCAAAAAAACATTTGATCCCTATGGTACCGAAGGGAGCAACTTCTTAGACAGGATCATTACTTGTGACGAAACGTGGATCCATCATTACGAGCTGGAGACTAAATGGCAGAGTATGGAAAGGAAATATCCAAATTCATCGTGAAAGAAAAAAGTTCAAGACCCAACAGTCCGTAGGGAAACTGATGCTTACGGTTTTTTGGGACGCACAAGGTCCAGTACTGCAACGGTTGATTCCCATTATGGCGAAAGACGCACACCAATAAGGAGTGTACGTTACAGTGAGGCGTTTACTGCCAGGTTAAAGCCTACAATTCGAAGCAAACGCCGAGGATTGCTTTCAAAAGGTGTTGTGTTCTTACACGGCAATGTCGTCCGCATACTGCTGAGACGCTCCAGAAACTCAACATTGAAGTACTGGACCATGCTCCATATAGTCCCGATCTTGTCGCCCCTGACCATCACTTGCTTGGTCCACTCTAATTGGCATTAAGGGGCCGTCGGTTTGCCTCGGACGAGGCGGTGAAAGAAGCGATGGATTCCTGGCTCGGAGCTCAACCTTCTTTAGTGAGGGCGTCAGGAAGCTTGTACAACGATGGACCAAGTGCGTTGAACCGCTAGGAGACTAATGTCAAAAAAAGATGTCCTTGTAAGTTTCCTATATGATTACAATAAAATTTTATAGCTACTTCACGGATAATAATTTACTTATCCTCGTATTTGAGTAGATGCACGTTCGTAATACCTAGATTCAATCTTCAACTGAACTATAAAGACAATAGCTCAGTTCTGTTACTATGTTATTCATTTTGGTGTCGCTTACTGTGTTTCTTTGTAGTTTTTTAACTGTTTACAAAGTACGTCATGGTGGTTGTCGAATTCTGTACTCTGCTGTTTCGATTTTTAACTAACACGCATCTCTCTTACACGCGCACGCACTCAATATAAGTTAATTACAAGTATCTGTCTATACACTACTCATTGCGACGCTGGATGCCGCCTGGTGGTGTTGTGTGTGTGTGACGCAGTAAGAAAAGAACGGAAGTGGAGGAGACACGGACGTTGGTCATCTTAGTGAACATATGGGCTCCAAATGGGGAAATCCATTGAGATAAGCGACTCTGACAAAAGCCAGCTTATTATTAAGCAAATCCTCTGAACGAGTATCTCCAAAACGGTGAATCTGGTCAAGTGTTCACATGCTACTATTGTGAGCATCTACGGAAATAGATAGAAGGACAATGAGGCTACCATTAGGCGCTAAATGACTCTTTACAGAACGTGAGGTTCGCAGGCTTGTCTTCTATGAAAAGTAGAGTGGATGGAGATGTGTGGCACCTCTGCCGAAAAAACACAATGCTGGTGCATCCACAAGTGTTGTGAGCACGCTGTTCATCGTACATCGTTGAAAATGAAGCTCCACAGTAGACCACCCATTTGTGTTCATACACTTCTGGAAATGGAAAAAAGAACACATTGACACCGGTGTGTCAGACCCACCATACTTGCTCCGGACACTGCGAGAGGGCTGTACAAGCAATGTTCACACGCATGGCACAGCGGACACACCAGGAACCGCGGTGTTGGCCGTCGAATGGCGCTAGCTGTGCAGCATTTGTGCACGCCGCCGTCAGTGTCAGCCAGTTTGCCGTGGCATACGGAGCTCCATCGCAGTCTTTAACACTGGTAGCATGCCGCGACAGCGTGGATGTGAACCGTATGTCCAGTTGACGGACTTTGAGCGAGGGCGTATAGTGGGCATTCGGGAGGCCGGGTGGACGTACCGCCGAATTGCTCAACACGTGGGGCGTGAGGTCTCCACAGTACATCGATGTTGTCGCCAGTGGTCGGCGGAATGTGCACGTGCCCGTCGACCTGGGAACGGACCGCAGCGACGCACGGATGCACGCCAAGACCGTAGGATCCTACGCAGTGCCGTAGGGTACCGCACCGCCACTTCCCAGCAAATTAGAGACACTGTTGCTCCTGTGGTATCGGCGAGGACCATTCGCAACCGTCTCCATGAAGCTGGGCTACGGTCCCGCACACCGTTAGGCCGTCTTCCGCTCACGCCCCAACATCGTGCAGCCCGCCTCCAGTGGTGTCGCGACAGGTGTGAATGGAGGGACGAATGGACACGTGTCGTCTTCAGCGATGAGAGTCGCTTCTGCCTTGGTGCCAATGATGGTCGTATGCGTGTTTGGCGCCGTGCAGGTGAGCGCCACAATCAGAACTGCATACGACCGAGGCACACAGTGCCAACACCCGGCATCATGGTGTGGGGAGCGATCTCCTACACTGGCCGTACACATCTGGTGATTGTCGAGGGGACACTGAATAGTGCACGGTACATCCAACCGTCATCGAACCCATCGTTCTACCATTCCTAGACCGGCAAGGGAACTTGCTGTTCCAACAGGACAATGCACGTCCTCATGTATCCCGTGCCACCCAACGTGCTCTAGAAGGTGTAAGTCAACTACCCTGGCCAGCAAGATCTCCGGATCTGTCCCCCATTGAGCATGTTTGGGACTGGATGAAGCGTCGTCTCACGCGGTCTGCACGTCCAGCACGAACGCTGGTCCAACTGAGGCGCCAGGTGGAAATGGCATGGCAAGCCGTTCCACAGGACTACACCCAGCATCTCTAAGATCGTCTCCATGGGAGAATAGCATTCTGCATTGTTGCGAAAGGTGGATATACACTGTACTAGTGCCGACATTGTGCATGCTCTGTTGCCTGTGTCTATGTGCCTGTGGTTCTGACAGTGTGATCATGTGATGTATCTGACCCCAGGAATGTGTCAATAAAGTTTCCCCTTCCTGGGACAATGAATTCACGGTGTTCTTATTTCAATTTCCAGGTTGGCCCATCGCCAATCAGGATTGCAGTGGGCACGGGACAGAAGGGAATCGACCGTCGACCGTCGATCAACGGAAACGTGTCACTTCTTTGGGTGAATCACATTTTCGCTACGCTACGTCGACGGTCGTCTCCACAAACGCCTTATTCGAGGTGAAAGGCGGTTCCAAACGTGCAGGGTGCCACGGACGCAGGCTGCTGGGAGCAGTATTATGCTATGGGAGACACTTTCCTGCGCTTGCATAGGACCTGTGGTAGTAACCTAAGACACGCTGACAATTGTGAACCATCTGTATCCCTTCATACTTGGTATCATCCCTGACGGCAACGTCATAACCGCGCCACAGTGATTTGAGGAGAATTATAGCGAGCTCACGATGATGTCTCGGCGACCAAATTCGCTAAAAAAGGGCAATCACCGAAGTTGCAAATCATCTGCGAATAAACTACGGTTAAGAGAAGAAATACTTCAGTTTATTGTTCAGAGAAATTCAACAACATAGAAATGCAACTCACTTAGGAATTAAAAAAAATAGGAAGTGCAGGGAAGCTAAGACGATATGGATGCATGAGAAATGTGAAGTAATCGAAAAAGTAATGATCGTCGGAAGAAGTGACTGAGCATATAGAAAAACAAAACAATCTTCGGTGAAATTAAAAGCAAGGATGGTGACATTAAGAGTGAAATGAGAATTCCACTATTAAATGCAGAGGAGACAGTGGATAGGTGGCGAGCATACACTGGACTCCTCTGCGAGGTACGTCTTGGCTGATAACGTCGTAGAAGAAGAAACAGGCATTTTTATAGAAGATATGGGCGATGTAGCATTAGAATCAGAATTTAAAAGTGATTTGGAAGACTTGAGATCGAATAAGGATAAAGGGATGGATAAAATTCCACAGGAATTTCTGAAAAAGTGACAACAAAACAACTGTTTGCATTGTTGTGTGAAATATATGTGTCTGGGGATATACCATCTGACTTTCGGAAGATTTTCATCCACACTACTCCGAAGACTGCAAGAGCCGACAAGTGTAAGAGTTATTGTACAATCAGCTTAACAGCTTCTGCATCTTTATTTGCTGACAGGAATTCTATACGTAAGTAAGGAAAAGGAAATTAAGGATCTGTCATATAACGATCAGTCTGGATTTAGGAAAAGAAAAGGTACCAGAGAGGCAACCCTGACGTTGTGGTTGATAATGCAAACAAGACTAAAGAAAAATCAAGGCAGGTTTATAGAATGTGTCGGCCTGCACAACGTGTTCGACGATGTCAAATGCTGCACAATGTCATAAATCTGAGAAAAATAGGGGCAACATATAGAGAAATACGGCTAATACACAATATGTGTAAGAGCCGAGAGGGGAAAATAAGAGTGGAAGGCCACGAACGAAGTGCTCAGATTAAAACGTGTTAGTCGGGGATGTAGTTTTTTCACCCTGCTGTTATGTCTGTACATCGAAGGAGCAATGACGGATATAATAGAAAGGTTCAAGACTGGAATTGAAATTCAATGTGAATGGGTCTCCATAATAAGATTCACTCAAGGAATTGCTATCCTCAGTGAAAGTGAAGAAAAATTATAGGATCTTCTAATGGATATAGGATTTGCATTGAGTGTAAATCGAAGAAAGACGAAAGTAATGAGATGTAGTAGAAATGAGAACAACGAGAAACTTAACATCAGATTTGAAGATTACGAAGTCCCTGAAGTTAAGACAATGTGCTATGAAGGCAGTCAAATAATCACTGATGGACGGAGCAAGGAGGATAAAAGAGAATCGGACTAAAAATGACAAAAAAGTCATTCGTGGTCAAGATAAGTTTGCTAGTATCAAACACAGGCCTTCATTTGAGGTAGAAATGCCTGAGAATGTACTTTTGGAGCACAGCATTGTTTGTAGTGAAACAGAGATTGTGGAAAAACCAGAAAAGAATAGAATCGAAGCATTTGAGACATGGTTCTATTCAATAATAATGAGAATTAACGGGACCTACAAGCTTAGGAATGAGGAAGTGCTCTGAAGAATTGACGAGCAAAGAACTATATGGAAAATATTGACCAGAAAAAGAGACAGGATGGTAGGACCTGTTAAGCCATCATGGAATAGCTTCCGTTGTATTAGATAGAGCTGTAGAGGTTAGAAACTGTAGATGAAGGCAGACATTGCAATATATCCAGCAAATAATTGAGGACGTGGATTGCAAGTGCTACACTGAGATGAATTATTTTGTACAGAAATGGAATTCGCGGAGGTCCACACCAAACGAATCAGAAGACTAAGGATCCAAAAGAAAAGAGAGGAGGATCGAAATAAGAAATATAGCGAACAGAGGAGAGAAATGAAATATGGGATGCACAGAAAGAGTCTGTGGGGAAAGTGGTGGTGGTGGTGTGTTGGGGCTTATGGGTGCTCAACGTCGAGGTCAGCAGCGCCCTGACACACATTAAAAGGAACGAACGTGGACAGACCGAAGAAAACTAAAGCACACACTCAAAGAAAGCAGGAAAAGAAGGAAAACGCTACATAAGAAAGTAAAACCTAAGGAAAGGGGAAACAGAGCAACAACAATGTCACAGGAAAGTGTTATCGGCTGGCCACTTACATAAAATATGGGCGAGCTTGTCACACAGTGAGCAAATTGAAATCCTCTCCCTAAAATCTTTGTAAAAACATTTGACATGCCACAGAACTTTAAAACTTTAGCCACATTCGTCCGAGTGTTGCCTAAAAGAGATGGCAGGTCCGCTGGCAGGTCAGCTGCGGCCCGCTGGTCAGAAAATAAAACGCAATCCTATAAAACGTGGCGCACAGTGACCTGGACGCCGCAATCACCACACATTGGATGGTCCTCTCGCCGGAGCAGGTAGCCATGCGTCATAGGGCTGTGGCCTATTCGAAGCCGAGTGAGGAGAACCTCGTCCCGTCGATGGGGCTGAAAGGAAGTACACCACACACGCGTTGTGGGCTTGACTATACGGAGCTTATTGTCAGTCACTTCCAGCCACTCATCCTCCAACCGACGCATAACCTGTGAGCTCAACAGCGAGGTGAGTGCGTGCAAAGGGGTAGCACACTGAGATACGTGTGGGGAAAGACACGCCTCCTTGGCTGCGAGATCTGCCCTTTCATTCCCAGCAATGCCGACATGCCACGGAACCCTGCAGAAAGCTACAACCTTCCCCAGTCGCTGTAGTCGGAGGAGGGCGTCCTGGATGGTCTGGACAGTTTTGTCTGCCGGATACAAATGTTGCAATAAGTGAAGGGCACTGAGTGAATCGGAACAGACAACAAATTTAGGAGAGGAAGAATGTCTCATGTGCTCCAGTGCCCGCAAGATCGCAGACAATTCTGCATCAATGACAGCGAAAGTCTGAGGCAGGCGGACCTTGAAGACACGATCTGGAAAAACAACTGAGCACCCAACAGAATCCCCTTGTTTCGACCCATCCGTAAAAACAGCTACATAGTCGTGGTGCTCAGATAAAATGGCAGAAAATGCTGCATTAAAAATGGTGGGAGGAGTGCAATCTCTCTTGTACTGCAATAAATCTAAAATCACTCCGGGCCTCTTCAGTAACCAGGGTGGCAGGCGGTTAAAACCCTGGATTTGGAGTTGTACAGACTCCACACCGAGGGACTCTAGTACACGTGCCACACGGATCCAAAACGGCAACGTAGCCCGGGGACGGCGGGAAAAAAGGCGGTCCACAGGTGGATGGGCAACAAGATGGTGAGCAGGCGAGCTGGGAGCTGCAAGAAACTTACAAGCCTGGCGCACCAGCAGGAGCTGCCGCCGGATGGTAAGTGGTGGTTCCCCAGCCTCAGCACAGAGGCTGGGTACGGCACTGGTCCGATAAGTACCCGTGGCCAGTCGAATCCCAGCATGGTGAACAGCGTTAAAGACCTGCAAATAAGAAGGCCTCGCTGACCCATATAATGTGCACCCATAGTCCAACCGTGAACGCACGAAAGCTCGGTAAAACTGAAGGAGACGCGCCCTGCCGCTCCGCAAGACCTATGGCTGACGCACTTGAGGATATTGAGTGCCTTCAGGGTTCTGGCTTTCAAGTCACGTAGGTGTGGCAGCTATGACAACCTGGAGTCAAAAATTAGGCCCAGAAACCGCACTGTGTCTCTAAAATGTAGGACAGTATCCCCCATATGGAAGGCAGGCAAAGTAAAAAGACGACGAGAACGATTAAAATGAACACAAACACACTTATCGGCAGAGAACCGAAAACCCGTCTTTGCAGCCCACTCCTCTAACCGCCGCAGTGTTAGCTGCAACTGACGGCTCACAGTTGCAACACTGGATGAGGAACAGAAAACAGCAAAGTCGTCCACAAATAAGGAGCACTGTACTGGACTCTTCACTGTAGACGTTGTACTGTAGATGGCTATGGCAAAGAGCATAACGCTTAGAACGCTGCCCTGGGGGACACCGTTCTCTTGCTCAAAGCGATCAGACAGTGTGTGACCGACGCGGGTCCGAAAAAACAGCTGAGACAGGAAAGACCAAATGAAAATCGGGAGGCGGCCACGAAAGCCCCATTGATGCAGTTGTGCAAGAATACAGTATCTCCAAGTAGTATCATATGCCTTACTGATATCAAAGAAGATACCAATACAGTGATGCTGACGGAGAAAAGCCTGCTGAATAGCCGTCTCTAGGAGGGTCAGGTTGTCGACCGTGGACCGAAATTTTCGGAATCCACACTGAAAGCGGCTAAGGAGCTGTCTGGTCTCTAACAGCCAGACCAGAAGCCGGTAAACCATCCGTTCCAGGGTCTTTCCGACACAGCTTGTCAAGGAGATACTACTGTAACTACTCGGACATGTGCGGTCCTTTCCTGGTTTGAGGAGAGGGATGAGGATTGCCTTCCTCCACGAGGTGGGGAACACTCCTGTCTGCCATACGAGATTAAAACATTGGAGGAGGATTTCCTTTGACGCCGCTGGCAGATGTCGAAGCATGGAGCGGTCGTAACCCGGTGCAGTGTCAGATGTCTCACTAAGAGCCGATTCAAGTTCCCACATGGAGAAAGGGGAGTTGTACGCCTCAGAACTGTTCGACCGAAAGTCCAAGTTCGCTCTTTCGACAGTCTCCCGGTAGCGACGAAACGCTGGATCCTGATTTGCAGTGGCAGTACTTTGTGCAAAATGCTCTGCCAGCGTCTGAGCAATGGCTCTGGGTGTCGTTTGGAGGAATCCCTGGTTCAGGACAGCAGCTATCGGTAAACGGCTATGTTTACCGGAAATCCTCCGGATGGCTTCCCATACTTTTGTGGAACAAGTGGAACGGTTGATGGAGTCCAGGAACGCCTGCCACGACCTCTTCTTGCTCTCTCGTATAATCCGACGACACTTTGCCCTCGCCACCCGAAAAGCTGCAAGGTTCTCTACAGTTGGCCGGCATTTGAACCTACGCAGAGCTGCCGGCCTAGCCCTGATTGCACAGCGGCATTCCTCGCTCCACCAAGGGACACGCTGCCGCTTCGGTTGTCCCGTGGACTGTGGGATGGACGCTTCACTGGCGGGGTGGATCACTTCAGTAATATGATCCACCCATTCCTGGACACTGACCCGATGTTCAAACTGGGCGAGTTGACTCTACAGTGCCCAGTTGGCTCTACCGAGCACCCATCGAGGCGGTTTCCTTTCTGGTTCCACTGCATGTGGCAGGTGAATCCGGATGGGAAAGTGATCGCTGCTATGTAAGTCATCATCCACTTCCCATGCAGCAGTGTGGGCGATGGCTGGAGAGCAAAGCAATAGGTCAATGGCAGAGAACGACCCGTTGCAATGCAAAAATGCGTGCTTTGACCTGTATTTAGCAAAAGGGCACTGGTAGATAGAAGAAGCCTCTCAAATGCTCTACCCCTGGGGCAAGTACTCACAGAGCCCCAAAGCACATTGTGTGCATTAAAATCACCACAGAGGATAAAGGGGTGGGGGAGCTGTGTAAGAAGATCACTGAGAGCCTCTTCGTCAAGCACATCATGTGGAGGCAGGTAAAGCGAACATACTGTTAGCATATGGCGCACATGTACTAATATTGCAACTGCCTGTAAATCCGTCGTGAGGGAGAGAGGCTAGGAGTGGTAGTCGGTGTTGACGAAGATACCTACTCCTCCTCGAGCTCTCTGTCCACTCAAGTCGTCCTTTTTGTGGAGGACATAACCACGTAGCTCTGGGGTGTATATCTCACTGAAATTTGTCTCTTGCAGACATACACACATAGGTCTATCCTGAAGCAATAGACGTAGTTCCTCCACATGTGTCCTAAACCCTTGCAGGTTCCATTGTAGTATGGGAGCCATCACGGTGGTTGTATTTTCTGCCTCTCTTTCCGCCGAGGTGGGGAGACTGCAGCGGATGGTGGCTGAGTCTTGGGGCGAGATGATTGCCCCATATTCTCAGACTCCATCAGCTCTGGGGAAGAGTCTGATGAAGCGTCTAGCGGGACCACATTAACATGATCCGCGGGTTTACCAGCCGATTTAATCTGCTGGTGCTGCTTCACATGGGCTTTCCTTTGTTTAGAGGGCTTTGCTGGAACCGGAGCTGGGGCGTTTATGACCATGCTAGGCTTTGGAACAGCTTCAGCAGTCGGAGATGCCTGGGGCTCTTCAATATGAGCTACTGAACCTTTCTCTGCTGTTCTAGGAGGGGCTACAGGCTCTGATAAGTTGCTGCCTTGCAAGTGCACTGACATGTGCACGTGTTCGTGCCAGCACTAACAACCTCCGTCTGTGTAGATGCAGCGACCTTCAGAGGCGGCTTCTGAACAATGGAAGCAAAGGACGTAACGAATGTGGGGGGCTGCATGGCCTTAAAGATCTTTTTGGCTTCACCGTAGGGGATACGTTTAGTTGTTTTTATTTCTTGTATTTTACGTTCCTCTAGGATGATTCTACACTCCCTACTCCAAACAGGGTGGCTTTCAGAACAGTTTACAGATCTGACAGGCGACGAACAGTCAATTCCGTCATGGGCAGCCTTACTACAGTTGCCACACATTGCTTCTCCCTTACACCCTAGAGTTGTATGCCCAAAACGCTGGCACTTGAAACAGCGCTTTGGGTTTGGGACATAAGACCGGACGTTTAGTCGAAGAAATCCTGCCTTGACGTGTTCTGGGAGTATGGGGGTATTGAAAGTAAGAATGAAAGAGTCTGATTTCACCAGGTTCCCATCCACCCTTTTCATGATGTTCTGAACGTCAACAATTCCCTCCTGAGCCCACTCACTCTTTAATTCTTCTACAGGAATGTCAACGAGATCCCTACAAGTAACAACACCCTTACTGGAGTTCAGGGTGCTGTGAAGCTCTGTACCGATAGTGTATTCCCCCAAGCTTTTAGCTGTCTGAAGGTTAACTGCTTGCTGAGCAGTTGATGTTTCAACAAGTAGTGTCCCATTCCGTAAACGCTGCACTGATTTTAAAGTTCCAGCTATTCCTTCTAGACCCTTTTGGATATAGAATGGCGAAACCTTTTCAAAGGAACCCTCTTTCCGTTTTATAATTAAAAACACATTCTGGTTTTCAGTATGTGCTCTGTTACTCTGAACTGCTGTACGTTTGCTGACGCCGGAGTCAGGAGGACTGGCTAACCTAGCCCTCTTGTTGGATTGGGCGGTAGTGCCTACCAGCTGTCCACCCATCCCACTGGCCAGCGAAAAATTAGAAGGAGGAAAAGAGGAAGAATTCGTGGTAGTCATGGTCGTCCCACGAGCAGCTAGGGCAACTTACGTCCATCCAGACAGAGCCCCGCATGCCTGGATAAGCCTTGTACAACTGAGGTGCGGCAGGTTCCCCAGAGGTTGCCCGCTAGCGACTGTTCCACCTCAACAGCCATGCATCTTATCGGAGCGCAGCACACCTTAAGATTGAAGGTTTTTTTTATAGAGGTATGTACCGTCCTCGCGATCCAGGCAACCAAGCCAAGATCCCCGGTCCCTAAGACACACAACGTTCCACCATTGCACCAAACGGTGGTCGCTGAAGCATGCCCAGAGCTTACGGTATCAGCAGACTGGCGGTGCACACCAGTCCACAGCTCGTGGACCCCGGTTTCGCCAAGCCCGTACCCAGCAAAGGATGCTGAGCCCCCTGAGGGATGTGGGGAAAGAGAGCAGAGACGAGAGATAGAGTGAATCGAGGAACAGAAGGAATAAAGAAAATGTGGAGCAAGATCTGTAGGTGTAGATCAAATTACGCCATGTAAAAATGAACTGACGGAGTATCTAGATAGTTAAGTGGAAGTATTTGGATTGTAATCAGAGGAGTATGGTGAAGATCAGGGAAAGGAGATCCATAAGATGGGAACTGAAAAAGGAGAATACCATAAGGAACTTAGGTAATTCGAGACGTAGTTACATAAAATGGGATAGACTAAGCCACCGACAGAATCCGAATATAGAATGGTTGCGTGTTCAGACGCGATAAGTAGACTGCAAAGCCTGCAAAAATTATTGCAGAATACACAACTGAATTCGATCGAATTCATGCAGCAGTTTCAGATACTGCATGAGACTCGTTAATAAATAAAAGTAGCAGAGGACTGAGCCGTAAACTGAGTTCACCACGCACCCACTTCTAAAGCAGACCTCCTGCAGTATTACCACTTCGTTATCTTTAACTCTAGCGGGACCAAATGTAAACAGTAGTTTACTCTTCTGTCATTCTGTAGCAGAGTATACAAGTTGGCTACAGCACTTGTTGCTTATCAGTTCAGCATTACATCTTCTGACAACGTAAAACGGTTTACATTGGACTCTCCTTCCCGTTATTTCTCGTACGTATTGGCAGATGAGACTTTCAGTCTCTATTTGTTCGTCAATAGTAAAACTTAGTTACATTATTCGAGAAAAGTTTGATTATAATATTATACGTGCCCGAAAGTACATATACCATGAGCAATCTGTAACTCTGATATATGCGATGTAATTGTAGGTGAAGGGGAGGAGAAAGGAGAGCAAAGTAAAGGAACTATTGATATCAGTTATATCAGGACTTTATGGGGAATCAGTGGCGACGAATGAAAACTGTTACCAGACTGGCACCTGATCCCAGAATCTCCTGTTTGCTAGGCAATTTCTCGCAAATGCATTGAATAACTCGGCACGCTCCCTTGCCGACTCAAATTCCCATCGAGTGCCACTTGTCCACAGTCCGTGCCTCTCGGATATGTTGGAAAGAACCGGAGCCATGCGCTCATGTAATTGATTCCTCTCGATAGGCCGTGAATTCGCCTCCTTCAGTCCGGATGTCGAATTACTTGGAGGACATGGGCAGAGACTGTGGACAGGTGGCCGTTGGTGGGAGTGTGGATCGGCCGGGAAGCCTGCCAGGTGCCGGAGTGCCTAGTAAGCAGGAGATCCCTGATTCGATCCCCGCTCCAGCACACATGTTTCACTCGTCACCGCTAATTCCGGACAAAGTCCCAATGTTGCTGACATCAGAAGTTCATTCCCTTTCCTTTCTTTTTTCGCTCCTCCACTTTCAGTTACGTAATAGTAGAGTTTAAGTTTAATTTTTATGACCAAACAATTTGATTTCGATGTTTAGTTAAATAGTTACACGGTTAACTAAATGTAAGATATAACTAGTTAAACAGGGCCACATTCACTTGCTTTAACTGAACCCCTTACTTTTCAAATTTAATGTGGGTCTGTTTTGGTACACACTCTCGTTCTCTCGCAATTCTAATGCTGATTCTAAGAGGATAATGGGAAAGGTTTATCAAAGAATGCGGAGTCCGTCTAAAATTAGTAAAGCTATTCATGGAATTCAGACAAAGAAGATGGGCTGTAAGAACGCGAGTGAACTGCTTGATGTTAAAAAAAGCAACACTTGTCCATCACAAAGTACATTAGACGTGAGGAAGCGAGAAAAACTAAAATAGGCCGACCTACAAAGTTGGGTAAGGATCTTAAATATGATTTGGTTTAGTATCGTCTTGCTTTGGAACCTTCTTTCTTGCTAACTTATAAAGACTTGTGAAGCGCGGCCACGCAACTGGCCAATAGGAATAGCATTCAACACGCTATCAAAGACGAAATTGCTGATAAAAACTGACTTAATCTTTTTCTTAAAGGAAAAACCTAAACTAGTTCCTTAAATGCCAGAAACCTAAACATGCTGGAAAAAAAGGCTACAAAGTATTCTCTAGCACAGGGTTTCCCAACGTGTGGTCTGCGAAAGCCTTAGGGGGCTGCCGGCTCTTTCTAGAGGGTCCGCGGCCACCTTTCAACAAATCGTGTTAAATAATGAGTAAAATTATTCAATAACAATGTGAAAATCAAATGCATCACTATTTTTTTCGTGGGAAAAACATATGTACTTTTACTTCAGGTGGTATTCCCAAGCAGCCTTTGCGGTTCCTAAGTGAGAACGCATACACAGTTTAGTGCCAGAGAATGCGGCTTCTCTGATAGACTGTTTCGTAACAATACGTGGGTCGTTTGTACGCCGGCTCACGGCGCTAGATTCACTGAAACCTTTTACACATGGGCGGAGCGAGCTTTGTCGACCAATCTCAGCGCTCGCTGGCACGTATGGGGCCCCAGGCATCATTAAATGTTAAACTTGCTTTGTCAGTGCACTACCTATTTTATAAGTCGATTATTGACCAGTTTATTACTTCTAGGTGGCTGAAGTCAGGATCATTCAAGGAGGGTGCCATTTCTCCATCACCTTCACAACAAGGGAAGTTTGCAGTTGAAATGAATGAGAAGGGAGGACAACGAAAGGAAGAACAATCACAAGAAACTCCACAGCCGAATTTATTATGTGAAAACGCTGCAAGTACGCCATTGGTTGCAATATTCTGTGGAAGTGGAATAACCAAGAAGCGTATGTATAACGAAAGCTATTTATAAATGGCCTTTATTGAGACAAAGATGGTAAAGCTCAGTGTGTAATTTCTGCGCGAGTCCTTCCGAACAGCTCAATGGTTCCAGTTAAATTGGGCCGTCATTTTGAAGGTACTCACCCGGATTTCCATGCTAAAGACATCGATTTTTTCAAAAGGAAGAAGGCTGAACTAGCTGCTTCTCAGCATTGCATGAAAAGTCATGCAAAAACAATTAATGAAAATTAACTAAAAGCGTCTTTCTTGGTCAGTTATCGAATGGCAAAAACAGGCAAAGCTCATACCCTTGCAGAAATTCTCAGAAAGCCGTGTGTTAATGATATTGTTTCTTGCATGCTAGACGTAAAAGCTGTAAACCTTGTATCGTCGGTGCCATTATCAAACATTACTGTCAAGAGACGCATTGTGAAATGATGTGAAAGACGCTCTTGTTTTTCGCATCCAACGCAATTAATTTTCTCTGCAGATAGATGAATCCACTGATCTTGCAAGATTAGGAATTTAATTGGCGTTTGACCGTTATGAATATTCTGGATGTTTTGAGGAAGACCTCTTATTGTGCAGATCACTAGCTGCCAACGCAACAGGTGCTGAAATCATCTGTCTTTTGGATGATTTTTTAAGGACTATCGAAGATTCATGGTCTAATTGCATAGATGTGTGCACAGATGGTGCAAAAGCTATGACGAGTTCTACAGTCGGAGCAATAACGAAAATAAAAAAAAAAAAAAACGCCACGAATTGCAGCAGTAGTCATCGTGCTCTCCACGGATACACTTTAGCTACGAAACAAACGTCTGTGTCGTTCAAGAAAATTTTACACGAATCCATTCGAATCATTAACTATATAAAATGAAGGCCGTTGAAGTCAAGACTTTTCACAATACTGTGTGAAGATATGGGAAGCCTTCATCGTTCCCTGCTTCTCCTCACAGAAGTGAGGTGGCTCTCACGTGGGAATGCACTTTCTCGGTTGTACGAATTAAGATTGGATGTCTTAGTTTTCCTTTTGGAGCATAAAACCAAATTAGCAGACCTTATTAATGACAAAACTAAGAATTGTATACACTACTGGCCATTAAAATTGCCACACTACGAAGATGACGTGCTTTTAGCCGACAGGAATAAGATGCTGCGATATGCAAATCATTAGCTTTCCAGAGCATTCACACAAGGTTGGCACCGCTGGCGACACGTACAACGTGCTGACATGAGGAAAACGTCATTTTTTCGGATGAATCCACGTTCTGTTAACAGCATCATGATGGTCGAATCCGTGTTTGGCGACAACGCAGTGAATGCACATTGGAAGCGTGTATTCGTCAACGCCATACTGGCGTATCACTCGGTTTGTTGGTATGGGGTGCCATTGGTTACACGTCTCGGTCACCTCTTCCTCGCATTGTCGGCACTTCGAACAGTGGATGTTACATTTCAGATGTGTTACGACCCGTGGCTCTACCCTCCATTCGATCCCTGCCAAGCCTAACATTTCAGCAGGATAATGGACGACCGCATGCCGCAGGTTCTGTGCGGATATTTCTGGATACAGAAAATGTTCGACTGCTGCCCTGGCCAGCACATTCTCCAGATCTCTCACCAATTGAAAACGTCTGGTCAATGATGGCCGGGCAACTGGCTCGTGACAATACATCAGTCACTACTCCTGATGAACTGTGGTTTCGTCTTGAATCTGCATGGGCAGCTGTACACGCTATCCAAGCTCTGTTTGACTCAGTGCCCAGGCGTATCAAGGTCGTTATTACGGCCGGAGGTGGTTGTTCTGGGTACTGATCTTTCAGGATCTATGTACCCAAATTACGTGAAACTGTAATCACATGTCGGTTCTAGTATAATATAACTGTCCAATGAATACCCGTTTATCATCTGCATTTCTTCTTGGTGTAGCAGTTTTAATGGCCAGTAGTGTACTTGCCTATTTGTCAGATATTTTCTCCAAAATGAATGAAACGAATATTTCAGTCCAAGGGCAAAGTGAAACAAAGGTCACTGCTATCGATAAAGTTCGAGCATCGATTGTGGAACTAGGAAACGGCTTTATAAATGCAGATTTCCAGACTCGACTTTTATGTGTTTACCTGACCAACAAAAAGCGGAACTGGGACATCGGCTTCCAAAATCCGGTTTTGGAAACGCATGTCAACTGGGTGAACGTATTCCCACACTTTGCACAACAGATGTCACAGTAGTCCTTTAAAGGCAATTCCTTGGCCTCTTTTCTTTCGTGATGTGTTTGTATCCCGAATCATGGGTCTGCCTCTTTTCTTCACAACCGCGCGGAATGGATCCGCAGTTAATAGGCGCCATGTCGTCGTGGATTCCACGGCCGCTCCCGCCGGAGGTTCGAGTTCACCCTCGGGCATCTGTGTGTGTGTGTGTGTGTGTGTGTGTGTGTGTGTGTGTATATTTTGTCCTTAGCGGAAGTTAAGCTTATGTTAATATTGTGTATGACTACGGACTGATGACCTCAGCAGCCGGCTGGAGTGGCCGTGCGGTTCTAGGCGCTACAGTCTGGAGCCGAGCGACCGCTACGTTCGCAGGTTCGAATCCTGCCTCGGGCATGAATGTGTGTAATGTCCTTAGGTTAGTTAGGTTTAAGTAGTTCTAAGTTCAAGGGAACTGATGACCTCAGAAGTTAAGTACCATAGTGCTCAGAGCCTTTTGAACCATTTGAAATGAACAGACCACAAGCGGCAGCTTGTCAACTGCGAATACTGTGGACGTGACGTTGATTGCTCTTGGAGGAAGGCAGCTCCAACGTGTGGAATGTCAATTACCAAGTGATTTTACATAGGCTATAATGTATTGTACAAAGGGGAGTAAATCCACTAGTAAGTGTCTAGATACAGTGGGAATTTAAATTCAATAATTAACATGAAGTTTTTTATCACTCATCTCTAAACCAAAGACCATTGATACTTCGTGGGTCGGGGGGGGGGGGGGGGGGGGTCGTTGGGAACATAGCACTTGCATTAAGAAGCTTTCAGTTCCCATGGGTTTCACTCTGAAATTTAAAGTTACTGTGATCTTGACTGACTAGGGGTCCGCCATGGATTTTCGACTGAAGAAGGGGTCCACCAGCTGCAATGGTTGGGAAGCCCTGCTCTAGCAGGTCTCTTGGTTTCAGCAAAATCAAGAGTGAGAAATGTTCTATAACCTTCTGGAAGATGGTCTCTTGCAACTACCTTGGAAACAGGATATGATTTCTCTGATTTAATACTTTCTCAACTTTTTCAGTGCTATTATGAATTTTTTTAGAAGTTGTCTTATTCTAGGAACTGTTTTTAATCTCACAAAAAGTAAGGATTTTGAAAATAATTTTATTCCACATTAAACTTTAATCATATTTCTAAGTTTATCTAAATGGTGCATAGAACTATAAAGTAAATATTAGTTGCTTTTATAGCATTTTTTAAATTTTTTCTATATTTTTAATCGAAAACAAAATGACGGTACATATTGTAAGTTGTACAATAAATAAAATGTCGCAGTTACAGCCAGCTGACTGCTAAATATTGCTTCAAGTTTCCTTACTAAGTTGAAGCTCGAGGTAATCCGTTTAGAGAACTTCACAGCGTGCGGCACCTGCCATTAGGTGGCTCACGGCAACCGAAGACGTGCCTCCTCCGCGCAACCGGGCCGGATGGTATTCGGGCTCATTCGAGCAGAAGCCGGCACATCTGCTCCCACCCCGCTGTCTGATATTGGAGCGCTGTGGTAGGGTGGTGGGGGAGGTCGCGACCGGGCCTGAGTGCCGGAAATCAGCCACGTCCTGACGCGGGCGATCCCGTTTAAATGCTAATGCGCGGCCACCGCGCCCAGCCGTACCGCAACCCGCAGAGCACCGCATCGCAGCCCGCCCGCTGAATACGGCCAGCACGCCAGGACATCCCCCCGCCCACGCGGCTTCTCTCTATCCCCACAGCTGGACGTTCCTCCTCAACTCACAGTAAACCACACAGCCAACCAAACGTAAAGGACATCTACGAAACTGCTTGTAAGATCCTCTCTCTCCCCTTCGAACAAAACCTCCACAAGTGTCTCAGTTTAGTTAGGGAGCTCGTAGCGGATGGCATAAGAGGCGTACAGTAAGTATGATGAGCAATGATTCTTCGTCCGAAACTTAAAGAGATTAAGATCACCTGTCTTTGGATTATCTTCGTGAGTCATAGCGTAAGATTTCTTCTTACCTCCTTTACAGCAATGCTCCATTGCAGAAGCAGTATCAGCGTTATCGGATGCTCTGAGAAGGGTAATTCTATGTCCTGCAATTACTAAGTGCTGAAAATAGGTTTAACGTTAGTTGCAACGATGTTCCTGAATGCCCTTATGATGTCTTTATTTACGAAAACACCGTAATCTGACAATAAATGAAACAATATGTTACATCAGTAGAAAAAAGACCAATCCACCAAAGTTGCAAATTTTACTTTAAATTCCATCGATGACTAGTTTCGGGTCGAGACCCATTTTCAGATCATCGTTAACATAGTCAAAAATGGCATTTCCAAAGACGTCAAAAATTTGCAACGAACTATTACAGCGGGTTGCACATTTTTGGAATCTTCGGAAACGCTCTTTTCATTATGTTACGATGGTCTGTAAATGGGTGTCGATCCGAAACTAGTAATCGAGATAATAAAAAGTAAAATTTGAGACTTTGGACTGGCTTTTCGTTCTACTGATTAAAAGAAGTTGCTAACCAAGCTACTCCAACATTCTGGAAGTGCGTAAGTATGTTACACGTAAACTCAGAACTAGCAATTTGTTGAGGGCCTATCGGATTTTTCCCCTTAGGAGATTTAAGTTTAGGCTTTAGCTATAAGCTAATCAATAGGCATACTGTGAAATAAATTTTTTCTTGTTTCATACGGTGTTGGGCTACAAGGATCAATTTGGTTTTAAAGTTCAATATATATATTCTATTTTCGATTTTATTTAGGACCGTCCGGTTTTCAGCGCCTTCACTACGAATTGCTCGTTTCAAAACTACATACAAACACCCAAAAGAAGTTTTTATGATTTTGCTAAAGTAAATTTTTCTCAGCCCAAAGTAAACATATAAAAGAAACAATGCGCTTGTTTTGAAGGTCTCAGTCGTAGCTTTAAGAAGCTACAATCACTGTTGAGCAGTTACCGTATTTCTGTAAGTGTTTGCCTGTGCTACTTGTTTGCTTGTTTGGTGCTCATTCACTACATGGTACTGTATTCTTATCTATATTTCTCCCCTAATGTATGCTGTGGTTGAGCGTGCGTGAGAATTTCGTCTTGTGATTACTAACAACGACACTGATTTTTAATTATTTGGAAAACACAAGTGCAGCCTACGAATAATGCGACGTTCACAAAAAACCAATGCGCTCAGTAACGGTGGCAGTAACCGCTATTATTATTCAGATCTATTGTCATACTCCTACTGGGTTATCATGAGTGGGAAAATAGTAGAATTGGGATTATTTAATAAAGTGGTAAGGAGGTTCTTGCTCTTTTATAATTATGAATTTGAGGTTGATAATAACAACGGGTATACGAGAGGTAATTGTTTGAAGATTCCAACTCTGATTTTACGTGACTAAAATTTTGTTATAAATTAAGATTGCGTAATTGAATATAATCTGGAACCATTGGTCTACTCTATAATCGCTGCTCATAAGTACTGAAATATCTAATTGGTCTCGTACCATTAACCAATAGTCCCACTATAGGGAGGCCGCAGGAAAATCATTATTACACACTAGAGCACCACCTTCCCATTCGGAGAACCGTGAAGCACTGCGATAAATGCCACTACTCCATAAATTAATACAAAAGCGCAATCGCACACAGTTGGGAAGCTACCCGCAGAGATGCCTGAATACATAAATTTTCAATCGCGCACTTGAGACGAGCCAAAGAGGGGACGTTGGTTGGCGAAATGTATCTACCATATTTTGCATTTCACTCCACCTTATTACCTTCCAGACGGAGTGTCTTCGCATTGCATCCTCTCCTCAGCACGCCAAGGCTACCAAATCACAAGCCACGGTCGTTGTTCCAATTGCAACGTTTCTATTGCCTGGAGGCCAAGCTCCGCCCTCTACACTTCTCAGTAACGATCTCCTCGAAGTCTCTCAAGAAATTTCTGTGCTTGGCTTCCTTAGTTTCTCTTTTGATAAGCCTATTACATCTACTGGCAGATTTTAAACAGCCCCTCACGCTTCTAAGCCCAACACATTCAAATAACATGCCATCCTACGTACTGGAAAGTTACAGAGAGAATGAGAAAATGTGAGAGACTGAAAAAATAATCGAAATAAAACACTTAATTGCCTTTCTCCAAACCCCTTAGTTCGGTTATTGACTTAACATGTTAGTATCATATGGTACGTAATTCTGCAATCTGTTGTTTAACTTCTGACGTCCCTCAACTAGGATTTATTCAACTAAGGCATGATTTGCGTTCATGAAGCGTATCCACAGTACCATTTCACTTTGATTTCATAGTGTGACACGTATTTTATAAAGAGTGCTGTTTAAGAATTGTTATCTACGTGCTGGACCTTGGGAATGACAGTGGGCGCATTGGTGGAATCAGGTGCTACGTTGCCAATCGCAGGCAAACCTTTTTCCAACAGCTCGGGCTTCGCGGCAACGATGCATTCGTTTGCACGCTGTAAAACTCGAGGTCCAACCCGCACCAAACCCGTCTTAACTATCACTGTTTATAAAATCCGTGTCACGTTGTATGATCACGGTGGCTGTAGCTTTTACAACCACAAGAGAGATTATCAAAACAAACACATGCTTTCTGTTATGTGTTTACCCTGGGCTAACACCCAAATCTCCATACATCGGACACTACGGTCGGTACCAAATAAAGTGTGGATGTCGATAGAGTCTCAACCAAAACTCTGGTTTAGTTCGGACTACGTGCTGTCGTCCATCAGAACAGGCGTCAACGTTAATCAAAGGAACACCAGACCTACGAAGCACATGAAAAGCGCAACTATAACTACCACCTGTTGCTTCTGAGGGGTAGGTGGTAGATCCAAAGGTCCCGGGTTCAATCCTCATCGACGACCAATTATTTTACTGTAATGCGTGAAAGCGTTTCATGGGACAACGTGTTTATGACATTTAGAAGGGCTGTATGGAGTTTACAGCCAAGTTCTCTTGGGAGTCTCCTTTCGCTTCGTTTCTTTGAAAGTAGCAAACCTGCAGACTACGTTTGTAGCTTACAAAATATAGAATCAGAACTGAAAAATAGAGGAACAATGGCATCATACGTGCGGAAGCAATAGTAAGAATAATAATTAATAATAAAGAAAGTAATAAGATCAGTATTCAGTATATAACGTTCTACTAGCGAAGCGAAACCAGACTGCAAAAAGAATTGCTACAAACTCCTAAAAGTCCTTTTACATGTCAGAAAAATGTTCTCCCATGTAACAACTTCACGCGTAAACAGGGAAACAATTGCCTTCAGTGGGATTTGAACGCTCTACCTTCGCATCCACGCGAGATCTACCATACAATTACTCACACATACGCTTTTCCTGTGCTACGTAGCACTGGTGATACTTTTATTACCTTTTAAGCTTGTTGCACAGTACTGCAGCACGTAGCACAAACTGAATCGGTGTTTTTGTTAGTACTGTATCGACATGCCACGTTTAATAACCCATTTGAGTGCCTGACATCTGGAGGTTTGTGTGTAAGAAAATACTACTTTATAAAATTCATAATAACCTTTTTTCACCAACTGCGACATGGTCGCGTATACAAACAGTGATCCAATACTGTGGAATGTATTTTATTCCTGTCTTTGATCACAATATGAATTCTTTAAACGAAGACCGGTTTCAGTCCGTAATGACCACTGACAGAACTATAATATACAAATACACTCCTGGAAATGGAAAAAAGAACACATTGACACCGGTGTGTCAGACCCACCATACTTGCTCCGGACACTGCGAGAGGGCTGTACAAGCAATTATCACACGCACGGCACAGCGGACACACCAGGAACCGCAGTATTGGCCGTCGAAGGGCGCTAGCTGCGCAGCATTTGTGCACCGCCGCCGTCAGTGTCAGCCAGTTTGCCGTAGCATACGGAGCTCCATCGCAGTCTTTAACACTGGTAGCATGCCGCGACAGCGTGGACGTGAACCGTATGTGCAGTTGACGGACTTTGAGCCAGGGCGTATAGTGGGCATGCGGGAGGCCGGGTGGACGTACCGCCGAATTGCTCAACACGTGGGGCGTGAGGTCTCCACAGTACATCGATGTTGTCGCCAGTGGTCGGCGGAAGGTGCACGTGCCCGTCGACCTGGGACCGGACCGCAGCGACGCACGGATGCACGCCAAGACCGTAGGATCCTACGCAGTGCCGTAGGGGACCGCACCGCCACTTCCCAGCAAATTAGGGACACTGTTGCTCCTGGGGTATCGGCGAGGAACATTCGCAACCGTCTCCATGAAGCTGGGCTACGGTCCCGCACACCGTTAGGCCGTCTTCCGCTCACGCCCCAACATCGTGCAGCCCGCCTCCAGTGGTGTCGCGACAGGCGTGAATGGAGGGGCGAATGGAGACGTGTCGTCTTCAGCGATGAGAGTCGCTTCTGCCTTGATGCCAATGATGGTCGTATGCGTGTTTGGCTCCGTGCAGGTGAGCGCCACAATCAGGACTGCATACGACCGCGGCACACAGGGCCAACACCCGGCATCATGGTGTGGGGAGCGATCTCCTACACTGGCCGTACACCTCTGGTGATCGTAGAGGGGACACTGAATAGTGCACGGTACATCCAAACCGTCATCGAACCCATCGTTCTACCATTCCTAGACCGGCAAGGGAACTTGCTGTTCCAACAGGACAATGCCCGTCCGCATGTATCCCGTGCCACCCATCGTGCTCTAGAAGGTGTAAGTCAACTACCCTGGCCAGCAAGATCTCCGGATCTGTCCCCCATTGAGCATGTTTGGGACTGAATGAAGCGTCGTCTCACTCGGTCCGCACGTCCAGCACGAACGCTGGTCCAACTGAGGCGCCAGGTGGAAATGGCATGGCAAGCCGTTCCACAGGACTACATCCAGCATCTCTAAGATCGTCTCCATCGGAGAATAGCAGCCTGCATTGGTGCGAAAGGTGGATATACACTGTACTAGTGCCGACATTGTGCATGCTCTGTTGCCCGTGTCTATGTGCCTGTGGTTCTGTCAGTGTGATCATGTGATGTATCTGACCCCAGGAATGTGTCAATAAAGTTTCCCCTTCCTGGGACAATGAATTCACGGTGTTCTTATTTCTATTTCCAGGAGTGTATATACACCTAGTGAGTAGTTTATCTTTCAACATAATACAGCAATAAGTATCACAATATACTATCATACAACCAGAGAGATGTACAGAAAATACGGTAAAACGTACCTTTTTCACACCATGTACTAAAGTGATCAGGCCATAATGGCATCGTAAAAACATATAAATGTAATCAGCACAGCATCGTCACATAGATGAAAATAAGGTGTAGAATAGGCCATATCGTCCAGACAGTCATTATTGAAACTGGCTACTGAAGTACAGTAGCTACCAGAAATCTGTTTGCCTACATCCTCCCTAGATGTCGCTACTGTCGGCTTGGATGAAGTCATCATTCACGCAAAAAACATAATCTGTTAAAAACACAATGTTTAAAATATGTAGCAAACTTTTGAAATTGGTAAGTATCATAGAAACTAAATTGTGATACATTAGCAAACGAATACAGTTACCCATATAAAATTATTGAAAGGAAATATATGAATAGAATAGGACCAACCATTTTTATGGTGAATTTACGGTCAAGAATTAATATACGTATTACAGTGCCTGTAGCAACCCATAAATTGCCTATGAAAGATAAATGTCTATACGACAGCTGAAAAAAGGACACAAAATTTGAATGCAGCATTGCTCGTACAAGCCAACGGCCTTTACAGAGTGGTGACACCGGTTCCATCAGATCATGTAAGTTACGCACAGTCGGGCTGAGCTAGCGCTCGGATGGGTGACAATCAGGCCTACCGAGCACTGTTGACAAGCAGGGAGCACTCACCCCTTCTGAGGCACACTGAGGAGTTACTTGACTGAGATGTAACAGCGCGGCTCTCGAAAACTGACATACTGCCATGAGAGCGGTGTGCTGACCACACGCCCCTCTGTATCCGCATCCAGTGACACCCGTTGTCTGAGGATGACACGGCGGTCGGTCGGTATTGTTGGGACTTCATGGCCTGTTTGAGACAGCATCTGAAATTACCCTTTTTTCGTTGGAAACACTGCCTTCGGGAATATTGGAAACTGGCCAGTCGGAGTGCAGTTCTTATTCCGTTTCTTACGATCGTTCAGGTGAATGCCGCACTGTTGGGATTAAGAGAAGTAAAATGGGAAGAAAATCACGATATATGGTCAGGCGAATGTAGGTTAACATCAACAGAAGCAGAAAATTGTCGCCGGCAGTCAGTAGTAAGTCCACACACAGCAGCGAGCGAAGTGCTAATTTCTGACGATCTCTGGTGAGCATGTCAAATATTACGATGAGCAGAAGGGGAGAAAGATCAGAGACCTTATGGACTCCGACAGAAAGAGGATAACCTGATCCTTCAGCAGCAGAATGTACTCACCTTTTCCTATTAACATCTTAGAATTTCTCATTTCACATTTTGTTGTTTTTACGAAATGTTGAGAGTGTAGCATCGACCAGGTTCATTATTACTTGTAAAATCTTTTTGACCCAGTAATGTGTGACACCGTATGGTTCGTCCTCCCAGAGAATGAAGTAAGTACTGGAAGAACTCTACTGAGATGAAAAATGTCATGTGGTACCACCTAACCTCGTGGTCGGACCTCTTTTTGCCCGGCGTCGTGCAGCAACTCGATGTCGTATGGCCTCAACAAGTCGATCGAAGCCCCCAGCTGAAATATTGAGGAATGCTATCTCTATAGCCGTGCATAATGGCTCAAGTGTTGCCGGTAAAGGATTTTGTGCACCAAGAGACGTCTTCGTTATCTCTCAAAGGTCTATGATTGTATCCATGAAGGACGATCTGGGTGCCCAAATCACACGCTAGAAATGTCGAGAACATCCTACAAACCAGCCGCAAACGTTTGTGGCCTGGTGGCATGGCGCATTGACATTCGTAAAAATTATATCGTTGTTTAGGAACATGAAGTCTATGAGTGGCTGCTAATGGTCTCCAAGTAGCCGAACATACTGTCAATGGGCAGGTCAGTTGGACCGGAGGATCTAGCCTATTCCGTGGAAACACAGCCCACAAAATTATGGCGGCACTAAGAGCTTGCACATTGCCTTGTTGACAACTTGGATCCGTGGCTTCTTGGAGTCTCAGACACACTCGGACCCTACTATCAGCTCTTACCAATTGAAATTGGGACTCATCGGACCAGGCCACGGTTTTCCAGTCGTCTAGAGTCCAACTGATATGGTCACGAGCCTAGGAGCGGTGCTGCAGGCGATGTCGTTCTATATTACCAAAGGTACTCGTATCAGTGGTTCGCTACCATAGTCCATTAAAGCCAAATTTCGCCGCACTGCCCTAACGGATACGTTCGTCGTACGTCCTGTATTGATTTCTGCGGCCATTTCCAGCAGTCTTGCGTGTCTGTCAGCACTGACGTCTCTAAGCTAACGCCGCTGGTCTAGGTCGTTACGTGCAGGCCGTCGGCCATTCTGTTGTCCGTGGTGAGAGATAATGCCTGAAATGTGGTATTCTCGGCACACTCTTGACACAGTGGATATTGGAATAATGAATTCGCTAAGCATTTACCATGCGTCCAGCTCCAACTGCCATTCCGTGTTCAAAGTCTGTTAATTTCCATTCTGCGGCCATAACCACGTTGGAAACGTTTCACTTGAATCACCTAAGTTGGAACCACAGCTCTGCCAATGGACTGCCCTTCTATACCTTTGTACGCAATGCTACCGCCATCTGTATATGTGCATGACCCACGACGTTTTGTCATCTGTGTATCCGACTGCTCGGTAATACATTCAACCTTCTAACATTTCACGTACTGACTAGTAGAGTGTTAACCTTTCGTCGATTGTTCAGTCCTCCCCCCGACGGTCCCCTCCTAAGAGGACAATAGTATATAATTTGAAGTAAAATCAAAGAGAGAAATTGCTTGTTACACTTTCTCTTGATCATTAGAATTAACAGAAGGAAACATATTAGAAATGCTTTGGCTTTCGTTGATTCACTTCCTCATACAGGGTGAATCAAAAGGAGAATCCAAGGCATATTAGATTTTTGGCAAACAGAATATTACGAAATGGGACTGAATGTCAGCAGCTCTATAATATCTATCACTCCACTAAGAGTTTAGGTACTAGAAATCAAACGAATAATCCACTTAAAATATTTAGTGAGCTTTTTTTCTCAATCTGGTCTATGAATCAAGAAATGGCAAACAGAATTCAAGCAGCTTCCTAAATCTTCTATTCTGTTTCGTCAGGTAGTGGTGGTTAGTGTTTAACGTCCCGTCGACAACGAGGTCATTAGAGACGGTGCGCAAGCTCGGGTTAGGGAAGGATTGGGAAGGAAATCGGCCGTGCCCTTTCAAAGGAACCATCCCGGCATTTGTCTGAAGCGATTTAGGGAAATCACGGAAAACCTAAATCAGGATGGCCGGAGACGGGATTGAACCGTCGTCCTCCCGAATGCGAGTCCAGTGTGCTAACCACTGCGCCAACTCCCTCGGTTGTTTCGTCAGATAGTGTTAGATTGAACTTTCCCGTCACTTTAGAAGATCGAATTTTTTTAAAACGTATTTGGCCAAATTTTTGAAATGTTGGCATGTAAGTACCGAAATTGGCAACATGAATCAGTAGTCGACTTCAGGGAATGGAGATGCCGTTTCTTCAAACTTGTCTTCAAAAAGCAAAGTAGGATGAAACAGAAAAAATGACGGCATCTGAAAACGTATCTATTTAGAAAGGAGTCGGATGGATGCAATGGAACTCAACATAGTGAGTGGTAGGGCCGTATGAAAAACAAAAATCATCTTTGAAAAAAATTCGTTGACAATAACTCGTAAGATTATATGATACAGAACACCTGGCTGAATGATAGCGACCGCGACGAACACATTTAGAACGACACTTGCCAGATATGTACTACTATTTTAAATGTCGAAAGCCAAGAATATTAACGGGTCATAACTTCATCAAACGGTTCCCCGTACAACTTTGACCGGGTTAGGAGCGAACAGCAGACGAAGATGAGTGTGATGATGATGGTGACAACAGGACGTATAGCAACTTTCCTTATCAGTGTCTGGGTTTCCATCGTTTTGGACCACACTTTCTGGGTGCTGCTGTTTTCAGAAATATTACTGTAAATGCTTGAAACACCACTGTACGATTAACTTTTACCGCCTAACCATGTTACAGCGTGGAATAACTTTATAAATTTAGGTCTCAAAATCGCTCTTCAGCCAGAAAGTTCTTCGTAGAATCTTGACTCCAATTTCAAACTTGTAAACTGCATAACTGTTCACTTAAAATTCTACAAATTTTTGTGAATGTTCCTTTCAGTCGATAGCAGATTTACTTTGATGAGATGGAGAGAAGATCTTCCTAAACTTGCAGTCTTTGACAGACCGTAATTGACAGAACCAACAAACAGTACTGCAAAAGATGCACTAGGGGATTACAAGTGTCTTTTCAATTGACATACTACTTATGTTTTTGTTATATGCATTTCTCATTAGCACTAAAACCGACGCACCGGCTTCCAGCCCCTAATGCCTTGATAATTGGAGTTTTTAATAACTGGACCCTTCTGTTCATAAAAGTTCAACGTACTGACACTGCACAAAGGCCTTGTGAAGAGTAGTTTGAAATGTTCCCTTTTCTCAGATGTGAAACTGTAATTCTACTCTGCGACTCGCTGATATATTAACGAGTACGTTCTATCCCAATGCAGAAGTCAGCAAAGAAGTCTCTTTTATCAAAGGGCCGAATCGCTGTGAAATGTTGTCCTTTCCGAGCTGTTTTACTCGTCATGAATGGGAGGTGAGACATTTATTCGGAGAAATTTTAAGGCTTAGCTCGATGTGGAGACAAAGGTGTCAAAGTAAATGGACCCAACGTGTCTCTTGGAGTGTCAAAATTCCTGGAAATTCTCAATAAGAGCTTGCCAGTACGCTTGGCACAGTCTGTTTAAAGAGAGGGAAAATGAGAGGAAAATGGAAATGAAAAGAGTCGGACGCATTTCTGAGAACACCTAGTCTTCAGTGCTAAACTACCGTCTCATGAAGGGGTTTAGAGTGCTTCGTAGGGTTCCCGTAATTTTCGTGCGACAGACAGGGTCATTTCTCCTAAAGAGACTAAAAGTTGACGTAATTTGGGAAGCAGAAACCGGGACAAACAGGGACACATCTCTTAAGCTTCACAAAGTGGCAGATGAGAGCAAATTGCCCCTTCTAGTCTCGAGGTTGCGAACCAATGCAGCGATCGCCTAACGGTAGGAGAGAGTCAGTTCACACAAGCAGATCCTCAGTGCAGACACATCACACAACAGCTGACATTAGGTGAGTGAGACACTATTTTTGAGGGGGAAGAAATATTTAAAAAAGAAAAAGAGGAGGAGAGGAAAGTTGTCACCAAACTTCACAGCATTTAGCAGAATAAAAGATTTAATGCAAAGGTACATTGCAGACTTATTGTTTTCCCCGTTAGCTGCACCCATAAGTACTGAAATTCATGATGCACAAGTTTAAAATTTTTTGGTGAACTGGTAGGACTAACAAGGAGAGGTCTTCAGTGGTGCGATCGTTGAAACCATCTATGCGGTTATGTAGAAGATCCCAGGTACCACACATTGCAGTCATTCACCCTGGTGGGTCCTCATTTCATAAATGAGGCAAAAAAAAACAATTTCAGAATTTTTTTGACATTCAATATCGTTAAAAAAGGTGGTTCCAATAGGCTGGTTTTGTGGTATAAACTGGAGGATAATCGTTGCACGCGCAAGGGATTTTGGATTTGAATCTCTCCCGGTCCAGCGAAGTTTTTTCTTTTTGAAAAAAAAATCTGTATCGAATAACTTTGATCATCTTTTCTATTATACTGCTTGAATTACATGTAGTTCTTTTATCCCCATTCTTTTCTCACATCATTTTAATCATAATATCAACTTGTTCATTTGCTGAATTTGGCTTCTTATCACTCTCTTTCCACTTGAGTCTGCAGCTCGTGGCCTCGCGGTCGCGTTATCGATTTCCGAGTAGGGGGTCCCGGGTTCCATTCCCGAGGCGGTCATGGATTTCCATCTGCCTCGAGATAACTGGGTGTTTCTGTTATCCTCATCATTCCTGGAAGCGGTGCGATTGGACTGAGTAAAGGTTGGGAATTTTTACTGGTGCTGATAACCGCGCACTTGAGCGCCCCACAAACCAGTCATCATCATCATCATCTTTCCATTTGAAATCGTTATTCGTGTGTTTTTAAGTAATTTTGTGTATTAATGTCGATTTAATTTACTCTGTTTTATCGCACTGTTCTTTCATTGACATTATTGTGTGGATGTTTCATTAAATCTATTTCTCATTTTCTTTGAATTTTTTTCTACTTCTAAAAACTTCTTTCAGTTAAATCTGCATTTACGTTATCTTGTTCAGAGTCCAATAGATATCTAGGTTATGTTTTAATTGTTTGTATGATGATAACCATGCAAAAAATGCACTTCTGGTAACAAACAATATATTTCTCACACCACTATACAGTCAATATTTGTAGATTATTTGGTCTCTTTTTTTTAACTGGTCGGTATTTGAAAATAACTAAATTCATATTCCCAAAAATTCCGATTGGATAATGAATGATATAAAGAAAATTTAAACAATTAAAAATTTACATTTAAACCAATTAAGTGAATAAAAGTAATTATCAAAGTCATTTCGATAAGGATTTAAAAACAAAACAAAAATTACAACAGCTGACGAGTTTAAACCCACAACCTGTAGTATGTGAAGCTCTTATCCTACCGATTACACCACAGAACCAGATTATTTAATTCAGCTTTTTAACGCTATTGAGTGTCACACAAATATCCAAAATTTCTTTTTTCGTCTGTTACTGGCAAACGACGGGCCACCAGGTTGTATAGCTGCAGGATGTAATAACTAGGATCTTAACCTGCATCACCGTACATTTGGTTTTGAAAAGTCGACCGTACCCTTGGGACTTCTCCTTGTAAGTGTCTTTTTTCAATTCCTTTTTTTTAAAAAAAACAGACGACACCTAACAAATGAGACAGACCGAAATATACACATTCCAGTGTTGCTGTCTAGGAGCAGTTATTTCAAAGTACGGAATCTAGTACTGGCACTATTCCGTTGTTGTTGTTGTTGTTATCTTCAGTCCTGAGACTGGTTTGATGCAGCTCTCCATGCTACTCTATCCTGTGCAAGCTGCTTCATCTCCCAGTACCTACTGCAACCTACATCCTTCTGAATCTGCTTAGTGTATTCATCTCTTGGTCTCCCTCTACGATTTTTACCCTCCACGCTGCCCTCTAATGCTAAATTTGTGATCCCTTGATGCCTCAAAACATGTCCTACCAACCGATCCCTTCTTCTAGTCAAGCTGTGCCACAAACTTCTCTTCTCCCCAATCCTATTCAATACCTCCTCATTAGTTACGTGATCTACCCATCTAATCTTCAGCATTCTTCTGTAGCACCACATTTCGAAAGCTTCTATTCTCTTCTTGTCCAAACTAGTTATCGTCCATGTTTCACTTCCATACATGGCTACACTCCAAACAAATACTTTCATAAACGACTTTCTGACACTTAAATCTATATTCGATGTTAACAAATTTTTCTTCTTGAAAAACGCTTTCCTTGCCATTGCCAGTCTACATTTTATATCCTCTCTACTTCGACCATCATCAGTTATTTTACTTCCTAAATAGCAAAACTCCTTTACTACTTTAAGTGTCTCATTTCCTAATCTAATTCCCTCAGCATCACCCGATTTAATTTGACTACATTCCATTATCCTCGTTTTGCTTTTGTTGATGTTCATCTTATATCCTCTTTTCAAGACACTGTCCATTCCGTTCAACTGCTCTTCCAAGTCCTTTGCCGTCTCTGACAGAATTACAATGTCATCGGCGAACCTCAAAGTTTTTCTTTCTTCTCCATGAATTTTAATACCTACTCCAAATTTTTCTTTTGTTTCCTTTACTGCTTGCTCAATATACAGATTGAATAACATCGGGGAGAGGCTACAACCCTGTCTCACTCCTTTCCCAACCACTGCTTCCCTTTCATGCCCCTCGACTCTTATGACTGCCATCTGGTTTCTGTACAAATTGTAAATAGCCTTTCGCTCCCTGTATTTTACCCCTGCCACCTTAGAATTTGAAAGAGAGTATTCCAGTCAACATTGTCAAAAGCTTTCTCTAAGTCTACAAATGCTAGAAACGTAGGTTTGCCTTTTCTTCACCTGACCAAAAGTCTTGTTCCTCCTGCCACCGATCTTCACTAATTTCCACCATATCTAACTTTAACCTATCCATTTCCCTTTTTAAATTTTCTAACCTACCTGCCCGATTAAGGGATCTGACATTCACGCTCCGATCCGTAGAATGCCAGTTTTCTTTCTCCTGATAACGACGTCCTCCTGAGTTGTCTCCGCCCGGAGATCCGAATGGGGGACTATTTTACCTCCGGAATATTTTACCCAAGAGGACGTCATCATCATTTAATCATACAGTAAAGCTGCATGTCCTCGGGATAAATTACGGCTGTAGTTTCCCCTTGCTTTCAGCCGTTCGCAGTACCAGCACAGCAAGGCCGTTTTGGTTAATGTTGCAAGGCCAGATCAGTCAATCATCCAGACTGTTGCCCCTGCAACTACTGAAAAGGCTGCTGCCCCTCTTCAGGAACCACATGTTTGTCTGGCCTCTCAACAGATACCCCTCCGTTGTGGTTGCACCTACGGTACGGCCATCTGTATCGCTGAGGCACGCAAGCCCCCCCACCAACGGCAAGGTCCATGTTACTGTTTATTCCGTTACTGTTAGAATTATCGTTCTTTCGTACTAGCACGTTCATATTATGGCGCCCGTGCACACCTCAGATGCTCAACATTGCAAGTTGCGATCAGTCGGTTATAAATTTGTTCGCAGTGTGTAATGCGAGTAGCAGGCGATTCGGTCTACAACTGGCAAACCAGCTGAAGAGCCGAAGCACTCGTGTGGAACGCTCTCATTTGACCCCGTGCATTGAGAAACGCTTCAGCTAACTACATCCAGCCCGTATTCTCTCGCCCGAAAGACCCAAAGCTTCATTCAGCTGTTTTAGTATAATTAAGAAATCACACTTAATACTAAGTATAATTAATGTAATTAAATCAAAGATAGAAGATTACAATAAGAATACTCTTTTAACAACTTTGCATTATGAGGCACAAATTAAATACTTAAATGTGTTGAAATGCAGAGGTTTAGCTGTACACAAGTAACAAAATTTCATTTAAAATTATCTGCTCTCCTCTACATTTGATATTTATCGAGTTTCTGAGCTTTAGAGGGAAGATCCTTCCTCTGACTTAAAGAAAAGAAAAAAAAAACTAAACTCTGCCCGAACATGTAGGCCCAACGTAACCGACCAGCCGCCGTGTCATCCTTAGCCCACAGGCGTCACTGGACGCGGATATGGAGGGATATGTGGCCAGCACATCGCTCTCCTGGCCGTACGTCAGTTTACGAGACCAGAATTGCTACTTCTCGATCAAGTAACTCCTCAGTTTGCCTCACAAGGGCTGAGTGCACCCCGCTTGCCAACAGCTCTCGGCATACCAGATGGTCACAAGTCATAGCAGTTCATTTCATAATCAGAAACGCAATTTACTTTCGCCTCGACTGTTGACCTTTGCAATTTATGCTGTTCCTCAGTCCGCTCGACACCGGGAGAGAGAGCACTATTTCAAAGTTGATATTGTGTCCTGGAACACCAATATACGCAGTTTTAGTTATTGAAAATACTGCTCTAGGCATCCGCACTGAAAACATGCCTCTTACAAATTACACATTCTGCTTCGTATTCAGTTCTTCCTCGTTTTAAGAAGAATCATTCTTCTGAATATTTTTCTTGGAATGAACATCTTCTGTTTGACATTTTCAGTTGACGTCAAACAGCCGAACACGTGAACATCAAATTATCCGCTATATGACTCATAGAAATAGAGAACCAAGTTGCTTTAAAGCGCAAGTTAACCTGAGGTATGGGATAATAATACAAACTCTGCAGCATTACCGAGCAGTAATACTCCTTAAGAGACTCAGTCAGCTGCAATAACAGAAGCTTCCGTTTTTTATCTTAACAGCTCAATTTCAAATGGACGTTCACGCAAGAACGTGGAGGAAAGAAAATATCAAGAACGTTTCTCTGAGATATGAAATCCGGGACAAACAGCGGTCTGTCCTAAAAGTATTTTTCGGGACACCGATTTTTTTAATATGAAACTGGGACTGTCCAGGAAAACCGGGTATCTGGCAACCCTAGCTTCGTATCGTCGATATTAAGTAACTGCTGGTGACGAATTACTTTCGAATTCAACAGTGTCGCATAAGTTGGAACGGTCCAATCAGAGGTTATAGCTCACACACTCTATCTAAATGTTTTAACGCTGAAAACAAGCACATTTCTGTCTGCGGGGGAAGCTATTTACACGCTCGACTTGTCCGGAAGTGACGTTAAAATGACAAGTCCGTGTCTAGTAGCATATTTCGAGTAAGCCGACCGTGACACTGGGACCATCTTATCCCTTGTCGGAAGTTCCATGCGTCTTTTCGCGGATGATGCTGTAGTATACAGAGACGTTGGAGCATTAGAAAATTGCAGAGAAATGCAGGAAGATCTGCAGCGGATAGGCACTTGGTGCAGGGAGTGCCAACTGACCCTTAACATAGACAAATATAATGTATTGCGAATACATAGAAAGAAGGATCCTTTATTGTATGATTATATGTGAGCGGAACAAACACTGGTAGCAATTACTTCTGTAAAATATCTGGGAGTAAGCGTACGGAATGATTTGAAGTGGAATGATCATATAAAATTAATTGTTGGTAAGGCGGGTGCCAGGTTGAGATTCATAGGGAGAGTCCTTAAGAAATGTAGTCCATCAACAAAGGAGGTGGCTCACAAAACACTCGTTCGGCCTATACTTGAGTATTGTTCATCAGTGTGGGATCCGTACCAGGTCGGGTTGACAGAGGAGATAGAGAAGATCCAAAGAAGAGGGGCGCGTTTCGTCACAGGGTTATTTCGTAAGCCTGATAGCGTTACGGAGATGTTTAGCAAACTCAAGTGGCAGACTCTGCAAGAGAGGCGCTCTGCATCGCGGTGTAGCTTGCTGTCCAGGTTTCGAGAGGGTGCGTTTTTGGATGAGGTATCGAATATATTGCTTCCCCCTACTTATACCTCCCCAGGAGATCACGAATGTAAAATTAGAGAAAATTAGAGAACCAAACGCGAGTGGAACAGGAAAGGGAGGTAATGACAATGGCACGTAAAGTGCCCTCCGCCACACACCGTTGAGTGGCTTGCGGGGACACACAGAACAAAAAAATATACTAGACCCTTGGAAATCCAGATTCAACAGATAAATATTTCACTCGCAACAATTTAAGCTGTCCACTTGGGTTCCTGCTTATTCACGTCCTCGGAAATCACGTCATATTCTGAAATAAACGGCCAAGAATTTGTGACTAGGAAGAACACGAATTAATATTGGAGTAGTTATGTCGTTTGTTAATTTGTGTATCAGTGGACTATACACACCATGTGGGAGTACAAATCTGTTTTATTCCCAAACACATTAGCATTCATTTCCCTTAGATTTCTCGTACCTCATGTAGACTTTCTGTGTCCTCCCATACCGCCAAGTGGCATTTATTCATACTGATAATAGGTGCGATCATGGCACCCAACGCCATTTCCATGGAAAGTTTGTTTAAGAATCAAATTACATACACAGTTAGAAGCTGTCTTCCGTAAGATTTTTTAGAAATCAGGTAATAATACAGTGACGCAGCTTAGTGGAGCAACTTACCATTTTTCAGATTCACTAGAGCTGATTGTACGACATGAAAATAAAATTTGGTCACAAGGATTCGATGCTACAAGGAAGATAAAGTACACAGTTGGTCATTCTGTAGGTGCAACGTTTCCATCTTATTCAGAGCAAGTTGGAAATGCTGTTCAGAAAATAAACCCGTGGCACGTATGAATGTCGTATCACGTTTTTAGGTGGGATTTTATTGAGATTTGCGTTATCCAGGGTAACATATCTGAAAATTTGATAAAATATATGGTGATACTTATTTGATATTTATTTGAACTTGGATTCAGGATTATTTACAAAGATAAATTAGACTTTTCACCATGCAAACCGAACGGTATTAGTTCTCCAACAAACATACATCAAGAAAAGTTTTGCGTCACGCCAATACCCTGAACTCCTGAAGACAGACGTTGACTGTGGATACTGTATCGCAGAGACAGTGTCAAGACGTCTCTGAGTGAACCAAAGCCATGTTCGGACATGGAAGAGATACAGACATACAGAAACTGTCAATGACGTAGCTCGGTCAGGCCGCCCAAAGACTACTATTGAAATGGATGACAGCTACCCAGTGATTATAGCTCGGAGGAACAATGACAGCAACGCCACTATTTGGAATAATGCTTTTCGTGCAGACAAAGGACGTCGTATAACGACTCAAAGTGTGCGCAATAGCCTGCATGATGCACAACTTTACAACGACACGATGCAGCGCGGTACAGATGAGCCCCGCAACATACCGAATGGACCGCTTAGGATTGGCATCACGTTCTCGTCACCGATGAGTGTCGCATATGCCTTCAAACAGACAATCATCGGAGATGTATTTGGAGGCAACCCGGTTAGTCTTAACACCTTAGACACACTGTCTAGAGAAAGTAGCAGAGTGCATGTTCCATGCTGTTTTGTGGTGGTATTATGTGGAGCCGACGTACGCCGCTGGTGGTCATGGAAGGAGACGTAACAGCTGTACGATACGTGAATGCCACCCTCCGACCGATAGTGCAACCATATCGGCAGCAATTGGCGAGGCATTCGTCTTCCTAGACGACAATTCGCGCTCCCAAACTGCACATCTTGTGAATGACTCCCATCAGGATAGCGACATCTCTCGACTAGAGTGTCCAGCATGTGCTCCAGACATGAACTGTATCGAACGAGCTTGGGATATATTTAAATGGGCTGTTTATGGACGACGTGACCCACCAACCACTATGAGGTATCTACGCCGAGTGGGTCAATCTGGACCAACAGTGCCTTGATGAATTTCTGGATAGTATGCCACGACGAATACGATCATGAGTCAATGCAAGAGGACGTGCTACTGGATATTAGAGGTACTGGTGTGTACAGCAATCTGGACCTCCGTCTCTGACGGACTCGCTGTGTGGTGGTACAACATGCAACGTGTGGTTTTCATAACCACTTAAAAGGGCGAAAATGATGGTTATGTTGATTTCTATTCCCATTTTCTGTACAGGTTCCGGAAATCTCGCAACCAAGGTGATGCAAAACATTTTTTTGGTGTGTGTATATCTAGCTAGTCATTCATTGAGGACCCTGTAGCATCTTGTGGGAAAAACGAGCTCCTTTGTGAAAATAACTGGTGACCAAATCGTTTTTTACTACCTCGCCAGTAGTACATACTTTGGAGATCCATTGGGCATATGTTTCCTCCAGATCTATTCTTGTTGCGGAGCTGGTTAGGGCCTTTTATTAACAGTGTGACAGGGTTGCTATTGGCTCACTTTTGCAGCCTGTAGCAGTTGATATTCTTATGGGACATTCAGAAAACTGACACAAAATATCGGAACTGGAACCATCTCTTCACGCCATTCTGCACTTCAATCATCCGGAAATCAGCTTCACCATGAAGATGGAGAGTGATGTCAGTCTTCCGTTTGTAGTTGTGTTTATCTAGAGAAGACGCGACGGTACTCTAGGACACACTGTCTACAAGAATCCTAAAAACACAAACAGTATACAGACGCCGCTTCGCACCACAACCCAGTTTAGAAGCTAGCCGCCATGGACACCGCCTTCGCGTGCATTCTGCATCTTTGAAAGTACGACCTTGGTAACAGAGCTGAAACTGTTTGAGGAAACGCTACTGGTCAGTGGATATGATTTCCTCTCAATAAGCAGGACCTTTAAAAGAAGCGGTAATAATAACAATTCTTACGAGAAAAATGAGGAACCCTCCCGCAAAATCTGTAGTGTTAGCTAGAGTTTGTGACTACAGTAACCGACCGCATAAGCCGAATCCTTCAGAAGAATGATAAAACGATAAATTATCCGTTCAACTCAAAATAAGAGCCTTCTTCTCGTATACAAAGGACGTCGTGACCGCCTCCATAGTGTTGGAGTCAATGAAGTTAAGTGTCGTTGTAGCAACGTATGTGTCGACGAAATTGGGAAGATAATAAAAGAATGCGTTAAAGACTATAAGCGCAAGACAAGTTCAAAAGAAAATGTAAAAATAAGCTGTACCGGAGCGTCTACAACAGTGTGGTCACGTTATTGATACTAATAGCATACGTGTTATAGATAGAGAAACCGATATTCTCAGAACTATAGTGAGTTAAGCAGTCGACATTCGAAACCTCAATTACCGTTGGGACTGTCTACGACACTACTCGTACCATGCCAGTAAGTTTATAGTCACGGCGTGTGAGAAACGGAAACAGGTAATAGAGACAGGTGGCACAACGACAATAATATTTTGGATCCCTCCTCCCTTTCAGTATTTGCCCAGTGACTACCAGCAAACAATATCAGCCTGAAGATTTTTGCCCAGTAACTCAACTTGCTCGGAAAAGCATTGGAAATCAGCCTGTTATAAGTTAATACGACACCGTCCCCCGACAGCCTTCAGCCATCCAAGGACACCACTGAAACCCTGAAGATGACCCCAGCAAAGATATCGGAACCGTCGAGCATTCATGAAGTTTGTTGAGGAATACGACGCAACCTAATGACTCAGAATATTTTATTGTCAACAAGATAAGAAGTTGGTACGGGTGTTTAATGACTTGCCATGATATACGCAGAAACTGTAAATCACAGTGAGACATTTGCACTCTGAATACACACATAAAAATACCATCCAAGACAATGCAGTTCAAGGATGTATTGTAATAGAAAGCTGAAGTGAGCATTTGTCATACTACGGATCTACTAATAATAAAAGGTAGTAAACTTTAATTACGCAGCTTCAAAACTCTCCTGTGTTGGAGACCTTGTGGTGGCTTTCTTTCTTAAAATGAGGCTTAAATGTAATTAAATGATATGCCGTCCTGAATGTTAAGTTCGTTAATAATTTAGTTCTTATAGTTTGTCTCGGTTGAACCATCCCAATAAGGAATCCAAATTAAAACAAATCCCTTAGAAAATTTAAGTTACCATCCTTGGTTTGTGTGGCGGTGCGGTCTGTTGCCTTACACGATGGTGTTTGACTCACCTTTAATCTTCTCATGCGGCACACAACATGCCTGAAGAGAGAGAGAACCTGTAGTTGAAAGAAGCTGCATTCCACGTATTTACAGGGTACAAAAAACCTATACAATTTCACTAGCTGTTAAATGAGAGAAGAAAATCGAATTAAAATTCCAATATGTTGTCACTCCTTGTGTATACATTCAACTACAAAATTCGATACTATTTTGGAGTTTGAAAATACCGCAATCACACCTGAACAAAAACACTCTGAGTAGCCAACTAATAGTAAAAAATTAAACTGATAGAGGAACATACATGCAGTTTCCAGTGTGCCTCGAACGATCGCTGATCTAATGTAAAAATACGGCCTCTTAATTTGACCAGGAAGGGAAACGAGGAAGGAATGGACCAATGGGGACTTCGCACAGTTAATTGTCTGGTGCAACATAGAAATTTATTTTTGACATACTGAATTACATTAATTCCAATTAAGAATCTAAATAAAAAAACAATTAATTTCAATACTGAACAAGAATCAGTGATGGCAGAAAATGTCAATTATAGCTCGCATGCAATCACTGCTTGCCAGATCAAAAGATAAAAGACCAATGATGCAAACTTCAATCTAATTTAAACAGCCATGAAACCTACCAAAAGTTCATGAGCAAGAGACACCAATAAAAAGTTAATGAAACGGAACCTGTCAAGTAATAGGTAGGAAACACCACTAAAAAATTTAGTAAAACCAAACCAGTCACATAATAAGCCACTGCCAAAAATTCTTATACTAAAATGCAAAGAAAACAAAAGACTTAACACCTCATAAAACAGAGATGGTAGCAAACCTTAGAGGTTTCCATAATAACATTCAAGTAATTAAAATTTACATGACATAAGAATGACCTTGGAAATCTCAACCACTAATGAATTATTTAAATAACTTAAAGAAGCAATGAGGTTATAAAAATGGAGCCTCTTTTAATTAACAAATAGAATGAGTCAGAACTGCTCTAAAATTTCAACTTAACTTTAAACAGAAGCAATAAAGGTCACGGCTGCGGTTGGAAGAAATTAACAGTGCAGAAGACGAACAGCACGACTTTTCACTGCCCAAGATTTGTGTACAGAGTCGCATAAACATGCGGCTGTGCAATCCGACTGGGCCCAGAATGATTGGGCCTAAGTAGGATCGGTAGCCGGCCGTTGTGGCCGAGCGGTTCTAGGCGCTTCCGTTTGGAACCGTGCGACCACTACAGTCGCAGGTTCGAATCCTGCCTCGGGCATGGATGTGTGCGATGTCCTTCGTTTAGTTAGGTTTAAGTAGTTCTAAGTTCTAGGGACTGATGACCTCAGATGTTCAGTCCCATAGCGCTCAGAGCTATTTTAGGATCGGTAAACAGCGCCGACGCCAGAGCACAGGCACCCCTTACCACATTCCCTGCGCCGCAAATAAATTCCAGTAACTGCTACCTGAAGTCACAGCCAAGATTACAACAAATAATGATTACGCTCACAACAGTTAATGCAATTCCTTACGGAGTGATACTTGAAATTTAAATCTTCTAAGAAGTTAGGAAAACTTTTAAGACGCTACTTACAATTGGCTTCAGCACACTCTCTTGCCATTGAGGGGGGAAACTACCCCTAAAACGCAGAAGAATCAGCAATGATCAACGGAATGAAAGAAAACAATGCAAACCACTGCATTAAGATACATAATGTGTATGCACAGAAAATGTGGATTGCAACTAAAACGGCATGATGATATGTCCATTGGCAAAAGATTCCCGACTAGGTCTCCATTCGGATCTCTGGGAGGGGACTGCCAGGGGGCGGAGGTGACTATGACAAAAAGACTGAATAATCAACGAAATGATAACCTTGTACGAAAGTAAGTGTAGTGTATAAGAAGATTGAAAATGGTACAGAAGTTAGAAAATCTGAAAATGGAATTGCTAGGCTCAATCTAGAAACAGTGGTTGTCACAGAATTCTGATGGAATGAAGACAAGAGTTTTTGGTCAGATGAGTATAGAATAATATCAACAGCATCAGAAAATGGTCCAACGTTATGAAAAGGAAGTTGGGGCGGAGAGTGAGCTACCGTCAAGAGTTCAGCTACACATGCCGATGACTGAAGCAGAAGATGGAGAGAAAGAGGAAGTATATGAAGATACTTAACCAGTAAGTCAAGTGAGATGACTAGCAGGCATGGGGGACTGGAATACGGTTGTAGGAGAACGAGTAGGAGAAAGGTAACAGGAGAATATGGGCTTGGGACAAGAAATGAGAGAGGTTAAAGACTAATTGAGTTCTGAAATAAATTTCAGCTTGTAATAGAGATTACTCTGTTCAAAAATCAGAGGAGGAGGTTATATACTTGGGAAAGGCATTGTGAGACGGGAAGATTTCAGTTAGATTACGTCATGGTCAGATAGAGTTTCCGTAGCAAGATACACGACTGTAAGGCGTACCGAAGAGCAGGTATAGACTCAGAGCACAATGTAGCACTGATGAACAGTAGTATGAAGTTTAAAACATTAGTCAGGGAGAATCAATACGCAAAGAAGTGGGATATGAAAATACTGAGGAATGAAAAGATACGCTTGAAGTTCTTTACGGTTGTGGACAATGCAATAAGGAATAGTTAAGCAAGCATTACAGTTGAACACAAATGGGCATCTGTACAAAGAGGAAATATGAAAGTTGAGAAAAAACATCGGTACAAAGAACGTAACTGGAAGAAATACAAAAATTTACGGGGAAATTCAGAATCACAAAAATACAAGTCTCTTGAGGAATGAAATAAAAAGGAAATGCAGCGAAGCCAAGGCGATGTGGCTGCAGGAAAAATGTGAAGAATTATAAATGACCGACTCAGCATATAGGAAAGTCAAAACAAGCAAGGGTGGTAACATTCACAGTGCAATGGAAATTTCCACTGTTAAATGCAAAGGAGAGAGCGGATAAGTGGACAGAGTACACTGGAGGGCTCTATGAGGAGAGGATTTGCCTCTTGACGTCATAGAAGAAGAAATAGGTGTCGATAGGGAAAACAGAGGAGAATCAGAATTTAAAAGACGTTTGGAAGGCATAAGATCAAATAAGGCAGAAGGGATGGATAAAATTCCATAGAAGTTTCTAAAATCATTGGGGGAAGCGGAAACAAAACGACTACTCTGTTGGTGAGTAGACTGTATGAGACTGGCGATGTACCATCAGACTTTCAAGGAAACATCGTCCACACAATTCTGAAGATCGCAAGGTGTCGACAAGTGCGAGAATTAATGCGCAATCAGCCTAAGAGCTCACGCATCCAAGTTGCTGACAACAATAATACACAGAGGACTGCAAAAGAAAATCTGTTAGATGAAGATCATTTTTTCTTTAGGGAGGTTAAACGCACCAGAAAGGCAGTACTGGTGTTGTGGATGATAACAGAAGAAATACTGAAGAAAAATAAAGTCACGTTCATTGGATTTTCCAACCTGGATAAAGCATTCGTCAATGTAAAATTGCGCAAGATGTACCAAATTCTAAGGAAAATCGGGGTAAGATGTAGGTGAAGATGGGTAATATACAACACGTACAAGAACCAAGAGGGAACAATAAGACTAACAGAACAAGAACCAAGCTCTCGGATGAAAAAGGGTGTTAGATAGAGATGTAATCTTTTGCATCTGTTGTTCAATGTATAGATTGAAGAAGCGGTGACGAGAACAAAAGTTAGGTTCAACAGAGCGATTATAATTGAAGGTGAAAGGATATCAACCATATGTTGTCACTGAATGTGAGGAAGAATGTAGAATAAAGATTGAGAGGAAGCCAAAGAAAGACGAAAGTCATGAATAGTAGCAGAAATGAGAGCAGGTAGAATATCGACATAAGAATTGTGTGCACGAAGTAGACGAGGTGAAGGAATTCTGCTACCCAGGCAGCAAAAATGACCTTATGATGGACGTAGCTAGGAGGACGTAAGTAGACCAGCACTGGTGAAAAGAGCGTACATGGCCAAGATAAGTCTACTAGTATTAGATATAGGCTTTAATTCGAGGATTAAATTTCTGAGAATGTACGTTTGGAGCACAGCATTGTATGGTAATGAAACATGGACTGTGGGAAAACTGAAAAAGATGAGATTCGAAGCCTTTAAATATGGTACGAGTATTGCAGAAGAACGTTTAAAGTTATGTGAACTGATAAGGTAAGGAATGAGGAGGTTCTCCTTAGAACCGGTGAGAAAAGAACTATATAGAAAACATTGACAAGAAGAAGCAACGCATACAGTTATTTGGACAGTAATATGTGTACAAAATTGGGGCAACGACCTCCGTCGGCTGAGTCAGATCGGCCCATTATTTTAATTCTGATTCGCTAATATTATCTTGTATAATGCCATGGTATCAATTATCTAAGTATTTAGTTGACAGCCTTTAGATCTGCGTGATTTATCGTGTAACCAGATTCATTTTTGTAGTCACGTGGATGACTTCATACTTGCCATTATTTAGAGTCAACTGCCACTTTTCGCACCACAGGGCTATCATGTGAAAGTCATTTTGCAATTTGTTTGACCGTCTGATGACTCTACTAAACGGTAAATGACTGCCTCAAACAATCTGAGAGGGACGAAATATATCTCGGGTGAACAGCCTGGTATGAGTGTGCACAGGACACAATATTTCGGCAATCGACCACGTTGCCATCATCAGGTGCGCTGATGTACTCTACTGTACTCTACTGTACAGTATTTCTCCATAAAGTACGCCTGGAGAAATTGAAGAATCACAATCTGAGAGGGGTGCTCCATTGTCTCCTAAATCCTGTGTATAGATTGCGAACACCAGAGGGCCTATGTCCCTTTCTTGGTTGTACATGAGTGCTAAATAAAGAGCTGTTGTACAAGGATACTCCGAAAGAAACTTAACTGGTATACAATCTGAAATGGTGCACTTGCGTTTATTAAGTGACTAAGGCTGCTTTACTACACTAAAGATAGCTACTTCTAAGTTATTCATGACGGCAGTTATTCTTGATTCGTCTTCTGTTGTGAGGGAATGTAAGAAAATGATGTTTAGTAACTCTGCGTTAGTGAGGCTGTCATCGGCAACATGACCGTTTTCATCGCACAGTGGAGGAATTGATAGTGAGTTACCGCTGGTGTAGATTACATTTGTCCAGAATCTCTTTTGATTTTCGGCCAGATTTCGGGACAGAGTTTATTTGTAGAAACTGTTAAAAGCATTGTGGAAGAAATTGATATATTTTTATTTTATGCGTCTCAGTTACGAGAATGTACTGTATATTGCTACAGTGACTGCTGGTTTCGAACCGACGCACCCACTCTCAAACCACACATCTTGTTCTTATCCGTTACAGGTTATAAAACATGGTGACGAAGCTCACGGACAGGTTTGTACGAGAAAGGCGAACTCTGGGGACATATGCTCTCACTGAAAAGACGGCCTGTGTGTCTAGTGTTAGCATGTGTGAAGGATGTAATCACTGTTTGCGTCGGTCAGGTATAACAGTAGACACATAGGCTGTCATATCAATGAAAATATTTGTTGCTCACAGTTTGACGTTCTTGCACAAAGCTATCCTTATCTTTTGGCAACATAAGTAGTTACGTATAAGAACGAGGTGTGTGGTTTGAGAACGGTCGACTCAGGGCTAAACCGGTATCAGTGAAAGAATAAACTGTATAATGCAAGTGAAAAGGGCGAAATAAAAATTTATCAAAATATCCACAATACTACACAGCTGCGGACCAACCGTCCCGGCGCACTAAAGCGTCGAATCAGCAAGTATTAAATAAGTCTTCCGCTTAAATCAGCAGTAAATTTCGAGGTTCAGTAAAAAATCGCAGCTCTTGGAGATCATGCATTATACACTACTGGCCATTAAAATTGCTACACCACGAAGATGACGTGCTACAGACGCGAAATTTAACTGACAGGAAGACGATGCTGTGATATACAAATGATTAGCTTTTCAGAGCATTCACACAGGTTGGCGCTGGTGGCGACACCAACAACGTTCTCACATGAGGAAAGTTTCCAACCGATTTCTCATACACAAACAGCAGTTGACCGGCGTTGCCTGGTGAAACGTTGTTGTGATGCATCGTGTAAGGAGGAGAAATGCGTACAATTACGTTTCCGACTTTGATAAAGGTCGGATTGTAGCCTATCGTGATTACGGTTTATCGTATCGCGAAATTGCTGCTCGCGTTGGTCGAGATCCAATGATTGTTAGCAGAATATGGAATCGGTGGGTTCATGAGGGTAATACGGAACGCCGTGCTGGATTCCAAGAGCCTCGTATCACTAACAGTCAATATGACAGGCATCTTATCAAAAGGCTGTAACGGATCGTGCATCCACGTCTCGATCCCTGAGTCAACAGATGGGAACGTTTGCAAAACAAAAACCATCTGCACGAACAGTTCGACGACGTTTGCAGCAGCATGGGCTATCAGCTCGGAGACCATGGTTGCGGTTTGCCTTGACGCTGCATCGCAGACAGGAGCGCCTGCGATGGTGTACTCAAGGAGGAACCTGGGTGCACGAATGGCAAATCGTTTATTTTAGGGGTGAATCCAGGTTCTGTTAACAGCATCATGACGGTCGCATCCCTGCGAAACCCTACATTTCAGCAGGATAATGCACGACCGCATGTTGCAGGCCAAGCACGGGCCTTTCTGGATACAGAAAATGTTCGACTGCTGCCCTGGCCAGCACATTCTCCAGATCTCTCACCAATTGAAAATGTCTGGCCTATGGTGGCCGAGGAACTGGCTCGTTACAATACGCCAGTCACTACTCTTGATGAACTGTAGTATCGTGTTGAAGCTGCATGGGTAGCTGTACACGCCATCCAAGCTCTGTTTGACTCAATGCCCAGACGTATCAAGGCCGTTATTACGGCCGGAGGTGGTTGTTCTGGCTACTGATTTATCAGGATCTATGCACTCAAATCGTGTGAAAATGTAATCACATGTCAGTTCTAGTACAATATATTTGTGCAATGAATATCCGTTTATCATCTGCGTTTACTCTTGGTGTAGCAAATTTTAATGACCAGTTGTGTATTAGACGTGGCGTGGTTTGCGGCAGAGAGTAGCGTAGGGAGGTACATCAGACAAGTTCTCGGAGTGAAGACAGCGGCGTATTTACGATGCCTGGTCGCTGTGAGAACTCGAGAGAAACGGCGTGCGTGCGCTGCGGCCCAGGTGTGATGGAGACAGAGGGGAGCGGCTGTCGTCATTTGCGGCGTCCCCTCAGCCCGGCTACCCTCCCTGGGGCCACATGTGCGCGCAGGTCCCGTTTGCATGCTAATGCCGCGGTCGGCCGGATGGCTTCCGCGAACGAGCCGAGGCGTCTCTGGGAGCATCTCCGCCGATATCCCGCGCCACCGCCTTCGCAGCCGCTGCCTCCACCAACCACCGACCACCCACACCTGCCAGCTGCTACCTGCGCAGTTACGACGCATGGCCGGGGAGCGGCCAGAATCACTGAGCAGCCGGCAAACTCGGCGCGCACAATGGCTCCATTCTCAGCCGACTCACCGCCGCACGTGCCCACTCAGGAGACGCACATTGCCTTGGCCCACTTCACAGGGCCAGGGTAGGTTTGGACAGCCAGCAGCTGGAAGGCAGATCGGGCCTGGATGATTACCTAAATGTAATTGGTCAGAAAATAGAAAGAGTTATAGCAATCACCTTCCCGGCTAACACCATTCCATTCGTGGCAGAAATGGACATAGAATAAAAAGCTGAAAGATTTAATTTCAAATAAAAGAGTCAGAGTCAAAGAGTCAAATAAAAGAGTAAAACCGTTCGCTCGACGAAAAATCCGTACCTAAAGACTGGAATGTTGTACAGATCACACCGATATTCAAGAAAGCTATTATGAGTAATCCATTAAATTACAGGCCCATATCGTTAAGGTTGATATGCAGCAGGATTTTGGAACATATATTATGTTCAAATATTATGAATTACCTCGAAGAAAACGGTCTATTGACACACAGTCAACATGGGTTTAGAAAACATTGTTCTTGTGAAACACAACTGCCTCTTTAGTCACATGAAGTGCTGAGTGTTAGTGACAAGGGATTTCAGATCGATTCCGTATTTCAGGATTTCCGGGACGCTTTTAACACTGTACCACACAAGCGGATCGTATTGAAATTGCGTGCTTATGGAATATCGTCTCAGTTATGTGAGGGATTTGTGATTTCCTGTCAGAGAGATCACAGTTCGTAGTAACTGACGGAAAGTCATCGAGTAAAACAGAAGTGATTTCTGACATTCTCAAAGGTAGTGTTATAGGCACTTTGCTCTTCCTTATCTGTATAAACGATTTGGGAGACAATATGAGCAACCGTCTTAGGCTGTTTGCATATGACGCTGTCGTTTATCGACTAATAAAGTCATCGGAAGATCAAAACAAACTGCTAAACGATTTAGAAAAGATATCTGAATGGTGAGGAAGTTGGCAGTTGACCTTAAACAACGAAGAGTGTGAGGTCATCCACATGAGTGCTAAAAGGAACTCGTTGAACTTCGGTTACACGATAAATCACACTAATCTAAAAGCCGTAAACTCAACTAAATACCTAGATATTACAATTACGAACAACTTAAATTGGAAGGAACACGTAGAAAATGTTGTGGGGAAGACTAACCAAAGCCTGCGTTATATTGGCAGGCCACTTAGAAAATGTAACAGACCTACTAAGGGGACTGCCTACAATACCCTTGTCCGTCCTCTTTTAGAATACTGCTGCGCGGTGTGGGATAATTAACAGATAGTACTCACGGAGTACATCGAAAAAGTTCAAAGAAAGAAAGCACGTTTTGTATTATCGCGAAATATGAGAAGGGGTGTCACTGAAATGATACAGGATTTGGGCTTGAAATCATTAAAAGAAAGGTATTTTTCGTTGCGACGGAATCTTCTCACTAAATTCCGATCACCAACTTCCTCTTCCGAATGCGAAAATATTTTGTTGATACCGACCTACATAGGGAGGAACGATAACCACGATAAAATAAGGGATATCAGAGCTCGTACGGAAAGCTATAGGTGTTCATTTTTTTAGCGTGCTATACGAGATTGGAATAATAGAGAATTGTGAAGGTGGTTTTATGAACCATCTGCTAGCCACTTAAAAATGTGATTTGCAGAGTATCCATGTAGATGTAGAGTTAATGTAAGAAGGGATACTCCGCTTAAGCTGTTCAAAGTGATGTCAGTGTGTGACGGAACACTCTTACTGCAACATTTGTGTACTGTATTGTTGAAATCTGGAATTATTCATTAATGACAGGGAAAGATATGAAACAACCATTGTAAAATGTTAGTTGTGTTGCTTGCGAGGTTTGTATAGGGCACTAAAACTGGTAAAATTTTCAAATTCTCAGAGAGAAACTAACTCTCCATCTGAGGGCAATATCCACAAGGGGCTGCCGCAATGCAAACATTTCGCCACCGAGACTGGGTCAGGGCAAAACACAACATCGGCGTTTCTGGCGAGCCAGGCAGCAGACTTCAGCAGAATGTGGTGGGCCAGAATACCCTAAGGGGGTCACGTCACCTACGTTATGTGCCAAAAATGTCTAGGGCGAATGCAACAAACGGTACCAAAAGCTTCTACGAACCAGTTCTACACTGAAGAGGCAAAGAAACTGGAACACCTGCCTAATATGGTGTAGGCCCTCCGCGAGCGCTCAGGACAGCTGCAAACACGACGTTTCATGGACTCGACTAACGTCTGAAGTGGAGCTGAAGGGAACTAACACTATGAATCCTGCAGGGCTGTCCATAAATCCATAAGATTTTGAGAGGGTGGTGATCTCTTTTGAATATCACGTTGCAAACCATCCCCGATATCATCCATAACGTTCATGTCTGGGGAGTTTCGTGGCCAGCGGAAGTGTTTAAACTCAGAACAGCGTTTCTGGAGCCACACTGCAGCATTCCGGACGTTTGCGACGTCGCATTTCCTGCTAGAATTGCCCAAGTTCGGAGGAATGCACAGTGGACAGGAATGGATGCAAGAGATAAGACAGGATGTTTAAGCACATGTCATCAGTTGCAGTCGTATCTAGGCGTATCAAGGGTCCCATATCACTTCAGCTGCACACGCCACACACCATTACAGAACCTCCACCAGCTTGAACAGTCCCCTGATCACATTCAGACTTAATGGATTCATGAGGATGCGCCCATATCCGTACACGTCCATCATCTCAATACAATTTGAGACGGGAGTCTTCCGACCACGCAACATGTTTACAGCCATCAACAGTCGAATACCGGTGTTGACGGGCCCAGGTGAGGCGTAAAGCTTTGTATCGTACAGTCATCAAGGGTACACGAGTGGGCCTTTGGCTACGAAAGCCAATATCGATGTTGTTTCGCTGACAATGGTTGATGTCGCAGCATTGAAATCTGCAGTAATTTGCGAAAATGTTGCGCATCTGTCACGCTGAATCATTATCTTCAGCCCTCGTTGGTCCCGTTCTTGCATGATCTTTTCCTGGCCGCATTGATGTCTGAGATTTTATATTTTATCGGACTCCTGCTATTCACGGAATACTCGTGAAATGGTCGTAAGGGAAAATCCCCACTTCATATCTACCTCGGAGATGCTCTGTCCCATCGCTCGTTCGCCGACTATAACACCTCGTTCAAATTCGCTTAAATCTTGATAGCCTGCCATTGTAGCAGCAGTAACCAATCTAACAACTGTGCCAGACACTTGTTTTGTCATACAGGCCAACAGCACCACCGTATTCCACCTGTCTACATACTTCTGTATTTGAATACACATACCTATTCCAGTTTCTTTGGCGCTTCAGTGTATATTATAATCACTAAAAAAGCATGGCAAAAGGAAAACCGCTGATACATTTGTAATAGCAAGCGCTGTGCGGTCGTGACCAATAACGTCGCTTAAACTTTAGCCACTACGTCACTCCATAAATATAACAGCAGTTTAACTCAAAAGGCAGTTGGTCAGACGGACCGAGCCTTCGACATGAAGTTCGCATTCGATTCTTTGATTCCAGCGTAATGGCGTCTGGCACAAGACTGTTGTGGTTTCATGCATGCTACGGACAACAACAGCCGCTACTGGGAGATATGGCTACCTCGCCGTATTCACCAGTCGCAGAGTTCAAAACCACAGTCTGCGTCTGCCGGAGACGGGAGTACCTAAAGGGCTTTCTGTCCTAAGACACCAGCATTCCTGACATTCCGGCAATCTGAATGGGGCCTACCTGGTCCAATATCGTCAACTTCACGAATGCTGTCATCGCGGTACGACGGATGACGAAGAAGAGTGGTTAGCACTAGGGGACAGAGCACCTACCAAGCCGGCTTGTGTGAGTGCAACCGACACACCCGCCGCCTTCACTGACTGCCGCGGCGTCGCGATACAGCCGTAGTCGCCGGTGCAGCAGCTGTATGGAACGAAGGCCAGCTGCCTTGAGGGGGCTGAAGGCCGTTTACGGCGCGGTTCCTCAGCGGGCATTGGCATACGATGACAACCGCGAGTCAAGACGTTACCTGTGGTATTACGGAAATAGACAACTAATTTTGAATTAACTTTCACTGCGACCACCGGCGACTACAGGTCACTACCGTCTTTCCAAGATAGGTTGGCAAGGAGCGAACTGTGAGAGCGCCTTCTGACACAGAACCAACTCTACTTACGCCCACCCAATGGTGACCTCTTGCAGTTGGATTAGAACAGCACATTTATTTTACTTTTCTACTGCGTAGGGCAGGAGCTCGACGTGGTATGGACTCAACGAGTCGTTGGAATACCACTGCAGTAAGACTGAGTCTTGCCGCCTCTATAGCCCCCCAAAACTGCGAAAGTGTTGTACGTGCAGGATGTTGTGCACCAACTAACCTCTCAATTATGCCCCATAAACATTCTATGGGATTCATATCGGACGATCTGGATGGCCACATCATTCACTCGAACTGTCCAGAAAGTTCTTCATGCCAATCACGAACAACTATGGCCCAGTGACATGCCGTATAGTCTTCTTTAAAAATTCCATCGTTGTTAGGAAACATGAAGTTCATGTATGGTTGCAAATGGTCTCTAAGTAGTCTAACATAACCATTTCCAGTCAATGATTGGTTCAGTTGGACCAAAGGACCCAGTCCACGTAAACATAGCCCACGCAAATATGAAGCCACCTTCCGCTTGCACAGTGTCTTGTTGACTACTTGGTTCAGTGGCTTCGTGGAGTATACGCCATACTCGAACCCTGCGCTGTTCATGGTGAGAGGTAAGGCCTGAAATTTGGTATTCCCGGTACACTCGACACTATGCTTCTCGAAATAATGAATTCCGTAACGATTTCCGAAATGGAACGTCCCATGCGTTTAGCTCCAATTGCCATATCGCGTTCGAAGTCTCTTTAATTCCCGTCGTGTGACCGTAATCCGTCGGAAAACTTTTCATATGAATCAACTGAGTATAAATGAGAATTCCACCAATGCACTGCCCTTGTGTACGATAGCTACCGCCATCCGTACATGTGCATATCACTGTCCCGCAAGTTTTGTACCTTACTGCATATGCAAATTTTTTTATTAAAGTGAGTTTTATATCAAAAGAGCTGGAAGTGAAAAATCTGACTATCTTACACTGTACTTGAGAAAAAGAGGAATTATTCATAACTCACACTCTGTTGGCGTCTTGCAGGTAGACCTGTCCTTAGGCCATGTTGAAAGTTACCTCTTACACTTGCAATCTTCAATATTTAATTTTCTCTTTCACTGTTCGTTGTTTTCCTGTATTAATTACTGCACAGATTCAAATATGTATGTACTTCATCGATTTCCAGCAACGTAAGTTCTCTTTCGGCCAGTCTTTGAGGTTTTGAGGACGTTTTCTTCGAGTTATAGCTGACCAATCAGATCACTCCTTTCATTGCGGGGAATTTTGGGTCGAGAGTGCTTGGAGTAGCAATTAAGACAGTTTCCGAAAGAAGGATCCATAAGTCTATGTACCCTTTCTCGAGAAATCGTTTAAAATTAATTAGTGGGTTGCACAGAATATTCTGGCCAATGCCAGAGGTTACGGCGGCATTTCGTTGATGCAGCGCAAGCAGCACTCCTCATTCAGGTTAATGTACCGAGCACTTACGTGCAGGTCAGCTCCAAGAATCTTGTTGCCAAGGGAACTGAGTTTCAAATGCAAAAGTATTTTGTTTTGAAATACAAAGCAGATGATTACGTAGTAGCATCACTAACAATTGTCTGGGAACTGAGTTTCAAATGCAAAAGTATTTTGTTTCGAAATACAAAGCAGATGATTACGTAGTAGCATCACTAACAACAGTCCGCATACTTCGAATTTGGAAACACAAGTACAGGAATGCAGTATTGAAAAACCTCAGACTATCAGCAGTGACATTTAATCCAATAAAGTCAGAAGAAGAAAATGATGTCATGGATTTAATTAAGTACATGGATGACGAAAGTAGTTCGTGGGTATATGTTTGAAGATAGTCTCCAACAATCAGACATTATTTAGCAAATAAAATCTATCCGTCATAATATGTGGAGCATTGGACCAAAACAGGTATTAATTGTATAGTTGCATTTTGTTGTCAATTTACTTCCTGTTATTTCATTCTTGTACCTTTCTGAGTGCGCCTCGGTCGTAGGTGTTATTAAGAATAATATTACTGTTATGTTTCAATGTGTTCTGTGAGTGAAAATTACATTTGATGTAAGAAATGTTTACTCATTATAACATATTTTTACCTGTCCATACGGTAACTGAGGCTTTGTTTTCTTTCCTTACTCATAGTTTAAGAAATTCAGTTATCAACTGACACGTAAATCATAATTTCGTGCAATTCACTTGTGTTGTGGCAACGATAAACGTAACAACTGGGGCCAACATTTATCTTTGATTTGGTTATTAATTTCTTCCTTTAATAAAACTGTAGGATCACTGAAAATCTTAACGCTCTTATTTACTGTTATTTTCAAAATAGCAACGGCTCATTGTTTACTTGGAAACAATTCGTTCGGTTTAATTATCTGACCACGTAATATTGACTTTAACTCTGTGAAAAGACGATCGGACTTCGGAACAAAAAAAAATTGATTGCAATGAATAACTGAACAATAATTTTGCGGAACTTGGCAACTGAAGTTAATTCCTGCACGAAAATTAAAGCCTCCGTATTTAAATATTCCACCGTTTTCTCCGTTATGAATTTTTCTCTTTAATAAAATTAAAAGGTACTTATAAAGGAAGTAATCTGGACGTCACTTTCACTTTAATTATCTCAAACGCTGACATACATGATAATGTGCGACAACTCTCATGAATTATCAGTCTCGAAAACAAAGAAAAATCTACTGCTAGACAGTATAATACATTGTACATGAGGATCTTTGTCCTCATTGTTTCCATGAAAATGGTATTAGCACAATGTTTATAACGATCACTGGTTTTGCAACGACGACAAATGTTGTATACATTAATTATTATTTCATTTCGTACTTATATGAGGCTTTCATTAGAACATTAATGCTTCGAATAAGAAATTAATTTTGGGCGTAACACTGAACACTGAGACTTATTTGTGGGAAGGGAGTCTCAAATGTTTATCAGAAATATTATTTTATGGATTAAACACATAGATTGAAAATCTAGTTTTATTGAAAGATTTACGTAATGGACGTACATATCCTGTTAAAATGTAGTTTTGTATTGGATTCAAGTTATTATTCAAATACATTAAAAGTAAGTATTTAAACTGTTAGTTTCGGCAGAAGTTTCAACTGTTTTAGAGTCTGATGTCGCGGATTCCTGTTCACTGTAAGGCCTAGTTTACACGACGACACTAGGTTGCAGGCAACTGCGCTACCGGCCACTGCGCATGCGCGCCAGGTGTTTGCTCAACTCGTTGATGAAACTTAACACTTTCGTCGTGTTCCAACTTTGGCGACACTAGTTGCATGAGTTTTGAGGTTACGTGTGTTCGTAGAGTGTAGGCAAACTGAAATATGAAGTGGGGAACGGAAAATAATGATCGGTTTTCGAATATCTATGGTTTGCATAGGTGTTTGTGGGATTTCATTGATGCTGTTTACAAAAGTAAGCAACATATTACTGCTCACGTTGTTCTTGTCAGAATCGACAGCAAAGCTACACCGACAACGATAGTTCAGATATACAGACTTACGTTGCAAGCTGAAGATGAAAAGATAGAGAAAGTGTATGCGGATATTGAAAGGGTAATACAGTACATAATGGGAGATGAAAAGTTGTCATGGGGAATGGAATGCAGTTGTAGAGAGGGAGTAGAATAGAAGGTTACAGCAGAATATGGGCTTGGGACAAGGAATGAGAGAGAAGAAAGACTAATTGAGTTCTGTCATAAGTTTCCGCTGGTAATAACGAATACTCTGTTCAAGAATCACAAGAGGAGGAAGTGTACTTGGAAAAGACCAGGTGATGTGGAAGGTTAGATTCCGAAATCAAATACTGGACTGCAAGGAGCATCCAGGAGCAGATATAGATTCGGATCGTACTGTAGTAGTGATGAAGAGAAGACTGGAGTTAAAGAGATTAGTCATAAGAACTCAATACACAAAGAAGTGGGATACAGAAGCACTAAGGAATCACAAGACAAGCTTTAAGTTCTCTAAGGCTATAGATACAGCAACAAGGAAGAGCTCAGTTGGCAATACAGTTGAAGAGGAGCGGACATCTCTAAAACGGGCCATTACACACGTTGGGAAGGAAAACATAGGCACAAAGAAGGTAACTGCGAAGAAACCACGGGTAACAGAAGAAACACTTCAATTGATCGTTGAAAGATGGAAGAACAAAAATCTTCAGCGAAATTTAGGTATATAGAAATACAAGTCACTGAGGAAGGAAATAAGTAGGAAGTGCAGGGAAGCTAATACGAAATGGCTCCAGGAAAAATGTGAAGAAATTTAAAAACGTATGATAGCCGGAAAGAATGGCTCAGCATACAGGAAAGTCAAAACAACTTTCGATGACAAAAAGCAAGGGTGGTGACATTGAGAGTGCAACTGGAATTCCACTGCTAAATGCAGAAGAGAGAGCAGATAGGTGGAAAGAGTACTTTGAAAGCCTCTATGAGGAGGAAGATTGGTCTGATTTGACACAAGAAGCAACAGTGTCGATTTAGAAGGTATAGGGGATCCAGTACAAGAATCAGATTTTAACAGAGCTTTGGAGGACTAAAGGACAAATAAGGCAGAAGGGATAAGCAACATACCATCAGAATTCCTAAAATCATTGTGGGAAACGGCAGCTAAACCAATATTCACATTGGTGTGTAAAATGTATGAGTCTGGTGACGTACCACTGACTTTCGAAAAAGCATCATCCACACAATTCCAAAGACGCCAATAGTTGACAAGTGCGAGAATTATCGCACAATCGGCTTAACAGCATATGCATCCAAGTTGTTTACAAGAATAATACACAGAAGAATGGAAAAGAAAATCAGGATGTGTTAGATGACGATCAGTTAGGCTCTAGGAAAAGTAACGGCATGAGAGGGGCAATTCTGAAGTTGTGGTTAATGATGGAAGCAAGACTAAAGAAAAATCAAGACACGTTCGTAGGATTTGTCGACCTGGAAAAACCGTTCGAGAATGTAAAATGGTGCAAGATGTTCGAAATTCAGAAAAAAGTATTGGCAATATATAGGGAGCGACAGGTTATATACAATATGTACAATAGCCAAGAGCGAATAATAACAGTGGACGACCAAGAACGAAGCGCTCGTATTAGAAAGGATGTAAGACAAGGATGTAGCCTTTCGTAGCTACTGTTCAATCTGTACATCGAGGAAGGAATCTTGGAAATAAAAGAGAGGTTCAAGAGGGAAATTAAAATTCAAGTTGAAAGGATATCAATCACATGATTCGCTGATGACGTTTCTATCCTGAGTTAAAGTCAAGAAGAATTACATGATCTGCTGAATGGAATGAACAGCCTAATGAGTACAGAGTATGGATTGAAAGTAAATCGCAGAAAGACGAAGGTAATGAGAAGTAGTAGAAATGATAACAGCGAGAAACTTAACATCAGGATTGATGGTCACGAAGTAGCTGAAGTTTAGGAATTCTGCTACTTAGGCAGTAAAATACCCAAGGAGCAAGGAGGACTTCAAAAGCAGACTAGCTATGCCAAAAAAGGCATTCCTGGGCAAGAGAAGTCTACTAGTATCAAACATCGGCCTTAATTTGAGAAGGAAATTTCTGAGAATGTACGTCTGGAGTACAGCATTGTATGGTAGTGAAGCATGGACTGTGGGATAACCAGAACAGAAGATGGTTCAAATGGCTCTCAGCACTATGGATTTTAACTTCTGAAGTCGTCACTCCCCTATAACTTAGAACTACTTAAACCTTACTAACCTAAGGACATCACACACATCCATGCATGAGGCAGGACTCGAACCTGCGGCCGTAGCGGTCGCGCGGTTCCAGACTGTAGCGGGTACAACTACTCAGCCACTCCGGCAGGCGAACAGAAGAGAAACGCAGCATTTGAGATGTGGTGCCACAGACGAATGTTGAAAATTAGGCGGACTGATAATGTAAGGAATGAGGAGGTTTTACGCAGAATCGGAGAGGACAGGGATATGTGGAAAACACTGATAAGGAGAAGGGACAGGATGACAGGGCATCCGTTAAGAAATGAGGGACTGAGTTCCATGGCACTAGAGAGTGCTGCAGAGGGCAGAAACTGTAGAGGAAGACAGATTGGAATACATCCAGTAAGTAATTGAGGACGTAGTTTGCAAGTGCTATTCTGAGATGTAGAGACTGTTCCAGGAGAGGATTGCGTGGTGGGCCGCATCAAACCTGTCAGACGATTGTTGACCAAAAGAAAAAAAAAGTTTTCTGATCAGAACTCCATTACAGCGATGTTATTGTCATATAACTTCTCCGCCTCAAGCCGTGCAGTATAAACAGGTGCTTTATGTGTTGAATGATTCAATCGCCATCCCCGTACTGCTCTTGAACAGTGGGAGGCTAGAATGTGCTTAAAACATCAACGTGGGCCTGTACTGCGATAGTGCCACGCAAAACAACGAGGTACAACCTCCTTCCACGAAAAACATGACCACACCATAACACCACCGCCTCCGAATTTTACTGTTGGCACTACACACGCTGGCAGATGACGTTATCGGGAATTCCGCCATACCGGATCGCCGCATTGTGTACCGTTATCTGTCACTCCACACGAAGTTTGTCCACTGTTCAGTAGTCCAATGTTTACGCTGCTTACTCCAAGCGAGGCGTCGTTTTGCATTTAACGGCGTTATGTGTGGCTTACGAGCAACCGCTCGGCAATGAAATCCAAGTTTTCTCACCTTCCGCCTAACTGCCATAGTACTTGCAGTGAATCCTGATGCAGTTTTGAATTCCTCTGTGGTGATCTGGATAGATTTCTGCCTCAAATTTCCTGGCAGATTAAAACTGTGTGCCGGATAGAGACTCGAGCTCGGGACCTTTGCCTTTCACGAGCAAGTGCTCTACCAACTGATCTACCCAAGCACGACACACGCTCCGTCCTCACAGCTTTACTTCTGCGAGTACCTCGTCTCCTACCTTCCAAACTTTACAGAAGCTTTCCTGCGAACCTTGCAGAACTAGCACGCCGGGTGGCACACAGTTTTAATCTGCCATGAAGTTTCTTATCAGCGCACACTCCGCTGCAGAGTGAAAATCTCATTCTAGATTTCTGCCTTATACACATTACGACCCTCTCCAACTGTCGGCAGTCTCTGTCAGTCAATAGACAATGTCGGCCTGTACGCTCTTGTGCGGTACGTGTCCCTTCACATTTCCACTTCACTATCACGTTGGACACAGTGGACCTAGGGATGTTTAAGAGTGCGGAAACCTCGCGTACAGAAGTATGACAAAAAGGACACCCAATCACCTGACCACGTTCGAAGTCCGCGGTGTTCCCCATTCTGGTCTCTCACGATGTCTAATGTCTACTGAGGTCACTGATATGTATTACCTGGCAGTAGGTGGCAACACAATGCACCTAATATGAAAAATGTATGTTTTGGGGGTTGTCCGGCTACTTTTGATCACATAGTATATGATATGCACCCAAAATATTCCTTTGTTTCGTTTTTTTCGTACCCTTCATGTTTCCATTTTATTGAGGTGTCAGAAACAGGTTGCATTTTTCCTCTTTCATTTTAAGGGATTTTGGAGTTATTGTCTTGTTGTTTTATGCTTCTACTAACAATTGCATGAAACCCTTCCCTTTTATTCGACGTTGACATTTTCCCATTTAAACTTTTATTACTGTGCTTTCGTTGCACATTCAACATACTTTGGTCTTCAGCTTTTTACGTTGGTTAAATAATGACACATTTTAATACATCTGTATTGCCTTCATTTTCCGAACGGCTGAAGTTATTGCTTAATTTATCTCGATACACCTTTCTGTCCTTAAAAAATTCTAATAATCTACTTATTGAATAACTCTATATTAGCGCCTTTTCTGCAGTGTATCTATTTTTTTTAAATTTACGTACCAGAATCGTTTTAAGATTTTGCGTCCGATTTCATAGTTCAAAGTTAATTAAAAATGGCCGAAGTCAGGATTAAACTGTATTTCTTGATGATCATTATGGTTCATTTAATATGTTGTTTTGATCTATCTATTAACATTCAGCATCAAATTGCAAAATATTAAAACTTTCCTAGAGCATAGTGCACCCTACGTAAAACTTATACATCTGCCAGATATCATTTGCGTACACAAAATACGGAAATGTAAATTTCACCTAATTAAATGATCTGTCTTTTCCTGCCGTACTGTGAATGACAATTGTCATCATATGACAAAGCGTTGCTGTTTTATTCAGGTACCACTTCAGCAATTACTTATAAGTTAATAATATGAAAGAATGATACAGGAGAGCTGCATGGTTTAGAAAGATACAACTTCTGCGAAACTGCCTCAATCACGACGGTATTACCGTCCGTTTGAGGCGCGGCGCCTTATATTGCTCCTGGGTGATTCAAATGGCTCTCAGCACTATGGGACTTAACTTCTGAGGTCATCAGTCCCCTAGAACTTAGAACTACTTAAACCGAACTAACCTAAGGACATCACACACATCCATGCCCGAGGCAGGATTCAAACCTGTGACCGTAGCGGCCGCGCGGATCCAGACTGTAGCGCCTAGAACTGCTCGGCCACCCAGGCCGGCTATATTGCTCCTGTCTAGAGCCTGTGTATCGGGAGAATGACTCATGCGTGCTTAGTGACAGATGGTCTGAAGCACGTTCAGTCGTGTACGTAGTTCTAATTTTCATCTGCTAGAGGACAGTAGCGGACAGAGACACTCAAGAAACCGGTCAACAGAATGTTTTTATGAATTGTTCCGTTTATTTTTTGAACACTTTCTTTTGTTTATTTATGTTTGTGCACTTTTGTATGTGGTTTTAATAGTGTGAGTGATGCGCGTATGTGATGTAACGTTAGGTAGATCATTGTTCTACTGATAAACGCTGTACGAACTAGCGCAGGAAATTTTAAGACAGTGTGAATGTAGACGGTGGGGAATTTTGTGTGTTATATATTACTTAAGTTTATGGTGAAAGGAAAGATAATTCGAGTGCAAATGAAAATAGTTAATAACATCAAGTATAAACAAAATATCAGAATTGTAAATATTTATTTCGCGAAAATGTACAGCTCGAATGTGTGTGATTTGTTGATTAGTTAGTCATGAAAAGCGCGAACAGACGCAGGAGAGTAATGTTTTCCTATTGGACTTAACGAAAAGTGACAAATCAGAATGGAGTATTCTTTCCGCGACTTTCTCTCTTGGAGGTAGACAGTGCTCACAGCAGTCTAAAGTAGTCGGAGCCCAGCCTTTCAATGGTAAAGTCGTGTGTAGTATGAGCTCCAAAGAAAGTCATAGTTTGCCAATTTTAGTTGAGCTACATGCCTCAAAAGTGCTTGAAAGTGAAGGCATATTTATTCCGGTGTGTGTTTTTAGAAAGTGTGAATTTTTTAAGTAATTTTGTGTACGAGAAAAGACATTAATTCCCCGTGGCCTATTGAGCAGATCGAGGACTAAACATTTGAGTGCATTAGACACCGATTAACTTAACAGTATAGTGAGCGTTTTCATTTAGGAACAATCCGTGGTTAGTAGCTGTTCAGATTTCGGGAAATATGTTGCCATATACTTGCTAACATGAGTCAAAGAGTTTGTGCACGACTGTGTTAGGATTAGCACGGGCTTGGCCAGTGAACGTGTAATTCTTGACCCAGAATATACCAATGTTTTGCCAGTGTTTCCATCTTTCATTCAAAATAAAGACCTTTTCAGTTTCTTAAAATAGTTACATTGTATGCAGCCTGGTGCGAGGTGCAGTACGGTAGGTTTCTGCTCTGCTTTCCTACCGGCGATCTGCTGCAATGAGTTCACGGTTAGGTGCAGATAAAAAAGGACAAAAGGAACCGCACCGCCGCACGTAGTCACAAGTCACATTCAACTCTAAAGTGCTTTCGGGTGGATAAAGCGAGACTGAAGTTTAAGGTTCGTTTCAACAATGTTTAAATGCTCAGAACAGTGTTTAATTGTGCGACTGCCTAATATCGCTTACCCTTTATCAGAAAATGCGTCTAACTGGTGTTGCCTAGTGTCCCTCAACTTCAACAAAGTACAAGTTTCATTCTCATGACAAGTCAGGATTATGGATGAAATCTATAGAGACCATTGATGGTATTAATAAAGACAGCACACCTCAAAGCAGTTGGCATAGGGAGACTCATTTGTCTAACAATGAAAGGTTATTGATTCCAGAATCTCTCAAATTAATGAAACGATTCAATTCAGGGAATCTAAACTAGGAAATGACGTCATTGAGTGCAATCAGTTCTGCCACAGTCCAGCGCTAATCATTCGATCAGACAGTGATAATTTTCAATTAGAGAATTATCCCATTAGCTAATTAGTATGCGCTGTAATCTCACTAATCCTTATAAGCTCATTAGGCCCACGCATTGGCTTCCCAAATGGAGACATTGCTGAAATTAAATATACACGAAGTACTACTTTAACGTCTGATAAGCATGTTCTGCACAATTACAGTCCATTCTGACAACCGACTAACGAATGTGTGAAAGTACTAGAGTTCTTTCCTGGAAAGATCTTTCAGAGTTATACTGATCTCTAGATGCTTGAAACATTTTAAAACGCATTAAAATAACAGTCTTTGGTACAAGTCACATATCAGTATTTTATTTATTTTTCTATATTCGTAAATAAACTACTCACGCGAGAGAAAATAAAATGTAATTGAAATAATATCCATCCGATTTCGGAAGGCCAATTGTGATAAAAAAACTTTGGATGAATTTCTGCTTGAACATAGAAATATGAACTATTAATAGAAAGAATAATTTACTTTTACGTAATACACACAACCATAGCCTACTTTTTACAGTTACATTTTGCGTAAACACTTTCAGTCACATTCCTCATATTCTCAGTATGCCTTCCATAGCACACTTGATAAACTTTCAAATAACATAATTGTCCCATACTGTTGTTATCTCGTCGCTGTTGCTGTGTAGCGTCCATTTATCCTAATTTTTTGGAGGCACAAATACGCAGTCTATCATAAACATAAAAAGAAATCACATGCCATGCGGTCTAACGACAATTCGGGCCAATAGAGCGATCCGAAACATGGATGGCCCTTATGCTGTACCAGATACAATGACATATACACAGATCGTAGCTGAATCGAACCTGTTGGAACGAAGAATGCAAGGCATATTTTCCTACGTTGCTCTCTACATCTGCATCTACATCTACATCTATATGGATACCCTGCAAATCATACTTAAGTGCCTGGCAGAGGATTCATCGAATCACCGTCACAATAATTCTCTGTTGTTCCACTCCCGAACAACGCGCTGAAAAAACGAACACCCATATACTCGTATTTCCGTACGAGCACTGATTTCCCTTATTTTATTGTGATTATCGTTTCTTTCTATGTATTTCTTCGTAAAAAAAATTTCCATTGTAAGTTGGTGATTCAACCTATGACAACGAGAAACGCCTTTGTTTTACTGATGTCCACCCTAAATCCTGTATCACGTACGTTTCTCGATAATGCAAAACGTGCTTCCTTTTTTTGAACATTCTGCAGTCACTTTAATACATCCGTTTAATCTTTTAAGTGTGCTGCCAATAAAACGCAGTCTTTGGTTTGCCTTCCCCACAACACTTTCTGTGTGTTCTTTCCAATTTAAGTTGTTTGTAATTGTAATTCCTAAGTATTAGTTGAATTTACGGCCCTTAGATTTGATTAATTTGTCATGTAACTGAAACTAAAGGACTCATAGCATTCATGTGGATGACCTCACACAGTTAATTACTTAGGGTCAACTGACAATTTGCGCACCATAAAGACACCTAATTTAAATCGTTTTGCAACTAGTTTTGATCTTCTGATGACTTTACTAGACGATAAATGGCAGCATCATCTGCAAACAACCTAAGTCGGCTGCTCGTATTGTCTCCTAAATAGTTTTCATAGATAAGGGACAACAGAGGGCCTATAACATTACCTTGGGGAACGCCGGATATCACTTCTGTTTTACTCAACAACGTCCCGTCAGTTCCTACGAACTGTGACCTCTCTGGCAGTAAATCACGAATCCAGTCGCGTAGCTGAGACGATACTCCATAAGCACGCAAGTGGATCACAAGCCACTTGTGAGATTCAGTGTCAGAAGCCCTCTGGAACTACAGAAACACTGAATAAATTTGAAACCGCTGTTCAATAGAACTCAACATTTCGTGTGAGTAAAGAACTAGATGTATTTCACAAGAACGATGTTTTCTAAATCCGCGTTTACTGTGTGTCAATAGGCGGTTCTCTTCGAGGTAATTCGTAATGTTCGAACACAACATATGTTCCAAAATCGTGCTGCGTATTGACTTTACTGCTAGAGGCCTGTAATTTAGTGGATTACTCCTATTGCCTTTCTTGAATACTGGTGTGACCTGTGCAACATTCCAGTCGTTGCTGAAGCTAGCGGTTGTATATTATTGTTAAGTATGGCGCTGTTGCTATCACCATATGACTCGATGACAACTTGTTAATGAAGGACGCAGAGAGCGGGCTAACTGCACCAAACACATCTCCTAAAACAGGGGCGGCAAAGCATTCAGCAGACGGGCAGTTCCCTGACCCGCGTGCCATACCTGTCAGCCTGGCTGCACACAATTCCCCCACTGCCACGCCATGCACTCCAAGAAAGAAGAGTGGGAAACTGCGAACATGCCATATTAAGATGACAATGCAGTCGCGCTCCACATATTTTTCATCAGCGTAGATCACAAACGGAACAAATGTTCTGTATATACTCGGCGAGTGAAAATTTGTACTCTCGGCAACGGCATTCCTGCGCGGCATTTCTATCTATAATACTATCGTCTCCTTTTGCAGTTTGTGGCAAGCCACTACAGCTAATACGTATCCTCACCTCATTATTTTTGCTACTCCTTTCATTTAACAATTCCTCCTCTTCAGAACCTTGAAAAATTGACTCTACTTCCTCTCTCGAAACTTTGGTCTTCAGATTGCCACTATTGCCGAAGATGTAAGGCCTTACCCCATTTTCGTCCTAATCATTTAAACCAGTTAATCTGTCCCTCCCTACTACGTTGGGGTTTTCCTTTTCCTTCTTGACCTGTTTTCCTAATGTGTCCTAAATGATGTCAGCTATATAATGAGGAGGGTTTAGTACATCACTGTTACTGCCTGTTCCTGTTTCATCATATCTGTTGTCGGTTTGCGTGTACTGACTAACTGCGGTCTGCGCTTTCTTTACTGGCTATGTTACTGTTTCCGCCTGGTGAGTGCCAGTTTCCTCATAGACGGGACTTAGTTTCCCTCATGCTGCCTATTAGATTCAAATGCGATTCAGAATCACACCGGGTAGTATTCTGCTCTCCGTCTTGTCTCAACGGTAAATTATTTCTATTTCTGCCTTCGTCACAATAATTATTGCGGAAACGCGGTGGCTTTCGACCTCCTCTTTCTCTGCCAAGACCTCGAAAACGATAATTATATCGTGTATTCTAAACTTCTATACGCCTAACTTTCACTTTGCCATTATTTCGGTTGTTTAAATGACTGTTAGAGGACCTATTACAATTCTACATCTACATCTCAACAGAAGCTACTCTTTCCACTCGCTCCAGGTACTCAGTGAACCTATCCACATCGTCTCTACGTGCGGAAATGATACTTTTCTGCCATACCAAAGCAGCTTACCTTCGACTCCCATGATTATCATATCCCATTTCAACTTTTCTCTCAGATGTGACAGCCGTGAAACTCACTTTTTAGAGAAATCTGTAACTAATTCCCGACCAAGTGTAAATATTTTTAACACTCCTAAAATGTCTCGAAAAATCGTTTTGTTTGTTGTGTAGTCAGTACACATTAACAAATGTAGCGATAAATTCATAAAGAGTTTTGCACCGTACCATTACGTCAGCCGACCATCGCGAAGCATCTCATGACGAAGGAAATTTCTCACGTTCCGACCATGCATTTGATGAAACATCCTCAGAATCACTTGGAACTCTTATGGGTGAATTATTTTGTCTGGACCAAAACGTAAAAGTTGACGGCGTCCTATAAAAGCTGCGTCAACTGAAGCAAAATTCTTTACGTAGTATTACAAGAGCTACCAGAGTTTACTCTATTTTCTATGTTGGTAATACTAGTATTTAGTTCTTCTGTTTGTAGTTCCACTACCGCCACCTCGCAAGAAAGTTTTAATTAACACTATCAAATAAATTCACACATTCAGGTTTTACTTTCTTAATATCATTCTGACAAGCATTTAACTTCATTAGTTGATTCCTCAAACCGATTAGATTAAAGCTTGAATTCATTTTCTATTCTTTCTGAGTACCTCCCATCCACAAGATAATGTGCGTCTTTGAAATCTTGACGAACTCCATCACTTTCGGTTGTGAACATACTATGGAATTCAGTTAGGTGTTGGCCTACATCGACTTGGAGATCATTGAGGTTAGACTCAATTTTCTAATTTCAGCAATTCAATTTTCAGTCATTTCATCCTTTAGTTCTTTACTACTACCCTATAATTTTTCACTTCTAGCCTTCAGTTCTTTTACTACTAGATTCAGTCTTATTGCATACTTCTTTATGATGCGATTCACGTTTAGAAAAGAGTAATTGCACCTATTTTGGTGCCTCTACCTTGTCGTTTGGCATTTCAACCTGTTTAAAAGGCATTTTTAGCATTTCAAAAATGGCTCTGAGCACTATGGGACTTAAAATCTATGGTTATCAGTCCCCTAGAACTTAGAACTACTCAAACCTAACTAACCTAAGGACAGCACACAACACCCAGCCATCACGAGGCAGAAAAAATCCCTGATCTGTCCGGGAATCGAACCCGGGAACCCGGGCGTGGGAAGCGAGAACGTTTTAGCATTTCCTGACTCAGATAAATTTCAGAAATATTGAACTTAGTTCCATTTTCTTATTCAAGTCTTCTTTTTTGACTTCAACGTCAAGTACTTGATTATCAGCAAGTGGCCCTCACTTTGCTATAGCATTGAAATTCACCACAGATTCTGCTTTTGGCAAGTCACCTTCACGTTTTACAGGTATTACTTTGACAGAATCATCCTCGTTAATATCAAACTACTAATTGTGAGGATTCATCGTCAGAGACTGGTTCCATCTTAATTTTCACGTCATCGTTATCTTTAGATCCCATTTCAATAGCCTGTTAGAACCAGTTAACAAATAATTCTTCTTTTGCGTCATGTCTATATGAAAAGCCACTTAAGTTATCTAAGCGTGTTTTAGACCAGCATACTTCCTTTAAAAGGGAGTGAAAACTATTATCGAGATCAACCAGAAAGCGATGGAGAACACACTGACCATAATTTCCATTCTACAGGTCCACATTACTCCTTGTGCTCACTGAAACAATGTTCCTACTTGCTATTTGCTCCGCCGGATTAGGAACTGAGAATATAAATAAGATTTTTTAGTTTTAAATGATTGCTATATCAGTAAAAGGCGGAGGGGCGGACAGAGTTTCAGGGCACTCTTTTGTCCTAGGAGTGGGAAACTGCCACTGAAGGCGGAAGATTCAGTATTGATCAACGGCATGAGGATGCAGAAGACATTGGAAACCACTGCGCTTAAGACACGTAACGTGTATACACAGGCCGTATGGCCTGTAACTGAAGAAGTATCATGATGATCTCTCCTTTGGCAAAAGATTCCGGAATAGTCCTCCATTCAGATCTCCGGAAAAGGACTGAAAAACGAGAGGTTACCATGAGAAAAAGACTGAAAATCAACGAAAGGATAACGTACTACGAGACGCGGCGTCGAATGACAGAAGCCTGAACGTGGTAAGGAAACTAGAAAATCTGAAAAGGTAAATGCTAAGGTTCAAATGGTTCAAATCGCTCTGAGCACTATGGGACTCAAAACTGCTGTGGTCATCAGTCCCCTAGAACTTAGAACTACTTAAACCTAACTAACCTAAGAACATCACACACATCCATGCCCGAGGCAGGATTCGAACCTGCAACCGTAGCAGTCGCACGGTTCCGGACTGCGCGCCTAGAACCGCGAGACCACCGAGGCCGGCGGTAAATGCTAAGGCTTAATTTAGATATGGTAGGGGGCAGTGCAGTGAAGTGAAAAGAAGACCAAGGATTTCTTGTCAGATAAGTACAGGGTAATTTCAAAAGCAAAATAAATTGGTATAACGGGAATACGATTCATTATGAATAGGAAGTTAGTGTAGAGAGTGTGTTACTGCGGACAGTTCAGTGACAGGGTTGTTCTTATCAGAAGCCACAGAAAACCAACACTGATAACGATACTTTAGGTGTACATGCCGACGTCGCAAGCTGAAGATGAAGAGAAAGAGAATACGTATGAGGAAAATGAAAGGGTAATACAGTACGCAGAGGCGGATGCAAATCTAATAATTATGGGAGACTGGAATTCTGTTGTAGGGGAAGGAGTAGAAGCAAAGGTTGCAGGAGAAAAGGGGCTTGGGACACGGAATGAGAGAAGAAAAAGACTAATTAAGTTCTGTAACAAGTTTCTCCTAGTAATAGCGAACACTCTGTTCAAGAATCACAAGAGAAGAAGGTATACTTGGAAAAGACCGGGTGATACGGAAAGATTTCAGTTAGATTACATCATGGTCAGGCATAGATTCCGATATCAAATACTGGATTGTAAGGTGTACCCAGGAACAGGCATAGATCATGATATAGTAGCGATGAAGAGCAGGCTGAAGTTTAAGACATTAATCCGGAAGAATCAATACGCAAAGAAGCGGGATACGGAAGTTCTAAGGAATGACGAGATACGTTTGAAGTTCTCTAACGCTATAGATACAGCAATAAGGAATAGCGCAGTAGGCAACACAGTTGAAGAGGAATGGACGTCTCTAAAAAGGGCCATCACGGAAGTTGGGAAGGAAAACATAGGTATAAAGAAGGTAGCTGCGAAGAAACCATGGGTAACAGAAAAAATACTTCAGTTGATTGATGAAAGGAGGAAGTACAAACATGTTCCGAGAAAATCAGGAATACAGAGATACAAGTCGCTGAGGAATGAAATAAATAGGAAGTGCAGGGTAGCTACGATGAAATGGCTCCAGGAAAAATGTGAAGTCATGGCAAAATAAATAATTGTAGGAAGGACAGACTCACCACACAGGAAAGTCAAAACAACCATGGGTGAAATTAAAACCAAGGGTGATAACATTAAGAGTGCAACGGGAATACCACTGTTAAATACAGTGGAGATAGCGGAAAGGTGGAAAGAATACATTGAAAGCCTCTATAAGGGGCAATATTTGTCTGATGTGATAGAAGAAGATACAGGAGTCGATTTAGATGAGAAAGGAGGTCTAGTATTAGAATCAGAATTTGAAAGAGCTTTGGAGGATTTCAGATCAAATAACAGAGGGGATAGATAATATTCCATCAGAATTTCTAAAATCACTGGAGGAAGTGGCAACAAAACGACTGTTCACGTTGGTATGTAGAATGTATGAGTCTGGCGACATACCATCTGACTTTCGGAAAAACATCATCCACACAATTCTGAAGCCGGCAAGAGCTGACAAGTGCGAGAATTATCGCAAAATCAGGTTAACAGCTCATGCATCCATGTTACTTACAAGAATAATGTACAGAAGAATGGAAGATAAAATTCACGTTGTCCTAGATGACTATCTTATTGGCTTGAGGAAAAGTAAATAAGCTGCATTTTTAACATTGCGGTTAATTATGAAAGCAAGACCAAAGAAAAATCAAGACACGTTCATAGAATTTGTCGACCTGGAAAAAGCATTCGACAATCTAAAATGGTGCAAGACGTTCGAAATTCTGAAAAAATTAGGGGTAAGCTATAGGCAGAGACGGGTCGTGTACAATATGTATAACAGCCACGAGGGAATAATAAGAGTGGACGACCAAGGACAAAGTGATCGCATAAGAAAGGGTGTTCTGTTTAATCGTACAACGAGAAAGCAATGATGGAAATAAAAGAAAGGCTCAGTCAGTGTGCTCCCTGCCGCCGTTGGATAAGCAGCTGCAGCAGCAAGTCGTATAACCCTAGCTTACTTATTTGTTAGATAGTTTAATTAATTTCTTTGCGTGTTTTTGGGTACTTGCATTGTTTAATTCATATATTTCGGGCGTATTATAGTATTTGAGGGTTGTAGCATCGCGCCTTAGTACCCGAATAGTGCAAATTCGCGTAGTCGTCTGTCTTCTGTTTTTGTTGTGAACGGCCAGTGTCGGTTGGCCAGTCAGTGTGCTCCCTGTCGCCGTTGGATAAGCAGCTGCAGCAGCAAGTCGTACAACCCTAGCTTACTTATTTGTTAGATAGTTTAATTAATTTCTTTGCGTGTTTTTGGGTACTTGCATTGTTTAATTCATATATTTCGGGCGTATTATAGTATTTGAGGATTGTAGCATCGCGCTTTAGTGTTTACTTCGTAGATTCTTATTTAAATTGCGTGTGAGTTTCGTATAGGAGGTGCAATTTCGAGTTTTAGTTACTGTAATCGTAAATTCAGCAGATTGTAGCGCAGTCGTTAGGCATTTGTACAGATTAGTTGATACATTCTTTGCGTTTTCCGCTTGCGTTATCTAGGCACGGACTGGTGTTTCGGTAACTGTTCGTAAACATCGATTAGAATGGACAGGGACTGCGATTGCTGTGTTCGGATGAGGGCTGACTTGGCATCCCTTCGCTCACAGCTGCAATCGGCGCTGACTTCGGTCGCGCAGCTTGAGGCTGTTGCCAATGGGCACCACTGTGGGGAGCCGGACTCGGGTATCACGGGGATGTCAACCTCGTCCCGTCTGTCCCCAGATCGGTCTGCCGCTGTCGTTGCCCCGGTTGCTGCCCGCAGTGGGGCTGAGCCCTCGCCTGTGGTTGATTGGGAGGTCGTTCCGAGGCGTGGCAGGCAGCGAAAGGCGTCCCTGGAGGCTAATCAGAAAGCCTCCCCGGTGCGTCTGACAAACCGGTTTCAGGCACTGTCTCTGGCTGAGCCAGATGCAGCTGCCTGCCCTGTTTCAGAGAATAATTCTCAGCCTTCAAGGTCCGGGCAATCGCAGAGAGTGGGCTTACTGGTAGTTGGGAGCTCCAATGTTAGGCGCGTAATGGGGCCCCTTACGGATACGGCGGCTAAGGAGGGGAAGAAATCCAGCGTGCACTCCGTGTGCATTCCGGGAGGAGTCATTCCTGATGTGGAAAGGGTCCTTCCGGATGCCATGAAGAGCACAGGGTGCAGCCAGCTGCAGGTGGTGGCACATGTCGGCACTAATGACGTGTGTCGCTTTGGATCTGAGGAAATTCTCCCTGGATTCCAGCGGCTATCTGATTTGGTGAAGGCTGCCGGTCTTGCTTACGAGATGAAGGCAGAGCTCACCATCTGCAGCATCGTTGACAGAACCGACTGCGGACCTTTGGTGCAGAGCCGAGTGGAGGGTCTGAATCAGAGGCTCAGACGGTTTTGCGACCGTATTGGCTGCAGATTCCTAGACTTGCGCCATAGGGTGGTGGGGTTTCGGGTTCCGCTGAATAGGTCAGGTGTTCACTACACTCAGCTGGCGGCTACACGGGTAGAGGAGCCTGTGTGGCGTGGACTGGGCGGTTTTTTAGGTTAGAAGGCCTCGGGAAAGTGCGGGATGGGCTGCAATGTCAAAGGGTGCTTGGCAATTACAGGACGTGCTTGGATCAAGGAACAGTCGGAATTTTAGTTGTAAATTGTTGTAGTTGCGCTGGAAAAGTCCCTGAGCTTCAAGCGCTAATAGAAAGCACAGAAGCTGATATCGTTACAGGTACAGAAAGCTGGCTAAAGCCTGAAATAAGTTCTGCAGAAATTTTTACGAAGTCTCAGACGGTGTTCAGGAAAGATAGATTAGGCAGAATTGGTGGTGGAGTGTTTGTGTCTGTCAGTAGTGGTTTATCTTGTAGTGAAGTCGAATTAGATACTCCGTGCGAATTAGTGTGGGTGGAGGTTATACTTAACAGCCGAATTAAGTTAATAATTGGCTCCTTCTACCGACCAACAGACTCCGATGATACAGTTGCGGAACAGTTCAGAGAAAGTTTGAGTCTCGTAACAAATAAATACCCCACTCATACGGTTATAGTTGGTGGGGACTTCAACCTACCCTCGGTATGTTGCCAAAAATACTTGTTCAAAACCGGTGGTAGGCAGAAAACGTCTTCCGAGATTGTCCTAAATGCATTCTCCGAAAATTATTTCGAGCAGTTAGTCCACGAACCAACGCGAATTGTAAATGGTTGCGAAAACACACTTGACCTCTTGGCCACAAACAATCCAGAGCTGATAGAGAGCATCATGACTGATACAGGGATTAGTGATCACAAGGTCATTGTAGCTAGGCTCAATACCATTTCTTCCAAATCCATCAGAGACAAACGCAAAATAATTTTATTTAAAAAAGCGGATAAAGTGCCACTAGAAGCCTTCCTAAAAGACAATTTCCATTCCTTCCGAACTGACTATGCGAATGTAGACGAGACGTGGCTCAAATTCAAAGATATAGTAGCAACAGCAATTAAGATATTCATACCTCATAAATTGGTAAGAGATGGAACGGATCCCCCGTGGTACACAAAAAAGGTCCGAACGCTGTTGCAGAGGCAACGGAAAAAGCATGCGAAGTTCAGAAGAACGCGAAATCCTGAAGATGAGCTAAAATTTACAGACGCGCGAAATTTGGCACGTACTTCGATGCGAGATGCCTTTAATAGGTTCCACAACGAAACATTGTCTCGAAATTTGGTAGAAAATCCGAAGAAATTCTGGTCGTATGTAAAGTACACAAGCGGCAAGACGCAGTCAATACCTTCGCTGCGCAGTGCCGATGGTACTGTTATCGACGACTGTGCCGCTAAAGCGGAGCTATTGAACGCAGTTTTCCGAAATTCCTTCACCAGGGAAGACGAATGGAATATTCCAGAATTTGAAACACGAACATCTGCTAGCATGAGTTTCTTAGAAGTAGATACCTTAGGGGTTGCGAAGCAACTCAAATCGCTTGATACGGGCAAGTCTTCAGGTCCATATTGTATACCGATTAGGTTCCTTTCAGATTACGCTGATACTATAGCTCCCTACTTAGCACTCATATACAACCGCTCGCTCACCGATAGATCTGTACCTACAGATTGGAAAATTGCGCAGGTCGCACCAGTGTTCAAGAAGGGTAGTAGGAGTAATCCATTTAACTACAGACCTATATCATTGACGTCGGTTTGCAGTAGGGTTTTGGAGCTTATACTGTATTCAAACATTATGAATCACCTCGAAGAGAACGATCTATTGACACGTAATCAGCATGGCTTCAGAAAACATCGCTCTTGTGCAACGCAGCTAGCTCTTTATTCGCACGAAGTAATGGCCGCTATCGACAGGGGATCTCAAGTTGATTCCGTATTTCTAGATTTCCGGAAAGCTTTTGACACCGTTCCTCACAAGCGACTTCTAATCAAGCTGCGGAGCTATAGGGTATCGTCTCAGTTGTGCGACTGGATTCGTGATTTCCTGTCAGGAAGGTCGCAGTTCGTAGTAATAGACGGCAAATCATCGAGTAAAACTGAAGTGATATCAGGTGTTCCCCAAGGAAGCGTCCTGGGACCTCTACTGTTCCTGATCTATATAAATGACCTGGCTGACAATCTGAGCAGTTCTCTTAGACTGCTCGCCGATGATGCTGTAATTTACCATCTAGTAAGGTCATCCGAAGACCAGTATCAGTTGCAAAGCGATTTAGAAAAGATTGCTGTATGGTGTGTCAGGTGGCAGTTGACGCTAAATAACAAAAAGTGTGAGATGATCCACATGAGTTCCAAAAGAAATCCGTTGGAATTCGATTACTCGATAAATAGTACAATTCTCAAGGCTGTCAATTCAACTAAGTACCTGGGTGTTAAAATTACGAACAACTTCAGTTGGAAGGACCACATAGATAATATTGTCGGGAAGGCGAGCCAAAGGTTGCGTTTCATTGGCAGGACACTTAGAAGATGCAACAAGTCCACTAAAGAGACAGCTTACACTACACTCGTTCGTCCTCTGTTAGAATATTGCTGCGCGGTGTGGGATCCTTACCAGGTGGGATTGACGGAGGACATCGTAAGGGTGCAAAAAAGGGCAGCTCGTTTTGTATTATCACGTTATAGGGGAGAGAGTGTGGCAGATATGATACACGAGTTGGGATGGAAGTCGTTAAAGCATAGACGTTTTTCGTCGCGGCGAGACCTTTTTACGAAATTTCAGTCACCAACTTTCTTTTCCGAATGCGAAAACATTTTGTTGAGCCCAACGTACATAGGTAGGAATGATCATCAAAATAAAATAAGAGAAATCAGAGCTCGAACAGAAAGGTTTAGGTGTTCGTTTTACCCGCTCGCTGTTCGGGAGTGGAATAGTAGAGAGATAGTATGATTGTGGTTCGATGAACCCTCTGCCAAGCACTTAAATGTGAATTGCAGAGTAGTCATGTAGATGTAGGAGTGGAATTAAAATTCAAGGTGAAAGGATATCAATGTTACGGTTTGCTGATGACATTTACTATCGTGAGTGAAAGTGAGGATGAATGACATGATCTGCTGAACGGAACCAACAGCCTAATGAGCACGGAGTAAATCGAAGAAAGACGAAGGTAATGAGTAGTAGTAAAGATGAGAAGCAGATGAAGTTCAGGAATTCTGCTACCTTGGTCGTAAAAGAACCAATGACGGACGAAACAAAGAGGACATCAAAAGCAGGCTAGCAATGTCAAAAGGGCATTCCTAACCAGGAGAAGTCTATTAATATCAAATATTGGCCTTATTTTGAGGAAAATATTTCTGAGAATGCACGTCTGTAGCGCAGCATTGTATGGTAGCGAAACATGGACTATGCAAAAACCCGAACAGAAGAGAATAGAAACATTTGAGATGTGGTGCTACAGTTGAATGTCGAAAATTAGGTGGACTGATAAGGTAAGGAATGAGGAGGTTCTGAGCATAATCAGAGAGGGAAGGAATATGTGGAAAACACTGCAAAATGAGGGCAGGAGGGCAGGACATCTGTTAAGACATGAGGTTATGAATACCATGGTACTAGACGGAGCTGTAGAGGGCCAAAACTATAGAGGAAGTCAGAAATTGGAAAGCATCCAGAAAATAATTGAGGTTGCAAGTGCTGCTCTGAGATGAAGAGGTTTGCACAAGAGAGAAATTAGTGGTGGGCGGCATCAAACCAGTCAGAAGACTGATGACCAAAAAAAAAATCAATAAAAATTCACACCCACAAATTATAAAAATATTCGTAATGTTAATGACGTCTCTTTGCGAAGCAGCGCTATTGACAGTGCAGATACGCTTCTATGGGAAGTTCCAAGTAAAATGGTCTATCGCTCCGCTCTTTGTCAACATTACGGGAGGTACACAAACAATTACTTCCGTTCCAATGTACAGGTTTTCTTTTGAAACCCATTGCGAGAAACAAAATGCTGTGTTGTGCCATGCTGTGAAAATGTGCAGTTTTCTTATCTTTCTCGCAGTTATTTTTAATCGATAGCAGGACATTAAATAATGTGCATACATTTATCGAAGCCCCTATCTCCGCAATTCCAGTGTATTATTTTTGTGCCACAACAAAAAAAGAAAAACATAATAAATTAAAAAAGTGAAATTTTAAAACAATAAAGATGGTGCAAGTTCAGAGTGTGAGGGGAAAAGGAGATAAACAGAGAGGAGGACGCAGGAGATGGACAGAGAGAGGAGGGAAGTGGTTATGGAGAGAGCGAGTGAGGAGACAATGGACAGGAACAGTGGCAGACAATGCACAGAGAGAGTGGGCAGGTGTAAGGGTTGGATGAAGAGGGAGATGGGAGGAGGAGGTAACAGATAGAGAGGGGAAGGATTTCAGAATATATGTTAGTATGGAATTCCTATACATATTTAGCAATTGCAGAGATCGTCAATATTGTACACATACCAAAAGATTTTGCATCACCCCAGTTCCTAGAATTCTTGAAGATAGCCGTTGGCTGTGGATATTGTATCACAGACACTGTCCCTTTGGCTGTTCAGAGATGTACTAAACTCGCCCAAACATATAAACAACCATGCATCATCAGCGCCTATTAGACAAAGGGGGTGCGACAGCAGAACAGTTCCAGTCATTCCACCAGGAAGGAGGTACACGGCTCTTGTTGTCTGTAATTCAACCATGCCTAGACGATCAGTACCGCGGTTCGGTTGCGTCCGCATTGTTACTTTGTGTCAGGAAGGGCTATCAACAATGGAAGTGTCCAGGCGTCTCGGCCGGAACCAAAATGATGTTGTTCGCACATGGAGCAGCCCGCCAAAGAGCGACTATTGCAGTGGATGACCGCTACCTACGGATAATGGCACCCCCGACGTTCCTGGCGAGGTCCATCTTTGCAACGATGACACAATGCAGTGCGGTACAAATGAGCCCAACAACATGCCAAATAGACTGCTCAGGATTGGCATCCCGTTCTCTTCACCGATGAGTGTCGCATATGCCTTCAACCAGACAATTGTTGGAGACGTGTTTGGAGACCACCCGGTTAGTCTGAACAACTTAGACACACTGTTCAGCGAGTGTAACAAGGTGGACGATCCCTGCTGTTTTGAAGTGTTATTATGTGGGGCCGACGTACGCCGCTGGTGGTCATGGAAGTTGACGTAACAACTGAACGATACGCGAATGCCATCCTCCGACCGATAGTGCAACCATATCGCCAGCATATTGACGAGGCATTTGTCTTCATCGACGTCACATCGCGCCCCATCGTGAACATCTTGTGACTGACTTCCTTCAGGACAACGCCATCGCTCGACTAGAGTGGCCAGCTTGTTCTCCAGATATAAACCCCAGCGAATATGCCTGGTATAGATTGAAAAGTGCTGGTTATGGTTGACGTGATCCACCACTCTGAGGGATCTACGCCAAATCGTCGTTGAGGAGTTGGACAATCTGGACCAACAGTGCTTTGATGAACTTGTGGATAGTATGCCACGACGAATACAGGCATGCATCAATGCATGAGGACGTGCTGCTGGGTATTAGAGGTAATGGTGTGTACAGCAATCGTGACCACCACCTTTGAAGGTCTCGCTGTGTGTTTGTACAACATGGAATGTTTGGTTTTCATGAGCAGTAAAAAGGGCGGAAAAGATGTTTATGTTGATCTCTAATCAAATTTTCTGTATAGGTTCTGGAACTCTCGGAAACGAGGTGACGCAAAACTTTTTTGTGTGCAAAAAATTGCTGGTAAAGAACAACGTGTATTCTACCACTAAAATATCTTAATGTGGAGTGCACTGTTCGTAAACTGGTTTTATATTACAGTAGTCACAAGTTGTAAGCAACGCTCCACTCACAGTGGTCTATTTGCGATTCATTAAAACTTGTTGTTTGTTTACTAGTTCCTAGATTATTTGTAAGTCTCTGTTTGGATACTCAGCTCTGCTTTTGAAACTTTTCACAGTTTCTCGTAATTAGCGACATTTCATTCTAACGATAGTATCAGACTCTTTCACGAGTGTACAGTCGTGGACAAAACGAGTGAGACCCCTCCTCGTCTTTGTGTTTTGCTGATCTGCACAGCTTTGAAGTCTGCTACACAGCATAACAGGCAAGGCGACGAAGTGCTACCAACATTCTATGCACAGGCGTGAAATTGAAAAATTATCGGAACTTCGACAGTCTGTTTTCAATCATGTGTAAGACAATATTAACGCCGAAAAGTGTGTTAAACACAACACGTAAATATGAAATATAAATGAAAGAAGAAACTCTAATTAGTACGAAATGTACTAATAAAAATTAATTTCAGCTTATCGAGATAACGAACTGTTTTAGTAAGACAAAGTAACCCACGTCCTTACGAATTAGCAAAATATTACGCGCATTCGGCCACGAAACGGTCTGTGTCATCGTTCAGACCAGTCACAGTCGAATACCGTTGTTGAACTACCATGAAAGTGCGCAAATTTAGCAAAGCGTGAAGATTCATAACGAAATTCTGTTAAAAATCATTCGTTGCCACACTTAAGTCTATTCAGTTATTAACAGAAGCGGAAAAAGTAGGCACTAACAAGTATGAAAGAGTTTCATACTGACATTAACATGTACCCGTGGTCTAGGGGTAGCGTCTTTGATTCATAATCAAAACGTCTTCGGTCCCGGTTTCGATCCCTGCTACTTAGCCGGCACGGTAGCTCAGCGTGTTCGGTCAGAGAGTTAGCTGCCCTCTGTAATAAAAAACTGAGTTAATCGAGCAACAACGAACATAAACGGATGTCTCGCGACGTCCGCATCGAGCAAATACAACGAGCGAAAACGATCAAAATGAGATTTAAAAAAAAAAAAAAAACAGGGTAGCGTCTTTGATTCATAATCAAAACGTCTTCTGTCACGGGTTCGTTCCCCGCCACAGCCTAAATTTTGATAAATAATCAGCATTGGCATAAGAAGTCAGCCTCATTCTGCCAACGGCCTTCTCAAAGAGGGCGGAGGAGCGGATAGAGGTTCAGGGCACTCTCTTGTCCTAGGGGTGAGAAATTGCCCCTAAAGGCGGAAGAATCAGCAATGATCAACGACATGAGGATGCATAAGGCAATGGAAACCAGTGCAATAAACACACGTAACGTGTATCCACAGGACATGTGGCCTGTAGTTGAAGAAGTGTCATGATGATCTCTCCATTGGCAAAAGATTCCGGAATATTCCCCCATTCGGATCTCCGGGAGGGGACTACCAAGGGGGAGGTTACCATGAGAAAAAGATTGAATAATCAACGAATGGATAATGTTCTACGAGTCGGGGCGTGGAATGTCAGAAGCTTGAACGTGGTAGGGAAACTAGAAAATCTGAAAAGAGAAATGCAAAGGCTCAATCTAGATATAGTAGGGGTCAGTGAAGTGCAGTGGAAGGAAGACAAGGATTTCTGGTCAGATACGTATGGGGTAATATCAACAGCAGCAGAAAATGGTATAACAGGTGTAGGATTCGTTGTGAATAGGAAGGTAGGGCAGAGGGTGTGTTACTGTGAACAGTTCAGTGACCGGGTTGATCTAATCAGAATCGACAGCAGACCAAAACCGACAACGATAGTTCAGGTATACATGCCGACGTCGCAAGCTGAAGATGAACAGATAGAGGAAGTGTATGAGGATATTGAAAAGATAATGCAGTATGTAAAGTGGGACGAAAATCTAATAGTCCTGGGCGACTGGAATGCAGTTGTAGTGCAAGGAGTAGAAGTAAACGTTACAGGAGAATATGGGTTTGGGACAAGGAATGAAAGAGGAGAAAGACTGATTGAGTTCTGTAACAAGTTTCAGGTAGTAATAGCGAATACTCTGTTCAAGAATCACAAGAGGAGGAGGTATACTTGGAAAAGGCCGGGAGATACGGGAAGATTTCAATTAGATTACATCATGGTCAGACAGAGATTCCGAAATAAGATACTGGATTGTAAGGCGTACCCAGGAGCAGATATAGACTCAGAACACAATATAGTAGTGATGAAGAGTTGGCTGAAATTCAAGACATTAGTCAGGAAGAATCAATACGCAAAGAAGTGGGATGCGGAAGTTCTAAGGAATGACGAGATACGTTTGAAGATCTCTAACGCTATAGATACAGCAGTATGGAATAGCGCAGTAGGCAGTACAGTTGTAGAGGAATGGACATCTCTAAAAAGGGCCATCACAGAAGTTGGGAAGAAAAACATAGGTACAAAGAAGATAACTGCGAAGAAACCATGGGTAACAGAAGAAATACTTCAGTTGATTGATGAAAGGAGGAAGTACAAACATGTTCCGGGGAAATCAGGAATACAGAAATACAAGTCGCTGAGGAATGAAATAAATAGGAAGTGCAGGAAGCTAAGACGAAATGGCTGCAGGAAAAGTGTGAAGACATAGAGACAGATATGATTGTCGGAAGGACAGACTCAGCATACAGGAAAGTCAAAACAACCTTTGGTGACATTAAAAGCAACGGTGGTAACATTAAGAGTGCAACGGGAATTCCACTGTTAAATGCAGAGGAGAGAGCAGATAGTTGGAAAGAATAAATTGAAAGCCTCTATGAGGGTGAAGATTTGTCTGATGTGATAGAAGAAGAAACAGGAGTCGATTTAGAAGGGATTGGAGATCCAGTATTAGAATCGGAATTTAAAAGAGCTTTGGAGGACTTACGGTCAAATAAGGCAGAAGGGATAATGCGCTAGGTGACGATCAGTTTGGCTTTAGGAAAAGTAAAGGCACGAGAGAGGCAATTCTGACATTACAGCTAATAATGGAAGCAAGGCTAAAGAAAAATCAAGACACGTTCATAGCATTTGTCGACCTGGAAAAAGCGTTCGGCAATATAAAATGGTGCAAGCTGTTCGAGATTCTGAAAAAAGTAGGGGTAAGCTATAGGGAGAGGCGGGTCATATACAATATGTACAACAACCAAGAGGGAATAATAAATGTGGACGATCAAGAACGAAGTGCTCGTATTAAGAAGGGTGCAAGACAAGGCTGTAGACTTTCGCCCCTACTCTTCAATCTGTACATCGAGGAAGCAATGATGGAAATAAAAGAAAGGTTCAGAAGTGGAATTAAAATACAAGGTGAAAGGATATCAATGATACGATTCGCTGATGACATTGCTATCCTGAGTGAAAGTGAAGAAGAATTACATGATCTGCTGAACGGAATGAATAGTCTAATGAGTACACAGTATGGTTTGAGAGTAAATCGGAGAAAGACGAAGGTAATGAGAAGTAGTAGAAAGGAGAACAGCGAGAAACTTAACATCAGGATTGATGGTCACGAAGTCAATGAAGTTAAGGAATTCTGCTACCTAGGCAGTAAAATAACCAATGACGGACGGAGCAAGGAGGACATCAAAAGCAGACTCGCTATGGCAAAAAAGGCATTTCTGGCCAAGAGAAGTCTACTAATATCAAATACCGGCCTTAATTTGAGGAAGAAATTTCTGAGGATGTACGTCTGGAGTACAGCATTGTATGGTAGTGAGACATGGATTGTGGGAAAACCGGAACAGAAGAGAATCGAAGCATTTGAGATGTGGTGCTATAGACGAATGTTGAAAATTAGGTGGAATGATAAGGTAAGGAATGAGGAGGTTCTACGCAGAATCGGGGAGGAAAGGAATATGTGGAAATCACTGATAAGGAGAAGGGACAGGATGATAGGACATCTGCTAAGACATGAGGGAATGACTTCCATTGGTACTAGAGGGAGCTGTAGAGGGCAAAAACTGTAGAGGAAGACAGAGATTGGAATACGTCAAGCAAATAATTGAGGACGTAGGTTGCAAGTGCTACTCTGAGATGAAGAGGTTAGCACAGGAAAGGAATTCGTGGCGGGCCGCATCAAACCAGTCAGTAGACTGATGAAAAAAAAAAATCCACACTAGGCACTGGTTCACAATAAAGGTAGCAATAAAACGCATTGTTGACGCGAGAATTCCTTAAAATGGCTTTACTGATAGGCAGTCTGCCTCCATCGAGATTAGACCCCGAAAACAAAACCAGACCTCCCTTGCAGTAACTAACAGCTTTTACTACACTAGCAGACAACCCAGGCATACAGCCCTCTATTATTACCCCAGACATAAATAAGCCGGCAATTTCGCAATGAAAATGGCAAAATGATCTGCAATTTCGGTTGCATGGAGCTTTCTGGACTCAAAGAAATGAATTTTCTACCTTTATGTCACCGCTTATGTGACGATCATTCTGGATGTTTATCGAAATAACAAAATACTGTTATTATCGAGTAAATTTAGTAAGATAATTCTGCACAACCACAGGAAATAAACGGTGACATAGCTGCCAAACATATTCTACAATGTTTCGAATTCTCCATTAGACTCACCACAGCCAGAAGACGATCGTTAACCGAGGTGTTTTTTAAGCTAGCTAGCAATGGGAATGCTCTCACTTCTAAATGCGGTGGCATTAATACTGGGATCTGAATTACCACGTGTATAGGCAAATGGATTTTATTTGCATTCCTGTAAACGTGATTTGGACCGAAAGCGTAGCTACGATTAATATGCTAATATATCGACTGCAACTATAACATTTCGAATACAGAGTAGGGTGAATTATTCATTAGTTCTCAGGTTTTTGTCACTAAATCGGTAGAAATGGAACCCTACTAGTCTCACTTTCTTGACCGTCTATCTGTTACCCAATCCTTGAAACCCGTTTACCTCCAGTACGAGTAGACTCAATTGGCGGAAATGTGACGCACTTCCTGCGATGTACGGTCCCTTGGTGGTGTAAAAACTGAGCTTCTATGTGAACGCAATCTAAATGTAAAGAAAATTTACGAGAAAGGTCAGAAAATGGCTCTAAGAACTATGCGACCAAACTGATTACGTCATCAATCCCCTGGACCTAGAACTACTTAAACCTACCTAAGGTAAGGGCCTCATACACATCCATGCCCGTGGTAGGATTTCAACCTGTAACTGAAGCAGCCGCGCTGTTCGTGACTGAAGCGCCTAGAACCGCTCGGCCACAGCACCCACTGAAACCCTTTTCACCATTAACAGAATTTCGTTATGAATCTTCAGGCTTTGCTAAATTTGCGCACTTTCATGGTAGGTCAGCAACGGTAATACAGTGTGACCGGTCTGAACGATGACACAGACCATCTCGTGGCCGAATGCGCGTAATATTTTACTAATTCGTAAGGATGTGGGGTACTTAGTCTTACTAAAACAGTTAGGTTGTCTCGATAAGCTGGAATTCATTTTTATTAGTACAGTTCACTAGTTAGCGTTTCTTCTTTCATTTATATTTTATATTTACGTGTTGTGTTTAACACACTATTCAGCGTCAATATAGTCTTACACATGATTGAAAACAGTCTGACTAAGTTCGGATAGTTTTTCAATTACACGCCTGTGCATAGTATGATGGTAGAACTTCGTCACCTTGCCTGTTATGATGTGTAGCAGACTTCAAAGCTGTGCAGATCAGCATAACGCAAAGGCGAGGGTCCCACTCTTTTTGTCCACGACTGTACATGTGACACTTCTTCGACACAGCTCTCTGTTGATCTCATGACACTGTACTCGAATATATATATATATATATATATATATATATATATATATATATATATATATATATATATATATATATATATATATTCACTAGTGAATTTTAACTACACACATTTATTCGTCTCCCACAATTAGAATGCTCACTGTATGAAGATCAAATTCAACTATCTTTTTCAGCAAACGTCGTGATACATCTGATAATTATCTTGATAACAAACACACGAATGTGGTATGTAGGCTCCTCACAATAATTTACAGATACAATTACTCATCAAGACAAACATAAAACATTCAGCTTCTATCTTGAATATTTTAGCCGTTCCTAAGTACACAAAAATTGTCATTTTTGTAGGCCGAACGTTGCATACCAACAAAAACTTACGAACTGCTCCTTAACTGTGACAACTTGTGCTCTCGAAAGGGCAACTATCGATTCTGATGTTAGCAATGATACTTACGTGCGTTTACAAATTTTGAATTTTTCATATGACTTACACGTCTGATCTGGCTTCCATTTTTCTACAGCAAAAACCAATTTTTTTCTGCTGTACAGAAAAACAAGTTGAATGTGACTGTAATTGATTGTGTGGTACACATCCGATCTGAAAGTCATTTTTCTGACAGATTCGCTGCGATATAATCATATTATGATGCGTACCTTTCAATCTTTTCAGAATACGGAAGTTTTGTTACATAAGCACAGTATACTTGATGAATCCCAGAAGATAAAATTCATGTTTGTCAGTTACAGTGAACGTGGGAGCACCATATGCATGTTAAACAGTTTTCAATGAAACGTACGACGTCCTGGAGGTAGCATGACAGTGCGCCATCTTGCATTATGTGTTCCTGCGTTCTTGGTTAGTGTCAAAAGTTTTTCGTACACATCTGAGTAAACTAATCTGTGGATTCCATTCCATATGAAGGGCCATCATCTTTGTTCTTGCTCAATACACAAAAGACGTTAACATCTGGGTCATTACAAACATTGTTGTGGATTTTCATTTCCTCGACTCCCCTAGTCGTGTTCATTAATTTCACCACATTATTGAAACGTCAACTCATCAGATGTTTATCTTTTACTAATCAATGTAGCACTTCTACACAAAAGTTGTTACATGCAATCCCGTCAGATTTTTTTGGTCATACGCGATGATTAACTTTTATCGTTTGAGATGCTTGTGTCATGTGAACACATCCGAAGCAGCAACATATGGGACACCCAGCTCACAGGAAACTTCCTGGGTTGATTATGTAAAACTATTAATAGAGCTTTGCCCACACTTGCTTCACAAAGTCGTCAGACACTAGTGGACAACCTGGGGATGTTTATGGATTACCGAGCCCCAAGTTCGACGGAAGACGTATGCTTGTCGTAAATGGTTGACAAACAGGAAGGACCTTTACGGTACTCTGTACGAAAATTGCGTTGTACAGTCGTTGCACATTTTCAATTTTCTAACCAAAAGAATACAATGAGTTTTTCCAGAACAAGTAAAAGCAGCAGTGGTTGCTCAAATTGGGCCTAGTGCTCACAGTGGTATGATTCGTATTAACGTTCTATGTGAATCTAAACTTGATCCATTTTCCTACAAAATTACGGCATGATTAGCTGTGTGAAAAGTCCGACTAAGTGTGCAAGAACTTCCAAAGTAGTTATAAACTCGTTTTATAAACACTTCGTACGAAAGAAGGCTGACAAAGCAAGTAGAAATTCTTTCGCTGACCTGCTACGGACGTCACACATTATTCAGAAAGTGCTTTTGAAGCACGACACTCGACAAACGTAATTTTCAGTTGAGAGACACCTGTAAGAGCCTAACAAAGTTGATTAGTATCGTTTAGATTACGCAATCTTGCCGGGGAGCCATATTGTCGCTTGGTGGAAGCAGGGGAATCCCTTCCTCCCCATTCGCCTGCCACCCTCTGCTCCTCCTCCCCTCCCCTCCCCCTTTTCTCTCCACCCTGTCGCTGGCAGGTGGCAGTCCCTTCTCGCGTGGTAATTTACTTTGCTCCCCGGTGCTTCTTCCCTGCAACATCAAAGGTGGCGCCGTGAAGATCAATCAAGGCCGCTGCAGCCGCTTCCTCCTAATTAATTGGGCCTTCTGTGTCGCGGCGACGATACGCCCGCCCGCGTAATTGCAGAGGCAAATCTAATCTGCGCGCCGTGTCGCTCTCAAACATGGGCGCTGGCCGACGAACGCGCTCCGGAGGGGCCATAAGTTTGTGACGTTTTGACGAACGGTTCAGTCGGCGACTGTCTACAAAAGAAAGGTACTGTACTTAAACAGCGATACTGAGGAAATTTATAGCAGTTAGTCGGGCCAGCGCTACTGCAATACTGTTTATGGCTTTCGGCAATGGTGAGATAATTCTTGCGACCGGAAACTTAATAACTGAGCCTTAAACGGCCGAAGCAACAACCTATAAGTCTCTCTTTACATACACTGTTGTAAAAAGGAAATTAACTAAATATAGTAGCGATTTTTAAAGTTTATTGGCTTCTTACATGGCCAGGGGACTACCACACTCCTGTCACATTACTCTGCGTAATTCATATCTAGCTCGAATCGTCTGAAGTTTTCGAGATCTCAGAATTTGTGAACAACACGACAAGAAAAGGTAGTTCGTATAGCATGACTGGCTGGGTGTCCATCAAGAAAGACGTTCATCCACCTGTTTACAAGTTCGTTTAATTGTTCTTTGGACGCCACTTCACTAACTTGCCTATAACCCACTCCAAGTAATGTTAGCAGGGATAGGGGATGCACAGTTTAACGTCAAATTCAGACATTTCATATTGACATATCTTCGTATCATTGAGAGGTAAGACAGACTGAAAAATTCTGCTATTTGGCAGGTATTCAGTCCCACCACTTTACAGTCTCCAGTCTCGCACTCAACCCATAGACCACTAATTATAGTAGTGTTATATGACCTTTGGTTTGTTACCCATAGAGAGTGAAACGAGACATCAGGATGACAGTAGATTTGTTCATTTAATTTCTACACTATTAACCATTAAAATTGCTACTCGACGAAGATGACGTGCTACAAACGCGAAATTTAACCGACAGGAAGAAGATGCTGTGATATGCAAATGATAAGCTTTCCAAAGCATTCACAGAAGGTTGGTGGCGACACCTACAACGTGCTGACATGAGCACAGTTTGCAACCGATTTCTCATACACAAACAGCAGTTGACCGGCGTTGTCTGGTGAAACGTTGTTGTGATGCTTCGTGTAAGGAGGAGAAATGCGTACCATCAAGTTTCCGACTTCGGTAAAGGTCGGATAGAAGCCTATCGCGATTGCGGTTTATCGTATCGCAACATTGCTGCTCGCGTTGGTAGAGATCCAATGTCTGTTAGCAGAATATGGAATCGGTGGGTTCAGGAGGGGAATACGGAAAGCCGTGCTGGATCCCAACGGCCTCGTATCACTAGCAGTCGAGATGAAAGGCATCCTATCCGCATAGCTGTTACGGATCGTGCAGCCACGTCTCGATCCCTGAGTCTGCAGATGGGGACGTTTGCAAGACAACAACTATCTGCACGAACAGTTCGACGACGTTTGCAGCAGCATGGACTATCAGCTCGGAGATCGTGGCTGCGGTTACGCTTGACGCTGTATCACAGACAGGAGCGCCTGCGATGGTGTACTCAACGACGAACCTGGGTGCACGAAAGGCAAAACGACATTTTTTCGGATGAATCCAGGTTCTGTTAACAGCATCCGTGTTTGTCGACATTGCGGTGAACGCACATTGGAAGAATGTATTCGTCATCGCCATATTGGCGTATCACCCGGCGTGATGGTATGGGGTATGCCATTGGTTACACGTCTCGGTCACCTGTTGTTCGTATTGACGGCACGTTGAACAGTGGACATTACATTTCAGATGTATTACGACCGTGGCTCTACCTTTGTTCGATCCCTGCGAAACCCTACATTTCAGCAGGGTAATGCACTACCGCATGTTGCGGGTCCTGTACGGGCCTTTCTGGATACAGAAAATGTTCGACTGCTGCCCTGGCCAGCACGTTCTCCAGATCTCTCACCAACTGAAAACGTCTGGTCAATGGTGGCCGAGCAACTGGCTCGTCACGATACGCCAGTCACTATTCTTGATGAACTGTGGTATCGTGTTGAAGCTGCACGCGCAGCTGTAGCTGTCCATGCCATCCAAGCTCTATTTGACTCAATGCCCAGGGGTACCAAGGCCGTTATTACGACCAGAGGTGGTTGTTCTGGGTACTAATTTCTCAGTATCTATGCACCCAAATTGCGTGAAAATGTAATCATATGTCAATTCCAGTGTAATGTATTTGTATAATGAATACCCATTTATCTTCTGCATTTTTTCTTGGTGTAGCAGTTTTAATAGCCAGTGTTGTATATTCTAGACCTCAGACATAGTACATCAGGAACAGGTCGGAGGAGGCATGTAATTGCGCCTCTTGCAAAGTAATAGATGTCTGGGATTGCTGACACTACAAAGAGAAAGGCCGAGTATGAAGTCCGTCGAATGCCACTGTCACCGACACCCCCGGCTGCGATTTGATGACAGCACAGCGGCACAGCTGACGATTGCCGTGAACTTCTTGCAGCGAGACGGTGGTTCCGTTGTGACTCAGAGCAGGCTGCCCTGCCTCGTAATCGAACAGCAGACCCCGTAACGCATTCTCCGATGTCGCTCCAGGTGTCACGGGCTGTGATACTGAGATGAGAGTGATTTAGTACACGAATGGTTGAGTACTTATATGCTACAGACTATGCTCGTTTAGGTATTAAGGCATGTACCCTGAAAACTTTCATGGCGGCAAGTGAGGAGAGACTTCTGTCATTCTCCTAGCGTACTGCAGTGTCAGCTGTTGCTATACCACGCCCAGGTGATCCCTCTTCACATCTGTCAGCCGTGTTTTGCACCGCAATAAATAACACTCTTGCCTGCCTGCCGGCGGCTGACTCAGCCGCAGTTCACTTCCTCTCTGGCGTATTTTTTACCAAATACAGTTGATAAGCTATGGTAGTACCGATTTCTATGAACTGAAGACTGGACTATATTTTCTTTAACTTGAGATAGAAACATTCTCTACATCTCTGGACTGCTCGTAGCCAAGAGACAGAGAGAGAGAGTGAGAGAGATTTCTGGCATGCTGCTCCAACAGGTTCTTCTTAGTTTACTGTCATACCTCCATTGTCAGTCACTTTCGCTGACTCACAGTGCCAGCGACTCAGCAGGAGTTGGAACTTGAAGCCCCTAGAGCAGGGGCGGGCAAACGTTGCACGCCGCATCATGAGCACACGGCGCTGCACGTGTGCTGCTCGCGTGCAATCGTCAAACGGGACAGTGATTACAGCCGGCAGGTTGCGGCAGTGTAGTACCAGGCTAAGCTGCGAGCATTGAAGCGAAGCGACCACTACGTAGTGAACGTTGTATTTCAAGAACTGGAAAATGCAGAGTGAATCAAGGAAACGGTGAAGTGTTTGTCTGTATGTAGAAATTTTGTTCCAGACATTAAACGTATTGTAAACTCCACCTGTGATAATTAAATACAACGTATCGTAGGTAATAGGTACTCTTTCAAACCACGATTTCTTTCAAGCAGCCGGCCGCGATGGCCGTGCGGTTCTAGGCACTGCAGTCCGGAACCGCGTGACTGCTACGGTCGCAGGTTCGAATCCTGCTTCGGGCATGGATGTGTGTGATGTCCTTAGGTTAGTTACATGTAAGTACCGCAGATGTCAAGTCCCATAGTGCTCAGAGCCATTTGAACCATTTCTTTCAAGCACTTCTACTATCCTTATTCTTTCATTCAATAAAGCAGGCCAGGAAACAAAACGCATTACAGAGGAAGAAGCGGAGAGACGGCTTGGTGGGGAGTGGAGAGAAGCGGGTGACCAGCTTGCCCCTGTGTGTACGCAGAACACCTGTTAACTGCCTGCCCCTGCAATAGAGCAAGCGCCAGGGATGGGTTTTGCAATTAATTACACAGGGGTTTTGGCGGAGGCCATATCCTCGCTTAAAAAAAGAACATCTTGCAAGGAGCCTGGGGGACAGTTCGAAATGTTCAAATAGCTGGGGACTCATGCAGATACGAGGATAGAGTGTAGACACAAAGTGCCAAGAATTCGCACAGGGTGGCGTTTGACACTAAACAACTATGGAAAAAAGTGTGCTTAAATAAAAGTTTCTTGGACAGTGAGGAGATTGCTTATAAATCATGAACTCCAGCAGATTTTTGGATGAAGTAAGAACATGAGACTGTTGAGGCCTTACAGAGAGAAATCCGTTACAAAGAAATATTGTGTGGCTGGTTTCACAGCACCAAATGATTGAAGAAACACGGCAAAAAATATATGTAACCATGTTGGAAGCTGCCCTGAAAGCGAAAATCTGAGAAAGGCGCCAATTCTCCAAACAATGTAGAAAATTTCCATCTAGCACTTGGAGGCGTGATTACAAAACAGCTGTCAGTCATTGGACGGCATTGCAAATTTACTGCGCAGAAGATAACGCCGAGAGCATGAAAATTTCGAGGAGTCGTTGAGTTTCGCAAGGTGATGAGAAGGGAAGAGGACGAAGACAACGTGGACGAAAGAGGATACGGGGGCTCGTCCATCCATCGCCCACATCTACCTCCAGACACCGCGATATCGCCACCACAGCTACAGCAACACACGGTGACAATGCAGAGACCCGTCGTCGAAAAGCCGCGAGTCACTTTAGTCCCCTCCTTCCCGTGAATAATCGAGTCGCGTCCACCCCAGTGAAATCGGCCCTGAGACTTGAACTAATTTTATGTTTTGCCATGTGTGTAAAAGTTACCGAAATAAATGTAATCATCCAAATAATATGGTCCATTCGCTTGTAAATCCCTTACCCTCATAACCTTTTGCTTATCGATTTCACATAATTACTGATGTTAATTATTACCTCACAGCATAATTAGTAATATAAATGTCAATTTATGCAAGAGGTCAAAGCAATCTCAACTCACCACATGTTTGATTCCCAACGTGGGGCAGTATAATTAGTATTCTTCATGTCATTTTATACTAGAGATCAAAGATTTCTTGATTCACTACATTACTTACTCATTAAAAACTGTAAAACAATCTCTTAGTGTTTTTTTTATTGGATAATAGTATACAATGAAGAAGTGATGGGGACGAACTGTTTTACAAAAATATCTGCTGACCATCTTTTGACGGGAAAGAATGACCTGTGATTTCTTAGTGTTTAGTTTAAGAACAAGGTTTAGTGCTCAGTTCGATACTGAACCAAGGTCTCCATCCGAGAGTATTAATAACGAATGAACACGGCTCGAGGTTCATAGTTGACAGTCCTCATTCCAGGTTGCCTTTCTAATTGCTTCCAAGGGCAACAAACATTTGATTTTCAGTATTTAATACATTTATTATACAAAATTAAAAATTTTGTATGCTTCCATAATGCACCCATTAAGAGGTATGATCTTACATGTTTGACACAACAACACAAGTATTACAGTTAGAAACTGCTTAGGCGTGTTCAGACAGCATAGCTCACCACGCCCAAATATATTTATCCACTATTTGAAAGTGAGAGCACGTAACGACTTCCAACAAGCTCTAAAACTAATTTCAAAACTTTTCCACATTTTTTCCCATATGCCTAGTTAATATAAAATATTTAACGCTATGACAAGGCATTTTTAATTACATTTCTGTTTCTTTATTGCTTATTTGTGAGGAGAGTACAAGGCTTGCTAACTCAGGAAGAACGCTCCAGGTTATCCTGCTAAGAAACGAGATGATAGGGGGGAGGGGGGTAGAGAGTTCATTTGGCCAAAGAAACTAAATCTCAGGGACTCTAGAGAACGGAGTTGGGTCACCTGGGCACTACAGTTTCTAGGTAACGTTGTCGTAAGCCTTTGGTCAAAGCTCTGGAGGCGAATGTGGTTTTCACATTAGCTTGTTAAACTGAGACTTGAGTTGAATCTCAGACCCAAACAATTGTCTTATAACTGATCCTTGTTAGGCGACCCACTAAAAGCAAATACGACCTCTGCAATCCTAATTTGATTGTCTCTCTAGGAAATGCTTCTTATGCAAAGCAAGTGTGGATCCTTTTTGTTTGGCTACCAAATATGATTTCCGTGTGTTGTTACGACTTGCGTTTTGCGAGTTTTGCACTAAGTTCGTCGTATATGTGTTAAAGGCTGGTTAAAGGGAATTAAAAAAGTTAGACAGGGAAGTTGCTGTCCAACACATTAACTCATTTGTAAAGTAATCAGACGTTTGAAGCCGTTTTACACGTGTAGTTCGGCCTAGTGATACATAACTGATAAGCCACCAGAAATGTACAAATTGACCTATAATGTACGAATTCCTCCTAATCAATTACCTGAATGATTACTGTAGCGGCCGTGATTCCGTTGCCGTGGACGATGAGTATAAGGGACAGACGCGACCGCTCATCAGTAACTAACGCCTCCACAGGAGCAGAAATTCGTTCCCCCCGACGTTTACGGAATCAGCGCGGGTTTGCATGGAGGCCTCGCCAGCTTAAACGAACCGGCTAACCGCTAACCCGAGAGCGGAGGCGAGGCGTGTTGCAGGCCAGCCGACCCTGCGCCTGTGAAGCCTGCAGCCCTTTAACATTTGCGAGATTTTGCGATTTACACGGCGAAGCGAGAATTCTCTGCAGACTCAGAGAAACGGGTGAAACTGCTGAGAGCGGAATTTCCTCTCAGTTAAGCAGGATCTTCCAACGCCTCGCTTTGCGCAATAAAATCGTGTTTCGGGCAAAGCAGATCCGTTCAAGATGAACCCAGTGAACCCTCATATTTGAACTAAATAAAAACTTTTCTTTTTCGGCTGTCTCAATGTTCTTTTCGCATAATCCAGCATATTTCTGAAATCTTTTTCATGATGTCTTAAGAGGACTGAACACTTGGTGGAGGAGAAGACGGAGGGCTAGAAGAACACGAACAACAACAAAAAGAACAAGTAATGAGAATGTAACTGTTGATGCCGCACAGCCTATTTTGTTTTACTGTTTTATTTATCCAGAATACTCTCACAGTTTTACTCAGTAAACGACCGATGATAAAGATGTACCTTACTGGCAAAACTACGCATTCACAACCTGAAATGTCGTATTTTGTAAATATCAATGAGTGAAATTTTGAATCAGTAAACTCATACAAATACATGTGTGCAACAATTTGTGAAGATGTTCGTCTACATCTACATGGTTGCTTTGTAATTCACACTTAAGTGCCTGGCAGAGGGTTCATCGAACCATTTTCATACTACTTCTCCGCCATTCCATTCTCGTTTGGCGCGTGGGAAAAATGAACACCTAAATCTTTCCGTTCCAGTCCTGATTTTTCTCATTTTTTTATGATGATCGTTTCTCCCTACGTAGGTGGCTGTCAACAAAATATTTTCGCATTCGGAAGAGAAAGTTGGTGATTGAAATTCCGTAAACGGATCTCGCCGCAAAGAAAACCGCCTTTGTTTGAGTGACTACCACCCCAACTCGAATATCATATCAGTGATCCTCTCACCCCTAAAGCACGATAACACGAAACGGGCTGCCTTTCCTTGCACTTTTTCGATGTCCTCCTTCAATCCTACCTCGTAAGGATCCCACACCGCGCAGCAGTATTCTAGCAGAGGACGGTCAAGTGTAATGTAGGCCGTCTTTTTAGTGAGTTTGTCGCACCTTCGAAGTGTTCTGCCAACAATGTACAGTCTTTGCTTCGCCTTCCCCACAATGTTATCTATGTGGTCTTTCAAATTTAAGTTGCTCATAATTGTAATTCATAGGTATTTAGTCGAATTGACAGCCCATAGATTAGTGCGATTTATCGTACACCAAAAATTTAATGGATTTCTTTTAGTACCCATGTGGATAACACTTTTCTTTGTTTAGTGCCACTTTTCGCACCATACAGAAATTTTCTCTCTAGAACATTTTGTAATTGAAATTGATCGTCTGATGATTCTACTAGACGGTAAATTACAACGTCATGTGCAAAGAATCTAAGGGGGCGCTCAGATTATCACCTAGAACATTTATATAAGTCAGGAATGGCAGAGGGCCTATGACACTACGTTGTGGAACGCCAGATATCACTTCTATTGTACTCGATAATCTACCGTCTATCACTACGAACTGTGACCTCTCTGAGAGGAAATCACGAATCTAGTCACAGAGCTGAGACGATACTCCATATGCATGCAATTTGATTAAGAGTCACTTGTGAGTAACGGTATCAAAAGCCTTTTGGAAATCTAGGAGTATGTAATCGCTCTGAGATCCCTTGTCGACAGCACTCATTACTTCACAGGAATAGAGAGCTGGCTGTGCTGCACAAGAACGAATTCGTGTTGGTTATGTATCAATAAGTCATTTTCTTCAAGGTGATTCATAATGTTCGAACACAGTACATGCTCCAAAATCCTACTGCAGATTGAAGTCAGTGATATGGGTCTGTAATTCAATGGGTTATTCCTATTTCCTTTCTTGAATATTGGTGTGGCCTGTGCTACTTTCCAGTCTTTAGGAAGAGACCTTTCGTCAGTGAGCGGTTGTATATGGTTGCTAAGAAAGGCGCTATTGTATCTGCATACTCTGAAAGGAACCTGACTGGTATATCCTCTGGACTGGAAGACTTGCCTTCCTTAAGTGATCTGAGTTGTTTCGCAACACCTAAGATATGTACTGTTGTCACTCATGCCATCAGCTGTTCTGCTTTAGATTTCTGGAGTATTTACGTCTTCTTTCCTGAAAGAATTACGGAAATCTGTATTTAGTAACTCCACCTTAGTGACACCATCACCCTAACATTTCCATCGCTACCGCTCAGTGACGGTATAGACTGTTTTTGCCACTGGTGTGCGTTACATGCGACCAGAATCTCTTTGGGTTGTCTACCACATTTTGAGACAATGTTTCACTGTGGAAGCATCTCACATTGACGTCCGCACTAAATTTCGAACATCCGTGAAACTTAACCAGTCTTAGGGATTTTGCGTTCTTCTGAATTTAGCATCCTTCTTTCGTTGCTTCTGCAACAGTGTTCTGACGTGTTTTGTTACCATAGTGAAACAGTGTCATCTCTTTTTAACTTATGCGGTATGAATCTATCTATTGCTGTCGATATTGTATCTTTGAATATTAAACAGAATGATTACATAGGCCCAGTAACAGGTGAAGTAGGTGGCAAACTTTGTTTCATTTTCAGAATACTGGGACAATGCAATCCATCTACAAGGAAGATTACTTACAAAACGCTCATGCTGCCCATCCTAGAACATTGCTCTAACTTGTTGGACCATACCAGCATGAGTATCTGGAGATATTGAGTGTATCTGAAGCAGAGCGCCACAAATGGTCACAGGTTTGCTCACGGGGTAGCTTCTCGGAACTACTGAAGAATCACAACTGCCAGATGATTCGAAACCATCCCACATAAGTGTTTATATGAAATTTCAAGAATCATTGTGAAGTAGTGAATCTAGGAATACTGGGTGATTCAAAATGAATCAAGAAAGTATTCCTGCAAGTACTGTAATGGCATTATTTCAGAAGTACACATGTAGACTGAAAAGGTAGTTCACACAGTTCCTATGGACACTAACAAATGATGCAGGCTCCATTTGTTACACGGCAGATACCAATCCAGTACCGAATTTCGTGCCAGACACGTTACAACATAGACCGATCAATGTAGTTAATAGCGCCGACGATCCGATGCATTAGCTCAGGTAGCTCCTCCGAAAATGGGGGTATACAAACCACGTCCTTCACATGTTCCCAAAAGTAAAAGAACACTTACTGTCATTCTTCTTAACAATATTAGCTTATTCCAAAGAATAAGCAGTATTTACTCAGTTAAAACTCGGCAGAAAACCAACCTACATTTGTATTGGACTTCCTTAACTCTTGTGTAGAAAGGCGTGCTGTATACTGCTTCATCCATTTTCAGTAATCTACCCCTCGAATTAGAAAATCTTAGCAGTAATCCACGCTCTTTCAAACAGAAACAGAAGAATTTTCTGATGGGTTGCTCCATCTACTCTGTCGAGGAGTTCTTTGAAAAGTTAAGCTGATTCCTGTTGTATTGTTGATTGCGTTTACTTACACTTATGGATTGACTTTTTTAGGTTCATAAATACTTTACTTTTATCTGTTATTACTTTTATGTTGTAATTTCATGTACTGAGTCGTTCCATGACCTTGGAGATTTGTCCTCATTTTTTTCCTACGGCGCTTGACGTGTAAATAAAATAGATAAATTACAATGTCTTCGGTAAACTAAAATTTCTCGTTTTTTCTCCCTGAATTTTAATTCCTACTCCAAATCTTTCTTTTGTTTCCTTCACTGCTTCCTGAATGTTCAGTAACATCTAGGATAGGGTATAACTCATTCTCACCCCATTCTCAACCATTTCTTCCTTATAAAGCCCCTCGATTCTTATGTCGCCTGGGTCCTGTTCAAGTTGTAAATACACTTTTGCTCCGTGTATTTCACCACTGGTACCTCAGAATTTCAGAGTGAATATTCCGATCAACATTGTCAAACGTATTCTCTACGTTTACAAATGCTAAAAATGTATGTTTGCCTTCCTTTAACTTATCTTCTAAGATAAGTCCGTATTGCCTAGTGTGTTCATACATTTCTGCGGAATCGATACTGATCTCCTCCGCAGTTGACTTCCGCCAGTTTTTTCCATTCGTCTGTAAAGAACGAGTATCAGTGTTTCACAACCACAACTTGTTTAACTGATAGTTCGGTAATATTCACAGCTAGCATAAACTGCTTTGTTCGGAATTGGAATTATTGCATGATTTTTGAAGCCTGAGTCTATTTCGCATGTTTCATAAATCTTGCATACCATACAGTTTTGTCATGGCTGCTTCTCCCAAGGCTAACAGAAGTTGTGACAGAATGTTGGTTACTCCTGGGATCTTGTTTCGATTTAGGCCTTTCTGTGCTCTGTCAAATTCTTCTTGCAGTATCGTATAGGCCAGCTCATCTTCATCTACGTCCTCTTCCCATTCCCTTCAAGTTCATCTCCTTTTAATAGATCCTTACATACCCCTGCCACCTTTCAGTTTTCCCTTCTTTGCTTAGGGCTGGAAATGAATCTGAGCTCTTGATATTCACACAGTAGCTTCTCTTTTCTGCCAAGATCTCTTTCCCACAGGTAAAAATACTTCTAAATCATTATATTTGTCCTTAAGTATTTCCTGCTTAGCTGTTTTGCACTTCCTGTAAATCTCATTTTTTAGACATTTTTTTCCCTTTCGCCTGCTTCAGTTGCCGTATTTTTATATTCTCTCTTTTTATCAATTAAATTCAATATCTCCTCTGTTGTCCTAGTATTTCTACTAGTCTTGTCTTACCTATTTGAGACTCTGTTGCCATCACTATTTCATCTCTCAAAGCTACCCATTTATCTTACATTGTGCTCCTTTATCCTGTTCTAAACAATTGTTGCCTAATGCTCCCTCTAAAAATCGCAACAACCTCTTGATCTCTCAGCATATCCAGGCGTCATCTCCTTAATTTCCTACCTCTTTGCAATTTCTTTATTTCTTATCTACCATTCATTACAAATAAATTGTGATCAGATTCCACACCTGCGCCAGAAAATGTCTTACAATTTAAAATCTTGTTCCGAAATCTTTGTCTTACCATTATACAATCAGTTTGAAACCTTCTGGTGTTTGTGTCTCTCCCACGTATACAGTCTTCGTTCATGGTTCTTGAACCAAGTGTTGGCGATGATTAAATTTGTGCAAAATTCTGCGAGTCGGCTTCCTCTTTTACACCGTTTCCCCAGTCCATATTAAGCTTCAGTTGTTCCTAATTTCTAATTCCACTCGTCCATCACAATTAAATTTTCGTCTTCTTTAGCAATTTAAATAATTTATATTACCTCATAAAATATTTATTTAATCTCTTCATCATTTGTGGTGATAGACTGAATATTAACTCATACTACAGTTGTGTTTATCTAGTCTACAATAATGCGTTCACTATGCTGTTTGTAGTACTCGCCCGCATTCCTATTTTCTTTTCGTTGTTAAATGTACTCCTATATTACCTTATTTGATTTTTTATTTATAACCCTGTATTCAGCTGACCAGATGTCCTGTTACTCCTGCCACCGAATTTCACTAATTGCCACAGTATCTAACTTTAACGCATTCATGTCCCTTTTCAAATTTTGTAGCCCACTTGCACTGTTAAGGGATCTGCCGTTCCACGTTCCGATCCGTAGAACGCCAGTTTTGTTTCTCCTGACGGTGACATCGTCCTACGCACTTCCCACCCGGGAATCCGACTGGGGACTATTTTATCTCCAGAATATTTTACCCAAGAGGACGTCATCATAATTTAACAACACAGTTGAGCTGCGCGCTCTAGGGAAAACTTACAGCTATATATTTAAATTCCTTTCAGACGTTCGCGAAACCAAGTCAGCAAAGCCATTTTGACTGATTTTACAAGGCAATTTGTGAGTCATCTGGACTGTAGCCGCTACAACTACTGGAAAGGCTGCGGCCTCTATTCAGGAACAACACATTTGTCTGGCCTCTCAACCGATACCACGCATCTGTGGCTTCATCTACGGTACAATTATCTCCATCGCTGAGGCACTCAAGCAATCGCACCAACGGCAAGGTCCATGGCTCATGGAAGGTGGGTAAATTTATTATCTGTTACGATTTTCAGTTTCACAACCATCGTGAATTTAAATTACTCGGTGTTGTAGTACATTATCCATCTTGAGCAACTATAAATGTATTTGTTGAAAAAATCATAAACCACTGACATAAAAGAAATTTTATTTCCTTAAAGGTTTCAGATACTTAGTTCCCTTCTTCAGAAGATTGAAACAATCACGTTATTAATGAGTGTCAAATGTCATATGGATCATAGTACATGTACAAATTTGGTATACTACGAAGTGAGTTCAGTAAGTAATGCATTACATATTTTTTCTCGACTAATTTCTGTCTAAAAGATGATGAATTTGTTGTGGATATCGGGGAAGATCCCACTTCAGCCCCTATACTTTCATGAAGTTCTGATGGATGACCTCTCTATATGTGGTCTTCAAAATGATGTCTATAACGGAAGTTTGTCAAAAGCAGAGAGCCGTCATTGAGTTTCTTTCGGCGGAAAACCAGAGCATCGCAGATATTCACAGGCGCTTACGCAATGTCTGCAAAGATCTGGCATTAAACAAAAGCACGGTGAGTCGTTGTGCGAGGCGTCTTCATCATCGCAACAAGGTTGCGCAAACCTGACGGATTTCCTGCGGACAGCTTTGTTTCCCTCTTGAAATTGTAGTAACGAGTTCAGCCTGTTCTTTGGCAAAAAAAATGCAAACAGACTTCTTCTCCACCACGACACAAGGCTTCACACACGTCTGCGCAGCCAAGATGAGCCGACAATTGTTCACTGGAGTGTTCTTCTTCATCCACCGTACAGCCCGGATCTTGCACCATCCCACTTTCATCTGTTTGGCCCAATGAAAGATGCACTCCGCGGGAAGTAGTAGTAGATGATGGGGAGGTTATTGATTCAACAAGACGTTGGCACCGACATCGATGACTGGAGATGTATTATGCGGTCATACATGCCTTCGCAGTAACGTGGCGTTTGGTCACCGTAATGAACGGCGATTATGTTGAAAAATAGCGTTTCGCATCCAAACGAGTGAGGAACAGGGGAGTGTTATGGGACCATTGCTTTTCACAATATGTATAAATGACCTAGTATATAGTATCAGGAAGTTCCATGCGGCTTTTCGCGGATGATGCTGTAGTATACAGATAAGTTGCAGCATTAGAAAATTGCAGTGAAATGCAGGAAGGTCTGCAGCGGATAAGCACTTGGTGTAGGGAGTGGCAACTGGCCCTTAACATAGACAAATGTAATGTATTGCTAATACATAGAAAGAAGGATCCTTTATTGTACGATTATATGATAACGGAACAAACACAACACTGGTAGCAGTTACTTCTGTCAAATATCTGGGAGTATGGGTACGGAACGATTTGAAGTGGAATGAACATATAAAATTAATTGTTGGTAAGGTGGGTACCAGGTTGAGATTCACTGGGGGAGTCCTTAGAAAATGTAGTCCATCAACGAAAGAGGTGGCTTATAAAGCACTCGTTCGACCTATACTTGAGTATTGCTCATCAGTGTGGGATCCATACCAGGCTGAGTTGATAGAGGAGATAGAGAATATCCAAAGAAGAGCGGTGCGTTTTGTCACAGGGTTATTTGGTAAGCGTGAGAGATGTTTAGCAAACTCAAGGGGCATACTCTGCAAGAGAGGTGCTCTGCATCGCGGTGTAGCTTGCTGTCCAGGTTTCGAGTGGGTACGTTTCTGGATGAGGTATCGAATATATTGCTTCCCCCTAATTATACCTCCCGAGGAGATCACTAATGTAAAATTAGAGAGGTTCGAGCGCGCGTGGAGGCTTTCCGGCAGTCGTTCTTCCCGTGAACCATACGCGACTGGAACAGGAAAGGGAGGTAATGACAGTGGCACGCAAAGTGCCCTCCGCCACACACCGTTGGGTGACTTGCGGAGTATAGATGTAGATGTAGAACAATAGGGTGTTCTCAAATCCTGAGTAAAACCAGATTTCAGAAAAAAGAAATGTGTAGCATTACTTAATAAACACCGCTAATATATTTGCACATGCACTATCTTCTATATAACTACAGTAATATATTGAACGTACCTGCTTATTTTCGACACTCTCTGACAATGCGATAATTCTGATCTTCTGAAGACGGGCACTAGGTGCCTAAAATCAATAAAGAATTAAAATTTCTTTTGTGCCAATGGCTGCTGATATTCTGCATAAAAGCTGTTTTGTCTTGCATTTGCCCCTGTAGAGGAAGTTTTCAATAAGTTCTTGTTGTTGTTGTTTTGGCTATCGTGGTGATGGTTCAAATGGCTCTGAGCACTATGGGACTTAACATCTGAGGACACCAGTCCCCTAGAACTTAGAATTACTGAAACGTAACTAACCTAAGGACACCACACACATCAATGCCCGAGGTTGGTTTCGAACCTGCGACCATAGCAGTCGCGTGGTTCCGGACTGAAGGGCCTAGAACCGCTAGGCTACCACGGCCGGCGAAGTCCAGGTGATTCATGCAAAGTTAGTAACATTTTAACATCATCTTGTAAACTGAGATTTTATGTGGTTCGTAAATAAATTCGAACATATATACGAGTTCACCCACCGGTCAGCCATATCCTTCCTCTTCTACTACCATCATTTCAGTTATAACTTTTTAATGATCTCATTCAGCTATGAACTACTACAAATGCGCATTTTATCGCTTGACAGAGGAGCCTACTTAGGCAGCGCACTGGAGCAGGGACTCGCAATACGCCGCCGTCAAATTAGGGTCCGCGCCGTGGGCTGTCGGTAGTTTAGAAGCGCTGTTGTGACGGGACGTGGAAGTGCAAGCGCCGGGCCGGGGGTTAATCTGTCTCCCCTGGTTTATGAGGCAGTTTAGCCGGGCTCTCTGCCCGTCCCGTTCCAGTGGTGTACGCCAGGGGTCGATATTAAAGCACGCCTCGCGTGCTCCCAGCAGCAGCTGGCCTCTCCTATCTTCCACGCCACAGGCTGGCCCGTGAGCCACGTATCTGGTACAGATAGAACAGATACTTCATACACTATTACGTGTGATGCCCAGCTACATGAGATACGCTAATGGCAACCGAGAAGACTGCATACTAAACATTTCATCTTTAGTGTGAAACGAATTAGAATTATTTCCAGTATCAAGTTTAGCAAGTAAGGCAGTGGCTGAGGAGAGAAGCAAGTAGACGGAAGAATGAACAAAGATGATTGAAGAAGATAGCAGAGGCAGTAAGAAAATGCACGGTGTCCCTAAAGCTCCTTTACAACGGCAGTTGTTGAAATATTTTAACATCATTTCTTTTGTTGTAATCAGTGTTTGTAAATTTTTTGACAGTGTTTAATAGACCTCTATATAGGCGCCTTTAGTTGCACGAAGCACATCAAGACGGTACTCGATTTCTTGCCATGTTCTTTGTAGCATAGCGTCTTCAGTGGTGGCAATAGCATTACGAGTCCTTTGCTTAAAGTCAGCAGTGCCCCGTATCTATTTTTAATACACGATATCTTTTACATACTCCCACGAAAAAAGTTCAAGGGAGTGATATGGCGAACGCTGTGGCGAATGAATTGGCGCATTCCTCCCAATCCATCTGCCTGGAAATGTTTCATTGAGAAACCGACAATCATACAGTCCCCAATGTGGTGGTGCACCATCTTGCTGGGAAATGATAGTTGGTTGTAAGTCAATCATTTGTGGTGCTACATATTCGGTCAGAAGATCGAGGTAAACATCTGCAATAAATGTGGACTCGTTGAAGAAAAATGGAGCAATTATTCCGTTGCACATGATTCCACACCACACCTTCACTTTTGCACTATCCCGGTGAAGCTCCCTAGTCACATGGGGGTATTCAGATCCCCAGATTCTCACATTGTGTCTGTTTATGTCCCAGAAACATGAAACGTTGCCTCGTCACTGGAACAAACTCGCTTGAGGAATGCTTCATCCACCGAAAGGCGTTCCAGCATTTTGAGTACAAACTGCCCGGTTTGGCTTGTCTGCAACAGTTGCACTTTGTAAGCATACAACCGTACGTTCTTGTGGAGGACTTTGTACAGTTGAACGTGGTTGTTGAAACTGTCTGGCAGCAGTGCGGATGGACTTCGTAGGTGAACGAGTGACGATGTTTAAAACGCGATCGAGGTTTTCCTCAGAGGTTCTTGGTCGCCCGCTCCTTCCTTTATCCATTACTGATCCTGTCTTCATAAATTTTGTGTGCCACGCATGGATTGAAGCGCGAAATGGTGGATCTCTTCGTTGAGTCAGAATATCCCTTTTGGTCTCAATAAACCAGGACACACATTGTGCCTTCTGTTGAGGAGTTTCCATTTTATAGAGGTTCAGTTCCTTCCATCAACATAGTACCTGAAACTCAAAATTTTAATGTATGTAAAAACTTTAGTAAACAGTGATTACAATAAAAGAAGTTTTGTTAAAATATTTCAATAATTGCCGTTGTACTAAAAAATTTTTTTTGTGAAGGGACTTTATGGATACCCTGTAGAGTAAACGATTCTTTCTAGAAACAATCCCCCAGGCTCTGATTCTACATCTAGATCTACATAGATACTCCGCAAGCCAACTTACGGTGAGCGACGGAGGGTACAAAATTGTGGTAAGTTCCTATGGCACCAAACTGCTGAGGCTTACACACTTCTTAATCTAAATTAAACTAACTTACTCTAGGGACAACACATACACCCATGCGCAAGGGAGGACTCAAACCACCGAAGGGGGTAGCCGCGCGAACCGTGGGAAGACGCCCAAGTCCACGTAGCTACCCGGCGCGGCACGGAGGCTACCATGTACCACTTATAGCCACTTCCTTCCTGTTCCAGTCTCAAACAGGGAGAGGAAAAAACATCAGTCTTTATTCAAATGCCCCTTTCTATATTTTCTCAACAGTTTTTCTCAAAACGTTGCCGTCCCTCCAGGAATTCCCATTTGAGTTCCCGAAGCATTTCCGTAACACTTACGTGATGTTCGAATCTAACGATAACAAACCTAGCAGCCCTCCTCTGAATTGTTTGGATGTCTTCCTTCAGTCCGTCCTCGTATGGATCCCAAACACTTAGTACTGAAGAACAGGCCGCATTGGTGTCCTACATGCGGTCTCCTTTACAGGCGAACCACTCTTTCCTTTCCTAAAATTCTCCCAACAAGCCGATGTCCATCATTCACCTTCGCTACCACAGTTCTACATGCTCATTCCACTTCATATAGCTTTGCAACGTTACGATCAGATATTTAAATGACTTGACTGTGTCAAACAGGATGCTAGTAACACTGTAACCGAGCATTGTAGGTTTGTTCTTACTACTCATCCGCATTAACGTACATTTTCCCAAGTTTAGAGCTAGCTGCCATTCAACACACGAACTATAAATTTTGTCTAAGTCGTCTTGTATCTTTTCACGGTCACTGAGCTTCGACACCTCACCGTCGACCACAGTATCATCTGCAAACAACCACAGACTGCTGCCCATCCTGTTGGCCAAATCATTCATGTATATAAAGAAAACAGGAGCCTACCACTCTTCCCCGGTGCACATCTGACGATGTCCTTGTCTCTGATGAACACTCTCCGTCGAGGACAACACATTGGGACCTATTACTTAAAGAGTATTCGAGCCAATCATATACCCATGAACTCCTTCTTTAACAGCCTACAATGGGGCACCGTGTCAAATGCCTTCTCGAAATCTACAAATATGGAATCTGCCTGTGGCCTTTCATTCAGAATTCGCAGTATATCGTGTGAGGAAACGCAAAGCTGAGTTTTGCATGAACGACGCTTTCTAAAAGCATCCTGATTCGTAGACATAAGCCTCTCAGTCTCAAAAAAGTTTATTATATTCGAACTGGGAATATGTTCAAGGCTTCTGCTGCAAACCGAAGTTTGGGATATTGGTCTATAATTTTACGGGTCCGTTTATAAAACCACAACCCTGTGGATGATCATATATTTTCTACGTGTTTTTTGAAGTTTTCTATATTAGTTGTGCTGAATATTATTCTTGTAAATATGTTGTCAAGTTACAATTGCTATCTGTTATTCAAGGAAGAGATAACGCATGGAATGTTAACATTTTGTAACTAGACACGCTGGCCTAGTCAGGGAAACGATATTGTCAAAAAGTGTAATAAACTTTAAATGCATTATCGCTGGGCGTGAGAACGCGCGAAAAAAGTAGTAGTTCAGAGTGGCGAAGACACGATTGGTGTCGTTGATTGTGTGTATTCGACGGTGTGGCTATGCAAAAGTGCTGGGATTAAATGTCTGTGTCCGAACGGCGAAGCAGTGAAAACTGAAATGGTTGGTTCGGCGGATGTTAAACATGAGGAAGTTATCACATTTATTGGGCACAGCACAAATGCAGCAAGAGTAATTCACATAACATCAAGAGTCCTGTGGGTCCTTGTTGTTGGCTGTAGTATGGCAAGAAGATCAACCTGTGCCCAATTTTACCGCTAAATAAAGCCACTCGACAAACCAACAGCATCATAAAGTGAAGTAAGATCTAGAATTTTTATAACTAGAAGTGTAGTAGGCTGACTAGTGTAGTTGGAGGAATTTTATTGTTTAAATAACATTGTTTTCGTGCATATTCCACGTAAATAATTTTCTCAAGTCATCATCCAAGTAGTATCCATCCTATCCCTGTGTACGAACCGAGATAAGCAGAAAACGACCTGAAAATGAAGTGAACAATAATTTATTAGATTATCGAAACATAAATTTTCAACTTTTTGGCAATTACGTAATAATAAAATCCTTGGCTGTAGTATGAATAATGTCAGAAATATAATGCAAGAAAATTCAGTATTAATTTATTTGTTAAAAAAAGGATAACTTTCACAATAAAAAAGTTGGTAGTAAAACTTTACGTAACTGGGACACTGTATTTTATTGTCAAAGCACAGTTCTAATTCATAGCTTGTGGCATAATTTATAACTTTCATTACAAAGAAATATCAGGGTAACTACTAGGTAAATCACAGTCTTTACCAATGAGTAAATTCAAACTATCCTACGTCAGTTAGTATTACGGTGAGTAACGTAACAAAAAGTTCCTGTCCTCAGCCAGTAAACAATCTTACTTTAATTGATCTTTCAAAATTCATATAATATGTTGCAAGTGTTTGCTGTTTGATTATTATTTGACTACTGTGACACGTGTGGTGTGAAATGTGCGTTAGGTGCTTTTCCTACGTTATTACGCCAGTAACTATTCTTATGTAAGATTGCTTACGAGTATAAAGTTCAGTTTTTATTTAATTATTCTTGTTTCGGCGAGGAACTGGCGACTGTTGGTTATTTCATTAATGACATACTTTGAAAACCCTTCATCCAAATTTTCCAACAACTAATTTTAACTAACGAAACTAGTTTACGTAATTAAAAATGTTTATAACGCTAACCGAACTTTGTTTCTAATCGTCATTGCCAAAATACTGAGCAGTAGCCATCCAGTTATAACTTCATCTACTTCTCTCGGTTTTGTATTATTCTTCGGATAGATTAGGGACTTTAGGTAGCCGGTCATATAGAAAAGCCTAATTAGCCGGAGAGGTAGGAAGATTATACGTTCTTTTACCCTCCTTATATACTGAAGTGACCTGCGCTTTTTTAAAAGCCACGAGTATGCACTGTACTTACTTCTTAAAACGCCAGTTCCGTAAGTTTCTCAGGAAAATTTCTGTGACGTTTTCGTGGTGGACATATGAAAGGTTAAGTAAGGCCGTACGGACGAGCCTTGGTCATGCTTGGGTAGCTCAGTCGGCGGAGCACTTGCCCGTGAAAGGAAAAAGCCCTGGATTAGAGTCTCAGTCAGACACAAAGTTTTCATCTGTCAGGAAGTTTTATATCAACGCACACTCCGCTGCAAAGTAAGATATCGTTCTGCAGGCAAAGATTACCCATGTATCGAAACAGTCAATTTCAGAGATCAGAAAAATCGGGAAAAGTATGTATGCTTAGGTCCCCAACGTCAATCAACGGACGGGTGTTTATTTAAAAAGTTATAGCATTGTCGTGTCAAAATATTATGATTACTGTCCTCCGAGAGACTGAAAGGCCCCTCGTGATGCTACAGGCCCATGACGTGGAGAAGAAAGTATATAAATGTGCAACAATGAAAGGGGAAACATTGTAGTGACAATACGAACAGAGAACCTAGGTATCCGCTGACATAAGCTATTTAGATGAATGACAGATTCTTGTAGTCTGGCGCCTGGGAACAATCAAACTAGAAAACGACGAAACTCATCGGATGTTCGCTTAGTGCTATCGTGAGCAAATGTGGAAAATTGTGAAAGGACGGTGAAGCCATGTGTAGGCGACTGTTGATCATCGGCACCTCATCACACAACGAGAACGTCGGAGGGTGGCACGATGGTCTGTGACCTGTGGCAGATCAGACGACACATACAGTGCTGATACAGGCGCAAGTTTTCCGGAGGTTCTGATGGAAGAAAATCAATCCGGACGGGTCGTTGAACACTAGGCTCCGGAATGGAAGAAGCTTACGTGTTGCAGCGTTGACCCAACGGAATCTCATTTGCAATTTCAGTTGGCTTGGGATCATAGAGATGGGTGGCTGAATGGAGCGACATTCATCCGGGTGAATGGCTGGTCGAAACGTGACCACGCAACGGACGTAGGCTGATGGGATCAGTATTGTGATATGAAGGACATTCACTTAGGGTTACAGGGCACCTGTGCTTGGTTGGTTGGTTGACATGGGGGAGGGGACCAAACAGCGAGGTCATTAGTCCCATCGGATTTTGGAAGGATGGGGTAGGAAGTCGATCGAGCCGCTTCAAAGGAATCATCCCGGCATTTCCCTGATGTGATTTAGGGAAATCTCGGTAAACCTAAGTCAGGATGGCCGGGCGCGGGTTTTGAACCGTCTTCTCCCGAATGGGAGTCCAGTTTGGTAACCACTGCACCACCTCGCTCGGTGGACCTGTGGTAGTACCTATGCCACCATAATGGCTGCCGACTACTTGAACCTTATTACAAATTACTAACATATCATCATATTTGATGTCTTCAGCTCCGACGAAGTAGTCTTACAATAGGACAACTGTCTATGTCACATCCCAGAATCGCGTGATAGTGTTTTGAACACAAGACACTAGTGAACTCGCAATTATGTCTTGATCGCCAGGTTCGCTTGATTTAAATCCGACACAACGCATCAGGCGCCAGTTCCGCGCAAGCCAATCAAAAGTCCTTTATTTAAGAGAAATGCGTGACCAGTGCTTAGGCATCTGCTTCCATATACCTCAGAAAAACAATCTAGAGCTTATATAATGGCGCAAGCACCACTCCTGGAAATTGAAATAAGAACAACGTGAATTCATTGTCCCAGGAAGGGGAAACTTTATTGACACATTCCTGGGGTCAGATACATCACATGATCACACTGACAGAACCACAGGCACATAGACACAGGCAACAGAGCATGCACAATGTCGGCACTAGTACAGTGTATATCCAACTTTCGCAGCAATGCAGGCTGCTATTCTCCCATGGAGACGATCGTAGAGATGCTGGATGTAGTCCTGTGGAACGGCTTGCCATGCCATTACCACCTGGCGCCTCAGTTGGACCAGCGTTCGTGCTGGACGTGCAGACCGCGTGAGACGACGCTTCATCCAGTCCCAAACATGCTCAATGGGGGTCATATCCGGAGATCTTGCTGGCCAGGGTAGTTGACTTACACCTTCTAGAGCACGTTGGGTGGCACGGGATATATGCGGACGTGCATTGTCCTGTTGGAACAGCAAGTTCCCTTGCCGGTCTAGGAATGGTAGAACGATGGGTTCGATGACGGTTTGGATGTACCGTGCACTATTCAGTGTCCCCTCGACGATCACCAGAGGTGTACGGCCAGTGTAGGAGATCGCTCCCCACACCATGATGCCGGGTGTTGGCCCTGTGTGCGTCGGTCGTATGCAGTCCTGATTGTGGCGCTCATCTGCACGGCGGCAAACACACATACGACCATCATTGGCACCAAGGCAGAAGCGACTCTCATCGCTGAAGACGACACGTCTCCATTCGTCCCTCCATTCACGCCTGTCGCGACACCACTGGAGGCGGGCTGCACGATGTTGGGGCGTGAGCGGAAGACGGCCTATCGGTGTGCGGGACCGTAGCCCAGCTTCATGGAGAAGGTTGCGAATGGTCCTCGCCGATACCCCAGGAGCAACAGTGTCCCTAATTTGCTGGGAAGTGGCGGTGCGGTCCCCTACGGCACTGCGTAGGATCCTACAGTCTTGGCGTGCATCCGTGCGTCGCTGCGGTCCGGTCCCAGGTCGACGGGCACGTGCACCTTCCGCCGACCACTGGCGACAACATCGATGTACAGTGGAGACCTCACGCCCCACGTGTTGAGCAATTCGGCGGTACCTCCACCCGGCCTCCCGCATGCCCACTATACGCCCTCGCTCAAAGTCCGTCAACTGCACATACGGTTCACGTCCACGCTGTCGCGGCATGCTACCAGCGTTAAAGACTGTGATGGAGCTCTGTATGCCACGGCAAACTGGCTGACACTGACGTCGGCGGCGCACAAATTCTGCGCAGCTAGCGCCATTCGACGGCCAACACCGCGGTTCCTGGTGTGTCCGCTGTGCCGTGCGTGTGATCATTGCTTGTACAGCCCTCTCGCGGTGTCCGGAGCAAGTATGGTGGGTCTGACACACCGGTGTCAATGTGTTCTTTTTTCCATTTCCAGGAGAGTAGAACACTCAGAGTCAGTTGACATAGAAGTTTCTGTGTATTGCACTGCGTCATAGTGTACTTTTACTGGAGAAACTAACGTTTCAACCACGGTTACAGTTGCCTTATTGTTACTGATGTGCTTTAGCTATGTGGAGTAGTTTTTATTCAGCCATACTGTTCATTGAGCGAGACTTACGGCATAATTTGGAAAAGGTCGTTGTTAAATTTGGTCACTTGAGACGAAAAGAGCGGGAACTTTGTTATAATAGGGTGCTATGGTGCGGGGAATGGGGATATACCGTTGTCTGTTGCTTGTTGCATTGTTTGATACGATTGGCGCTCATCGGTGAATAAGCCGCGGTCTCCTGTTTCTCCCATGCTGGACGCAGACAGCTTCTCGCCGATAGGGCTAGCGCCACGTGTTGTCGCTGACAGCCAGCATAAGGTAAGCTTGTATACATCGTCTCTGCTCATGTTGTTAGAGTGTTTTATTACTTTTATGACTTCTCTGATCTTGCGCTTCGTCGTCGCTGGCTGCTTGGTCAGTGTGCAAGTTTGTTAAATTTGATTTCCTTCGCTCATTCTTGTCGGTGTTCGGCCACTGCAGACTTGCTGCGGTGCCACAGACGAATGTTTCGCTCAAGTTCTAGGGTGTACGTTCCACACTGTACTAACCAGCATTTTATAAAGCGCCTGTTTTGTTGTTCGTGTAGCTTAGCGTATCCTAGATCTAGCAGCTGCTGCAGTGGAGAGATCGGCCATTGTCCTTCCGCTCTTGCCCGCTCTGTCCACCCGCTACTTTTTCCTCTGCCCATCTTTGTCCCTCTATTCATCTCCTCCTACCCCCCCCCCCCCTTTTCTCTCCATGTCGTCACCCCTATCGTAAGACGAGGTTGCTAGTTCTTAAAGGTACATTATTTCTTTCCAATTAGTAATTAGTACGAGTGCTAAATCTGATTGAAATCGATTCAGTAATATAGGTGGAACTTTTCATTCGCTGCTTTGCCGGTGTACGGACATGTTTCTACGCAGGGTGTTTCAAAATGGATATACGGGTTTTATCGCTTTGTAGCATTTATTATATTCAACTTCGAATAATAAATTGAACATCGAATGAAACAGCAACTCAAACAGTTTCGTTTGTATATCTTTGCGCAAAGGGAGAGTATGGAATGACCAAGAGTACCTGAAGAACGCGTTGAACGAGTGAGAAAGTCTTTCACTCGGAGACTCAAGAAACCCCTTCGGAAGGCTACTCGTGAATTAGCAATTCCTGTAAGTCTGTGGAGAAACTTTTAGCGAGACGCTTAAACAAGGTCCTTATCGTTTTCAGGCCTAAAGACTACAGTTGTGACAACTTTGCAAACGGAACGTTGCTGCACGACGATGAAGACCTTCTAGAGCGTGTCGTCTTCAGCGAGGAACCGACACTTCATCTAAGTGGAGTTGGGGAAACATACACAATGTGTGCAGCTGGGTGACCCCCAGTCAAAGATGGCACCTAAACTATAGCCTTTAGGCTTTAGGGCTTTGAAAACAACTAGGACGTAGTTAAAGCGTCTCGTTAAATGTTTCCGCACAGACTTACTGGAACTGCTAATTCACGACTAGCCTTCCAAAGGGGTTCTTTGGGCCTCTGCGTGAAACGCTCTCATTCGTTCAAAGCGTTCTTCAGTTACTCTTGATTAGTCCATACACTTCCCTTTGCGCAAAGATTTACAAACGAAACTGTTTGAGCTGCTGTTTCATTTTATATACAATTTATAGTTGTAAGTTGAATATAATAAATGCTACAAAGCGATAAAACCCGTGAGATTGTCTTGGTAGTAAACAATAAATGTATGAAAGCTTAATGAGTGATGCAGCATTTTTTCACGGATATCAGTGTTTATGACGTCATATCTATTGAACCATGTGTCGAACAATCTTATACACTGGCGTTCACAATTAAAGCAACAAACGGAAATTTTTCAAGGTTGCATTTATTTTGCCGCCAAACAGTATAAACATGTGAAAGTAAACTAGAAAGGATGTAAAGAATACAGAACGTAAACAACACAAGATGCACAACAGTACACAAAAATGTTCTGCCTCTCTCCCAACTTAGCTGATTTACACATATATTTCAACAACTGGTTAATATGTTCAGTATGCGATGTGATCACCTCTGGCAGCAGTGCAGACCTGACAACGAAGGAGCATGGTGTGAATAATGTCATGAATCTCACGTTGAGGCAATAACGCCCAATTTCTCTGCAGAGTTGCTCGCACGTCCTTGAGAGTGGTTGGTGAATGCTGACGTGATGCAATCTGTCTTTCTTATCCATCACAGACATGTCATACGTGAATCAAATCGGGAGGGCGGACAGGCCACGCTATACGTGCAATATCTTCCGTTACTAAGAAAACATCAACCACCTGTGCTTTATGGGGTCGAGCATTATCGTCCATCAGTACGCAGTCTGGACCCACAGCACCTCGGAACAACCTCACGTGACCTCGCTAGATCTCGTCACGATACCTGACAGCAGTTCAACCTCTGTCCGTCCATCATGGACAGGGGACATCGACTGGTTGAGTAACTGTGTAAGTCAATGAAATTTACCAACAGGCATCTAACTTAAGATATTATTTTATTTTAATGTGAAGGCTACCACCTTCAGCATTTCATTAAGCCATCTTCAGGCTCCATAGATGCATATGCATCTATCCAAATAAACGGAAATGTCATATAGAGCCATAAATCTCTTGACATCGTGAATTCAGTCTTTGCACTAGGGCTTCTTTCGAAGACTTACTAGCAACTATAGCTATCAGGGCTTCCAATAAAGCCCTAGTGTAACGATTGAATTCACGATGTCCAGAGATTTATGGGTCTATAAGACATTTACGTTTATTTGGATAGATGCATATGGGGCCAGAAGATGACATAATTATATGCTGAAAGTGGTAGCCTTCACATAAAAATAAAATAATATCTTAAGTCACACGGCTGTTGGTGAATTTCAATGACATTGAAACTTTCATGGCAGATTAAAACTGTGTGCCGAATCGAGACTCGAACTCAGGACTTTTGCCTTTCGCCGGCGTGTGCTCTACCAACTGAGATACCCAAGCACGACTCATGCCCCGTCCTCACAGCTTTACTTCCGCCAGTACCTCGTCTCCTACCTGTCAGGTTCGCAGGAGAGCTTCTGTAAAGTTTGGAAGGTAGGAGACGAGGTACTGGCGCAAGTAAAGCTGTGAGGACGGTGCGTGAGTCACGCTTGGGTATCTCAGTTGGTAGAACACTTGCCCCGAAAGGCAAAGATCCCGAGGTCGAGTCTCGGTCCGGCACACAGTTTCAATCTGCCAGGAAAGTTCCATATCAGCGCACACTCCGCTGCAGAGTGAGAATCTTATTATTCAATGACATTGTCAGTTAAACCTTGCTGATTCACTCATACAATTTCATGAAGAGTATTCGAGTGGTCAAAATGGCCCTGCCTACACCATTAAGGATCCTCCTCGGTACAGGTGTTTTTCCACATATTTTGGGTCCCAAAATCGTGTTCCCAGTTCCTTCCAGATGCGAATCCGCCATGAATCACTCTCCAGACCAAACGGGACCCGTCCGTGAAAAGAACATTGGCTCACTGACCGTCGAGGAGGCATGTTGAACGTCTCCACCCCAGACGTTCACTTCAATGAAGGCACGTAAGCTACACATCCAGCACGTCTCCGACAATGAAGAGCATTCTCCTGAAGTCTTCTGTACGCCGTTTGCCTCGATACGTCCAGTGGATTCTGCGAATTCGGATGGCAGTTGATGTACAGTACCAAGGCTCTACCATCGTGCCTTTAAAGTTAAATAAAGGTATTCTCTTTCTAATGACACATGCGGTTCGCGGTGCCCTAATCTTCGGGGTACCGTTTAGGTCTCTATAAAATGTCGCCACATCCGAGAGCCAACAAAACGATTCACATAAAGCCATCGGGTCACATGAGTTTGCGACTGTCCTACTTCCATTTTTTATATGGCCCTCCACCACAGAGGCTGGCAGGCATCTTCTCTGTGCTATACTGCACCGTCTCTGTCTATGTAAACTGCGACTGTCGATGTGGGAGTACCCGGCAAACACTATACTGTTTGATAGCTGCCCTGATGTCATCGTTGGCGTGACCGTCCGTTGACCGACATGCCATTTTCCGTGCAGAACACGAGCGTATGGACATCTTTTGACAGTTAGTATGATTATATCATGAACCAGACACTGGACGGGGAAACAGCGGATTGTTGCTTTAATTTTTGACGCTAGTGCATTTTCGTAGGTATATTCTGTGTCTTATGTTGACCCGCCAGGGTAGCCGAGAACGCTAAAGCGCTGCTTCCTAGACTCGGGTAGGCGCGCCGGCCACTGATCGAATACGCCCGGCGCATTAATGACGAGGGCCGGTGTGCTGGCCAGCCTGGATGTGGTTTTTAGGAGGTTTCCCACATCTTGATAGGTGAATACTGGGCTGGTCACCATGTTCCGCCTCAGTTACACGGCTCACAGACGTCTAAACACATTCGCACTAGTCCATGGATTACACTCGACGCAGACAGTTGGTGTACACTAATTCCGTCCTGGGAGGTACAGGGTGGCAACAGGGAGGCGATCCGGCCACCCCTTAAACATTAACATGCCAAATCCGATTAACGATGGCTGACCCTGTCCAACTGCAGGACAAGGCTTAAGCGATAGATAGAATTCTGTGACTTACGTTGCAATTAGAGTTAGTAGCAAAGAAGTAGTAAATTTAAGAAGTAATAAGTCATGAACGACGACGCACCTCGGTGTTCATGACATCGTATCTCCTGAACAATGTGTGATACAATGATATACTTTGTAGATGCATTTAGCGGCTAATGTAGGTACTCTCACGGAAACAGTTAGTAGTACAGAAGTTATACATTTAAAAGTAGTTTCTCAAGCAGCTCATTGTTTACTACATTACGTGTCGTTCTTACCCACACAGCGGTTGTTGCCTGCCAGTGACGGATATGTGTACCAAGTTTGGCTGAAATCGGCCCAGTGGTTTAGGAGGAGATGTGGACTGTACACTCACATACACACACATATTTTTATAACATGTCTAGATTTTTGTTACTCATTATTTCTTTCTTATTGGAGCTGCGAGAACCTAACATGTTTAACAGTTTCCAACAGCCGACCGGGGTGGCAGAGCCGTTCTAGGCGCTACAAAAAAAAATGGATCTGAGCACTATGGGACATCTGAGGTCATTAGTTACCTAGAACTTAGAACTACTTAAACCTAACTAACCTTAGGACATCAAACACATCCATGCCAGAGGCAGTATTCGAACCTGCGACCTTAGCGGTCGAGCGGTTCCGGACTCAAGCGCCTAGAACCGCTTGGCCACACCGACCGGCTAGGCGCTACAGTCAGGAACCGCGTGATCGCTACGGTCGGAGGTTCGAATCCTGCTTCGGGCATGGATAGCCATTTCAGCCAGTATCCAATAAATCGAGGACTCTCTTCATGTAGCAACGTTGTTGACGCCTTACACGGTCGAATACTAGATAGGACATCAGCCTCAAATCCCGGAGTCCTGTTAACATTTACCGCTCATCGCCAGCACAGGCAAGATCCTTTCATTTTCGCCACCTGGGATCGCACGAGCTGTGGAAGACTGCGCAGCAGGTTGAGATACCCGCGCTGTGCTGTCTGTACCGACATCTCGCAGCAGCGGAGCGCGCCGAGGCGAGTGTTGGCAGAGGGCGATTAATTACCGCGGGGGCGGGCAACTTGTTGACGTCGGCCGGGCGGTCACTGACGGCGCGCCGGTGGACGCCGGCGGGGCGAGTGCACTGCAAACACTTGCTGCCTGCAGCGGTCGCCACATACCGTGCGGTGCAGCGCATGCGCGCCAGTGAGCACAGGCAAGTACACAGCCGGGCTGAGCTGGAAGCGGGCTGCTGCCTGTTCGGTCTCGTACAGCCACCCAGTGCTGACGTCTCCTCGCAGGACGATCGTGCAGACACGCCGCCGTTTGCCCGCCGCTCCAAACAACCCGTACGGAGGACACAGAATTTGGCCTCCCTCGCGGTGCTAAGAAGCTGAAACAGTCGCCAGGTCCTAGAGGAGTAATTTCATTTCGAGTTTACACAGTCTTCAGTTAGGCATTGACCTCATTCTCATCTCCATCTGCATCCACATGCATACTCCACAAGCCATGGTGCGGCGTATAGCGGTGGGCGCCAAGTAAAGCCACTGTCTATATGCCTCCCTACGACTCATAATTTCTCTCGTCGTATCCTCATAACAGATTTAAAATTCTATTATTGCAATTGCCAATCGTGTGCCTAGTGTGGCAAATTCAATAATAGGTATTTAAATTCAGGGGTATATAAGATATTATGTCAAGACTGTGACATGAAATATTCCTACCAGACAGGAAGAAATTTTGCCTTGCAGTTTACAGAACGTACAGTAGGTACAGTCATGCTCAAAAGTGTCCAGACGACCTGAATTGCATTTCGCCTGATTCGAAGGCAACCCACATAGCGCAGCTGTCTAGCAGGTCCTCTAGTCGCCCCTCGGTACAGTCGTTGGCTATTGAAAATGGTTCCAACAAGTCACCACTAGCAAACACTGCTCTGTATCGCAATAATTCAAGATGTAAAGCAATACCAAGGTACTACAAATATCAGGGAACATCTTATCACAGATAAGACGGTTCTTCAGGATTGTAAGTTCACATTTATTACGATAAATGAGATACACGAAATGTTACCACTCTCATTATTACGTCAGATAGGTAATTCACGTAGTAAGTTCGTCGTATTCATGATTTCCTCTTCAAAATAACATACCATACTTATTATTTAACGCAAAATGACAATAAAAACTTAATTTATTCACGAGCAACTAGTTGAGAATATTTATGAACTTCAAATGACACGACGAACCGTCTCGTCCAAACCAGGTCATGCAAACTAAGCAAAGACTTCGTGACTGACGGTAACTAACAGTCATTCCTGACTAGGCATACAGAGAGTGATGTACCTCAATTTTAGACAGTTTTAGTTAGCAAATATCAACTTTAAATTACATAACGCAAACAATGTTAACGGACGCGAATTCCTACCTAGCATCTATCTTCCTTGTTAACGAACTACGAGAGAGGTCAAATATTGCTTCTTCACAAGTAACTTACTTGAAATGCCGCGAGGTAAAGCTTTGTGTTGGACAGGGATTCGAACCCGGAACCTAACTGGATTGTCATCGAAGCACAATCAACTGTGACATATCGGATTTTCTCGGCAGTAGCTGGATGTTTTAACTGAAATGACAAGACGAAACATTAATTTTTTCTTTCCCAGGACTCCAAAGTGGCACCTATGGCTGTTATATTCTAGAGAAAACGAACGTTAAAAATGGGTTTGTTACACCAGCAGCGACATGTGAGCATGTTTGAACTAGAAATAATATGACGAAGAGTTCAGTGCTGACTGGGAATCGAGCCCACACATATCGTTTTTGACTGCACGCAAAGAGACATCAGCTACCGAACTTTTCTCCACCAGCAGCTCGGAATAAAATCCCTGAATTTACAATGATTTCGCAAACAGTTCTGTGTCTCACTGGGACTCAAAAACGTCAGATACCGTTAGTGTTGACAACGAATAAAAATACATTAAAAACCAAATTATTACCCACCAGCAGATAGGTGTTCTCATCCTAGAGCTTGATAATACATAATGAAAGCTTTATTGCCGGGCCAAGATTCGAAATCGTTCACGCGCAATATGTGGAGATGTTGAGGAATCTGCAGTTTTGAACAAACAACAAATTGCAGTCGAGCTGTATTGTCACGAAGGGATCAAAATCAACGTTAAGGGCGGTCTGAGTTGCATTCTCAGATCAGAACCAATTTTATCGACATACAGAAGCTCAAATAAAAGATGGAATAAGTGTCCTGTGACCCTACATTGCGTTTGTTTCGTCACTAGAAATAAATAACTAGTATAAGAAAGGTTACTGTTGATAAAGTTTCTACGGGACGCGAATCCAGACTTGACTGTAGTTCAACCTAACGTCTGCTTGGTTGAGAAGGAATATCAAGTTTAACGTGAATTTCAGACCACAATGCCATTATACCTTCTTCACTTGGCGGAGCCAGAAGAGAACAGAATCTGCCTCTCCTTATCAAAAATCTTCAGCAGAAGTTGGAATCGAACCCACATCATAAGTATATGAACCTAGCATCAATCCAAGAGACTACCAAATTCTCTTCCATATCACTCATAATTCTATCATAAGAACGTTTAACCAAATTGGAAAAATGTTGTTCATAGCGTGGGTTGCGAATCAGGACGCAGTGTCGTTCGTTGAGATAAGTCCAATATCCTAGCGTAGACTTGTCGCCAGAAGTAAAATGATAGCGGATCGTGTGGCCACAGATCCAATTCGCAGAGTGAGTTTTGGCGGAGGGGTAGAAAGTCTTATCGGGGTACAAAAGAATGTGGACGTAGATCTGAGTCGGTGTCTGGCGAGTAAGAAACTCCAAAATTCGCCGCGCAGGTGTCCAGACGTCGAACGCTGTGCCACAGTGGAACCGGTGGACATCCCTGTCCTCCATTCCACAGTGGGTGCAGACGGATGAATCGGTGAGATGGATGCGGTGCAGACGATCTCGGTTAACTTGTTTGCCATTCACGGTGATGTACCATGCTGATTGAACGTCTGATTCAAGAAAACGAGCATGGATCGCCTTCCATATGTGTCGCCACACGTACTGTGGATACTTACGTTCGATGGGGTTGGACGGGCGGCACTGTTGTAACAACTCGGAAACTGTTTTCGTGAGGTACAAACGTCTAAGTGGTAAGGACCTTTAGATATGACTGAACTCTAGGAAAAATCGTTGGATGTAAGAAAAGGTTGTTGGAATGGTCGATACCAGTACTGGGGCGAACAAGGAGGCCGGTGCAAAGTTGTGAAGCAGGGGGCTAGTAAGGCTCTGCGGGCAACGGTGCCAAAGTTTTAGTTGGGAGCTGGCGTATAGTGCCTTGACACGAGTCGGCACGTGGATGAGTCCCACCCCGCCACGATCTCGTGGCAGTGCGAGGGATTCATATTGCACCTTGAATAACATCCCCGAGCTGACGAAGGAGCCGAGAGCCATCAACAGTCGTCTCGTCAGGAGATTTGGGACTGGTAGTACTTGAGCCACGTGTGGTATACGGGAAGCATGATACATGCTCACGTATTGCGCGCGTTGGATAACGTCGAGAGCTCGTAGCCGCTGATCTGCGAGATTTTCTCTCATTGTAGCAAGAGTCTACCATTGATAGTCGCTGAGCGGCGCAGGTCTGGTGTGAAATCAAGTCCAAGACACCGTATGGTGGCGGTGACACTAAGGGTGGCAACGCATCTCTCCGGCAAGCCTTCACCAATGAGTAGGACCTTGGATTTTGACACGTTGAGGCAGCTCCCCGACGCTTCGCCGTAAATCGCCACCCATGTCAGTGCTGATCGTACTTCACCTTCACTGCGCAGATATAGTACTATGTCGTCTGCGTAGGCTGTACAACAAAAACGGTGGCCGTGCACAGCCATACCTTCCAAACGTTGGCGCATGCCCTGGAGCAGGGGTTCCAAGGCGAAAGCATACAAAATCGTGGAAAGAGGGCAGCCTTGTCGTACAGATCGTGCGATGGCCACGGACGGTGTAAGGCGACCATTGAACGTGATTTTAGAGGTTGCACTACTCAACAGGCGCATAACCACTGTGACAATACCGCCAGGAAAACCCATATGCTGAAGAACTGTCCGTAAATAGAAATGGCCAACACGGTCGAAAGCCTGACTAAAGTCCAGTGAAGCCAAGCCGCCATGTCTCTGTAACGGCAAAGGGCCTTACGGATATTGTTGTCGCCTCCTAGGGAAGTCTGGTCGCAGCATGTGACGTAACATGCGACCTTCTTGAGTCGCGATGCCAGTAGCCGTGTGAATATTTTCATGTCGCTGTTGAGTAAAGTAATTGGTAGATAGTCCTGGACCCTCGATAACCCGCGCGGTTTATGTACGGGGATAATAATGCCTTCTAGAAAGGCGCTCGGGACCACTGTCATCAGTGACATCAGCTCTTGTGCGATTGCCGTCCGCGTGGAAGCCAACAAATAGTGAAAATTTTTATCAAATTCGATGGGTATACCGTCAGGTCCAGGAGATCTGTTATCGGAACCCGCCTTGATAGCATCTACCACTTCATCTGTGGTTACGTCGTCTTGGGGGTCATGCACTTCATCCTCCGGAAGAGCGTTCGTAGTAAGCTGAGCGACTTCTGTGATCAGCGTTGCAGAATGCGGTACGGCTGCGTATAGCCTGGCAAAATGAGCATGGAGAATACGATAGATGGTTTGTTGGGTGTCGTTCAAATGGCTCTGAGCACTAAGGGACTCAACTGCTGTGGTCATCAGTCCCCTAGAACTTAGAACTACTTAAACCTAACTAACCTAAGGACATCACACACATCTATGCCCGAGGCAGGATTCGAACCTGCGACCGTAGCGGTGGCACGGTTCCGGACTGCGCGCCTAGAACCGCGAGACCACCGCGGCCGGCTGTTGGGTGTCATGTCGGCGCCCTTCCACATCAGTGCGGACTTGGATCAGAGCTCGTCGTCGTCGTTGTCTTTCCTGAAGCAGGTGGTACATCGACGGACGTTCTTGAGGGATTCGATTATAAGCTCGAGAACGGACTACAGAGCATTCCAAGTTACGCCGCATGATCAAGGAGATCTGCGCCTTCGTGCGATGGACCATCAACTGCCGGGCTGGCAAGAAAGGCATCGTCGTACAGTCACGTAGAATGGTGTAGTAGAAGTGCAGGGTATTAGTTTGCCACGCCTTTTATTCCTTCCCATAACTCATCAGAGTCTTCCTGAGGTCGGCTTTCCACAGGAGTGCCACCATGATAAGGTGGAATCATAGGCTTCTCGACGATGGTGGCAGCGTGCCCACGCTTCTTCGACCATACGGCGACAGTCTGAGGAGATCAGGTGAGCGACATTGAGTTTCCACAGCCCACGCCTATGCCACACTTGCTGTCGGGCGAGGGTGACGTCACAGAGGTACGCATCATGGTCTGAAAAGGCCAAGGGCCAGACTTCCGCATGACGTGTGCTATCAGCAAGGGAGCGGGTAACGTAGATGCGATCTATGCGGCTTGACGAGCGAGAAGTATAGAATGTATAGCCCGGTTGAAATCCGTGGAGCTTCTTCCATTTGTCAACAAGTCGTAGACGGTCGATGACCACTGAGAGAGATCCACAAGAGGAATGTCGCGGGAGTTGGTCCGCGGGCTCTTGCGTCGAGTTAAAATCGCCACCGAGTACCAAAGCGTCCTGCGGACCGGTGAAGAGGGGTGTGAAGCTTTCGGCAAAAAATGTTTGTCGGTCATGATGGCGGCCAGTGCCAGACGGAGCGTAGATATTAATAATACGCACGTCGAACAGTGTGAGGGCCATACCTCGCGCAGTGGGGAGGTAGATGACGTCCTCTGCAGGGAGTCCGTCGCGTAGCAGGACGGCGACGCCCTACCGGTGTCGGATGCAGGGGAAACATGGGCGTTGTATCCGGTGGGAACTAGGAAGTCAGCCACAAACACCTCTTGTAAGAGTGCCATATCCACATCCGCAGAGTAAACAGTGTCTCTGAACATGTCCAGTTTATGGGGGGCACGAATGGTGGCAAGATTCATCGTGGTGATACGATATTTCTGTGTTCGGCCATCCTCAGTATTTTCAGAATGTGCGGTAGAAGTATCCGTCAGGTGGAGACCCACCGGTGGTTCCGCAGTGGTGATAATTACTGGCGGGGGGCCAGCCTCAGAGTCGCCGAGGTGGACTCCTGTGCAGACACGCTGGCAGTCTGTTCCACTTCTTCTTCAACGTCATCGGCCCAGGAAGCTGACGACGTGGACATGTGACGGTCACGTAGTTCCGGAACGAGTGTTGTGGATTCCGCAACATGAGTGGCAGGGGGACCGCCGTCATCATTCATTGACAACGGCGAGGACACGTCGCTGGCTTGGAGAGTAGGTGTCACAGGAGGGGCGACTGTTGCTGCCACATCGCGTGACTGGACGCAATGTGGGAGATAACCGTCAGACATCAGGTCGACATCTCGCGGGGCCGTCTGAGAAATGGCTTCATGTGAAGGCGTTCGTCGTCGTTTCCTGTGTTTGCGAGACGACCGCTGTTTTCTGATGTGGCCTTCTGAATCTGACGCCGAACCCGTCTGGACAAAGGCAGATGTCGGCACGACACCGAGGTCGACGTCCATGGTTCCAACAGGAGCATCGGTTTCGGTGTGCAACCCGGACGGTCTTGAAGCGAGCACTGGAGGCGACGCCGTGCTGGTGTCGTCGGTGCGTTGTGCTTCGGCGGGTGACGTTGACGATGCTGCTGGCGCAATCGAGATTGGTACGTCGGGGTTCTGTGCAACCTTGGCGTAGGTGATGGGTAAGGATGTGACCGTCGAAGCCTGGGTTTCTTCACGTAACGGCGTCTGTATTAAACGGCGGTGTAAACATTCGGAACGTACATGTCCCTCCTGGCCACATCCTACGGACGTTCGTGGCTGTCCATCGTACATGACGATGGCCCTCACACCGCCAATCAGCAGGTACGATGGGACATATTTCGTCAGATCAATTTTTATTTGCCGGACGCCATTTAATACGGGGTAGGTCGTAAATGTTTGCCACTTCTCAGCGACGTGACCAAAGACGGTGCCATATGGTTGGAAAGCGGCAGTGACCACATCCTGAGGCACCTCGAACGGGAGCTCAAACACCCGCAATGTCCGGAGACCGAATCCAGCATGGGCGACTGTCACAGCACCAATATGTCCATCAGAGTGTTTAAATTTCAGTCCGGTGGCATGACGGTGAATTATGTCATTGCAAATTTCCTCCGTCGACATCTTGATGTAGACAACACTTCCAGTGATGGAGAAATGTATGCCGATTACGTCCTGGGGGTTCAAACGTAGATCCTCACGTATGAACTGTTCGACTTCGAAAGCTCTGGGTCGTGGATGGTCGGCCTGAAACGTTACTTTGATCGTTACACGGCGGTACGAGTGCGCCATGGTGTACGTTAGTACTGGACTCGATTGACACAAACACCGCGACGCGCAAGTAAACACCGCCGAGAGCGGAGCGTCGGACGGCGCGCGCAGCAGCTCCGCACGCTAGCACGGCTGCAGACCCGACTGTCCCGTGGACCGCTATTTAAAGGACGAGATGAGATGCGATTTTCACGTGCAACGACTTTCCTGGGCTGAAAACCGTAAATTTTCGATCTTTTGTTACAGCTCAAGCGTTAATAATAACTCAGATTATTCAATGGAAATGACAGGCAACATCAAGTGAATTTAGAGGCTTAATTCCGTGCACACCAGGAAGTAACTCGCCGATCACAGGGTGTCTCAAAGACGGGGCTGCTACGGCCTGGAATACGTAATCCGTCTGATTCAGACATCTGCAACTGGGGTTTAGATACTGGAGAGTAGTTACTAACAATACTCAAAACTGACTGCAAACTAAACTTCATAAATCAGTAACTCTCATAGTTGTTTTTATATATCTTTCGTAAGTATATTCAACACTAAGAAAATCATTGACGAACGTTTTCTTCGTGCCTCGCCGATAGTCGAGCACAACAAACAAATAAAAAAAAAGACTGTGTGTGTGTGTGTGTGTGTGTGTGTCTGTGTGTGTGTGTGTGTGTGTGTGAGAGAGAGAGAGAGAGAGAGAGAGAGAGAGAGAGAAGAGAGAGAGTGTGAGGGAGAGAGATAAACATAAAAGAAAATGAGAGAGAGAGAGTAAAAAATTTTTGCAAAGAAACTGAATCACGGTATGTAAAGAAATATTTCATTAAAATGACACGTTATACAACATTATGAAATGTCGTATTCATGATCTATGGAAAAAGTATTAATCTAATCTAATATAACCATATCATATTGCTGAATAGTCACGAAGAGGCACGAATTATAGAAATTTTCGCCAATATCAGTAACCAAATCTAAACTTGAAAAAAAAAGGACGACAGTTTTTGTAATAAACCGCGGCTCCTTTAAAGTCCCTTTCGTCCCTGTTAACTAACCACGAAAAATGTGTGATATACCTCCATTCAGAAGGAACAAAGTGTTCATCCATTTAAAGATGAAGCGCATGATGTGAAGTTCTGTGATGGAGATAGGAACCCAGCACGCAATCGGATTGTTAACTAAGTAAAATCAAATGTTATGTGTCGATTTTCTTACCAGCTGCTAGATGTTTGAATCTAAAATAAGGATACAAATTTTTGTGCCTGAGCGACAATCTAAGCGCACACTTACCGTCCTTTATTATCCACGAACATAAGTTAAGTAACACTTGCTTACTCACCAACAGTAAGATGTGTGCGTGTTTGACCAGAAATAACGACACCTATTGCGATTGTTGGCAACACGTGAACAGTCATTAAAAATGCACATTAATTTTCGTTAGCAGATTGGTATGCACGTGATAGGGCTTGAAATGAAATAATGAATATTTTTGTACTGGATCAGGATTCTGACCCACATACTTCTTTTGGAGGAGACCTAGAGAAGATTGCAGTCTAGGGAAAAGGAACGAAATGACTGAACTATACTGTTCCAGAGATTCAGATCCTTCAAAGATGAAATAGGAATTCGAATCACAGACCAGCACCAAATTTTTCAATGTCTAGTTCAATCAAGTACAACTAAAATAAGAGTCCTGTTCCTTTAAATCAAATACAATAAAATTTTCTAATGTAAGTAAGTTTACTGGAGAGAGTATTTCTGTTTACCATGACTTCCGCGTATGACATTTCCCAACGTAAACCGGCTATGCCCAATTGGATGTAATGAAGGATGTAATGAAGGAACGTCATGTTTAATGCTGATTCTGGGTTATAACGTCTTTCTCTTGAGGTTACCAGAGGTAACATAAATCTGTTTGTGCCTCTTAAAAGTAAATGCCTGAACCAACGCATTGCCCCTGTGGTAGTTCGTTCCACCAGACCATTGTGACCACATTTCCCAGCCGCAGGAGTGTCCTGCAACAGATGAAGTGCTTAGCTTACAAAATTAGTCACGATGTAAAAAAGGCTGACATGAGAACAGCATGATCTCCACGTCAGAAGATTGCTTCTACTTAACCATTTAATAGACTCGCATTTTTTCCACCGTACCTTTTTCTTCAAGTTTAGATTTGGTTACCGATATTGGCGAAAATTTCTATACTTCGTGCCTCTTCGTGACTATTCAGCAATATGATATGATTACATTAGATTAGATTAGATTAATACTTGTTCCACAGATCATGAATACGACTTTTGTTAATGATGTAGAACGTGTCATTTTAATGAATGATTTCTTTACATACCGTGATTCAGTTTCTTTGCAAAAATTTTTTACTCTCTCTCTCTCTCATTTTTTTTAATTTTTATCTCTCTCCCTCACGCTCTCTCTTCTCTCTCTCTCTCTCTCTCTCTCTCTCTCTCCTTCTCTCTCTCTCTCTCTCTCTCTCTCTCTCTCTCTCTCTCTCTCTCTCTCTCTCCCTCTCACACACACACAGACTTTTTTATTTTTATTTGTTTGTTGTGCTCGACTATCGACGAGGCACGAAGAAAACGTTCGTCAATGATTTTCTTAGTTTTGAATATACTTACGAAAGATATATAAAAACAACTATGAGAGTTACTGATTTATGAAGCTTAGTTTGCAGTCAGTTCTGAGTATTATTAGTAACTACGCTCCGGTATCTAAACCCAGTTACAGACATCTGAATCAGACGGATTACGTATTCCAGGCCGTAGCAGCCGCGTCTTTGAGACACCCTGTGATCGGCGAGTTACTTCCTGGTGTGCACGGAATTAATCCTCGAAGTTCACTTGATTTTTCCTGTCATTTCCATTGAATAATCTGAGTTATTATTAACGCTTGAGCTGTAACAAAAGATCGAAAATTTACGGTTTTCAGCCCAGGAAAGTCGTGGCACGTGAAAATCGCATCTCATCTCGTCCTTTAAATAGCGGGTTACGAGTTGTAGCCACTACTCGTCTGCCAAGAGGAGACGTAGACGCATGCCTCTTCCCAGCTCTGTGGAAACGTGCTAACCTGAGAGAAAGCGTCTGTTATGGTTTGCGGTTCCAGTCTTGCTGAGTGTAACGTTTTTATCTCTTCTGTGAAAGAGTTACAAGCAGTCAGATCACACATCGATAAGGAAATCGCAAGACAATACTTTCGGCTCATAGTGCAACGGTGAAAAACTTACAATGCTGCGCAACAGGTAACGCCTCTTTCCGCTGCTGACAAACAAATTTTGGGTTTCTAGGAATACATAACTTTATTTATGAAAGGCCAAATTTGCATACCACTTGAGTATGACACAGCATACCAATCAAACACAGACCCAATCGAAATCTAAGTGATTAGTATTTTACTAATTCATGCCGATAGAGGCACGCTTGTGTACAGATACTCAGTTTTAGTGAAACAGACTTTTGTTACTGTAGTATTTTATTTCGTTCTTTTATATTTTAGAGACTTTTACTTTCACGTCATTTTACATAAATTTCTTTGAGAGACCAGTGTACTTTTTATTGTAGGAATATTTCGTTAATACTAAGCAATACATAGAAAATTTGAAGACAGTATTGTCTAAGTTTATTACCAGGATCTTTTGCAGTAATGTACCGTCGATGGAAGAGGTCGCTTAAGCGGTTTAGTCTGACCATAGAATGTTATATTGTGGGAGAGAGTCTTCGCTACTACCGCCGAGCAGAAGTGAAGCACGTAGGTCGACTTCTAAGCCACCAGACATCTACCGCCTCCGCAGCGCTCCGTCTGTGGTGGACCTCGCTGTCAATAACTGCCAATAATGCCAAGCCATTGCTATAGTAACCAAATAAATCCGTCTCTTCTACAACGAGTACATACAAATGGCCAATTTACTTAAATAAATTATGATAGAATTGTAGATATAAAATTTTATATATGTACTTTTTGTATTTATTTTTGTACCCATTTTTCTTACAAATTCGATTAAAGCAGTCAATTTAGCATATCTAACGCATGATTGGTTTTCAATGATTTAGCGCTGTATGCGACGGGCGGAGCTTACAGCATATAATCTCCACTCAAGCTGCCTTATTCAGCAGTGACATCCTCGCATCTACGGATCTCGCTCCGTCTGCCACCACCAGCAGCCATAATGTGTATAATGTCGTACTTTTTAATTTTTATAGCTGATATTTTAATATTTTACAGGTTTTTAGCCATATTTTCATCCCTCTATACTGAATATGTGTTATTACGGTATTTCAGTGGGACAAACTCCCATGAAACCCGTTGCTATGGAATAAAAATCTGAAAACGCGATCGAAACTGTTCTTATTTGATTTTTTAGCTTTTTATACAGATCGCTGCATTGTTCCAATTACAGAATGATTTCTAAATTCTTCAACACGAAAAGTACGTCGTTTTACTTCCAGGGATTCCTATTTGTGTTCACGAAGCATCTCTGTAATACTTGTGTGCTGATCAAACCTACCGGTAACAAATCTGACACCGCGCCTCTGGATTGCTTCGACGTTTTCCTTTAACTCGACCTGGTGTGGGTCCCAAACACTGGAGTAATACTCAAGAACGAGTCGCCCAAGTGTTTTATATTCTGTCTCTTTTATACATGAGCTACTCTTTCACGAGATTCTCTTAATGGAAAGAAGTCGACCATTAGCCTTCCCTACTATCAACAAGATTTCTTCGTTCCACTTCATATCGCTTTGCAACGTTTGCCATAGATATTTAATTCATGTGACTGTCTGAAGCAACACACTACTAATGCTGTATTCGAAAATTACCTGATTCTTTTTTTTACTCATCTGCATTAATTTACATTTTTCTACGTTTAAAAAAAGCTGTCATTTAGCACATCAGATATAAATTCCTCTTATGTTATCCTGTATTCTCGTGCATCATCATCCAACATTCATAAACTGCTCCTCACCCTGTCTCCAGATTATTTATATATAGAGAGAATAAGAACGGTCCTGTCACACTTCCTTGAGACACTCCTGCATTTGCTGTTAATCTCTCGCCGAAACTACCAAACTTCAAAATCTAGGTATACTGTGCATTATTTCTGCACATCACTGTTTTTATAGGAAAGAACATTCTTGCAATCACACTGTGTTGCGAAACGAAACTGGAAATTGCCAGAAAGCTTCAAAAGTGGGATTAACAGTCAGCGTGATACAATACGCTGGTAACATTGCCATCCACAGCGAAAGTGAAGAAAAATTACAAGACGTGTGAAATGGAATGATCAGGCTAAGGAGTACAGGATATGGACTCAGAGTAAACTGAAGAAGACGAAGCAATTAGGAATAGCAGAAATGAATTGGCGACAAACTTAACATCTAAATTGCCGACTGCAAAAAGGACTAAATTAAGGCATTTTGCTCTCTTGGGAAAAAAAGCGCATGAAACAAGGGGGACAAAGAAAGAAAATTAGCAAAAGCAGCCTACTACTATCAGACCTCAATTTGAAGAAGAAATTTCTAAGAATGTACTTTTGAAGAACGGTATTGTAAGGTACTGAATCATGGACTGTGCGAAAATAGGAAGGGAGGGAAATGAGAAGTTTTAAATGTGATGCTATAGCACAATACTGGTAGGCGTATTGATATGATAATGAAAAAGGTTCTCCGCAAAATCGGCAAAGAAGGGAACATACTAGAGTCTTTCTGGGGTCTCCTGCAATGCCGCCAACACGCAATGTAACACTGCTATGCGGGTCATCGCTCAAACTCCGCAGGCGCACCGGCCGATATCAGCCGTACTTGGCCTGACCTGCAGAAAGCAGGCTAGTTCAGAGGGCGCGTACTAGATCAGTAGAGGCTGCCGCTTCTACGGACCTTTTGCTGCTTCCGCCAAGCCTTTTTCCTCAGCCAATCCGAGTCCACTTCGCTAGACCAATAGCTGTCTGGTAGTCTTCCGCCACGCACGTATAACTGCTCTCTCGCGGCGAGCAGCAGGCGTTCCCGTTTGTGCCAGCAGTACGCCGCAGACCGTACCAGACGTCGCCCTTGCTACAGGCAACCATCATGCATCGCGACCCGCTTCTCCGGCCGTAGACTCTGATGCGGGAACTGCTTGTACTGTTCGTGAGACGGTACTTTAATTTTCTACCTACTGTTGATCTCTAAGAAGATAGTCTGTTTCGTTTGCAAGAGAACTTTCCAGAAAACGGTCTCACTCAGAGATTTACTTGTGTTGTGTTCCAACTACTTTAAGTTAATGGAACAATCAAAAAATTCCTTTTATCTTCTGGAACCCCACATCAAAATTATTATAAATGAAAGACACTGTAAATCAGAAGAAAAGTTTTTATTATAAATAATTTCTCTGTAGCAGAGTTCCATTCTTCACAGTTTACAATAGCTTTTAATGTGAAAAATGAAACTGTTTCACTGTTTTATTAACAACAGTTTTAAAGTTCGGTATTATATCCGACAACTGAATGCGCACATCTGGGGCATCATCCATGATCGACATATATTCTTATTTTTTGCAAAGGTATAAACTGAAAAACCTGTTTCAAAACGATACGTAGTCACTGAAGGTAGCAAAGCTAAGACAGCCTTTTCGGGTACTTCAGGGTATTGATTCTTAAGAGTAACACAAAAATCGTTCATGCATACAGATTCAAAGTGAATTTTAATGTGAATGTACTTTGAAGACGAATGAGTGTTTCGTATTCCAGGACGTTTAGCATCGCAGGTTGACGTTTTATGTATCCAAACGATCCAGTATCTGGAAGTAATCTCACAAACAGTTCAGCAGGTTTAACAAATAGCCAGTGACGATATTTCTCATTTCATTTGGTAATTCCAACATATTTTCTTGCAGAAAATTATACAGAAGTGGAAAACATTCAATATTGTCCATTTCTACGCGGTAACCCAAGACATTAATTTCTTTTTAGAGGCCGATAGTTTCTCTCTCACGATAAATATGGTTGTTGATTTTTTCCTAAAAAAAATGTAGTAATTTCTTAGACCTTTCCAAAACTTTCGACATTATATGTTAATTTTGTAAGCCACTGTCCATCGTGCAACACATGACATGTTTTGCTTCATCTGGTTAACCCCTAGCTCCTCACAAAATTCACACAGCCTGGCTAAATCTTTGCCTATGGAAAGCCATTGGATCTCATTGCGCAAAAGTAGTAATTCATACAGACTACCAGTAACCATATCTTCGCAAGAAGTCATTCCTTAATTTTCAGAAAGGACTTTTCTGATTTGTTTTGAAGTGATAATGGATAGGAGAACTTACATCTGTGAACATCAACTGCTGTGTCAATAAACTGTTTTTTGACTGTAATCAACTGACCTGCTGTGAAAGTGCCCCAAGCTGGGACATTTCACATATCATACTCATTCAGTGACAAGAAGAAGAGACAGGTTGATAAGACGTTTGTTAAGACGTTGTGAAGTAATTTTAATGTTACTAAAATGAGTTCCATGTGGTAAACATTGTAGAGGATTGGATAGACTGGAAAATATCCTATCCAACAAACAATTGAGAACGTAGGGTGCAAGTGCAAGGATCTTCAAGAGGGGAATTCGTGATGGGCCACATAGAACCGGTGAGAAGGCTGATGACTCCTAAAAGAAAAGTGTAAGACGGGCAGATCTATATTTGATGAATGTAAACTAGTTCTAATAACATCGCATACCAAAGGTTACAAATGGTTCAAATGGCTCTGAGCACTATGGGACTCAACTGCTGTGGTCATCAGTCCCCTAGAACTTAGAACTACTTAAACCTAACTAACCTAAGGACATCACACACATCCATGCCCGAGGCAGGATTCGAACCTGCGACCGTAGCAGTCGCACGGTTCCGCACTGCGCGCCTAGAACCGCGAATCCACCGCGGCCGGCCCAAAGGTTACACAAGCAATCCCAAAGGAAGAGAGGATGGTCGACGTACAGAGAAGAAGCAATTTGGCTTACTCAAAGGGAGACTGAGTGAGAAATGTTCACTACACAAAACGCCCAGTGTAAACAATGAGTACGAAATCAGCTGAAGTTTCTGGAAAGAAATCGATATCAGAGCTGCAAGAGGATGACCTGACGACATCAAATGGAAGGTGAGCTGCGAGCTGCTTTAACACCTGGATGACATGTGCTCAGTTTAAACTCTACTAGAATTCGACCTTTTTTTTTTACTTTTACAGATACAAAATGCCGGAATACACCGAATTATTAATAATATTTGCGTATTTCCGTGGCGTTTCTATCATGTAACTTCTGTATACGTAGTCGGCTAATGCTCTCTCCGCAGTGGATCCCTCGCGCCTACAAATGATTAAAATGACGCTGCCACTGACGACGTACACCAAGGGATTATAAAACGGAGCAACGTGTTATGGTTTCACCTCAATTCAGATTAGCAGATCAAACCAATGACTCCTATCGGGATGCCACTGTAATGGATCATAATAAGGATAACGTAAATTATTTATTCTCCAAAAAAAGGCAAAGTCCAAAAAATTTTATAAACAGTAGCCGGGCTTCCCGGCTTAGTTCAGAGAATTGGTATGAGATTTGGTCCAAATATGGTTCTGTGTAATTTTTGTACTTTTTCTATCACTCATGCATGACGAATTGGGGCTTAATGACTCTCATGGCCCGTGAATTATGTTTCTCATTACTATGTCGTACACTTCCGGATCTTCTTGTGAATTTGGAAATTCAACTTGGATGATTTTTGTCGATATCCATGCGATGAATTCCGTCGAGTAGCCATGTGATATTGTGTGATTTAGGTAGTCCTCGTGTTTGCATTCGACTGTGTACATCCAGAATCAAAATGTTGCAAAGAGGTGGTATTATGTTTTGACTTCAATAAATCTAATTTGTTTTTGTCGGAATGCCTGGGCTATTACCTCGTGTCGATGCATAGAGGCTTGTCCGGATCTTAATTGTTCTTTCATTTACGGCCCCGAAGAATTGCGTGTGAATGTTATGAAGAGGTAAGACCATCCATATTTTCTTATGTAGGTCATGGCATTTTGAGGGTAATTGTGAACGTGTCTCGGATATCCTTAGTACGATGAGACTAAGGTTACCATTGTTCCAAGATCGTCAACGTTTCCGTCATTTATGTTTGCGTCTCGAAGGTGGATCTAGTATTACGTGAGCAATTTCTTCTGATCCAGACTTCTATATAGCATCAGTTCCGTTTCTAGTTTTGCATACATGTTGTTGTTGTTGTTTTTGTGGTCTTCAGTCCTGAGACTGGTTTGATGCAGTTCTCCATGCTCATCTATCATGTACAAGCTTCTTCATCTCCCAGTACCTAGTACCTACTGCTGCCTACATCCTTCTGAATCTGCTTAGTGTATTCTTCTCTTTGTCTCCCTCTACGATTTTTACCCTCCAAGCTGCCATCCAATACTAAATTGGTGATCCCAGAACATGTCCTACCAACCAATCTCTTCTTCTAGTCAAGTTATGCCACAAGCTCCTCTTCTTCCCAATTCTATTCAATACCTCCACATTACTTATGTGATCTACCCATCTAATCTTCTGTACTACCACATTTCGAAAGCTTCTATTCTCCTCTTGTCTAAACTATTTATCTTCCACGTTTCACTTACATACTTGGCACACTGCATACAAATACTTTCAGAAATAACTTCCTGACATTTAAATCTATACTCGATGTTAACAAATTTTTCTTCTTCAGAAATGCTTTCCTTGCCATTGCCAGTCTACATTTTATATCCTCTCTACTTTGACCATAATCAGTTATTTTGCTCCCCAAATACCAAAACTCCTCTACTACTTTAAGTGTCTCATTTCCTAATCTATTTCCCTCGGCATCACCCGACTTAATTCGACTAAATTCCATTATCCTCGTTTTGTTTTTGTTGATGTTCATTTTATATCTTCCTTTCACGACACTGTCCATTCCGTTCAACTGCTCTTCCAAGTTCCTTCTGTCTCTGACAGAATTACAATGTCATCGGCAAACCTCAAAGTTTTTATTTCTTCTCCATGGATTTTAATACCTACTCCGAACTTTTCTTTTGTATCCTTTATTGCTTGCTCAATATACAGATTGAATAAAATCGGGGATAGGCTACAACCCTGTCTCACTCCATTCTCAACCACTGCTTCCCTTTCATACCCCTCGACTCTTATAACTGCCATCTGCTTTCTGTACAAACTGTAAATAGCCTTACGCTCCCTGTATTTTATCCCTGCCACCATCAGAATTTGAAAGAGAGTATTCCAATCACCATTGTTAAAAGCATTCTCTAAGTCTACAAATGCTAGAAACGAAGGTTTGCCTTACCTTAATCTTTCTTCTAAGATACGTCGTAGGGTCAGTATTGCCTCATGTGTTCCAACACTTCTATGGAATCCAAACAGATCTTCCCCAAGTTCGGCTTCTACCAGTTTTTCCATTCGTCTGTAAAGAAGTCGCATTAGTATTTTGCAGCTGTGACTTATTAAACTGATAGTTTGGTAATTTTCACATCTGTCAACTCCTGCCTTCTTTGGGATAGAAATTATTATGTTCTTCTTGACGTCTGAGTTTAGTCAGGACCGCCTCTCCCAAGGCCGTCAGTAGTTCTGATGGAATGTTGTCTACTCCGGGGGCCTTGTTTCGAGTCTGGTCTTTCAGTGCTCTGTCGAACTCTTCACGCAGTATCATAGCTCCAATTTCATCTTCGTCTTCATCCTCTTCCAATTCCATAATATTGTCCTCAAGTACATCGCCCTTGTATAGACCCTTTATATACTCCTTCCACCTTTCTGCTTTCCCTTCTTTGCTTCCATCTGAGCTCCTGATATTCATACAAGTGGCTCTCTTTTCTCCAAAGGTCTCTTTAATTTTCCTGTAGGCAGTATCTGTCTTACCCCTTGTGAGGTAAGCCTCTACATCCTTACATTTGTTCTCCTGCCATCCCTGCTTAGCCATTTTGCACTTCCTGTCGATCTCATTTTTTAGACGTTTGTATTCCTATTTGTCTGCTTCATTTACTGCATTTTTATATTTTCTCCTTTCATCAATTAAATTCAATATTTCTTTTGTTACCAAAGGGTTTCTACTAGCCCTCGTCTTTTTACCTATTTGATCCTCTGCTGCCTTCACTATTTCATCCCTCAAAGCTACTCATTCTTCTTGTACGTGTTTCTTTCCCCCATTCCTGTTAATTGTTCCCTTATTCCCTCCCTGAAACTCTGTACAACCTCTGATTCTTTCAGTTTATCCAGTTCCCATCACCTTAAATTCCCACCTTCTTGCAGTTTCTTAAGTTTTTAACTACAGTTCATAACCAACAAATTGTGGTCAGAGTCCACATCTGCCCCTGGAAATGTCTTGCAATTTAAAACCTGGTTCCTAAATCTCTGTCTCACCATTATATAACCTATCTGATACCTTCCAGTGTTTCCAGGCGTCTTCCATGTATACAACCTTCTTTCATGATTCTCGAACCAAGTGTTAGCTATGATTAAGTTATGCTGTGTGCAAAATTCTACCAGGTGGCTTCCTCTTCCATTTCTTAGCCACAATCCATATTCACCTACTATGTTTCCTTCTCTCCCTTTTCCTTCTCTCGAATTCTTGTCACCCATGACTATTAAATTTTCGTCTCCCTTCACTACCTGAATAATCTCTTTTATCTCATCATACATTTCATCGATTTCTTCGTCATCTGCAGAGCTAGTTGGCATTTAAACTTGTACTACTGTAGTAGGGGTGGGCTTCGTGTCTATCTTGGCCACAATAATGCGTTCACTATGCTGTTTGTAGTAGCTTACCCGTACTCCTATTTTTTATTCATTATTAAACCTACTCCAGCATTACCCCTATTTCATTTTGTATTTATAACGCTGTATTCACCTGACCAAATGTCTTGTTCCTCCTGCCAAGGAACTTCACTAATTCCCACTATATCTAACTTTAACCTATCCATTTCCCTTTTTAAATTTTCTAACCTACCTGCCCGATTAAGGGATCTGACATTCCACGCTCCGATCCGTAGAAAGCCAGTTCTCTTTCTACTGGTAACAACGTCCTCTTGAGTAGTCCCCGCCCAGATATCCGAATGGGGGACTATTTTACGTCTGGAATATTTTACCCAAGAGCACACCATCATCATTTAATCATACAGTAAAGCTGCATGCCCTCGGGAAGAATTACGGCTGTAGTTTCCCCTTGCTTTCAGCCGTTCGCAGTACCAGAACAGCAAGGCGATTTTGGTTAGTGTAACAAGGCCAGATCAGTCAATCATCCAGACTGTTGCCCCTGCAACTACTGAAAAGGCTGCTGCCCCTCTTCAGGAACCACACGTTTGTCTGGCCTCTCAACAGATACCCCTCCGTTGTGGTTGCACCTTGTACGGCTATCTTTATCCTTGAGACACGCAAGCCTCTCCACCAACGGCAGCGTCCATGGTTCATGGGGGGGTTTTGCATACATATCTGCTGGGAATTGTTGGAAATAAACGGCGAGTGTTGAATACGTGATTGTATGTTTCCTTGTCTCTGTTCATTAAGCGGTTAGCATAGAACTCCTTAGAAATGACGTATTTTGTTTGTTTCCATCCCTGTTTCAGCCTGGACTTGTTTCATATGAAAATGCCTGAGTTTATGTCACTTTAAAATGGCACACAAGTCTGAAACCTGGGTCGTAAATAAAGAAAGAACAATGTGTTCGAAACTTCCTTGCAGATTAAAATCATGTGCTTGACCGAGACTCGAACTCGGAACTTTGCCTTTTGCGAGCAAGTACTCTAACACCTTTTTTTTTGTATGTTTTTATTTATTCATTTTTTTTGTATTATGGCAGTTGTTGTACCAGAATTCTAGGAGTCGCTTGCGCCGTCTGATTGGCGGAACATCCAAACGTGTCTTCTCGAAATTTTAGTGGGGATTCCGTGTGTAGTACGTTCAGAACATCATATCGGCAAAAAAGCATCAGCATCTCATGGCTTGGACGTTCCAGCTGGAAGGCGGGTCATGAAAGGCGCTCCGTAGAAAATTGGAAAAGAACTGCTTGTATCTGGGGTTGCGAACAAGTGCACAATGTCGATCGTTGAGGTACGTCCAATAACCTAGTTCTGATTTCTCATCGGGCCCAAAAAGGTAGCGGACTGTATGACCGCGTATCCAATTCACGGCATTAGTTTTTGTTGTGGGGTAATGAATCACATCCGGGAATAGAAGCGTCAGGAAAATAATCTGAGCAGGCGGCTGTCGGGTGAGGAAAGCCAGGATACGCTGCGCGAGCCTCCAGACGTCAGCAGACGGACCACATGAGAACCGATGAGCGTCCGTGTCCTCTACACCACAGTGAACACAGAGTGGTGTGTCGGCAAGGCGGATGCGGTGCAAACGAGACTGGTTGACCTGTTTGCCATTGACGGTGATATACCAGGTGGACTGAACGCTGGTGTCGAGGTAACCAGCATGCACTGCTTTCCACACACGGCGCCATATGATCTGGGGAAACTTGTGTTCAATGGGGTTGGGGGTTTGACACATTTGTAAGGTGTCGTATACAGTCTTTGTCTGGAGTATACGGAGAAGGGGTAAGGAGTGCAGAATGTAACTGATTTCAAAGAAGAAGTACCGAAAGTGATAAAAGGGGGGTGGAATGTCGGATAACATGACCGGGGCTGACATGGAGACTGGTGCGTATTCACGCAAAAGCAGTCCGGTCAGGCTCGTCGGGCAGCGACGCCAGACTTTCAGTTGGGAGCTAACAAAAAGTGCGGTAACTCTGTCTGGCACATGGAATAAGCCCACTCCACCACGCTCCCGCGGGAGGGCAAGGGAGGAATATTGAACTTTAAATAACATCCCGGCACAGACAAAGGATCCCATCGCCATCAACATACGACGTGCGAGGGTAATCGGAACCGGGAACACTTGTGCCACATGGGGGATGCGTGAGGCGTGATAAAGATTCACGTATTGCGCGCGCTGTATAATGTCGAGGGATCGAAGCCGGTGGTCCACAAGGCCAGCCCTGATCGTTTGTAGGAGACGTCGACCGTTGGTTGCCGCTGAGCGACGGAGGTCATTCATAAAATCAATGCCCAAACAGCGGACGCTGGTGGCCACACTTAAAGGAGCGACAGATCTTTCTGGTAGACCCTCACCAATGAGCAGAACCTTCGATTTGGAAATGTTAAGAGAACTGCCCGATGCCTCCCCATAAGTCGTCACCCAAGTCAGAGCAGCGCGAACATCGTCTTCATCGCGGAGGTAGAGGACTAGATCGTCAGCATAGGCTGTACAACAGAAGCGGTGCCCATGCAATGTCAGGCCCACCAGGCGTTGGCGAAGCCCCTGTAGGAGGGGCTCTAATGCCAAAGCATACAGTATCGTGGAAAGTGGGCATCCCTGTCGGACAGAGCGCTCGATCGCTAGAGGCGCGGTGAGGCGACCATTACAGAGTATTCTTGAAGTTGCGCCGCTCAAGAGCCGCATTACCACGGTGATTGTACGAACCGGAAAACCCATGTGTTGGAGGACCGATTTCAGAAAAGTATGGTCGACACGGTCGAAAGCTTGACGGAAGTCAAGCGATGCCAATGCGCCAGGTAAATGTCGCGAGCGCGCGAGCGCAATCATGTCCCTATAACGGCAAAGGGCCGTATGGATGTTGTTGTCACCGCCCAACGAAGTCTGATCAAGGGAGGTTACGGATCTTGCTGCCTTCTTGAGGCGTGAGGCCCACAAACGGGTGAAAATTTTCATGTCACTGTTGAGTAGAGTGATGGGCCGGTAATCACAGATCCGTGATCGCCCATGTGGCTTAGGGACCAGGATGATGACCCCATCAAGGAAGGTGGCTGGGATCATCGTTGTGGGTGACATCAATTCACGACAGATGGACGTCCAAGCAGGTAACAAAAGGTAGCTAAAATACTTGTAAAAGTCGAGGGGGAGGCCGTCAGGTCCAGGGGACTTGTTGGCAGCCCCCACCTTGATTGCATCTAGGACTTCATCAGAGGTCACTTGTTCCTGAAGTTCTTGAGCCACATCCTCTGGCATGGTGTTGACAGTCATTGCTGCCACCTCCTCAATTAAGGTCGGGGGATGAGGGACGGCAGCGAACAGTTGACGGAAATGAGAATAGAAAGCGTGACCAATGTCGCATTGCGTAGTGTGTCGTCGTGCTTCCGCATCTGTGAGATCGTGGATGAGGGTTCGACGACGACGTCGGCGTTCCCTGAGAAGGTGGTACATCGATGGCGTTTCATGAGGCATATGGTCACGGGTGCAGGATCTGACAAGAGTCCCTTCTAAGCGCCGTCGCGTGAGGGAAGTGATCTGCGCTTTAGCACGATGCACTATCATCTGACGATCAGGAGAGAAGGCCATCGAAGTGCAGTCACGAAGGACTGCATAATAAAAGTCCATGGTACTCGCTTGCCAGGCTTTGAAGTCTTTGCCATATCCTATCAGCGCCCTGCGCAGAGCTGGTTTCGCGCATGATACCCACCACGATAAGGTGGATGCGTAGGCTGGGCGACGACGATGACAGAGGGCCCACGCATCCTCAACGATTCGTCGGCAGTCAGGGACAGTCAGGTGGGAAACGTTGAATTTCCACAAGCCGCGGCTGTGCCACACTTGTTGGCGGGCGAGGACGACATCGCAGATGTAGGCGTCATGGTCAGAGAAAGCCAGAGGCCATACTTCGGCATGTCGAGTGTCGGCAGCAAGGGAACGTGTGAGGTATATACGATCGAGACGACTAGATGAATGCGCCGTATAATATGTGAAACCTGCACGAGTGCCATGCACCTTTGTCCATGTGTCAACAAGCTGGAGTCTGTCGATGATGACGGAGAGGGCCGCACAAGGGGAATGATGCGGTAATTGATCTTCAGGCCTTTGCGTGGAGTTGAAATCGCCACCGAGGACCATATCATCTAGGGGACCCTCAAACAGCGGCGTTACCTCGTCAGCAAAGAAAGTGTGTCGATCACGACGTCGACTGGAGCCGGACGGCGCATATACATTGAGGATACGGACGCCGAACAGCGTGAGAGCCATACCCCTAGCATTAGCAAGGCACACTACATCTTCAGCAGGGAGTCCAGAACGGAGGAGGATGGCAACTCCACTACCGTTGTCAGAAGCATGGGAGATGTGTGCCACGTAGCCAGTGGGGGCATGGAAATCGGCGACAAACACTTCTTGGAGGAGGGCAATGTCGACATCAGCAGCATAAATGGTCTCACGGAACATTGCCAGTTTATGGGGGGCCCGAATGGTGGCCAGATTCATCGTCGCTATGCGGTAATGTTGGGGGCGTGCTCCCACCATTGGCACAGATGTTCCGGCAGAGATGTCTGGCTGGCGTGTAACATCTGACGTAGTCACCGTTGTCGTAATCACTGGCTGGAAGGTGGGTCAGGCACCTCCATGGGGCACTGCCTGATGGGAGGACCACCATCTCGAACTGCACCTTCGTCGATATCATCAGCCCAGGAGACTGGAACAGACGGTGAGCGACTGTCACACTCCTCGAGGGCGAGTTGTAGCGACGCTGCTGTAGTGGGGTCCAGGGAGGCACCCTCCTTGGAATCCGTCATATTCGTGTGAGATCGTTCTTCAGATGGGACATCAGGAGCAGCCTCTCCTGTCGTCAGAACGCTCGAAGGGAGATCACTGTCGTGTATCAGCTCCACTGCCTGTGATGCCACATGAAGAAGTGTGTCGTCAGATGGCGTTTGACTCCTCTTCTTCCGTTTTCTGGGCGACCGTTGCTTTCGGAGGTGCTGTTCTGAATCAGAATGTGGATGTTCGATGTCCGAGGTCGCGCCAGTCTGAAGAAAGGCAGAGGTAGGCACCGCATTCGCGTCGATGTCCATCGAGCTCTGGAGAGTTGGTGGTGTCGTAGCCGTCAGAGGAGATGGTGCCGGTGAGGCCATGGCAGCACCGTCATTTCCAGTGGGGAGTGCCGGGTGGAGAAGAGGTGCTTCCTGAAGTGACGCATCGGGGCTGCGTACGGCTGTGGCGTAGCTATCTGGTAAAAAAGCGGCCGTCACTTTGGGAGCTGAGTCACTGGTCGGGACCTGGAGCAAACGTCGGCGGAGACATTCTGACCGAACATGGCCCTCCTGTCCGCAACCGGCACACGTCCGCGGCTGGCCATCATACATAACGATGGCTCGCACGCCACCTATCAGCAGATAGGATGGTACATGTTTGGAGAGTTCGATTTTGATTTGGCGGACACCATTCAACACGTTGTATGTCGTGAATGTCTGCCATTTCTCCGCGATTTGCCCCACGACATTGCCATAGGGTCGGAAAGCTTCGACGACCACATCTTGCGGCACTTCGAAAGGGAGCTCAAAAACCCGGATTGTTCGAAGTCCGAAACCAGCGTGATCGACCGTCACCTCTCCAATATGCCCGTCAGAATGTTTGAACTTGAGTCCGCGTGCGTGTTGTCGAACTACGTTAGCACACGCTTCCTCCGTCGTCATCTTAATATAGACGATGCTGCTAGTGATAGAGAAATGAATACCTATCACTTCCTAAGGGTCCAGACGTAGCTCTTCGCGAATGAATTGCTCAATTTCAAAAGCGCGTGGTCTAGCATGTTCGGCTTGGAATGTTACTTTAACTGTCGCTCGGCGGTAACAGTGCGCCATGAGGTGCAATAGAAATGGACGCTACACAACACGAAATACCGCGACGCGGAAGTAAACAAACTACGGTGCGCTGTCCGGCGCGCGGAGCCGGTCCGCGCGCGACCACGGCCGAAAGCCGACTTCGCCACCTGAGCTACCCAAGCACGACTGACGATCCGTCCTCACAGCTTCAACTCAGTTGGTACATCGTCTCCTACTTCCCAAACTTCACAGAAGCTCTTCTGCGAACCTTGCAGAATTAGTACTCCTGGAAACATACCCCAGGCTGTATCTAAGTCGTATGTCCGCAATATCCTTTCTTCCAGGAATGTTAGTTCTGCAAGGTTCGCAGAAGAACTTTTGTGAAGTTTAAAATGTAGGAGACGAGGTACTGGCAGAATTAAAGCTGTGGGGACGGGTTGTGAGTAGTGCTTGGGTATGCTCAGATGGTAGAGCACGTGCCGACGAACGGTAAATTTCACGAGATCGACGCTAGGCCCGGCACACAGTTTTAATCTGCCAGGAAGTTTCATATCAGCGCACACTCCGCTTCAGAGTGAAAATCTCATTCTGGAAACAATGTGTTCATTTAAAAAAATTATATCCGATCTATTCGAGCAGAAATATTATTGGATATTGGTGATGATCATATGAACGGGGAGTCCCTGCAACGCGTTGTAGTCCCTCTCTTGTTCAGTGTACAGTTTTGTCACACCTTGTGGTTTCATTGTTCACAATTACTGTGGCAACTTCACCTATCTAAGGTGCATTAAATGGACGTTCGTGTTCGCTAGGTGATCATTCCTCGGCTCGAAATATAACTTTATAGTCATCAGAAATCATTTGGTATAGTACCGTTTTGAATACATGAATCAGTTAATTGTACAACTTGGACTATTTCTCGTCTCAATCCATAGATATTTGTGCATTGTTGGCCAAATTATGTTTCTTCTTTTCCGATGAAATATGCTGGCAGAAATTTATGGTCATCGTTGGGTAGTGGTAGTAATGATCCCATGTTGTAATAGATTTGTCCTTCGATGGAAAAAACCTAATCGTTTTCATTTCTGAAACTGTTGAACGATGTGACACTGAAAGAAGGAATTTGGAAGCAGGTGTTGCATGCTTTCACATTTTTAAGGGAGAGTTTCGATTACGGAGTTTTCTCGGTCACGTAGTGTAAAAATTCTTGCGGAGCTGCTTCCAATGCTCGTAATCGGATTTTTACATTCGTGCAACAGGATCCTCTTGTTTCTCTGCGGAATTTTTCCGATTACGACGTGTTTGTGTTTTCTATATTCTTTCGTCGAGTCGTAGTTGAATGTTTCGCTTGTTAGGCTCTACTGTTTACTTGTCCTCGTCTGGGTTTCTCGTAGAGTGACGCTTTCGTGGCTGGCTTCAGTTCGCAGTCTTTTATTATAGGATTGTGTCGCAGTTCTCGATTCTTCAGTCAACTGATTTCGTTGTTATCTGTCTCTCATGGCGATCATTGTCGTTCGTTGGGAATTTCAACGTGCTTCTCGCTTTTCGTTTTTTCATTGTTGTTCTTGTTTTCGCCGTTTTTCGTCAGAACTGCCCGGTCATCCTCATCTTTTACGTTTTATCATGGTCTAAAATGTAAATCACATCATCTTTTGATTCAAATACATTAAGTGCACTTGACACACTTTTCACACTTTATTTACGATTTATATTTAGTCACTCTATCACTTTGACTACTCACACTTTACTGCTTCAGTCACTCACTGCACTACGTTTCCGGCTCCTCCCATAGTCACTGATAAGAAACTGACGTTAGAACCCCCCACAGGTCTTTCTTTATATACTCCTACCAATGAGTAGCCAAACGGGTGGTGAATTCCAGAACATACCAAAAGGGCTTCAAATGGTTCACGATGTTCCACAACATTCCACAATATTCGAGTGTTTTCTGGAATGTTGCACAATGACCAGGAATGTTCCCAAACATTCTGGAGCCTTCGAAAGTTTCAAACTATTCCCGAATATTCCAGTGCATCCCAGATCATTGTGGAACATTCCGTAACATTCTGTAATGTTATGGAATTCTCTCGAATACTCCCGAATGTTCTGGAGTGTTCTGGAGTAATGTTCTGGATTGGCTCAGAAATTAGTACAGGGCGAAAATTCAGAAGCACGCCGTTCAGGTGAAAATGGGAACCTCCTTCATGGATGGGGGATAGAGGGCTACGATGACTCATTTCTGAGTTTTAGTGGCACTATTGTAATACACACATCAAAAAAGTTTTGCATCATCCCAGTTCCCAGAACTCCTGAAGATAGACGTTGACTGTGGATATTGTATCACGGACACAGTCCCTTTGACTGTTCCGAGATATCACTAAACCCCCCCAAAGATGTAAACAACAATGCATGACCTGCGTCTATTAGATGGAGGGGCTCCGACAGCCGATGAGTTCCAGCCATTCAATCAGGAAGGAGGTACACGGCTCGTATAGTTTGTATTTCAACCATGCCTAGACGGTCATCACCACGGTTCGATCGCGTCCGCTTTGTTATTTTGGCCAGGAAGGGCTCTCAACAATGGAAGTGTCCAAGTGACTCGGATGGATGAAAGCGATGTTGTTCGGACATGGAGGAAATACAGAGAGATAGGAACTGTCGATGACATGCCTCGGTCAGGCCGCCCTAGGGCTACTATTGCAGTAGATGACCGCTACCTACGGATTATGGCTCGGAGGAACCCTGACAGCAACGCCAACATGTTGAATAATGCTTTACGTGCAGCCACAGGACGTCGTGTTACTACTCAAACTGTGCGCGTTAGGTTGCATGATGCTCAACTTCAATCTCGACGTCCATGACGAGGTCCATCTTTGCATTCACTACACCATGCAGCGAGGTACAGATGGGCCCAACATGATGCAGAATGGACCGCTCAGGATTGGCATCACGTTCTCTTCACCTATGAGTGACGCATGTGCCTTCAACCAGACAGTCGTTGGAGACGTGTGTGGAGGCAACCCGGTCAGGCTGAAAGCCTTAGACACACTGTCCAGCGAGTGCACCAAGGTAGAGGTTCCCTGCTCTTTTCGGGTGGCATTATGTGGGGTCGACGTACGACGATGGTGATCATGGAAGGCGCCGTAACGGCTGTACGATACGTGAATGCTATCCTCCGACCGATAGTGCAACCATATCGGCAGCATATTGGCGAGGCATCCCACCTCACGAACGACAGTTTGCTCCCCATCGTGCACATCATGTGAACGACGTCCATCAGGATAACCACATCGATCGACTAGAATTGCCAGCATATTCTCCAGCCATGAACCCTATTGAACATGCCTGGGATAGATTGAAAAGGGCTGTTTATAGACGACGTGACCCGCGAACCACTCTGAGGGATCTACGCCGAATAGACCCTGAGGGGTGGGCCAATATGAACCAACAGTGCCTTGATGAGTTTGTGTATAGTATGCAACGACAAATACAGGCATACATCAATGCAAGAGGACGTACTAACGGGTATTAGAGGTACCGGTGTATACAGAAATCTGGATCACCACGTCTGAGGGTCTCGCTGTATGGTGGTACAACGTGCCATGTGTGGCTTTCATCAGCAATGAAAAGGGCGAAAATGATGTTTTTGTTGATCTATATTCCAATTTTCTGTACAGGTTCCTGCACTCTCGAAACAGAGGTGATGCAAAATTTTTTTGATGTGTGTGAATATATTGATGAACAATACAATATCGTATTCTCCATACATGTAATTTCGGGAGTGGCAGTACATATGTTTGACTTTCTTTAGCCTGCACAATCCAGTTGCTTGATATTGCTTTGCGGTGAGAAACAGAAGACCTTCACCCGGGCACCCTCAAACAACGCTCAGTGAACACGCAAATGGAACTCAAAACATTTGCTGTGATTGTTTCCCTATCTGCCGAACCGCAGTGTGCGTATTGCAGAACGGACAGCAGTTTCACTGGGCTGGTGATCTGCCCGCTGAGACGTTGGCTGCTGTGCAGGTGAGGTACGTGGCGTACCTGCAATAGGACGAAATATGCCATCTGAAAAGTACTAGGCCTGAAATAACAACTGTTCAAGAGTAATGATTTATATTTGCTCACTAACCAAGCACAGAAACGCAAGTAAATTTTTCTCTTGTAAAGAAGGACTTCAGTATTTGTCAGTCTCAACAGAGAGCTAAAGAATCGTCACTCGAGTAAACAGAATAACAACTCTATCATTGAGAAACGACTTCAGGCACTTACTGTGTAAAAAGCAGCACTTATCAAAATCTAACCACCACATACCCCACTGTAGCTCTCATTCCAGAAGGATCCGTCTGCAACACCACCAGCAGGGAAGTGGTCGCGTTCGATCCCTGGAGGAACGTCCTTTCTCAAGTCATATTCTGCTCCCTCCTGGCGACAAATCCTCATACATACTTAGTACTCCACCAATAGAAAACGCATGTCTGCTTTTCGGCAGGAAGCGTGACCTAACGTTGCCCGTGAGAAGATTCCTCTCACATTCTTTCACACTAAAGGGATATAGTTTCTTCTTCTTCCATCCTTGATGCTCTTTCTCTAAGTCCATTATTCTGAAATTTTTTCTGTCCCGCCACAGTTGAACCCCCCTCTCCCCCACCCCCCCCCCATCCTCACTGTCTGCACTACAGTGTGTGTGTGTCTTCACTGGAATACTGCTGTGCCCAGTGCAGTCTACTTTACTGAACTGAGTGTGCAGTGAGGGCAATGAGCAGTGGTATGATGCAAATGTACAGTGTAAAACAATTTTTTTCGTAAGATAATATTACTGTATGCAATAATTACTTGTTTTTAAAAATATTCCCTTTTTCTCAGTTAAGATGAATTGCCACATGTCATTTTGTAAATGATCTATAGATAGGTAAGCAAGTAACTGACTTCTTCCTATGTCCACTTCGATCTGACACACTGGGTAAGTGTCAAGCTGCGTCTGTTTACGAATGACGCTGTAGTGGATGGTTAAGTGTCATCGCTGAGTGAGCGCCAGAGAGTACAGGATGACTTGGACAGATTATACACTGTCCAGTCCCATTGATGTGACCACCTGTCAACACCCCGAATAACCATCTTTCGCAGAGCGGTCCGCTGCGGCAAGAAAATCATTGAGGTTCTGGAACGTACCGTCAGGGATGTGGGGCCTTCCCACTTCTGTCCCGGAGCCAGATGCGCTAGGTTTCTTGGTTGTGGGTCCAAGGCGCGAACAACCCGATCGTAGGGGTCCGACAGATTGACCATTGGTTTTACATCAGGGCAGTTTGGTGTCAAGGGAGTAAGGTTCATTCTGGCTCTCATCAAACCATGCGCGTATACTTCGAGCTGTGCCACGCGTTGCACTGTCCTGGTGTCAGGTGTCATCGTGCCAAAGCCAAAGAAACTGCATCCAGTGTTGGACGTGGTCCCCAAGCATAGATAAATACGTGCGTTGATCCATTGTCGTCCAGAATGGCGAAATCACCCAGGGAATGCCACAAAAAGGTTCCGGAGATCATTACGCTCCTACGCCGACCTGGACCCTCACGATGACTCTTGCACAGTGTTTGCTTTCAGACGTTTTACGCCTTTCACACCAACCACCATCTGCCTGATACAGCATAAAACGAGATTCATCTGGAAAGGCCACCGGTCACCACTAGGTGGTCATCCACTTGTTGTACTGACGTACAAATTCCAGAGTTCTTCGGCGATGAACATCATGAGTGCATGGATCAGGCGCCTGTTACGGAGGCCGACTGGCAGAGACGTTCGCTGGACAGTCCTTGAGGTGACGCTGTTGATAGCCTGGTGGTTCACCTGGGAGATCAGATTCCCACCAGTTTCACGTCCCTTCGCCCGTACACATCTTCTCAGCCGTCGTTCGCCTCTGTCATCTATGGCCCCTTGTGTACCACAGTTGCATCTACACGGTCTGGATAGCGCCAATTTGCCATGCAGGTTATACTTTCACCACGGAGGCATGAGAATATTTTACAGACCTAGCCGTTCCGGAAACGCTTCCACCCTTGGCCCGAAATCCAATGATCATGCCCTTTTCGGTGTCAGATAAATCGCTCCGTTTCACATTACGAGAAAGGCCGCATCGTTTTCCGCATCCCCCTCCCCTACTTGGTTTAAATATCCTTCACTGCTACAGTCTCTAAGAAATTGTCGCACGTTAAAGTTGAACATAGGCGGTGGTCACACTACTGTGACGGGCCAGTGTGTATTTGGTATGATAAATGGCAGCTTGTTCTCAATGTGGAAAAGTGTAAATTAACGCGGATCGTTAGGAAAAGCAATCCTGTAATGTTTCAATTCATTATTTGTGGTGTGTTTCTTGCTACAGTCATGTCACTTGTATGTCTAGCCGTATCACTGCAAAGAGTTATGAAATGAAACGAGAACATAACCTCCGTTGCAGGGAAGGCAAATGGTCGACTTCGGTTTTATTGGGAGAATTCTAAGAAAGTTTAGTTGATCTACAAAGGAGACCGCGTGCAGAAAATTTCTACGAATAATTCTTCAGCATTGCGCGCTTGTTGCGGATCCCTATTATGTCGGCTTAAAGGAAGACACGAAGCAATTCATTGGCGAGCAGCTAGATTCTTACCTGTAGATTACGGACCGCAAATGTAAATTCCTGGAGGGAAGAAGACCTTCTTTCCGCGAAACGCTATTGAGAAAGTTGAGGGAACTGGAATTTACGACAGACTGCAAAAACATCCGACTGCCATATATATATACATCTCTCGTAAATACCGCGAATACAAGATAAGTGATATCCTGGTTTGTACAATAGAGTGTAGATAGTCGTTTATCCCTCGCTCCATTTATGACTGTGACAAGAAAGAGAATGACTATCCATCAGCGATCGGCTAGTTTATCTTTCCTGTCATGTGATATTTGTCAGAGAGGTTAGTGAGCGTAGGGGGAGAGTCTTTGGAGGGGTGTGCAGTAGAGAGCCGCACCTTGGCTCTCAATGCGAAAGGTATGCATTGAGTTCTGCATTGGCTTGCCACATGATAGCGTGTAGGTTGCACGGTGTGTGCTTTTAGCGGGAAATGGTGGCCTGTATGAGGAAATAAAGACACCCGGCCTTGCTGGAGAGGAACGAGTACGCCGTATTCTGCAGCTTGTGGAGGTTTCAGTACGGGCTGTAGGCTCGGTGCAACGTGGTAGTTGCAACCTGTAAGGTACTAAGGAATGACGGCCTCGATGTTTGTGTGAGACGCACAGTAGTGATTCGTTAGAGGCTGTCCATTGCGGTTTTACTAGACAAGCACTGAAATTAGCAGCCTGCTAATTATTTGCTTCTGCAGACTACTACGGAAGTGTGCGCGACCTCCTCAAGATTCTTCCGCTTTCGCCAGCCGTTCTAGTTAGTCGTTACGCAATTTGAATTACCTTACTGTACGTATTGATCTGATCTATGTGTTGACTCAATCTGCCACCCCTCCCCCCTATATTAAATTATTTTTGCTCTGTTTCTCTAACAGTTTCACTCAGAGATTGTTTGTTGTGTAAGATTTGTTTGGAGTGGTGGTATCTCATGTGTACTTATTTAATTGGTGGATAGGGCCGCGATCTTGTGTTTCAGTAAAAAAAAGTGGGGCAGCATAGTTCAGTTTAGGCTCTCATTCCTGTTATTACTGAATTTGTCACTACCGGCTGGTAATTAAATATTTTAATATGTTGTAGTCTTGAGGACACTCCCACGCTAAACTAGTGGTTTGCGAGCTGGCTGTCGTGTGCCGGCCAGGTCATGTATGAACGAAATGTGAAGCATCTAGCTCTAATTTAGAGTTGAGAACTAAATATTCATTGGTTTTTTGGTGGTTCTAATTATCATCAGTGGAAATTTTACAGTCTACCTATTACTGTGATTCTTCGTTAAGCCTTTTGCTTCTGTTTAAAGTGACTTGTTAATTATTCAGTCAAATACCTTATTGTCAAATAGCGTGTGTTTAACGCAGCCCTTCAGGCCTGTTTCAAAATTAACTTTTCTAGTATTAGTTAATTATTGACTTTTTAGTTCCATTTATTTAACTATCCCTTCAGGCATCATTGGTTGTAGTTGCTATTTCTTAACATCAGCCCTTCAGGCGTTAGTGGTTGCAGTGTGCCATTAGTTGTTGAAATCAGCATGTCAAGCGTCATCATTGGTTGTTAGTTGCAATTTTCTTTAATCAGTTCTACAGCCGTTAGTAGTTGTGATGGTGGTAATTTCATTAAGTCACCCCTTCAGGCGTTATTAGTTGTTCTTTGCTGTTCCTTAAAATCAGCCGTTCTGGCGTTTTGCTTTGGGAATTTGTTGTATTTCCGTCTTAGTTTGATTTTGATATTAGCCCTACAGGCTGTGTGTGAAAAATTTTATCCGGCTAGGTGATTACCAATGCTTTAAAATAATTCATAAATTGTTAAAGACCACTAGTTTGTACTGTCAAGACCAACTTATTGTTACATAAAGCGTGTGTTACCTACCCATCAACTGTGTGCAAATGAACAAAAACCGGCACATTCCTTCCTTTGGTTATTCGGTTACGTGGCACCGGGTTGGATACGCGTTCTCATGTATCAGTACCCTCACTCATGCACCGCATAGTGGCTTGTGAAGAATGGGTGTAGGTGTAGATCATTAGATGCGGATGTGGTCTATCTAGCTCACTTAACATTGAACGCGAGACGGTGATTTGTCAGTGAAGCGTCACAGGTTCTTTTATCAAGATTTTTAATTATCTTCAATTATTCCATTGCAAAGACTTTGGTAGGACACCGGCTGATTCACCTTTATTAATTCATTATTCAACGGAAATCACTGAAACAACAGAAATTAACTAGAACAATTTGAAAAGCCAATGCCGACCGACTCACCGTTTGAATGTGTTACACTGAATTTGACTGTACAGGAACGGGAATTATTGTTGAATTTTGATGGATATAATACCCGGAGTATTATCAGCACAAGAGCTTAATAAAAAGCAACTTCCCACTTAGTACAATAATAGGTTTTTGTTACTTGTTTACAGATTTAATTTTTCACTCTGCACCTTAATGTGTGCTTTTGTGAATCTTCCAGACAGTTTAAAACTGTTGTAATGGAACTCGGAATTTGCACATTGATACACTTCACATCTGAATTGTCATGATTCAGCTCACTCTCTGACACAAGTGTTTAGGATTTCACTATGTTTCGAAGGAGTATGCACTCAGCTGTGGAGTGGAAAATTCATCCTGGTGGTAACTCCCTAGTTGTAATGTAGCTATTGATGGTAACAAGTATAGAAATAAATAAAAATTTGCTCATTTCGCTTTCTGAAGCCGACGTGATACGTTGTGTTAGATCTAACTTGGTGATCGCACGTAAGTGGGTTGGAGAGCCGTGCCTGACAACAGAGTAATCAAGATGAGTGTTAGGAGTAGATATAAATACAGTAGTTTAAATTAAAATGAGTACCTGTCAACCCAATTATTCAGTCCACAATGGTTTGACAAAGTTTAGTACTGCTGAGTCTAATTTTTACGACATTAACAAGAATCACAAAAAAGTCAGATTTTTTGTTCAAACAAGACCAACTAGCCGGAAGCGCAAATGGACAATGAAACATGGTACTTGGTAAAGGCAGGGCTCGGTGCGGATGGGGTCTTACTCAGTTGCGTTGCGTTTCATTGGCAGGACACTTAGAAGATGCAACAAGTCCACTAAAGAGACAGCTTACACTACACTCGTTCGTCCTCTGTTAGAATATTGCTGAGCGGTGTGGGATCCTTACCAGGTGGGATTGACGGAGGACATCGAAAGGGTGCAAAAGAGGGCAGCTCGTTTTGTATTATCACGTTATAGGGGAGAGAGTGTGGCAGATATGATACACGAGTTGGGATGGAAGTCATTAAAGCATAGACGTTTTTCGTCGCGGCGAGACCTTTTTACGAAATTTCAGTCACCAACTTTCTCTTCCGAATGCGAAACTATTTTGTTGAGCCCAACCTACATAGGTAAGAATGATCATCAAAATAAAATAAGAGAAATCAGAGCTCGAACAGAAAGGTTTAGGTGTTCGTTTCTCCCGCTCGCTGTTCGGGAGTGGAATAGTAGAGAGATAGTATGATTGTGGTTCGATGAACCCTCTGCCAAGCACTTAAATGTGAATTGCAGAGTAGTCATGTAGATGTAGATGTAGTGTACACTTTATTTGGAACGAATTGCATATAAGGGTGACAATAAGGAACAATTATCAAACTTGACTATTAAGACGATTCCTAAATAAATTTTTTTAGACAAATTGCATTCATGGCTGAAGGCCTTGTTGACCAGCAATCCAAATTATTTGTTAGCTGAAGGCCCCAATAGTAATAACTCAAAAACCATCCACAGCTAAATGCGTAGACAGCAAATTCTTACTAAAATATTATAAAAAATGACAATCATATTAAGAGACAATATCAAATTAAAAATTCTTAAGACAAATTGCATCCATAGCTGAAGGCCTTATTGACAATCATCACAATCTTATCAGACCAAGAGAGAAGTGGGCCTCAGACAGTGCTTCAAGGATCGACGTGGGGAAGTCGCTCAATTTCGTAAACGATGAGACAGGCAGCCAAGAGATGTATTTCCTTAACCGGATGGCAACTCAAACTAGTGTCAGTTTAAGAGCAGACCAACACTCTTGCAAAATCTACCTAACGTCTGGTAACCAAAACATTAATGGAATAACCCACGCAAGACGGAACCGGCAGATAGTACTGCGTCTTCAAATTCCGGTGTTTACAAGATGCAGAAGCAGAAGGAACCACTAAGACCAAAGTAACCCAAAAGAAACAACATATCCGGATCACAATCAAGGAGGCTGTCGAACTACACGCCTTACCAGACAGCAGCACCAAGACGAGGAAAGATACACTCCGCGAAAATACTCTAAACTCCAGGGCACGTAACTGGGGCGTTGGAGGCCACTAGGCAGAAAATTACCGCTGGCCGAACTTACCCAATAAACACAAGGAATTCGATGATTAATAATAAGAAGCCGAGGATGGATAACTAATTTCGCCACGTCCAAACTCTCCACTCGGTGCTCTTCGTCTCAGCGACCCTGCGAGGAGCAACAAGCGAGCAAACAGCATGATCTCAAAATAGTGGAGGTGTCATTACTGAGTTAGTGTTCACTCAACTCAAACGTCCTGGGTCCGATGGACAACGAGGTTGTGGCCCTCGCAACTGCAGCCCCTCCATCGGGCAGTGCCTGCGTGCTGCCGGACCTCACTGCTGCCTGTACCAACTGTACTGCCAGACACACTCCGATCAGGAAACACCTGACGTCCTTCCAAAGATAGTGCCACGGTACTAGATATCGAGAACTGCTGCTGCTGCCACTCGCAGACAGACAACGCTAGCAAACGTAATGGCGCAAGTAAACACAAGAAGAAAATGATACTCCACTATCCCCATTACACGATGCCGACCTACCAACGGCACCAACGCGAGCCGCAAAATGGCTCAGACAATTGGACCAAAATTCACAAACACTGATTACGCAGGTACACAAACAACAACCCTCTGCCAGATTCCCTGTAAAAGAAGTCGAATAAATGGATGCAGCGTAGATATTTGGGGATAAATTAGGTCAAACTGGTTTCATCGGAAGTGCTGGATAGCTGTTCAAATTCCATAATAGGCACACGGACATCGTCTCCAACACAAAACGCGCTGACAAGTTTTGAAACATTTGGTAAAGAACTGAAGCCTGTCTTAGAAGAGAAGAAATTGTCTTCGACATAGAGCTACAAGACGAGTGAGAGTATAGCTTGGTTTGGAAAATCTTCTATAAAAATACCTATGGCAGCAGGAAAGACAGTTCATCTACTTTTTATTTAGCCACTGAATATACAATATGCTATGCTCCTAAATATGCCTTCAGGCAACTACTTTATACTACATTTCTATAATTCAGCCTGTTAGTAATGTGGACTGGAAGTAACCCAAATTTACTAGAAATAGTGACGTTTCGCTGTACCTTAATATCAAAAACACAGTGTGAGGACCAAACGGCATGCTGAGAGAAAATGTACAACCTTAAGACGACGAAAATTACTAATTTAATCACGATGAGCAATCAAAACTTGTTATGGAAACTGAAATTTTCACTCTACAGCGGAGTGTGCGCTGATATGAAACTTCCTAGCAGATTAAAACTGTGTGGCAGACCAAGACTCGAACTCGGGACCTTTGCCTTTCGCGGGCAAGTGCTCTACCAAGTGAGCTACCCAAGCACGAATCACGCCCCCTCCTCACAGCTGAAATTCCTCCAGTACCTCGTCTCCTACCATCCAACCTACACAGAAGCTCTCCTGCGAGCCTTGCAGTACTTGCCCGAGGAAGGCAAAGGTCACGAGTTCGAGTCTCGGTCCGGCACACAGTTTTAATCTCCCAGGAAGTTTCAAAACTTGTTATCGACTCGAAAATCGAATCATAGCCACCGCTTTGGTGTTTGTTGTTTCTTATATAGGTTACTGCGGCTTTAGAGAGGAAAGAAGGATTAATAAAGTTTTATACAGTTAATCACATGTCTTCACTCCGTCCAAGAGTACCTTAATTTACTGAGTGGTTTCATTTAAGCATAAACAAAGAACTGCATCTCAGAGGTGCTGCGCGGCCAGTAGAGCTGGATGTTAGCCGCGACTAATGGAGTGTTAACGTAGTCAGCTCCATTAGCGGCACACGCTGCGCCAGGCGGTGAACCTGCCGATAGGCCGATAGGGGTGTGGTCGCCGTGGTGAGGGCTGCGGACACAGTGGCCGACCAGCGGAGACCTCAGGAATTCCGGCGGCGGCTGCTGGGCTGCTGCGGCTTCGCGCTTTAGGCTGCCCGCATCAGCTATTAAACACCTGCATATCCTCAACCAGATGAGCAACATGCAACTGGACGCTCTTGACGGAAAGGAACAGAATGGTAGAACAGTGAGATGTATTAAAGATGGCCGTAACTCTGTAAACACAGTGATGGACATTGTGAGGCAACGTAATCCACGTATATTCACTTGTGCTTTTTTGTTTGTTTGTTTGTTTGTTTGTGTGTGTGTGTGTGTGTGTGTGTGTGTGTGTGTGTGTGTGTGTGTGTGTGTGTGTTCAACAACTACTGCTAAACAAATGGGCCGATTGCAACCATAGCTGGTACATATATCCCTTACCGTCAAGCAACAATCACTATGAGGGTAAGATCTACACTATTGGCAATTAAAATTGCTACACCAAGAAGAAATGCAGATGATAAATGGGTATTCATTGGACAAATACATTATACTAGAACTGACATGTGATTACATTTTCACGCAGTTTGGGTGCATAGATCCTGAGAAATCTGTACCCAGAACAACCACCTCTGGCCGTAATAACGACCTTGATACGCCTGAGCATTGAGTGAAACAGAACTTGGGTGGCGTGTACAGGTACAGCTGCCCATGTAGCTTCAACAAGTTACCACAACTCATCAAGAGTAGTGATTGGCGTACTGTGACGAGCCAGCTGCTCGGCAACCATTGACCAGACGTTTTCAGTTGGTGAGAGATCAGGAGAATGGCCTGGCCAGAGCAGCAGTCGAACATCTTCTGTATCCAGAAAGGCCCGTACAGGACCTGCAACATGCGATCGTGCATTATCCTGCTGAAATGTAGGGTTTCGCAGGGATCGAATGAAGGGTAGAGCCACGGGTCGTAACACATCTGAAATGTAACCTCCACTGTTCAAAGTGCCGTCAATGCGAACAAGAGGTGACCGAGACGTGACCCCATACCATCACGCCGCGTGATACGCCAGTATGGCGATGACGAATACACGCTTCCATTGTGGGTTCACCGCGAAGGAGCCAAACACGGATGCGACCATCATGATGTTGTAAACAGAACCTGGATTCATCCGAAAAAAATGACGTTTTGCCATTCGTGCACACAGGTTCGTCGTTGAGTACACCATCGCAGGCGCTCCTGTCTGTGATGCAGCGTCAAGGGTAACTGCAGCCATGGTCTTCGAGCTGATAGTCCGTGCTGCTGCAAACGTCGTCGAACTGTTCGTGCAGATGGTTGTTGTCTTGCAAACGTCCCCATCTGTTGACTGTTCGAGACGTGGCTGCACGATCCGTTACAACCACGGGGATAAGATGCCTGCCATCCCGACTGCTAGTGATACGAGGCCGTTGCGATCCAGCACGGCGTTCCGTATTACCCTCCTGAACCCACCGATTCCATATTCTGATAAGAGTCATTAGATCTCGACCATCGCGAGCTGTTTGTGTATGAGAAATCGGTTGGAATCTTTCCTCGTGTCAGCACGTTGTGGGTGTCACCACCGGCGCCAATCTTGTGTGAATGCTCTGAAAAGCTAATCATTTGCATATCACAGCATCTTCTTCCTGTCTGTAGCACGTCATCTTCGTGGTGTAGCAATTTTAATGGACAGTAGTGAACCTTCCTTTCATAGTTCAGAAGATATGACGTCATAAACAAAGATATGCGTGAAAAACTACCACCTCATGCACGACATTTAAATGTACTGCTCCAGTGTTACTAACTCTGTTAGCAATAAATCTCGCACGCAATAACCACATATGCCGCTAAATGCATCTAGCGTATAATTGTACCACACATAGTGCAGGAGGTATGACGTCATAAGTACTGAGATGCGTGGAAAGCTAACACAGTGTGCATAAACCTTAAGTTTTTTACTGCTTTCCTGCTACCTCTATTCGCAACACAGCGTGTCCACTTATGCGGCTGGGTTTACGTAGAAAATTATGTCATTATATGACCCATAGATCAGGAGATTTAATGTCATAAACACTGAGATGATCGAAATACTGCCGCATCAGGCATGCCGTTTAAATTTGTTCTTTTTTACTAACACTGTTCGTAAATTATTTCGCTGACAGTAGCTGTTAGGTATGAGGTGGAACTATGGGCCTCATGGAAAAAGGGTGACGCAATTAGACTATTAGTCTTATCACGAGGTGTGGCCATTACTGCACGCGTTGATCACGTAGGCTGACGTGAGGATCAATGAACTGTACATGACGGGATGTATCTGGAACATCTTAGGTGATTAGAAGGTAGTAGACAGGAATACAATTAAATACTTAGCTTTAATTCAGCATCAGCGATGAACGTCGATCTTGACTTACAATAATATTTACAGTTCAGGTTTAGACTGAACTGCGAATACTGCTGTACAATTCTAATTGCTTCACACGTATACACTCCTGGAAATTGAAATAAGAACACCGTGAATTCATTGTCCCAGGAAGGGGAAACTTTATTTTCACATTCCTGGGGTCAGATACATCACATGATCACACTGACAGAACCACAGGCACATAGACACAGGCAACAGAGCATGCACAATGTCGGCACTAGTACAGTGTATATCCACCTTTCGCAGCAATGCAGCCTGCTATTATCCCATGGAGACGATCGTAGAGATGCTGGATGTAGTCCTGTGGAACGGCTTGCTATGCCATTTCCACCTGGCGCCTCAGTTGGACCAGCGTTTGTGCTGGACGTGCAGACCGCGTGAGACGACGCTTCATCCAGTCCCAAACATGCTCAATGTGGAACAGATCCGGAGATCTTGCTGGCCAGGGTAGTTGACTTACACCTTCTAGAGCACGTTGGGTGGCACGGGATACATGCGGACGTGCATTGTCATGTTGGAACAGCACGTTCCCTTGCCGGTCTAGGAATGGTAGAACGATGGGTTCGATGACGGTTTGGATGTACCGTGCACTATTCAGTGTCCCCTCGACGATCACCAGAGGTGTACGGCCAGTGTAGGAGATCGCTCCCCACATCATGATGCCAGGTGTTGGCCCTGTGCGCCTCAGTCGTATGCAGTCCTGATTGTGGCGCTCACCTGCACGGTGCCAAACACGCATACGACCATCATTGGCACCAAGGCAGAAGCGACTCTCATCGCTGAAGACGACACGTCTCCATTCGTCCCTCCATTCACGCCTGTCGCGACACCACTGGAGGCGGGCTGCACGATGTTGGGGCGTGAGCGGAAGACGGCCTAACGGTGTGCGGGACCGTAGCACAGCTTCATGGAGACGGTTGCGAATGGTCCTCGCCGATACCCCAGGAGCAAAAGTGTCCCTAATTTGCTGGGAAGTGGCGGTGCGGTCCCCTACGGCACTGCGTAGGATCCTACGGTCTTGGCGTGCATCCGTGCGTCGCTGCGGTCCGGTCCCAGGTCGACGGGCACGTGCACCTTCCGCCGACCACTGGCGACAACATCGATGTACACCTCACGCCCCAGGTGTTGAGCAATTCGGCGGTACGTCCACCAGGCCTCCCACATGCCCACTATACGCCCTCGCTCAAAGTCCGTCAACTGCACACACGGTTAACGTCCACGCTGTCGCGGCATGCTACCAGTGTTAAAGACTGCGATGGAGCTCTGTATGCCACGGCAAACTGGCTGACACTGACGGCGGCGGTGCACAAATGCTGCGCAGCTAGCGCCATTCGACGGCCAACACCGCGGTTCCTGGTGTGTCCGCTGTGCCGTGCGTGTGATCATTGCTTGTACAGCCCTCTCGCAGTGTCCGGAGCAAGTATGGTGGGTCTGACACACCGGTGTCAATGTGTTATTTTTTCCATTTCCAGGAGTGTAGATCAATTGGGAATGCATAAACTGTATGTGGCGCCTGGCTAGATCTTAGCTACTGACTTAGCTGAAGGCTATGTTAACTAGTGTCCCTGCAAATGAGATCTCTTAAGGTATAACGAGTGAACGATTACTATTAAAGTCGGCTGTAGAACTGGGCAGTGCACTATCTTGTCTCGTAAAACCAGCCGAGTGGCGGCTCTCGGTCTTCTATCGTCGAGAGTGGCGACTCGCGGGTCCGATGTGTACTGACGGACCGCGGCCGATTTGAAGCCTACAGCCTAGCCAGTGTGGTGCCTTGCGGTGACACCACAGTAGCCACACATGCTGCTGAATGTAGCTACACCAATACATTATTGTAAGACACATAGTTGAAGGCATGTGTCATAAACACTGAGATACGTGGAAAAATATCACATCATGATACTCCTACAGTGGGCTCAACTTAAGGAAATCCCCGACATCTGGCAGCGCTTTTCACAGCTCAGAAATACGAAGCGTAAACGGCTGCAGGCGATAACAATAGCCATCTACAGAGCTATGAAGAGATGTTTCGATAGAGACTTTTACAAAATCGCGTTGTAGACGCGCAAAGCAGTTGTGCCCAGTGTATAGAAACTGGCCGTTATCATATTTCCTAATATGGATCCTGTTCTTAAACATTTGTACATTTTTGTTGCACATTTCTTTTTACGACTGTTCATAATCCCAAACTTGCTTTCACGAATACATGTAAACGAAACGTTTTCGATACTTCATTATTAATACTGGTAATTTTTGTTAACGTTTCCAATGGAAAACTGGCAAAATGAATACCTGGGACAGGTCGGGTTTGTCCGCTAGTGACTACTAAAGCTTTAATACCCTAAACATAGCCTTCAGCTGAACAATATTACTAAAAATGCTGTTTTGGTCCAGGAAACTATAACAAAGATAAGAAACGATATTCAGCGGCAACAGTTGTCTGTGGCTTACTTTGTACGTACACGCTATGGGGACAGTGAAAACGTCCATCGAATGTAACTGAAAGATTTATGTATCAATTACATCAATAAGAGACGGTAGTGAGTCCCCTTGGGACAAAAAACAGATAAGAACACTGGTGAAGAAGCCATTAAAAATCCTAATTTAGAGGAACGCATTACCGCCAAAATCTGCGATGTTTTACTGAATCTCGGAACCTATAGCAGAGTTGAATACGATATGTTTTAATAGTTGACGCAACGAAACTCTTTCTCGAAATCTGGCAGGAAATTGAAAGAGATTCTGGTCGTATTTAAAGTACGAGTACCACGTAATGCTTCCGTTCAGAAGCAGTCATCAAACGGTTTAAGGCATTTATTGTACACGCGGGGGGGGGGGGGGGGGGGGGAGACGACGACGATCAACTCTACTTTCTTAGAACGTGGTCCAAAAGCACACCGGCTCCTTTACTTCCTCGCCCGACCGAAATAGACGTTCACCTTACGTGGTGCCACCATTTCGAGGCCGAGAGCAAACGTCAGAGTCAACAGAGGATGTTCCGACATCGCCCCCACCAAAGACATCGAAGGCTGTTTAAACAGGTTCCGGTAAGGTCATGAATACCTTCTTCTTCGTCATGCAGGGGTCCTTCCTTCCTTGAGTTCCTCGAGCGTAGAACCACAATCAATGGCGGTGGACGGAGCAAGATCGGTAAGAAGACGGATATCACTGCTGAACAGATGAGTCGACGTCCGTGCTCTTGAGGATCTTGCTCCGCCCACCGCTACAAGCCACCATGACGTTGTTCAGGGCCTGAAGATGGTCTGAATTTATAGACCGAAACCGGGTGCTACCTATAACAAAAAAATCTCCTACGATGAAGGGTTTTTTTTTTCATTTTACAATGGAATTGCGTGGATGATGTTTTTCCAGTAGTGTGCTACATGGACTGCCTCATACATTCTCTAAAACGATATTCCCATATACTTTGTGTATACATTTTCTGCTTGCGACGTAGGAACATATATCTGAACTACTGTTGTCGGTTGATAATTTAGTGGGATTCATTTCAGTTGTACTAATTATTTACGCGAACACCGATCTGTTTCGAGATTCTGAAATCCCATCTCCAGGTGTATGAAACTATTGTATTTGGTAATACATAGCAGTGGTCGGGACAGGTAATGCAAGATCTCAAATCATTGAATGTTGAGAGAAACCGTCCGCCGCACCGCGAGACCGCTACGGTCGCAGGTTCGAATCCTGCCTCGGGCATGGATGTGTGTGATGTCCTTAGGTTAGTTAGCTTTAGTAGTTCTTAGTTCTACGTGACTAACGACCTTAGAAGTTGAGTCCCATACAGCTCAGAGTCATTTGAACCATTTGCACCGTCCGCCATCAGGCAGTCGCAAGGTAGGAACGCCAACTACTAACATTACTTGGCGTTCCTGGGAACAGAAAGGAACTATGAGATATACGGAATGAAGCTGGACATCTCATTAAAGCTAAATCGAAAATCTTACACAAGGCTACAAAAATAATAAAACGGGCACTAATAAAATTAAAGAAATCCCTGACAATAAGGGAATTAGACAAGGCTGTAGCCTGTCGCCAACATGTTTTAATGTATTTAAAGGTGATTTGATTAAGATCTGGCGATAGGAAGTAAATTCTGGTACACAGATTAATAGAAGTAAACAATTAATATCCTTGTGTATGTAGATGTTGTTCCAAATTTGGAATAAAGTGAGAACGTGCTAGACGAGCTGTGTGTAAATTAGATCAGTTAGTTTTTATTTTTTGACTCATAAGTCTTTTGACTGGTTTGATGCAGCCCGCTATGAATTCCTCTCCTGTGCCAACCTCTTGGTCTCAAGAGTACCACTTGCAACTTACGTCCTCAGTTACTTGCTGGATGAATTCCAGTCTCTGTCTTCCTTTACAGTTTTGCCCTCTACAGCGCCTTCTAATACCCTGGAACTCATTCCCTGATGTAACAGATGTCTTCATACAGTCCCTTCTCCTTGTCAGTGTTTTCCCCATATTCTTTTCCTCTCGCAGAACCTCCTCATCCCTTACCTTACCAGTCCACCTCATTTACAGCATTCATCTGTAGCACCACATCTGAAATACTTCGATTCCGGTTTTCCCACAGTTAAGTTTCTCGCTGTTCCCATTTCTGCTACTTCTCATTATTTTCGTCTTTCTTTGATTTTCTCTCAAGTCATATTCTGTACTCATTAGACTGTTCATTCCACTCAGCAGATCGTGTAATTATTCTTCACTTTCACTGAGGATAGCAATGTCATCGGTAAATCTTGTCATAGATTTCCTTTCATCTTGAATTTTAATTCCAGTCCTGAACCTTTATTTTACTTCCATCGTTGCTTCTTCGATGTACAGATTGAATAGCAGTGACGGAATTCTGCATACCTGTCTTACACCCTTTTTAATGCGAGCGCTTCGTTTCCTGCCGTCCTCTCTCATTATCCTTGCTTGACTGTTATGTATATTGTATGTTACCCGTTTCCGGCTATAGATTACTACCATTTTTCTCAGAAATTCGAACATCTTGCCTCAGTTTACATTGTCGAACGTTTTTACCAGGTCGACAAATCCTTTAGACATGTCTTCATTTTTCTGCAGTCTTGCTTCCACTATCAACCGCAACATCAGAATTGCTTGTATAGTACCTTTATCTTTCCTAAAGCCAAAATGATCATTTAACACATCCTGAAGTTTCTTTTCCACCCTTTTGTGTATTATTATTGTAAATAACATTGAAGCATGATTTGTCAAGCTGATTGTGCGATAATCCTCGCACTTGTCCGTTCTTAAAGACTTCGGAATTGTGTGGATTATATTTTCCCGAAAATCAGTCGGTACGTCGCCAGACTCATACATTCTACAGACCAACGTGAATGGTCGTTTTGTTTCACCTTCCCTACTTTTTACTGAACTTAAATAGCTATCGCTTCGCTGCAAATTTTAATTCTGTGAAGCACGTTACTGCGGAAAATACGCTCTTCAATTAATGGTAATTTTGATCACGCCTAAGAATGAACGTACAGTGTTATTTGCAAAGCGACTGAGATGATTGAGCCAAGTAGACGGTCCAGACTAGTCCATCTACTGCTCGTTCAGCGAACGCGGCGATCAATCGCCCGTGCTATTGGCTGCTCCCGCCTCCCCAGACAACCAGTACGGACATAATGTAAGACACGGTACGCTGTTCGTGCTACGGGGAAGACGTGCGACAGACCGTGCAGGATCCCTGCTACGTGGAGAACAGGAGCAGTTTCACGCACCGGCGCACACCTCTGATTACTGGCGACACGGGCCGGTCCAGAGGGCGTAGGAGTGTAGGCGGAGGAAGGGAAGAGCTCCATGAAAGTCAAGAGCTCCAGATAAGCCAGCCTCCTTTCCAACTTCCCATCTGAATTTCTCCCCCTCCTTTTTTTTCGCTTCGATTTTATTGCTACGGGAGCTCTCCGCATAATGACGAGGAGAACACGACAAGTGCGCAATCCGATGTCCCAAAAACTTCGCTTGGTGGAAGAGGTGTCAAAATAAGCGAAGATGTGGTTCGGCTCATCTGTGGATACGAAACGGTTCCCGAGAAAACTACGGTCAAAGTTTGCGAAGTAATTTAAATGCCTGTTAGCACCCACTATCTGAGTCGAAATGGCAGCACAGAGGATAGCAACGCTGCTCCTCACTTTTACGTCCCGTGTTTGTCACTGTTTTTATTTTATATACTTTATTCATAAATTTTTCTTTCATCTATCAGTGTCCTCCTTAGGTCACTACGCCAATGTTTTTATCAAGTTCTGGGATACAAGGGCGATGCATTAATAATAAATTTACAACTGGGTTTCACAATAACTGTCATTCAGTTACTGTACAGTATACGAACGGATTGTACACTCCTAGAAAGGGAAAAAAGAACACATTGACACCGGTGTGTCAGACCCACCATACTTGCTCCGGACACTGCGAGAGGGCTGTACAAGCAATGATCACAAGCACGGCACATTGGACACACCAGGAACCGCGGTGTTGGCCGTCGAATGGCGCTAGCTGCGCAGCATTTGTGCACCGCCGCCGTCAGTGTCAGCCAGTTTGCCGTGGCATACGAAGCTCCATCGCAGTCTTTAACACTGGTAGAATGCCGCGACAGCGTGGACGTGAACCGTATTTGCAGTTGACGGACTTTGAGCGAGGGCGTATAGTGGGCATGTGGGAGGCCGGGTGGACGTACCGCCGAATTGCTCAACACGTGGGGCGTGAGGTCTCCACAGTACATCGATGTTGTCGCCAGTGGTCGGCGGAAGGTGCACGTGCCCGTCGACCTGGGACCGGACCGCAGCGACGCACGGATGCACGCCAAGACCGTAGGATCCTACGCAGTGCCGTAGGGGACCGCACCGCCACTTCCCAGCAAATTAGGGATACTGTTGCTCCTGGGGTATCGGCGAGGACCATTCGCAACCGTCTCCATGAAGCTGGGCTACGGTCCCGCACACCGTTAGGCCGTCTTCCGCTCACGCCCCAACATCGTGCAGCCCGCCTCTAGTGGTGTCGCGACAGGCGTGAATGGAGGGACGAATGGAGACGTGTCGTCTTCAGCGATGAGAGTCGCTTCTGCCTTGGTGCCAATGATGGTCGTATGCGTGTTTGGCGCCGTGCAGGTGAGCGCCAAAATCAGGACTGCATACGACCGAGGCACAAAGGGCCAACACCCGGCATCATGGTGTGGGGAGCGATCTCCTACACTGGCCGTACACCTCTGGTGATCGTCGAGGGGACACTGAATAGTGCACGGTACATCCAAACCGTCATCGAACCCATCGTTCTACCATTCCTAGTCCGGCAAGGGAACTTGCTGCTCCAACAGGACAATGCACTTCCGCATGCATCCCGTGCCACCCAACGTGCTCTAGAAGGTGTAAGTCAACTACCCTGGCCAGCAAGATCTCCGGATCTGTCCCCCATTAAGCATGTTTGGGACTGGATGAAGCATCGTCTCAAGCGGTCTGCACGTCCAGCACGAACGCTGGTCCAACTGAGGCGCCAGGTAGAAATGGCATGGCAAGCCGTTCCACAGGACTACATCCAGCTTCTCTACGATCGTCTCCATGGGAGAATAGCAGCCTGCATTGCTGCGAAAGGTGGATATACACTGTACTAGTGCCGACATTGTGCATGCTCTGTTGCCTGTGTCTATGTGCCTGTGGTTCTGTCAGTGTGATCATGTGATGTATCTGACCCCAGGAATGTGTCAATAAAGTTTCCCCTTCCTGGGACAATGAATTTACGGTGTTCTTATTTCAATTTCCAGGTGTGTATTTTCAGGAGTTACAGCCATTTTAAATTCTCATATTCGAAAATTTCAGTCTTATATCAGTTCTTATATTAATTCACATACTTTATTCTCAGGTTGAGTCTTCAGGAAGGTTTGGTGCATTCTCTCTGATGATACCGATGGTAGAAACATTCGAAACACATAAATTCCGAGCACCACTAACAACACTCGAAGGCTGGTTTGCTAAGTGACTTATCTTTGTATGAATCTCACTCGGGAAAGGAACGTCGCTAACACTGCTCAAGATATCACACGTTGGTAATAATTTCGCTGCCAACCACACGCAACGGATCATTTTAGCGAAAACTGGTCTACAGTCTGGAACCGCGTGACCGCTACGGTCGCAGGTTCGAATCGTGCCTCTGGAATGGATGTGTGTTATGTCCTTAGGTCAGTTAGGTTTAAGTAGTTATAAGTCCCACAGTGCTCAGAGCCATTTGAACCATTTTTCAAAACTGGAGCTTGCAGTTCATCAGAAATCAAGATACACTAACGGAATTTGACCGAAAGCATCTTCAAATAATTCTCCCATTTATTATTATTATTATTATTATTATTATTATTATTATTATTACTCAAGTATAGGCACAATAGGACCACGCGTGGTACAACCAATCAATGTCCTTTTTGATGGTTGGCCTCCCTTTGTGTCCAAATCTGTTTCATCCTTTCAGAATGAAGTCTCTTTATTTCATCGGACCACGGTGTTCCAGCCTGTTTTCTGATTTCCTTCTCACCAACATTTTAATCTAATATCTTTCGTCTGAATGTTTCTTCTATCTGTAACGTCTGCCTGAGTTATGCTGGCTACTTTAAGATTCTCTTTAATTGCAGCGATCCATTTAATTGACTCAGTTTGGGCCTTAATTCTGTTTTCGTAGCATTCTACTTTTTATTTTGTCAACTTAACAGGTACCATTCTTTTAATGTGCACATAAAATTTAAGCCTTCGATTTCTCATGTCAACGTGTGTGTCTGTGTATGCTTCTATTCCCTTATTACTAATTTTGGAGCCTAATATTTACCCAGCAGTATTTCTGTCCCTCTTTTGAATTTCTTCAACATCCCTCTTTCTACTTAACATTAAAATTTCTGCTCCATAAAGACTTTCAGGTTACATTACAGTGCAGTAATGCCTAAATTTACTGAATTTAGAAAGTGATTCTTTATTGTAAATTTTTTGTGTCAATCTGAAAGGAGTTGCCACTTTTTGACAGCGAACATCGTTTGCAGCTTGTTCCAGGCCGTTTTCTAGTATGTTTCCCCAAAGTATTTAAACTGAGGAGACCGTTTAATTTTTCCACATATTGTGTTTGTTGCATGTCATATGGTTGAAATGGCTCTAAGCGCTATGGGATTTAACCTCTGAGGTCATCAGTCCCCTATACTCAGACCTACTTAAACGTAAATTACCTAAGGACTTCATACACATTCATGCCCGAGGCAGGATTCAAACCTGCGGCCGTAGCAGGAGCGCGGTTGTGGACTGAAGCGCTGAGAGCCGCTCGGCCACAGCGGCCGACGCATGTCATATACTTCGTTTTTCCGAATAATATCTGTAGTTCTGCTTTTTCCGCAACTTCGTTAAGAATTTCAATTTGTTTTTGAGCCATAGTAATATCCCTAGTTAAGATTAGCAAATCATTTGCAAAGGGAGGCAATCTACTCTAACATTACTTCTAACTTGATTGATTGATCCATATTTTGAGTCGTCTTTTGATCTCGCCATTCTGAAATTACCTTTTCCAAAACACAGTCAAAAAGTAATAGGGAGAGTCCAGCTCTATGTGTAACATCAGTCTTTATATCAAATGGTTCAGAAATTTCTCCCATAAATTTAGCTTTAGAGATAGTGTTGATTAACGTTTCCTTAATCAGTGTTAGAGTTTTATTGTCTAGCCCTTGTTACATTAAAATTTGTGAAATATATTCATGATCAACTGAGTCGTAGGCGTTTTTAAAACCCACAAATCCTTTGGTGCCTAAGGATTAGTTTTATGTTAATAATTTGTTCCGGACAGGGTCTGTTTGGTATAAGGCCTGCTATATATTCACCAGTTTTAGGTTTTAACTATTTTTGGGCTCGATCAAGTAAACATTGAGATAGAATTTTGTATGTGACCAGGGGAAGAGAGTTTCCTCCATAATTATTAAAATAGGTTCTACCACCTTTTTATGCAAGGGGTGAATCAGGGTAGTATTGGAGGCCTCAGGTATTTCCTCAGTTTGCCAGATATATTCTATTAGTTGAATGTTCTCTTTTATAGGGTTAGGTGCAGCTGATTTTAGAAGTTTTGCACTGCACTCATATCGTCTTCTCCGGATGGTTTATTGTTTTTAAGTCTCTGAATTTGTTTAGTTATATCGATTCTGTCAGGTTCCTTAGAGTTTGAGTTGGAGTTATGAGTTTGCTGTCATTCGAATTTATTCATGGTTTTGGACAGTTTAATAGTTTTTCAAAATAGTTAGGAAGTACCTTATAATTTTCCTGGTTGTTAAGACCCTAACTGCCATTTTCATTTATGAATCAAAGTCTTTGAGGTTGGTAACCAGCTAGATTTGTTTTGATTGTTCTTTTGGAAGTCTTTCTCGATTTCTAAAAGCTTTACATTTTCTTACTGTCTTATAGTCTGTCGGATTAATTTAGATGTTTCTTTTCTTACAGTTAGAAAGGTTTTGTACGTATTATCAGTTTTGTTACTATTACAGTTTTTGAATGCCTCATGTCAAGACTTAATTGCTGTTTCACAATCCGTGTTCCACCAACGGTGTTTTTGTTTCTTTCGAAGCGAAATTAAATTTGCTGCTGTTTCGATGAACTTTTATTTTAGCTATGCCAACTGGTCGATTTTTTTTGTCCATTCCGCTTGGTACAGTTGGCGTTATTTTAGCAGTGTCAAAATTTGGATAACATATTTTGTTTGAAGAGTTTTTCAGGTTTAAGTTTTACTTTTATTCGCGTTAAATAATGGTCAGAGTCAATATTAGCACATTTCCCAACTTGGACAATAAAAATACCGTTGTAGTTAGGGTATGAAATTGCTACATTATCGATTTGAAATTCCCCATTAAATTTATTGGGTGCCCTCCCATTTTTCCATTGTTTTATTTTTTTAAATTCACTCATCATACGTCATTTCAATATGATTTGGAACCCATTCTTCTACTACACTGCTACGGATGTGGGTAGGTAAATGAAAATAAAAAATAAAAGTCATAATCGTATTTCGAACATAGTGCACAAAATGTAAAATCCCGCTGCTAGCCAATGCGCCACATCTACAATGGGAAGATTCATCATCTAAAAGGTAAATAAATTACCTCGGAAACTTTGACCATCATTTCCTCAGAAACAGTGGAGAATGTACGGATAAGCCGGGACATATGATCGTTTATTATGACTCCTCTTCCACTGAACGAAGTTTCTGGGAAATACAGTCATGGCACTTGCTTTGTTCCCCTCGCGAGAACACAGATATATCACGATAAATTTTGATCAACATATCTGAAAAATATTGAAATGGTGAGACTATCTCACAAGTTTGGAAAGTAGAATGTACACCAACAGTTCACAAGAAAGAAAGAAAAAGGTTATAAGAATTACAGATAAATAACTCTGATTAACATACGAGGACATACTGTAAAGTAATGCCTCCGAATTTTGTACGTGAAAACTCTTAAGCCATTTAAAATAAAGAAAACGCTGTTAACGATCTACGTCTATGTTCTATAAATTTCTCCCTTAAGGAAAACCAATTTATTAATATCATCATTCTAAAATGTTTGACTTTGTTATTTATTTACACGTCAAGTTCCGTGGGACCAATTCAGGAGCAAATCTCAAAGCTCATGGAACGTGCAGCACACGAAATTACAACATAAAACTAAGAACACATAAAAATAAAATGTTTGTGAACCCAAGAGAAGTCAAGCATAAGTTTAAATAAACGAAATCAACAGTATAACGTAAGAATCAGCTTAAGTTTTCAAGGAACTTCTCAACAGAATAGGAAGTGACCCATGAAGAAAGTTTTCAGTTTCAATTTGAAAGCGCGTGGATTACTGCTAAGATTTTTGAATTCTTATGTTACATTACTGAAAATGGATGCAGCAGTATCTGCACAAGGTTTAAGGAACTCCGATCCAAATGCAGGTTGGATGACTGCCGCGAATTAACTAAGTGAAAGCTGCTTATTCTTGGTAATAAATTGATATTGTTAGCAAGGAACGACAATAAAGAATATATATATATATATATATGTTGTTGTTGTTCTTGTGGTTTTCAGTCCTGAGACTGGTTTGATGCAGCTCTCCATGCTACTCTATCCTATGCAAGCTTCTTTTCATCTCCCAGTACCTACTGCAACCTACGTCCTTCTGAATCTGCTTACTGTATTCATCTCTCGGTCTCCCTCTATGATTTTTACCCTCCACGCCGCCCTCCAGTACTAAATTGGTGATCCCTTGATGCCTCAGAACATGTCCTACCAACCGATCCCTTCTTCTGGTCAAGTTGTGCCACAAACTTCTCTTCTCCCAAATCCTATTCAATACTTCCTCATTAGTTATGTGATCTACCCATTTAATCTTCAGCATTCTTCTGTAGCACCACATTTCGAAAGCTTCAATATACACTCCTGGAAATTGAAATAAGAACACCGTGAATTCATTGTCCCAGGAAGGGGAGACTTTATTGACACATTCCTGGGGTCAGATATATCACATGATCACACTGACAGAACCACAGGCACATAGACACAGGCAACAGAGCATGCACAATGTCGGCACTAGTACAGTGTATATCCACCTTTCGCAGCAATGCAGGCTGTTATTCTCCCATGGAGACGATCGTAGAGATGCTGGATGTAGTCCTGTGGAACGGCTTGCCATGCCATTTCCACCTGGCGCCTCAGTTGGACCAGCGTTAGTGCTGGACGTGTAGACCGCGTGAGACGACGCTTCATCCAGTCCCAAACATGCTCAATGTAGGACAGATCCGGAGATCTTGCTGGCCAGGGTAGTTGACTTACACCTTCTAGAGCACGTTGGGTGGCACGGGATACATGCGGACGTGCATTGTCCTGTTGGAACAGCACGTTCCCTTGCCGGTCTAGGAATGGTAGAACGATGGGTTCGATGACGGTTTGGATGTACCGTACACTATTCAGTGTCCCCTCGACGATCACCAGAGGTGTACGGCCAGTGTAGGAGATCGCTCCCCACACCATGATGCCGGGTGTTTTCCCTGTGTGCCTCGGTCGTATGCAGTCCTGATTGTGGCGCTCACCTGCACGGCGCCAAACACGCATACGACCATCATTGGCACCAAGGCAGAAGCGACTCTCATCGCTGAAGACGACACGTCTCCATTCGTCCCTCCATTCACGCCTGTCGCGACACCACTGCACGATGTTGGGGCGTGAGCGGAAGACGGCCTAACGGTGTGCGGGACCGTAGCCCAGCTTCATGGAGACGGTTGCGAATGGTCCTCGCCGATACCCCAGGAGCAACAGTGTCCCTAATTTGCTGGGAAGTGGCGGTGCGGTCCCCTACGGCACTGCGTAGGATCCTACGGTCTTGGCGTGCATCCGTGCGTGGCTGCGATCCGGTCCCAGGTCGACGGGCACGTGCACCTTCCGCCGACCACTGGCGACAACATCGATGTACTGTGGAGACCTCACGCCCCACGTGTTGAGCAATTCGGCGGTACGTCCACCCGGCCTCCCGCATGCCCACTATACGCCCTCGCTCAAAGTCCGTCAACTGCACATACGGTTCACGTCCACGCTGTCGCGGCATGCTACCAGTGTTAAAGACTGCGATGGAGCTCCATATGCCACGGCAAACTGGCTGACACTGATTGCGGCGGTGCACAAATGCTGCGCAGCTAGCGCCATTCGACGGCCAACACCGCGGTTCCTGGTGTGTCCGCTGTGCCGTGCGTGTGATCATTGCTTGTACAGCCCTCTCGCAGTGTCCGGAGCAAGTATGGTGGGTCTGACACACCGGTGTCAATGTGTTCTTTTTTCCATTTCCAGGAGTGTATATATTGAGAGGTCAATGTCGGAATACCCAGACTAGTGAACAGGGATGGACAAGAGGTTCGCGAACGTACACCACTTATTGCCCGTTTCTGAGCCAAAAATATCCTTTTAGAATGGGATAAATTACCCCAAAATATAATATCATATGACATAAGCGAATGAAAATAGGCAAAGTAGACAAATTTTCATGATACTTCAGATACCGTTTGAAAAGTAAAAATGGCAGCATTAAGTGTCTGAACAAGATTCTGTACGTGGGTGGTGGTGGTTAGTGTTTAACGTCGCGTCGACAACGAGGTCATTAGAGACGGAGCGCAAGCTCGGGTTAGGGAAGGATTGGGAAGGAAATCGGCCGTGCCCTTTCAAAGGAACCATCCCGGCATTTGCCTGAAACGATTTAGGGAAATCACGGAGAACCTAAATCAGGATGGCTGGAGACAGGATTGAAGCATCGTCTTTCCGAATGCGAGTTGAATTGTATGCTAGAAACTGTAAAAACTGAGTCTTACTGTGATTTAGAGGTAACCCACTCAGACCCCACATCGCAAACTATTCTCAACACTGTGAATAACTACCTTTTGCTGTCTGTTGTTCAAGTAAAAGTTGAACCAAGTGTGGGCTACCCTCGTATACCGTAACGGTCCAACTTGTGGAGTAATATTTTGTGATCAACAAACAATCAAACGCCTTAATAAATAAAAATACATGCCTGGGTTCAAAACCTTTTGTTTAATACAGTCAGTACTACACAGAGAAATGAGAATATAGCATTTTCAGTAGTTAAACGAATTCTAACGCCGAACTGTAAATTTTGTAGCAAACGATGTGATACAAAATGATCAATTATCCTTACATACACATCCATTTCAATAACATTAGCTAACACTGATGGCTTAGATATTAGTATAGAATAGTCTACATTATCCCTTTCTCCATTTTATGAAGCGGATTTACAACTGAGTACTTTAATAATTCAGGGATCTGACCATTCTTAAAGGAATCATTATAGATATGGCTAAATACAGGGCTAACATGTGCTGCACGGTATTTTAATATTCTGCTAGGCACTCCATCAAATCCATGAGAGTCCTTAGTCTTCAGCGATTTAATTATGGACTCAATCTCCCCCTTGTCTGTATCACAGAGGAGTATTTCAGACATCAATCTCGGAAAGGCATTTTCCAAGATAGTTATATGATTCCCCGTAGAAACTAAATTTTTATTCAGTTCACCTGCAATCCTAAGAAAATGATTGTTAAATACTGTACATATATATCTGATTTATCAGTAAAAGAAATATTTGTACTGCGAACTGACTTTATAACGTCGACATTGTGCTGCTGATAAGACAGTTCCTTCATAACTGACCACATGGTTTTAATTTTATTGTGTGAATTAGCTATTTTATGTGTGTATTTGGAGCCACAACCTTACCTGTGTCTGTACCACTTCATCACTCGCGAAGCTATGTAGTGGAAAGTGTCGTTTAAGTTTGGAAACAAATGAGTATCGAATAGGTTCAAACAGAGTCTGTGTGGACGATGATCGACGAAGATGAACCTAAAGCATCGGACTGTTGCAGATGTTGCGGCGCTAATGTGTGGTCTCGCATTGTCATAGAGGAGGAGATGGTGTTCCATGTGTGGACGAAGTTTTCTGCTGTTAGAAACTTGATTACAACACGCTTTTTCTCATACATCGACACAGTTGAGTTACACACCGCCATGTTAAGTGATATAATACGGAATCCTCTAACGGCAGAAAGTTGCAACTTGGGTCTCCGAAGCGGGAAAAGTCTACCGATTAATCCGCCTCAACCCATGCTGAGAACAGAATGAAAAATTCTGAGGCATTTCTTTTGACCACTCTTTCCTACAACTGTATTCTGTTACTAGTTTTCCTTTTACCATCGCAATTATGTCTGATCAGTCGTTAAGCAACAATTATACCCAGCCTTTTTTGGCAGCCATTCACTTTTTCTGGCAATAGTTTCGCTTGTTCGGTATAAGTAATTATTATACTACATCAAACCTCAGACTAGTTAAATATTCTTATCAATTCCTAAACACTATATGATATCTGGAGGTAGTAACTGTTATGTGTTTTTCTGTCTTTTCTACTTGAGATGTTAATAAAACAATTGCAATCCAAATACAAATTCAGCCTTGGTTTTTATTTTCGTATTTCATCTAAAATCTTAGTCTGGTTGCTTTACCAGCCGCACAGATGGGATAGAACAAATTTTACCGATGTATTCACTTTCTCAAACAGGTAGGCTGGTGTTATTTGATTGTCTAATTGTACTTTCTCCTCATCTAATTTCTCTGGCATCCGTATGCATTGTCAGTTTTCCTCAGGAAAATAATTTATTCGTTGAACACCGCAGTTCCCTAATAAATTGGATACGAAACCTAGACTGAACTTTTGCGAAGATCGTCATGGGCTGAAAAGAAAGATCTGATATCTCTTCAGTTCAAAGATGATCAAGATAGCTTTATCACTCTTGCATAAGAGATACGCATTCTTCCAAAACGGTGCCAATACGCTATCCTCCAATTATAGCTTTTCTTTTTGCTTGCAGCAGTAGAATAAAACTTCCAGACACCTACGGCGATGTAATATCACAGAAACGTTTCATTTGTTTTGACATGGTGCTTAATTTAGGATACTAAGATGTCCTTGTTTCTTATTTAGTGAATGAGAAATTATCAGCTACAAGTGTTGTAGCAAGAGTAAAAGCTTTGATAAATTTAGTCGCTAATACAAGTGTTATACATGGAAATGGTTATCACGCCGTTTTATACGTGGCATTCTCGGTCTTTTCTTGGATTACTTGGTTCGGTAGGCACACGTTGATCTATGAATTCAGAAGCCAAAAAGTAGGCTAACTACTAGTACTTAACGTAACCTATCTAATGGACAAACCAATCATCTTTATAACATGTTATTGTGGTTACATTTGCTACTGTTTAATGCATTACACGGTTTTGAAGCTCTCATTTCTATTAACGAGTGTTAGCAAAAGTATGAGTATCTCTACATATAGTATTGGCCAGCACTTTATTTACATAAATGGCACTGATTGGTTTTAAGTTTACTTTTAGTGTTCTTAATTAATCAACACAATCTGGTGCCTTGTATCAGTTTTTTTCCTATTCGTCTCTCTGAGATGGCACTACATACACCTTCATGTTGCTGTGTTTCTCAAATTTCTTTTAAGCTAATCGCTTTCCACAACACATTTCATAACTCCTAAATAACACTTAACATTCCGCAAGCCCGATACCCAAAATATTTCTCTGTTCGTTCCGTTACTTTGTCATGAACTGACCATTAGTGTTCATAGTCAAAGTAGCTCACGTACGCAATCCTCCTGCGCATCTCGTTGTCGTGCGGTAGCGTTCTCGCTTCTCACGCCCGGGTTCCCGAGTTCGATTATCGGCGGGGTCAGGGATTTTCTCTGCCTCGTGATGGCTGGGTGTTGTGTGCTGTCCTTAGGTTAGCTAGGTTTAAGTAGTTCTTTTTATCAGGGAACTTCCCTTTCCCTCACACTGAGCAAAAATCCTGGTTTTATAGTTAATATGGACCACCATTTTTAGCTTTTCTCACCTCATAACACTACCGGATACTACTAATTTAGCAATACACCGATGACGTTACTCCTGTGAAAGGATTTTAGCTTGTGACCGTGACTGTCTGCAACGGAAAAGTATCTGACAGTTTTTCGTCTCTCGGAAGATTCCTATTGAAATGAAACAATAAAAAACAATCGAGAATGAACCAAGGTTCTATTAGTAATAAAGTAAACTGTAATTACTCAGAAGGAAACGGTCAATTAGGCAAAGCTGTAACAAGTACTAGAATGTTCATAAAGCAAGTTAAATATTAAGATGTCTTTTATTTGATATTAGAATTCAGTTTTGATGAAAACGTACAAGAGAGTAGCGTGATGTAGGGAGTAATGTTCCAATGGTTTGACAAGAACTACCCAGGAGGCGTATTAACACGTTCAGGCAACATCTGGCTATCATTAATTCTTACCATCCGTTTATTACAGTAGGAAGCTAAAGATCATTATAGGCAAATTATTACTACTGGTGCAACACTACTAACTTGGACAAAGGGTTCTTTCGTTAGTTTAATAATTGGAAAATACTGTCCTAGAAATGTAACTACGTTCTCTAATACTATTATTATTTGCATTCTCAAGGAGCATTTACTTGCTTCTACTATTTACTTCAAATGCAACTTGTTGTATTTGGATCCAGTATAGTTTGAACAGCTGTAGCCCATTGCCTACTATAGCACAAATGTTACATAGCTGGCAAGTTCACTCATTAGCGCAGTAATTGTAATATGAAACTTAAATACGGTCCAATAGTTAAAGTAGGTACCTTGAAAGTAATCTATCAGTAGACTCGAATCAAGGCTGAATACTTCAGTTACAACACAACTGTCTACAAATAATATTACAAAAACTATTACTTAAAAACCTGCACAAAAATTATATCTTAACAGTCTACTTGCCAGTATATGTTCTGGATCATGTCTAGCCACCGACTAACATATGCCACAAAGGAGCCTCGCTGTTCAACAGCCAATTCCATCTTTTATATTCCCACCAAACCAAATTCGTGGCATAGGGGCTTCATTACATGCTTTACACGATTACGAACTTAATTTTCCAATGCATGAAAAAGTATTACAAATGAATTTTTAACGTGTTAAATCGTTTACAACACGCTATTTTTGAAATTATTTCCAAAGGTTAATTATAATTACATATCTTGGTCATAAATAACAACTAAACCTTTAAATAGATGTCACATCACAGAACATGGTTATACAGCCACATTAAGTAAAAACATAGAAAGGAGTTAGTTAAGAGAAACATTGGTAATATCGATAATACCGTTATAATCTTCACCTTTTCGAGTTTCTTACCGACTGGTCACTAATATAGAATAACGCTAAAAAGAAAGATTGTTAAGCGATAAAATTGTTCTGCCGTTTACAGACGAAATACAGTGAAACGAACAACTGTATTCTCGCAGAGTCCTATATTAATGGAATCTGTGTGGCGTTAAACCTCGTCGCAGTGCAGCGTTTGGTGTTTACAGGGTAAATATTTTCTCTCCTGCTCGCGGTTTGGAAGTGCTTCACTGGTGTCGGTATCATTTGCTTTTGTTAGGACACGCCTACTAGAAAAGCAGTCACGCTTGTTTTCAGTATAAACATATATTGTCCGTAGATTTTCAGACTGTTTACCGCGAGCCGAATGTAGTTAGCGATAACAGTGACTGGTCTCGAAAGTTTACCTTACAACTTCATTTTGGAAGAATCTCCGCAGTGATTGTGGCACTGTCCCAAAAAACGTTTAGCTAAAACACTATGAAAATATGTTAGTAAATAAAGTTTTTAATCATAATGCCATTAAAAAATTATGTTGACTTTGGGTCTACACTACCACACATGGTGTCCGAGGAGAAATGCTCATTATTCAGGAATAGGAGAGGAATGATCATTTAAAGCAAAAAACTTCATATGGACATATACTCTATTCCGAATGGTTTTTGAGGTAGAATACACTTACGGTACATTGTTATTTACTTTCTCTAATATCGAATACACTGTTAGTTCTAGGTAGTACGCATATACAGCAGTTAGTAAAATTTACAGCCTGCGTTTTACGAAGTATCCACTGAAAAATATGAATTTTTAACACACTCACCTCTAACTATCATCGTACACGTAACATTACAGATGTTATACACTACACAACTAATGTACGAATGAATATTCCACCATCAGCTTCAGTGCATTAGGTCAGTCCTGGAAGGGCACGGTTTGTTGCTTTTGTGAGTACCTCATGATTTTATCTAGTGAGGATAAGGCACATATGTGTATGCTGCTCACTCAAAAACAGTTGCACATTAAATATTATCCACTAGGAAAAAATTCTCAGTTTTTTTTTTAGTATACAGGATACCGAAAAACAATTTGACTAGTAGTACAGAGCAGAAAAACAGATTCAGACAAAGGAATTTGAGTAGAGGAACTAGACCCGTGCAAGCGCGTGGCCTATCCACGTGGCCCTCACACGTCTGCATAGGCCATAACGCAAAAACGGTTTGAAGTGGGAAATTTTGGTGTAATTGTTTTTAGTGAATCACTTTATGCTTCTTGCGGCGCTGAACGAGAATCTGAAACTGTCCAACAAGAATTTTCCCCGAAACTATGAGAAAAGATCTAAAAACAAAAAAAGCTTTTTTATTGGTTTTCAGTTTAATACGTACAAAGCAAGTTTTTTACACAGAAAGTGATCCAGTAGTAAAATAAAGCGGTGGAAATTACCTAAAAATTATGTCTGTAACATTTTTTCATATTCTGCATGCTTTCCACGCAAAACATTATTCAGATATAGTTGAAAGTCGTTAATTTTTGGAAAGTAGCAAAAAAAAAAGTTACGTAAGTTGCAATTTTCCACTCAAGTGAATTATTTCATCTGGAGTTCCTTGCCTTTAAATGTGTTTACCTGGCAAACCGTAGAAGAAACTAAACTAAACTCTGCCCGAACAGCCGGCCGCGGTGGTCTAGCGGTTCAGGCGCTCAGTCCGGAACCGCGGGACTGCTACGGTCGCAGGTTCGAATCCTGCCTCGGGCACGGACGTGTGTGATGTCCTTAGGTGAGTTAGGTTTAAGTAGTTCTAAGTTCTAGAGGACTGATGACCACAGATATTAAGTCCCATAGTGCTCAGAGCCATTTGAACCATTTTTTCTGGCCGAACAGACCATGAAGGCCCAACGGTGGCGACCGGCGGCCATGTCATCCTGAGCCAACAGATGTCACTATAATCCGTCCACCATAAGAACAAACCTGCTGTAAACAAACACAAAGGCGATGATCGGTCAGAAGTCGTAGCACACGTACACTGGTGCTGTTACACTCTTGGAAGTAGGTCCTACTTATGAGTTCGATATCTTATTACTAAATTATGTTAAATGAAACTTTAAGATATTGAAACGTATTAACAGCTAGAAGCGTTTTTTTAGCTACGCAGTTTTTATTTCAAAAATCCTGTACTGTTACAACCTCAGCAGCGTTGTACTCTGGATTTTGGTGCTGTTAATGCGCAGTATGAAAATGGCTGAGGCTACTTTCTGTTCCGTAGTGAGACACGCGCATGGAACACGGTTATAAAGTGCCGATAAATAGGGTGTTCTCATTATTTTTCATCAATTTACGGAGGTAAGCGGCTTTGAAGTTTTCCGAGCGTTGTATATAATGCAGATGACGAATAGATTCTCATAGAACGTGTTGCACAGGCGGTATCGTTATGGGTTGTAAACCAAATTCGGTTATTCGTGCGTTAGTTCGAATCTGCCTAGTATCTTCTTCTTTTCCTCGTTGGATGTGAAATACCTACATCTCGTAATTATAAATCTCATCATCATTTTTTCGAATAACACACGTCGTCTTGTTTCTAGCTACATATTGGACGCGAGATTCCTGTTTCCATTTCAAATACAAATTTTTAATTATCGATGTTTTATGAAAGACTGCTCATAAAAGTTGTTTAAATTAAGAAAAATTAACAATATAATTTTTGAGGTAAAAATGAAGAACCAAATCCTCTGTATTTGGATTATGTCCATCATTTTATACCACGGAGGTAGATAAGTATCGTAGGAAGATGAAAAAATAATCATTTTCAGAGCATCTAGCACACCATACAATTGCTGTATTTTTCCATTTGCTACTGTACCCTTACAATATGAACCCAGCATGACTGATCTGGAGTTAAGCTGCGGGGTTTATTCCGTGAAGTAACAAGACTGTTAAGTTGCCAGACGTACTGAAACTAACGCTCACAGCTTTTTCACACGTCACTGCCGAACGCTGGTGGGATATAGCAAGGTCGTCATAATAGAAGAAGAGAAAATGCTGCGCCTGGTTGGCTTCGTGTATTCTGTTGTTGGTAGGCTCGTTATCAACGTAGCAGGTGACACTTCCCAAACTGAAACCTATTTCTTGAATTCGGATAAGGAAGGAGCTAGGAGATAATGTCTGGAGATGGCCTTGTAAGCCGAAAACCGGTTAACACAATAAAAGTAATATTGTATAACAAAAGCAGACCTGTGCTGTTCATTTATTAAGGAGCTAAGACATTACCAGACGACTGACTGTGAGCAATACCTTCAGTGGCTTCAATATATAACTATAGTGTAAAATCCTTCAATAATCTCTTACATTACACACAACTTATGCAAACCAATTAAACTCCGGTTAAGTCAGGAATTTTCATCATTCTTGTTGTTAATAATAATAGTACCTTGTGTGAAAACAATAACGTGTAGCGGTTTTCGTCCAGTCGTCTAAGGGGAAGTGAAACATGGACGATAAATAGTTTAGACAAGAAGGGAATAGAACTTTCGAAATGTGGTGAAGGTTGACACGTGTTGCGTGAAAACTGAAAGTTTGTCAGAAGTAATAAATTTCGCTACACTCCGACTTAATTTAGCAAAAGAATTTATAAAACCGGAAAATTGAAAGTTAATTTTGTGACTGAAATCTATAGAGAACTTTGTTTCTGAAGCACTACGAAATTCGGTAAATTAAGGTTAGTCTTGGGCTACCTCAACAATCATTTCAAAAGCTACTTGAATCTACGCAATTTAGAAATAAGAGATTTAACTTTGAACTGAATTAAATCATTCTGGACAATTAACAATAGTAACATTTAGTACATACCAAGCTGAGCTGCAGTCACAGGTAAGCTAAATTATGCTAACAAAACTCGCACTCTTATTTTGTGCTTGTGTAATCTAAATATTGTAGCCATCTATGAATACTTTAACGGAACTTTGAAATTAAAGCGGTGAAATGGAATGATATTACTTTAATGCTGGAATCTGAATTTCAACGACACTCGGGTTCATTTCGGGAAAGGAAGGGACCCTACTTGGTAATGCAAGTGGGACAATGAGCAACAAAGGTTCATGCTAAGTTGCTGTAATTTTGTGATGCAACAAATGTAAAAGCTGAGGTATGCCATACGGTTCAGTGCTTCCAGTCTTCCTTGCTGATTGAGTGAAGGTTTGAAGTCGTCGGTCGAGGAGGTGGCGACAATCACTTATTGTCGGTCGTCGCTGTTGCAGAAGCTGGATGTTGGCGCGCCTTCTTCTCGACACTGTCACCAGGCGAAACGGGCTCTTGATGTGCGCCAGCTAATGCTTCCCGTCCGCGACACCGTGTCAGATATGTTTACAGCAAGTCGAGCGCAATTACATGCTGCCAAACCCCGAAAGCGCGGCAACTCGCGGGAGCGACACACAACACACCTGTTCCACTGCACTACTCCAGCCAGACTCTGCTCTGCCCGCGCTCCACGCGGCACAGTTAACACTACCAAAGATCCTAAACAACATAAACAAACATAAACAAACCAATTGTACATCGACAATATACACTCCTGGAAATTGAAATAAGAACACCGTAAATTCATTGTCCCAGGAAGGGGAAACTTTATTGACACTTTCCTGGGGTCAGATACATCACATGATCACACTGACAGAACCACAGGCACATAGACACAGGCAACAGAGCATGCACAATGTCGGCACTAGTACAGTGTATATCCACCTTTCGCAGCAATGCAGGCTGCTATTCTCCCATGGAGACGATCGTAGAGATGCTGGATGTACTCCTGTGGAGCGGCTTGCCGTGCCATTTCCACCTGGCGCCTCAGTTGGACCAGCGTTAGTGCTGGACGTGCAGACCGCGTGAGACGACGCTTCATCCAGTCCCAAACATGCTCAATGGGGGACAGATCCCGAGATCTTGCTGGCCAGGGTAGTTGACTTACACCTTCTAGAGCACGTTGGGTGGCACGGGATACATGCGGACGTGCATTGTCCTGTTGGAACACCAAGTTCCCTTGCCGGTCTAGGAATGGTAGAACGATGGGTTCGATGACGGTTTGGATGTACCGTACACTATTCAGTGTCCCCTCGACGATCACCAGAGGTGTACGGCCAGTGTAGGAGATCGCTCCCCACACCATGATGCCGGGTGTTGGCCCTGTGTGCCTCGGTCGTATGCAGTCCTGATTGTGGCGCTCACCTGCACGGCGCCAAACACGCATACGACCGTCATTGGCACCAAGGCAGAAGCGACTCTCATCGCTGAAGACGACACGTCTCCATTCGTCCCTCCATTCACGCCTGTCGCGACACCACTGGAGGCGGGCTGCACGATGTTGGGGCGTGAGCGGAAGACGGCCTAACGGTGTGCGGGACCGTAGCCCAGCTTCATGGAGACGGTTGCGAATGGTTCTCGCCGATACCCCAGGAGCAACAGTGTCCCTAATTTGCTGGGAAGTGGCGGTGCGGTCCCCTACGGCACTGCGTAGGATCCTACGGTCTTGGCGTGCATCCGTGCGTCGCTGCGGTCCGGTCCCAGGTCGACGGATACGTCCACCTTCCGCCGACCACTGGCGACAACATCGATGTACTGTGGAGACCTCACGCCCCACGTGTTGAGCAATTCGGCGGTACGTCCACCCGGCCTCCCGCATGCCCACTATACGCCCTCGCTCAAAGTCCGTCAATTGCACATACGGTTCACGTCCACGCTGTCGCGGCATGCTACCAGTGTAAAGACTGCGATGGAGCTCCGTGTGCCACGGCAAACTGGCTGACACTGATGGCGTCGGTGCACAAATGCTGGGCAGCTAGCGCCATTCGACAGCCAACACCGCGGTTCCTGGTGTGTCCGCTGTGCCGTGCGTGTGATCATTGCTTGTACAGCCCTCTCGCAGTGTCCATATATATATATATATATATATATATATATATATATATATATATATATATAGTAAAACAATTACAGTATATAAAGATACAGAAATGTCCCTCAGGTAATAAACTAAGGAACTAAGGAAAAAAATTACAGATGGAAATAGGAGGATATGCATTTCCGGCGTTACAGACTGAAGACCACAACAGCAACATTGTCGGAGATTTGCAGTTCATTATTTCATTCTGCTTAAAAATTAAATCACATTCAAAGCTGTATTGCTTATCTGCTCGTCTCTTTTTACGTGCGAACTACAGATGGCCACGTCACTGCAGGCTAGCTATACCTGCTGACCGGCAAGTGCTGTCCAAGTTAAATAAGCCGCTAAAGCTGTTGTCCCGTATTATCGGCAAGTCGATGTGCGGGTAACACACAGCACATAACATACCCTCATTATCGTACTTAAGATTATTCGAGACAGCTTGACTGCAGTCACACGTGAAACGGAAATACAATGAGGTTCCAGCAAATGCGGAAGAATACATAGCGCAATGTTTACATCAGGTTTATTCTTATGATGAACGGATTATAGATGCGGATATGGAGTGGCTTATGGCCAGCACACCGCTCTCCCGGATGTCAGTGCACCCCGCTTGGCAACAGTGCTCTGCAGACCGGATGGTCACCCACCCAAGTGCAATCCCATCCCGACAGTGCTTAACATTGGTGATCTAAATGGAACCATTGTTACAAATGTGGAAAGGCCGTTGGCTAAACCGTAGAAAAAGCTCTTCTTTTTGTTCTTTGTGACACTGTAGCTTAACTGCACACCCCCACCCTCTCCCTCTCTCTCTCTGGCTGGGCCCCACTCCCCACTCCTCCCTTTGCTAACACTCATTGTTTATCTGTCAAACCGAAGAAGTCCTTCTTTGTGTGGCGGGATAGGTTTTGATGCCTAAAAGTTAATTTACGTTCACTGCAGCGGTCATGTCTTTCTCTCTCGCTTTAATGGCCTGAAGTAAATTCGTTTCTGAGTGTTTTCGTTGAGATACTCTGCAACGACTCGGTCACAAAGTCCATTGATAAGAGTTTTATTCGTCAAAAGGACTTGAATGAGAGTGCAGTGAAAGTAGTCGAGGAAACAGGAATAGAAAATTTACAAGATGCTAGTAAAAACAGAAATGATAGCAAGAAAGCTGTTTTGGAATTTAAAACATGTGTGAGAATACATGTTTCGTCTCAGAAAAGTTACATAAAAGAAGAATGGTAGCTGCTCACCGGACGAAAGCTGCTGAACACAGCACATCTTCAGGAGAATTAAGATACCCCTGAGTATTTCTGCTGCAAAAAACATTTTTTTTGTGTGGAATGGTTGTTCCTGCAAATTATGCAAGGTGACAATAACAACTGCCTCATCATAAAATTCTGTGCATCAGGTGACGAAAATAGAAATGAAAGGTACAATTAGGAAACAGGCTCAGCTATGTGGAGATGATTTTGGTGCAGCATTTGTCAACAGAATCTCAGTGATAACAAACATGGTGGCTGCGTATTGTCAGAACCATGATCAATGTTTACACGAGGTGTACATTCGTAGACCCAAGGCTGATGAAAAACAGGTTGGTCACAGGCTGAAGAGGTTGAGAGGGCTCTGAATGACATTTTTACTGTTCTGGAAGGCAATGATGAGGAATTAGCTTTTCACATGATCAACTGTTGACTCATACAGAGGGCAAATTCATTCCTCAAAGAAAAACTACAACACGACATTCACTGAAGACATATGGAGAAGATTTTATCATATCGAAGATAAAACAGTACAAAATCGTTTGTTTCAAAAATAATGGCAATAAAATTTTGACAGACGCGTGATACTACGAAAAACTTTCATCAGAACGGGAAGAATGACATGGATTAGATGAGACGGTGGCTGATATGATTCTTGGAGAGATACGATCAGTACTGTATTCCATAGATGACTGTCCTCTTCCAGATTCTTTCATGGACGAAAATGAAAGTCTTATTCCAGAGGTTTTCACAGTTTTCTGAGAGAGTCTTGTACTCAAGTGGAGAAAAAACTTTCAGCCGTTTCACACAGTGTTATTAGCGCTGTGAGCCCAACCTATTTCCTTTCCCCCATACAAACAGGGTTGTCAGGTTCTTTTTATAAGTTTCGGTCACGAAAACTGATTGGCGCTGTGTAATCCTCGGGATTTTGCGTCTCTTATTCAGAACCTGCTCGTCTTGAAATAACGGCAATCGTGTGACCTCCACTACAAATAGGCCCAGCAGCTTTCCATCAATTTGTTCATGATAATGCGGAGGTCAACACTCGCTAACTGGATGGACATAATACCTTCCACGCAATGGAGGGAACACATTTGATAATCCCTAGAAACGGCTATTGCTCCAGATAAAAGAATTGTCGAAGTAAAGAAAACAATACTAGCTCATCTAGGTGGTGGTATCCTTAAAACACGTTGAGAAAGTGGGCTCTCTTTGCTTAATGAATACCAATATCGACAAACTCAAACGGCTATTTGCTTAACCTGATAGCATCACATCCTCTTTGGCAGATCTGATTTGGCTTTATGGCGAGTGGGAAGATGTCTCCGGGATTCTACGTTCGAGTGGTTTCTTGAAGAAAACCACAGATGGTCTCCTCTTTGACGTAACCTATTGGGACCGCTCTTTAGAGAGTGGTTATACAGAAACGTATATTAGATTAAATTCTGTAATACGAAATGACCTAAGAGCCAAAACCGGTAGTAGTATTTCGATGTAATAGTTAAAATTTTTACAAAGAGTAGATATTCGAAATAGAGTAATGCAGAGTAGTACAAAGGGAATCCAAGGAAGATACAACCGAGCTGCGTTTTGTTTTAAATGTAATATATAAACCAATGCGCAGCACTGTTTGTCCTCTTGAGATTTCATTTTCAGCGGTGGCGAGTGTATTCGCAGTTCTTCCGTGGTAGGCGGAATTTTGGGTTTAGAAGCGAAATTGAATTGCATTTTTAGAACTGGATTAGACACTGGAGTGGTAGAGAACAGATTATTTTAGAATAAATTCAGATACACAGTTAATTAGAAGTGATTGGGTGTAAGAACTTTGATATTCAAGTGAATGGTGATTGTACGTGTTCAACGAAACGCTACGAACCTATACTTGTGAAGAGATTTATTGACAATACGGAAACTTTTATGTTGAATTAGGACTTTATTCGCTGTATGCGAATTGTTAAAGACTATTGGGACTGAAAATAGTTTGGACCTTATTACACTAGTATCTTTGCCGTTCGTTGTCAAGGTGATTCCGCTAATAAACGAGAAGTGAAAAGTAGTTCCCGTTAAAAAATTAAACTGACATTGAAAGGATTCGAACCCATAATTAATATCGTGTCGTGAGTATTGAGAAGCTTAGACATTGTAAGGCCCAGGCACGTATTTATAATTTATCGGACATTAATGGTAAAGGACAGTTTCATGGGAAAGTATATCTTTGGTGATAGGTACACGAAGGAATGTAGTACTGACTGAATGTTATCATACCGAAACAATACACACTAGGATCAAGTGTCATTTTACTGATTCCCCGGTGCCACCTGTCAATAATTTAAGAACTTAATTGTGTCAATAAAACAGAAATATACGTGACATTCCCAGTGTTTACTAAATTCCATAATTAGCTAGTACATAGCCAATAATGTTTGTGAACATTCAAGGGTTATTGAAGGAAGCTGATAAAACTTTATACAAACAGATTTAATAGGATTCAACGAATGCACACTGACTGCTAATGTAACTAAATCAAATTACGCAGGAAAACACATTAGTAAAAACAGACTGGAACTCAATTAATATCTTACACCAGAGTAATAAAAACAAAAACAAAATTGTCTCTGGATCCATCGTGGTTGAAAGTGTATGAAATATCTCTGGAAAATCGTGATCAATTTTCAACTGCTAGTTCACACGACGAGATTCACATCGTGATTGTGTGTGTGTGTGTGTGTGTGTGTGTGTGTGTGTGTGTGTGTGTGTGTGTGAAATCTTATGGGACTTAATTGCTAAGGTCATCAGTCCCTAAGCTTGCACACTTCTTAACCTAAGTTATCCTAAGGATAAACATACACACCCATGCCCCGAGGGAGGACTCGAACCGCCGCCGGGACCAACAGCACAGTCCATGACTACAGCGCCCGAGATCGCTCGGCTAATCCCGCGCGGCTCACAACGTTATTCAGAGATGTTTTATGCCCGACCCATACGGCAGATAATGGTTCTTAACTAGCCGGGACAATATATACACAAACTTTTGAGATCAGCTCCGTTGCCAGGGGGTAAACGGTGAAGCGATATCTGTGCATTCGCGACGACGGTGGCTGTGTGGGCATGCTATGTTGCTTACCTGCCATTTATAAACGCTGCACTTTCTGATCACAGTACCGTATACACAGATTTATTCAGCTCCATAGAGCAGAGCAAATTGATGAATCAACAAGCGCCGGCCGGAGTGGCCGAACGGTTCTATGCGCTACCGTCTGGAACCGAGCGACCGCTACGGTCGCAGGTTCGAATCCTGCCTCGGGCATGGATGTGTGTGATGTCCTTAGGTTAGTTAGGTTTAAGCAGTTCTAAGTTCTAGGGTACTGATAACCTCAGACGTTAAGTCTCATAGTTCTCAGAGCCATTTGAACCAATCAACAAGCTACTGTGAAAACCTTCAACCAGCTCCTATACTTAAAGGTTAGATTTACAGTAGCTTGCAACAAGGAGATCCCGATTTTGATAATGTCATCATTAGGACAGGTCGGTTTCACCTTCTGATATTGTTCATGAAAGGTGTAGGCTGCTTAATGGATGGCAATATGTTGAAGGACTTGTTCGATTCTATATATGCACTGCAATCAACAGAGAAAATACTGACTGAACATGCCTTTTTGAGAGCAATTAGAAAACATATATTAGCCCATATCACCCTGGCGAAAATTATGTTTGAGACAATGCATTTAGCCTCATACCTTGTAGAAAAACTTGCAGAACTCATAAATGATGGAGTCAGATCACTGACTTTATTAGCACACAAAAAAGAGTGTGTAAAGGAATTAAAAACCAAATTTTCTGCACAGCTCCAAGCCTTAGCTAACCTGGTGCTACTTGAAAGCTATGGATTCACTACTTTGAAATTGTTAGACTTGTTAAGCTATTCATTGAAGCTGAAAAAGAGCAGGGAAATGGGATCTCCAAGTTATCTATCAAATGTTTCCGTACTTTTAAGCTTTCGGACTTTTTTGTATGCGAGACGTTGCCACTTTTACCTACAAGACCTGCACAGCTTGAAAGATAAAATGAGCAGTTAGGAATATGAAATATTTGCGGGTGGCAGCTCCACAGCACGAAGGACTAGCAAATTTTGGTGTGGAACATGGACCGATATGACGTCTAAGCAGCCCCTACTGAGGATAATGAAAAGTGCCGGAGGGCTGAATCATGGTAGTGGGGTTAGTGAAAGCATTCTCTGTAGGTGATCTAATGTGAGAAAATGGAGACTATGTGTGGAGTTCACTGGTTCAGAGCAGCTTGTGGAAGTGAGTGAATCAAGAACTGAAAGAGATTAAAGTGATTCGAAAAAATTAATGGACTAGTTTACGCCACACTATCCTTTTCCTGATGTCACAGACATCTTATCTCTTACCAATGGTGTTGCAGGAGACAGTACCATCGACTGCACATGGCCAAGGAGACTGGACTTCATGTAGTTTATCGAATTCTGCGTGGTGACTTTTAAACTGTAAAATTCTACAGGAAGTCGGAGTTTTGCCACTTTCAATGCAATCGAAATAAATGATGAAACCATCCTCATCAGTCCTACGATTATTTTTCAAAGAATCGCTCTAAGCTATCTGATGAAGAAATTGTTCTTAAAGTACGAACTGTCCCCTGATCTGATGTCTCTTTTCGACGCCTATGGAATGAAAAAAGGTACCAAGTCTGCTTTATACAAAGCATTCACACCAGCTGAACATGCAAATCTGCGAGGGTGTGCCTACTTCATAGACAGAGGATAGTTGCTGCACAGAGTCATTTTCATCAATTTGTAAAAGTTATGCTTCATTTATTAAGTCCAAGTACAAGGACAGAGTTGTAGCCATTTTCGATGTTTACCCTCAAGAAGGTACTAAATATGCTGAGCGAGCTAGAAGACCCCGCAAACAGACGTTAGTAGATGTGATGTTCGACGAAATAATGATGCCGACAGTGCCACTGGAAAAATTCCTAGTGACTATGAAAAATAAAAATCGTCTCATCTCAGTGCTAAAGGAAAACTTCTCAGCATCGGGCAATCACACAAAGCAGACACAAGACGATGTGGATATTATTATTGTTATCGCAACAGTGAATCTCACACACAACAGTAAAGGTCTGTAGTTACTGTGGGTGAAGATGGAGATTTGCTGGTCATCGTGATTGGTCGTTGTCGAGGTGTACATTGAAATTTGTATTTCCTAAAGCCAGACAAAGGGGCACTTTCACGGCTCCCTGTTTCTCCTGACTGCCAATGAGAACAATCCATCAGTGACAACATACTTTGGATGCCATGTGAGGATGTGACATAGGTTCAGCCTCGTTAAAAGTAGGAAAGATTAGGTTACTTTTACCCTCAAGAAAGACCCAGCTCTAACCTAGACCAGTGACATTTTTAAAGATCCTACGGCACATCCTGACGCTGTTAAAAATTCTGGTCTTACATTTTTCACTGCGTAGTAAAAACTGACTGATAAGGGAAGAATCTCTTTGAACAGACTGAGGTATAAATGCTAACTTAGGTACGCAAACAGAATAACAGCGCATTTGGCATCCGTTCCTCCTACTGGGTCTGCAGTACTTTGAAGTGCAACATTGGATTGGTAGTGAAAAAGATCTTGTGCAATGGGGTTGGAGGAAATCCAAGGTCGTCTGCTACCTCTACATCCACCAGCCCCAGAAGAAGTTTTAAAACTGATTTCTTTCGAATGCATGAAGCCCTATCAGACCAGTCTGGTGCAGTTGTTAGATCGGTTTCTGCAGCTACAATGGCAGCTTATCAAGATTTAAGTGAGTTTGACCGTGGTGTTATAGTCAACGCACGAGTCATCGGACACAGCTTCTCCGAGGTAGCGGTGAATTGGGAATTTTCGCTTACCACCATTTCACGAGTGTACCGCGAATATCAGGAATTCTGTAAAACATCAAATCTCCGATTACGCTGTGGCCGGAGAAGGATCCTGCAAGAAAGGGACTAAAGAGAATCGTTCAAACTGACAGAAGTGTAACGCCTGTGGGAATTGCTGCAAATTTTAAGGCTGCGCCATCAACAAGTGTCAGCGTGTGAACCATTTAAAGAAACATCATCGATAAGGGCTTCCGGATCCGAAATCCCACTCATGTACCCTTAATGACTGCACGACGCAAAGCTTTACTCCTCGACTGAGCCCGTCAACACCGACATTGGACTATTGCTTACTGGAAACATGTAGCCTGGTCGGAAGAGTCTCGTTTAAAATTGTATCAAAACGGATGGACGTGGGCGAGTATCGAGACAACATCATGAATACATGGACACTACATGTCAGCAGGGGACTGTTCAAGCTGGTGTAGGTTCTGTAACGGTGTCGGGCAAGTGCAGTTGGAGTGATATGGGACCCCTGATACGTCTACATACGACTCCGACAGGTGGCACGTACGTTAGCATCCTGTCTGATCACCTGCATCCATTCATGTCAATCGTGCATTCCGACAGACCTGGGCCATTCCAGTAGGACTATGCGACTCCCTACATGTCCAGAATTGCTACAGAGTGGCTCCAGGAACACTCACCTGAGTTTTAACACTTCCGCTGGCCACCAGACTCCCCAGACATGAACATTATTGAGCATATCTGGGATGCCTTGCAACGTGCTGTCCTCGTACTCCTTTTATGGACAGCCCTGCAAGATTCATGGAATCAATTCCCACCAGAACTACTTAAGACGTAAGTCGAGTAGATTCCACGTCATGTTGTGGCACTTATGAGTGCCCGCGGGGGTCGTATACGATATTAAGCAGATGAACCAGTTTCTTTGGCTCTTCAGTGTATATCGATACTTTTTGGAAGAAATGCTGAAACACTGATGTATCGACATTTTATCGACAGCCCTAGATAGGTCTCCAATACAGCTCGCCGAACCAGCAGTGGCGTACCAGCAGCAACAGCAGGAGCTGCGGCGCCAAGGCGAACGGCGAACGGCACGCCGGGTCTGCGGCGGAGGCGGCGGCTTGATTTAGTTGGGGGCGCGGAACGCCGCCGCCGCTGCCGCCACCGCCCCCACTCAAACTTCTCATTTAGCCGCCTGTTAGCCGAGTTAGCGCCAAGTAGCAGCCGACGACTGTCTCTCTCCGTCACTGCCGCTGCGACTCTGGACCCTTCTGGAAAGTTCCGCCGCCCACCCAATAAAACACGGTTATGCGGCGACTGTTGCTCGACAACACTCTAATCCCTGTCCCGCCGTACTTTGTTGATTTTCTATTCCAAGGGTTTTATGCTAATTTGTAAAATTTTTACGTGTTGAGAAACGCGGTCGTATTAGAAGTACGAGGTTTATAATTTAAGCAGCAACTAGCCGCAAGTATGGTTTAAGAAACTTTAACTCAAACCAACACCGATTTCGTACTTACTAAAAATCCTGCTTCACATGGATTTCAGAGCTTTGAAGAAACTTGCAACAGCCACGATCGCATTCAATACGATTTACTCCTGATGACCGGATTCAACAGTACGACAGACGTCTTCTGATCTTCAAAGAACTTGTTGCACATCCAGTTCCATTATGACTGTATTAAACATACCATATTGACACTGTAGCGGGCGGCATGTACCACATTACACCGCTTTGTTAAAAATAAAAACGATTATTGTGATATTTCCGGCTTGCAGCCATCATATTCGGCTACAAGAAGTTCTTCTTAGAGCAGTTGAGAAGGCAGCAGTGGGGACATGACGTAATGTGATGTGAGGTTCCGATGACAATTCAATTAGCTCTGAGCACTAAGGGACTAAACTGCTGTGGTCATCAGTCCCGTAGAACCTTTTTTTTCCTTTTTGTCATCAGTCTACTGACTGGTTTGATGCGGCCCGCCACGAATTCCTTTCCTGTGCTAACCTCTTCATCTCAGAGTAGCACTTGCAACCTACGTCCTCAATTATTTGCTTGACGTATTCCAATCTCTGTCTTCCTCTACAGTTTTTGGCCTCTACAGCTCCCTCTAGTACCATGGAAGTCATTCCCTTATGTCTTAGCAGATGTCCTATCATCCTGTCCCTTCTCCTTATCAGTGTTTTCCACATATTCCTTTCCTCTCCGATTCTGCGTAGAACCTCCTCATTCCTTACCTTATCAGTCCACCTAATTTTCAAAATTCGTCTATAGCACCACATCTCAAATGCTTCGATTCTCTTCTGTTCCGGTTTTCCCACAGTCCATGTTTCACTACCATACAATGCTGTACTCCAGACGTACATCCTCCGAAATTTCTTCCTCAAATTAAGGCCGGTATTGGATATTAGTAGACTTCTCTTTGCCAGAAATGCCTTTTTTGCCATAGCGAGTCTGCTTTTGATGTCCTCCTTGCTCCGTCCGTCATTGGTTATTTTACTGCCTAGGTAGCAGAATTCCTTAACTTCATTGGCTTCGTGACCATCAATCCTGATGTTAAGTTTCTCACTGTTCTCATTTCTACTACTTCTCATTACCTTCGTCTTTCTCCGATTTACTCTCAAACCATACTGTGTATTCATTAGACTGTCCATTCCGTTCAGCAGATCATTTTATTCTTCTTCACTTTCACTCAGGATAGAAACGTCATCAACGAATCGTATCATTGATATCCTTTCACCTTGTATTCCATCACTGCTCCCTCGATGTACAGATTGAAGAGTAGGGGCGAAAGGCTACAGACTTTTATTACACCTTTCTTAATACGAGCACTTCGTTCTTGATCGTCCACTCTTATTATTCCCTCTTGGTTGTTATACATATTGTATATGACCCGTCTCTCCTTATATCTTCCCCCTACTTTTTTCAGAATCTCGAACAGCTTGCACCATTTTATATTGTCGACCGCTTTTTCCAGGTCCATAAATCCTATGAACTTGTCTTGATTTTTCTTTAGCCTTGCTTCCATTATTAGCCGTAACGTCAGAATTGCCTCTCTTGTGCCTTTACTTTTCCTAAAGCCAAACTGATAGTCACCTAGCGCATTATCATTTTTCCTTTCCATTCTTCTGTATTTTATTCTTGTAAGCAGCTTCGATGCATGAGCTGATTGTGCGATAATTCTTGCACTTGTCAGCTCTTGCCGTCTTCGGAATTGTGTCGATGATGCTTTTCCGAAAGTCAGATGGTATGTCGCCAGACTCATATATTCTACACACCAATCCTATCTGCTCTCTCCTCTGCATTTAACAATAGAATTCCCGTTGCACTCTTAATGTTACCACCGTTGCTTTTAATGTCACCGAAAGTTGTTTTGACTTTCCTGTATGCTGAGTCTGTCCTTCCGACAGTCATATCTTTTTCGATGTCTTCACATTTTTCCTGCAGCCATTTCATCTTAGCTTCCCTGCACTTCCTATTTATTTCATTCCTCAGTGACTTGTATTTCTGTTCTCCTGATTTTCTCGGAACATGTTTGTACTTCCTCCTTTCATCAATCAACTGAAGTGTTTCTTCTGTTACCCATGGTTTCTTCACAGCTACCTTCTTCGTACCTATGTTTTCCTTCCCAGCTTCTGTGATGGCCCTTTTTAGAGATGTCCATTCCTCTTCAACTGTGCTGCCTACTGCGCTATTCCTTATTGCTGTATCTATAGCGTTAGAGAACTTCAAACGTATCTCGTCTTTCCTTAGAACTTCCGTATCCCACTTCTTTGCGTATTGATTCTTCCTGACTAATTTCTTGAACTTCAGCCTACTCTCCATCACTACTATATTGTAATCTGAGTCTATATCTGCTGCTGGGTACGTCTTACAATCCAGTATCTGATTTCGGAATCTCTGTCTGACCATGATGTAATCTAATTGTAATCTTCCCATATCACCCTGCATTTTCCAAATATACCTTCTCCTCTTGTGATTCTTGAACAGGGTATTCGCTATTACTAGCTGAAACTTGTTACAGAACTCAATTAGTCTTTCTCCTCTATCATTCCTTGTCCCAAACCCCTATTCTCCTGTAACCTTTTGTGCTACTCCTTCCCCTACAACTGCATTCCAGTCGCCCATGACTATTAGATTTTCGTCCCCCTTTACATACTGCATTACCCTTTCAATATCCTCATACACTTTCTCTATCTGTTCCTCTTCAGCTTGCGACGTCGGCATGTATACCTGAACTATCGTTGTCGGTGTTGGTCTGCTGTCGATTCTGATTAGAACAACTCGGTCACTGAACTGTTCACAGTAACACACCCTCTGCCCTACCTTCCTATTCATAAAGAATCCTACACCTGTTATACCATTTTCTGCTGCTGTTGATATTACCCGATACTCATCTGACCAGAAATCCTTGTGTTCCTTCCTCTTCACTTCACTGACCCCTACTATATCTACACTGAGCCTTTGCATTTCACTTTTCAGATTTTCTAGTTCCCTACCACGTTCAAGCTTCTGACATTCCACGCCCCGACGCCTAGAACATTATCCTTTATTCATTCTTTTTCTCATGATAACCTCCCCCTTGGCAGTCCCCTCCCGGAGATACGAATGGGGGACTATTCCGGAATCTTTTGCCAATGGAGAGATCATCATCACACTTCTTAAACTACAGGCCACATGTCCTGTGGATAGACGTTACGTGTCTTTAATGCAGTGGTTTCCATTGCCTTCTGCATCCTCATGTCGTTGATCATTGGTGATTCTTCCGCCTTTAGGGGCAATTTCTCACCCCTAGGATAAGAAAGTGCCCTGAACCTCTATCCGCTCCTCCGCCATCTTTGACAAGGCCGTAAGTAGAACTTAGCACTACTTAAACCTAACTAACCTAAGGACACCACACACATCCATGCCCGAGGCAGGATTCGAACCTGCAACCGTAGTGGTCACGCGGTTCCAGACTGAAGCGCCTAGAACCGCTCGGCCTCCCCGGCCGGCGTACCGATGACAAATGGTTTTTTCGGTACGGGTATCGTGAGGAAGACCGCCTAAAGTGTGGTTCTTCTCAGCGATTGGCTGCTGCATTCGAAAGTTTCGCGCCAAAATGTTAACCTTCTGTTATTACTATTAGAAATACTAAGTAGTTCGACCGATGACCTAGCAATTTGCTCCCTTCCCACCTTAATTAAACCAGCCACCCATTTAAACAGTGTGTTTACTTGCATGTCATAAAAAAAAGATTCTCTCTGTAGCAGGCTGCCGGCCGATGTGGCCGAGCGGTTCTAGGCGCTTCCGTCTGGAACAGTGCGACTGCTACGGTCGCAGGTTCGAATCTTGGCTCAGGCATGGATGTGTTTGATGTGCTTAGGTTAGTTAAGTTTAAGTAGTTCTAAGTTCTAGGGGATGATGTCCTCAGATGTTAAGTCCCATAGTGCTCAGAGCCATTTGAACCATTTTTGTAGCAGGCTATCACTCCATAATTTGAACAGTATTAATAAACAGCAAAATAATAAACAATTGATAAACGAAAAGCCAGACGAAGTACTTCAGAGGTCTTCGGATAGCGCGTGACTTGGATGACGGGCGAAGTGTTTTGGCTGTAAGATCGGAGATGATTGGGCAATGCCGGAGGACAGAGATGTCGTCTGCTGCGGTTTCAGTTAGGGCTTAATTTGCAATGTTTATTTTGCAAATATAAGAGCTGGACTGACAGACTTGTAGGCTGTGCGATCGGCGTGAGTTAAGACTTTATTAGCGATACATGGGTTGAATAAATGTGTGAGCTGTTTCGGGAGTCTCGAACGGACCTGTTGTCTGCTGCGATATCAGCCAAGACTTAACTACACTCCTGGAAATTGAAATAAGAACACCGTGAATTCATTGTCCCAGGAAGGGGAAACTTTATTGACACATTCCTGGGGTCAGATACATCACATGATCACACTGACAGAACCACAGGCACATAGACACAGGCAACAGAGCATGCACAATGTCGGCACTAGTACAGTGTATATCCACCTTTCGCAGCAATGCAGGCTGCTATTCTCCCATGGAGACGATTGTAGAGATGCTGGATGTAGTCCTGTGGAACGGCTTGCCATGCCATTTCCACCTGGCGCCTCAGTTGGACCAGCGTTCGTGCTGGACGTGCAGACCGCGTGAGACGACGCTTCATCCAGTCCCAAACATGCTCAATGGGGGACAGATCCGGAGATCTTGCTGGCCAGGGTAGTTGACTTACACCATCTAGAGCACGTTGGGTGGCACGGGATACATGCGGACGTGCATTGTCCTGTTGGAACATCAAGTTCCCTTGCCGGTCTAGGAATGGTAGAACGATGGGTTCGATGACGGTTTGGATGTACCGTGCACTATTCAGTGTCCCCTCGACGATCACCAGAGGTGTACGGCCAGTGTAGGAGATCGCTCCCCACACCATGATGCCGGGTGTTGCCTCGGTCGTATGCAGTTTTGAATGTGGCGCTCACCTGCACGGCGCCAAACACGCATACGACCATCATTGGCACCAAGGTAGAAGCGACTCTCATCCCTGAAGACGACACGTCTCCATTCGTCCCTCCATTCACGCCTGTCGCGACACCACTGGAGGCGGGCTGCACGATGTTGGGGCGTGAGCGGAAGACGGCCTAACGGTGTGCGTGACCGTAGCCCAGCTTCATGGAGACGGTTGCGAATGGTCCTCGCCGATACCCCAGGAGCAACAGTGTCCCTAATTTGTTGGGAAGTGGTGGTGCGGTCCCCTACGACACTGCGTAGGATCCTACGGTCTTGGCGTGCATCCGTGCGTCGCTGCCGTCCGGTCCCAGGTCGAGGGCACGTGCACCTTCCGCCGACCACTGGCGACAACATCGATGTACTGTGGAGACCTCACGCCCCACGTGTTGAGCAATTCGGCGGTACGTCCACCCGGCCTCCCGCATGTCCATTATACGCCCTCGCTCAAAGTCCGTCAACTGCACATACGGTTCACGTCCACGCTGTCGCGGCATGCTACCAGTGTTAAAGACTGCGATGGAGCTCCGTATGCCACGGCAAACTAGCTGACACTGACGGCGGCGGTGCACAAATGCTGCGCAGCTAGCGCCATTCGACGGCCAACACCGCGGTTCCTGGTGTGTCCGCTGTGCCGTGCGTGTGATCATTGCTTGTACAGCCCTCTCGCAGTGTCCGGAGCAAGTATGGTGGATCTGACACACCGGTGTCAATGTGTTCTTTCTTCCATTTCCAGGAGTGTATATTGTGTTCGGACATCACGAACTTTCTCGAAGAGAACGGTCTATTAACACATAGTCGATTTGTATTAAGGAAACGCAACTAGTCCTTCACTCACACAATATGTTGAGAGTTATTGACAAGTGATTTCAAATTGATTTCGTATTTCTAGATTACCAGAAGGCTTTCGGCAGAGTGCCTTACAAGTGGCTTGTATTGAAATTACATTCTTATGGAACACAGTACCAGTAATACGAGTGGATCGTGATTTCCCGTAAGATAGGTCACAGTTCGTAGTTACTGACGGAGAGTTATCGAGTAAAACAAAAGTGTTATAGGGCTTCTGCTATTCCCTATCTATAGAAACGATTTAAAAGACAATCTGAGCACCCGTCTTAGGTTGCTTACAGAAGACGCTTTCCTTTATTGTCTATTAAAAGCATCAGAAGATCAAAACGAATTGTAAAACGATTAAGATAACTTCGGTTACACGATAAATCAAGAAGAAGAAGTTAGCAAGGACAGGGATTACAATAAGGGAAGATCTGACACACGAGCGGCTAAAGATTTTAAACAGTGCCATATCCCATTTCGGTCTTCAGAATGTGTGGACTCAGGATGGCAGAGTAATCATTAAGACTGCAGCTGGAAAGAAGACAGTCACAAACATGACAGAACTAAATAGTATTAAGTGAACCTACTCGAGCCAAAAGTCAAACTTAACACCATTTTCAAATTTTAACAGTCCTATACTCAGATATAGTCTTGTAATTGTATTAACTTTTTAATTATTTGTACCTTCAACTAATTGTTTTTGTAACTTATTAACTTTTCAATTATTTGTACCTTCAACTAATTGTTTTTGTAACTGTATTAACTTTTTACTATTTTTGTGTCTTTAGCTGTAGCCATTGCTTAGTTTTAGTTACTGCTAATACTTTTCTCATTTTCTCAGTTTATTCTCTTCCATTCTGTAATAGTTCTATTGCAATTATTTGTCTCTCCTTTAGTTCATTAGTCAACCATCTCTTCGGTTTAAATTGTGCATAACAAAAATTACTATCAGTATCACTTTAGCAAATTTCAATTTAATTCTAGCTTCCTACGATACTCTATTAAATATTAAGCTTTCTTCTCTCTGCTGGCAGCATCGGCCTCTTAAATCACTCCTCTTTCCCTTATTTCCACCCTAAGCTGTTTCAAATACTCTAATTACACTTTTCCTCTTACGACATAGGATACTCAGTGACACACAGCTGTCACCATTTTGGTCATATTCTCCCTGCACCGAATACCACTAATCCATTTTCTATACTCCCGCAACCTCAGGAAATCTCTTGCAGTCGCTTTTCTTTCGGCTCTCGCGGAGTCACAAACAGGGCGCGCAAAATCTCGGACACCCCTGGAATATGTCACTTGGCGGAAACACCGGTCAGTGCCCCTCGCGGCAGGTAGTGCCTAACAAAGGGACAAACCAGTCTGCCACCCTACTCCAGGCTGCTCAGCGGAACGCGTCCGAGCTTTTAGCAGCTCACTGCAACATTCAGTCTTTACCTGCGCATTACGAAGAACTTAGCCTCCTCTTCCACCAACTAAACTACCACGTAATCCTCTTATCCGAAACGTGGTTGAAACCACACATATCCTCTGCATCTATTCATCTCCCAGGGTACACATTTCTTAGGGCAGACAGATCAAAAAAGCGAGGTGGCGGGGTCGGCGCATATATACGAACAGATCTCAAAGCGAAAGTCTTATGTACGTCAAATCCTGCTGAAGAAAAAGAGGCTGAATTCATGTTCATTGAAATAAATATACAAAGTCGGAAATTCTTGACTGGCGTCGTGTACAAGCCGCCAAAAATAAGCTCAATGAGTTCCTTCCAGTCGGAATTACATTCACTTCAGTGTCAATACGAACATGTCATCGTAATGGGTGACTTGAACATAGACCTGCTAAGAGACACTCCCTCCGCAATAAACCTAAGAAGATTGTTTAGTTGCAATAGCATGAACATTCTTCCATTACAACCTACACACCATACGGCGCACAGTCATACTCTTATAGACGTGATCGCAACGAAACAGACTGACAAAGTAAGAGATGTTGGTCAATCATCGGCCCCTGGCCTCTCAGCACATGATGTAATATTCCTGGCCTACTCTGTGCAGCCCCCAAGGATCAAATCGCGTTACATAACTTGTAGGAACATGAAACGTATTGACCTTGACGCTCTAACAGCCGATTGCTCAGAAACCTCATGGCATCAAATAATCAGAGAACCTACAATCGACGGCAAAATTAATGAACTTGGTGATAAACTCACTGCCCTCTATGACAAACATGCACCTGTGCGCACAGTCCGTGTAAGAAAATCTCCTGCTCCATGGCTGACAGCTGAATTACGTCAAATGATGACTAATAGGGATGCTGCCCACAGGCGTTTCAAGGCAGATCCGAAACCCGAACGTTTTGAAGAATATAGAAAGCTACGGAACAGAGTGAAACAATGCATTCGCAATGCCAAAATCAGGCACGCTCGCTCCCTCGTATGCAGCGATCTGACACCCACGACTCTATGGAAGAATCTCCGTAGCTTGGGGGTCGGAAAGGCAAAATCGGAAACTACTTTTCATGTGTCAGCTAACGAATTAAATGAATTCTTCTCTGCATCTCTGAATACCAGCACGGCTGATGATTTCCGTCCACAAGAATCCCCAAACAGGATAACTAACAACGATACCTTTCATCTAAAACATGTTACAACAAATACGGCAAGAAAAGCAATAATGAGAATCTCTTCTGATGCAATAGGCAACGACAGTATCGGTATAACCATGATTAAGAATGTTGCCGATATCTTAGTACCTGTCTTAACTGACATATTTAATTTTTCCCTCGTGAACGGAATATACCCCACTGCATGGAAAAGAAGCATAATTCGACCCATCCCTAAGGTCGAAAACCCGCAACTGCCTAGTGATTACCGACCAATTAGCATACTGCCTGCTGTTTCCAAAGCACTGGAATATATTGTTCATGACCAAATCACTGAACACTTGCATGAATTCAGTCTATATGACAAATTTCAATCCGGTTTCCGTAAACATCACAGCACAAACACTGCTCTAATTAAAGTAACTGATGACCTGAAATATGCCATCGACAATCGAAAGGCAACAATATTGACGCTACTGGACTTCAGCAAAGCTTTTGACACTGTTAACTTTGACATATTACTCAGAAAAATGCAACAGCTTAATTTCTCTGATAGTGCAATGAGATGGTTTGAAAACTACTTAAAAGACAGACAGCAATGTGTTGTCTGCGCAAATGAAAAATCTTCCTGGAAACATGTTTCTTCGGGAGTGCCACAAGGATCAGTCTTAGGACCGCTTTTGTTTTCTTTATATGTCAACGATATTTCGTCGGTTTTGTCCTCCTGTAAACATCATTTCTATGCCGACGACCTCCAGCTCTATCTCAGCGTCAGACCTGAAGACGTAAACACTGCAATCGCTCTGATGAATGATGATCTGTCTTCAGTAGTGACATGGGCGAAAAACCTGGGGCTTAAATTAAATGCAAAAAAGACGCAAGTAATCTTAATAGCCCATCAGAAATTAATAAGTTCAGATTTCCGCGAACGGCTACCTCCTATTCTGCTCGAAGGTACTCCAATACCATATCAGAAAACAGTGAAGAACTTGGGTGTAACTTTGGACGAGCATCTCAACTGGGCGGAGAATACAGTCGCAGTGTGCCGAAAAACGTCTGCTTGTCTCTATGCTCTCAAAAAGTTTCGGAACATATTCCCACAGGACTTGAAACGCCAGCTCGTGCAAGCACTCGTTCTACCGAACCTCCACTATTGTGATGTGATTCAACAAGGCATGAGTAGTGAAAACAAAAGACGGCTAGAGCTAACCATGAATGCCTGTGTGCGTTACACCTGCAACATTCGCCGATATGATCATGTTAGTGCTTCATACTCCGAGCTAGGGTGGCTGCGGCCGGACAAACTGCGTGACTACCACACTCTATGTCTACTTCACCGACTCCTCATCGCGCAAGCACCCCAGTACCTAGCTTCAGAGATTAAAATCCTGTCATACCATCATAATCGAAACACGAGGTCACTCTTATGTGGTATCCTAACTGTGCCCACTCACAAAACAAAAACTTTTGCAAACTCCTTCTCAGTTGCCGCTGTCCGCCTCTGGAACAAACTGCCCCTTACCTTGAGGAAAATTCAATCTCCTGTTGCTTTTAAGAAGAAGTTGAAGCATTTCCTACTATCATCCGCATAAAATTCTCCACAAAATTAATGTGCAAGGCAAATCCTCTCATCTGTCAAATAGCAAAGCTAGTGTCTCCTATCTTGCTCCTGAGATGCCTTCCTCTTCATCTATCTCTATTAGACACGCAGTCTCCTTTTCCTTTATATTTTCCTTAATTATGTTTCATCATGTCTCTCTATTCTTCTCCTCGCTTCACCATGAGTCTCCCTCATACTCCCTGCTGCCAGCACTCCTATCTTAAATCTTTCTCTTCAATAATGTATTTTTCGAGGTGTACCTTTCTAATTGTTTATCTCACTTTTTGTATTAGATGTAGTTTAACATGCCTACTGAAACATATGACTGTAAAATAAGTAGAATGCCTGGTTAGATGTAAGAGAGGGCCTGATGGCCCTAATCTTGCCAGGTTAAATAAATAAATAAATAAATAAATAAATAAAATCTGATGGTCGTAAATTCAACTAAATACCAAGGAATTACCATTACGAACGACTTAAATCCGAAAGAACCCATAGAAAACGTTATGAGGAAGGCGAACCAAAGATTGCGTTTTATTGGCAGAACACTCAGAAAGTGCAACAGATTTACTAAAGAGACTGCCTGCAGTACGCTTGTCCGTCCTCTTCGGAGTACTACTCCACTTTGGCAGTGGATGCTGACGTGAATGTTCCCCAGAGCATACTCGAGCCACCGATAGGTTGTCTCTGTCCTGCAGTACAGTTGTTATGGAGCTGTCACCTGGATAATGAATTCGTACCCTGTCATTGGCACGATGAAGAAGGTATCGGGTTTCATCAAACAGTGCAACGTTCTGCCACTGCTCAAACTCCCAGTGCCTACCGTGACGTGCTCAATTCGGCCAAATTTGGCGATGTCATGATGTTAACATCGGCACGTGCATGGGTCGTCAGCTGCGGAGGCCCATCGATAGGAGTGTTTAGTGTACTCTGTGTTCAGACACACTTGTACTCTGCTCAGCATTTAAGTCTGATGTTACACTACTGGCCATTAAAATTGCTACACCACTAAGACGATGCTGTGACATGCAAATGATAAGCTTTTCAGAGGAATCACACAATGTTCGCGCCGGTGGTGACACCTACAACGTGCTGACATAAGGAAAGTTTCCAACCGATTTCTCATACACAAGCAGCAGTTGACCGGCGTTGCCTGGTGAGACGTTGTTGTGATGCCTCGTGTAAGGCGGAGAAATGCGTACCATCACGTTCCCGACTTTGATAAATGTCGGATTGAAGCCTATCGCCATTGCGGTTGATCGTATTGCGGCATTGCTGCTCGCATTGGTCAAGATCCAATGACTGTTAGCAGAATATGGAATCATTGGGTTCAGGAGGGTAATACAGAACACCGTCCTCGATCCCAACGACCTCGTATCACTAGCAGTCGAGATGACAGGCATCTTATCCGCATGGATGTAACAGTTCGTGTAGGCACGTCTCGATCCCTGAGTAAACTAATGGGGACGTTTGCAAGACAACAACCATCTGCCCTAACAGTTCGACGACGTTTGCAGCAGCAGGGACTATCGGCTCAGAGACCATGGCTGCGGTTACCCTTGACGCTGCATCACAGACAGGAGCGCCTGCGATGGTGTTCTCAACGACGAACCTGGGTGCACGAGTGGCAAAACCTCACTTTTTCCGATGAATCCAGGTTCTGTTTACAGCATCATGATGGTCGTATCCGTGTTTGGCGACATTGCGGTGAACGCACATTGGAAGCGTGTATTCGTTATCGCCATTCAGGCGTATCACCCGGAGTGATGGTATGGGATGATATTGGTTACACGTCTCGGTCACCTCTTGTTCGAACTGACGGCATTTTGAAAAGTGGACGTTATATTTGTGATGTGTTACGACCCGTCGCTCTACCCTTCATTCGATCCCTGCGAAACCCTACATTTCAGCAGGATAATGCACGACCGCATGTTGCAGGTCCTGTACGGGCCTTTCTGGATACAGAAAATGAACGACTGCTGTCCTGGCCATCACATTCTCCAGATCTCTCACCAATTGAAAACGTCTGGTCAATGTTGGCCGAGCAACTGGTTCGTCACAATACACCAGTCACTACTCATGATGGACTGTGGTATCGTGTAGAAGCTGCATGGGCAATTGTACCTGTACACGCCATCCAAGTTCTGTTTGACTCAATGCCCAGCCGTTACAAGGCCGTTATTACGGCCAGAGGCGGTTGTTCTGGGTACTGATTTCTCAGGATCTATGCACCCAAATTGCGTGGAAATATAATTACATGTCTGTTCTAGTATAATATTTTGTCCACTTCGTCTTGGTGTAGCAATTTTAATGGCCTGTAGTGTACGTACTCTTTACGTGTGTCTGACTAGCAGTCATTCGTCGCCAGGTGACGCTTCTATTGCTGGACGAATTTATATCGACTGCAGGTCGGTGGTCATAATGTTATGGATGATCAATGTACATTGGACAAAGTAACTTTGTCAAAGTATTTTGATATAGTAATACCAGCCGAAGCCAATACACAGGGATTCGCGTAAAACGCATAAGGATCGAGGATTACGCTGGACGCAGACATGGATCCCAGACTGCGCTGTCCCATTTGCAAGCGCAGTATACACTGCGAGGTAACAAATCTGACAGGTACCTCGCAGTGGAACGTCGCATGCCGAGCAGCCGCTAATGAAGCTCGCGAGAGTACAGCTTGCATGTGGCGTGGCTGCTGGCTAACCTCTGTTTTAATCCAGGCCTACCGCAGCGCCGCCGCCGGCAGCTCCAAACACTGCGCGCGGCTTTGGCTCTCTGACGTAGGGGATTCCCCCGTCACTCGCAGCCGGCATTGGCCGGCCAACCGGCTCACGTCACCTTCGGATTATTTACGGCTATCTGTAATGAAAGGCCATTCATAATACGTAATGCTGGCTGGACGTTCACAGTCTCTTGATTTGTAACTTCACAAACAGCGGCCCAAAATTTATGGATCACCTGCAGCCACACGAAGATATGTAGCTCTACACCATTCCTCTTCTTCTTTACGTCACAGTATTTCGTCCTACATTTTTCCGTGTGTTCTATAATTGTCTTTTCAGAATGATGGTTCAATGGATATAACAAGTCAGTGTCAAAATGTTGCTTCAACTACCTATTTAATGTGTAAAAAAATACTAGAATTTACGCACTTGAAGATCAAACTGTCATCCTAAGTATAACCGTACATGAATCTTTAAAAATGACCAACATAAAACATAAAGAAGAACAGGTAGCATTATTTTATTATTCAACAGTATTTATTAATATTATTATTATTGCTCTTGTTTATGTTTTTTATTGGTCAGTTTTAGAGATTGTTGAACGGTTATGCTGGTGATCAAGACTTGATCTTAAAAACGGGTAAATCCTGATTTTTTTTATACTGTAAATATGTGGTTGCGCCGACATGTTAACTTTGTTCTTATGTATAAAATCAAATATATAACAAAACGTTTTCAACAATTCATATTACAAGTCACTTTTGTTCACGAGGTAAAGTGCACTGAGGTCTCGGTATCTATAGCCCTCAAACATTAGTCATGAACATAGTCACGTCTGAACTTAATTTGTCATTACCGCTTTCGGTTATACTAAATGTTACTTCAGGAAACGTACAAAATTATGAACATTTTCTTTTAAAAAATATTAACAAAACACAACAAGAAGATCGTTACATATTCCTGTTTCAGGTATGGAAAATGGTATCAAGCCTTTTTCTTTTTTTGGGGAATCATCAGTCTCCTTATTGGTTAGATGCGGCCCGCCACAGATTCCTCTCCTGTGCCAACCTCTTCATCTCAGAGCAGCACTTGCAACCTACGTCCTCAGTTATTTGCTGGATGTATTCAAATCTCTGTCTTCCTCTACTGTTTTTTCCCTATACAGCTCATTCTACCACCATCGAAGTCATTCCCTCATGTCTTAACAGATGTCCTGCCATCCTGTCGCTTCTCGTTATCAGTGTTTTCCATACTTTCCTTTCCTCTCCAGTTCCTAGCAGAACCTCCTCTTTCCTTATCCTAACAGTGCACCTAATTATCAACATTCGTCTGTAGCACCACATCTCAAATGTTTCGATTCTCTTCTGTCCCTGTTTTCCCACAGTCCATGTTTCACTTCCATTCAAAGCTCTACTATCGACGTACAGTATAAGAAATTTCTTCCTCAAATGAAGGCCTAATGTCCTTGGATAGGAATGCCGTTTATTCCATTGCTAGTCTGCTTTTGATTTCCTCCATGCTCCGTCTGTCATTGCTAATTTTGCTGTCTAGGTAGCACAATTCTGTAATTTCATCTACTGGGTAATTCAAAAAGAATACCACAACTTTAGGAATTTAAAACTCTGCAACGACAAAAAGCAGAGCTAAGCACTATTTGTTGGCGAATTAAGGGAGCTATAAGGTTTCATTTAGTTGTACATTTGTTCGCTTGAGGCGCTGTTGACTAGGCGTCAGCGTCAGTTGATGCTAAGATGGCGACCGCTCAACAGAAAGCTTTTTGTGTTATTGAGTACGGCAGAGAATTGGCTGTTAGAGCATTGGCTGTTCTCTCAGCTCGAACAAGAAGCACAACAATTCATATTTCAGCAGGATGGAGCGCCACCACATTGGCACTTATCTGTCTGTAACTACCTGAACGTGAACTACCCGAGGCGATGGATCGGCCGCCAGGCAGCCCGTGACAGAGCACTTCATCACTGGCCTCCAAGAAGCCCTGATCTTACCCCCTGCGATTTTTTCTTATGGGGGTATGTTGAGGATATGGTGTTTCGGCCACCTCTCCCAGCCACCATTGATTATTTGAAACGAGAAATAACAGCAGCTATCCAAACTGTTACGCCTGATATGCTACAGAGAGTGTGGAATGAGTTGGAGTATCGGGTTGATATTGCTCGAGTGTCTGTAGGGGGCCATATTGAACATCTCTGAATCTCTGAAGTTGTTTTTGAGTGAAAAAAACCTTTTTAAATACTCTTTGTAATTATGTATAAAAGAAGGTTATATTATGTTTCTTTCATTAGATACACATTTTTAAAGTTGTGGTATTCTTTTTAATCACCCTGTACTTCGAAACCATCAATCCTCATACTAAGTTTCTCGCTTTCCTCATTTCTGCTACTTCCCACTACTTTCATCTTCTTAGATTTACTCTTAATGCATATTATATACTCATTAGATTGTTCATTCCATTCAGCAGATCATGTAATTATTCTTCTCTTTCATTCTCTGTGGCTTAGCCACAGCCTAGGGGATGTTGTATCAGCGCACACTCCGCTGCAGAGTGGGGATCTCATTCTGGAAACATCCCCTAGGCTGTGGCTAAGCCATGTCTCCGCTGTATCCTTTCTTTCAGGAGTGCTAGTTCTGCAAGTTTTGCAGGAGAGCTTCTGTAAAGTTTGGAAGGTAGGAGACGAGATACTGGCAGAAGTAAAGCTGTGAGCACCAGGCGTGAGTCGTGCTTCGGTAGCTCAGATGGTAGAGCACTTGCCTGCGAAAGGCAAAGGTCCCGAGTTCGAGTCTCGGTCGGGCACACAGTTTTAAGCGCGTTGTTTGTTTACTTCTTCGTCGCACCTTGTTCTCGCGTCCGTTGACACTGAGTTGCTATGGCTCATTCGTACAGAAACGCTACCACCAATATCAGCTTCCAGCCCGACTACAAAAGACCACGAGCCTTTGAAATCGGACGATTCATCCATGACGAATTTCAAATACCACCACAGCACATCATCGGTATCCACCTATCCATCACAAGTACGTCAAGATGGTCGATGACCAGTTATGTTACGCAGTTTTTAACAGATGTGCGAACACTCTGAAGTTCAAACACTCCGATGGTCACACTGGGGAGGTTACTGTTGGCCATGCAGGGCCAGGATTACGCACGCAATGGGTTTTCGATCTCCAGGTCGAAGTGCCACCGGACGTAATTACCTCAGCTTTCCGCCCGTATGGGACGGTAAGTAGCCACGTGGCCAAAAAATGGAACACCTTCGAGACATAACAGGTCCTCAACGGCGTCCGACAAGTCAAAATTGAATTAAAGAAATAGGTGCCATCCTACTTAGTCTCAGGTGAATGTCGGGCAATCGTTATGTTCGATGGACAGCCTAGTACTTCTTCTGGTTGCGGCCAGGGGGGTCATATACGCTCGGCGTGTATTCAACGTCGGGTTACACAAATTCCATTAGATCACACGACACCACCTCCTACGCTCACGGCCCTCCCCCTCAATTAAGCAGGGGTGACACGATCGACGGTCGTGGCAGACGAAATAACACTTGGAAGACAGGAAGCGTTAGAATGCACATCTGTCGCCAGTCCTGGTTGAACAACAACATTACGATGTCCACAGAGACTGAAGAAAGCCGCCCATCGACTCCACAAGAAGATTCGGACGAGAGAATGGAACTCGACGGTACGGTTGTACCAACCTTCTCTTTCCTCCCTGAGGGGTATGTGATGCGGGAACCACAAACTCCTTCGGACACAGAAACGAACGTCCACAAACGAAGGTCACCGAGAAAACATAAAAAGTGACGTCCCACACCCTCAGACGATTGCCTCCAGCAGACATTGTCTACAGTTGACGACCGCACGGCCGACGAGACGAGGAAAATGGATGACACAGGATCGCCCTCACCTGCCACTTCGCCTGAGTGCGACAATCCCGTTTCCGCTCTCTCAGGCAAATAGATCTCGGGCACAACGTCCCCCTTTTGTACACAACCAGAAACAGGCGAGGGTTCACCCTTAGTGACTCCGCTCACAAGTGTTCTACCAGAACCATTGTTAACTTACGGACCTTGGACGGACGACATTGAAGACGATCCTAGGCCCACTGTGGTGGAGGAGGAGAGGGGTCTCCCATCCCACACCTCGGCCCCTCCGGAGTAGCAACAGATGACGGTGCGGACGCGGCCAGCAGATCACAGGCACTACATTTTGCGGCGCCGCTGGCGATGGGCCCCACTGCAGGAGACGATCTACAGACCTACCGCTTAACGGCCACCAACATTAACACCATTCGGACACGTACCAAGTTGTCGCTGCTCAATGCAGCAGACGTTGACATTGCCTTCCTCCAAGAAGACTTCGTCGCCGATTTCCCGGGGTGTATGGTTATAAGGCTCATGTGTCCCACGCCTCACCAACTAACAGTGAAGTCGCAGTTCTCCTAAGAGAGCGCATCGAGACGGACGAAGTCCGATATCTCCGCGACGCTAGAGGAATGGCCGAAACGGTGCTAGGCGTCCAGTTTATCAATGTATACCCCCCTTCCGGAATGATCGCCGTCGCGATTGATCGCTCTTCTTCGCAGAAGGAATAGTATCGCTTTTTAAGGTCAGGCAATATGATTTGGTATTAGAAGGCGATTTCAATAGCACACAAGCTCCTGAAGATCAGCTGCCACGCCGTTCACCGTGTCCCGAACATGAGACACTCATTAGCGATCTCCAGCTGGTAGATACATGGGAACATGTTCGAGGAAATCGACCTGGATATACCCATTTCACGAGTCACTCGCCGTCCGCTGTGGCCGAGTGGTTCTAGGCGCTTCCGTCGGTAACCGTGCTGCTGCTACGGTCACAGGTTCGAATCCGGCCGCGACCATGGATGTGTGTGATGTTCTTAGGTTAGTTAGGTTTAAGTAGTTCTAATTCTAGGGAACTGATGACCACAGATGTTATGTCCCATAGTGCTTAGAGCCATTTGAACCATTTTAACTCGTCACCTGCGACATGAAGATGTTCATCAAACTATTAGCAAACCGTATACAACCGACCCTGACTCACATCATCTCACCATATCAGACTTCCCTACGGGGTATCAATAACATCCACACAGCACTATGTCGATACCTTGACATACTAGCTCTAGCGAGAGCACCCCACATCCCGGGAGCGCAGGCATCACTCGTTTTTAGCCAAGCTTTGATCGAGTGGACCACGCATACCTAACGTCCGTTCTCCAACACATGCAGTACCCACAGCAATTAACAGACGTCGTGATGCGTCTCCTCCGAGGGGCGACTTCCAAAGTGCTCGTTAACGGGCGTCTCTCGCAGTCCCTCCCGATTTTTCGATCTGTGCGTCAAGGCTGCCCCTTGTCGACTTTACTCCATGCTCTGGCACTGGAATCGCACTTCTGAGGCGTCCGTCAACTCACCTTACATGACGTCACATTTCGCTGTACAGCATATATAGACGCACTGATTATCCCGCTCTGTGATCGCGACGATGTAACCTGTGTACTAGAATGGATTACCACATACGGTATGGATTCCGGCAGCGGTCTCAACGTCACCATATCGGTCGCCATGGCCATAGGAGATGTGTGTCGACCAGCTACAGCTGGCACTGTCAAATGTAGAGTTTCACGACGACATACAGCGCACTAAGGCCCTTAACTACCGCCTCTTATTACGTCAAATTCGGGTCCAGATCTTCAAACTTCGTCTGCGGACTCTCGACATTCTTCAAAGGACGCACTTCGTCAATGTTTACATCGCATCGTGCCTTCCACACATAGCGCGTGTCCTTTCAATACCGTTACTGATGGCGCGACGTCTATTAGCGGCATTCGGGCCCTACGTCAGTATAGGCATGCTCTTCAAAGTAAGTTATGAGTCGCTGACCCTTCCCCCAGAAAGGCGAGGTCCATGTCCACGACAGAGCAATGGCCCTGTTTGTCAGCTCGCACATCAAGCTGTGGCGCCACCATTCGGAAGGTTTGACAGGTTTGCTGCTGGAGTCCTTAGGTCCGTCCTCCCTTATGCCCCCACTGACGACGCAAGACATACCCCCACCCTTCTACTACTCCTGGCACTTTTACATTGAGCACAGTTATGTCCGTGTCGCAGTACCACCGACGAAAAATGTGTCGGCGTGGGATATATATCATGTCCTACAGCAGAGGCGCCCACCAAAGATCATGGAAGCCAAAAATCCTCAGGTTAATTGTAAGGTGGTGTGGCGGACGATACCAGCGGTCACACTGGATTCAGACGTCCGATCCACATGGTACATCATAGTCAACGGTAAATAGATCACCCGATCACGCCTCCACAAGATAACTATGGTGTAATCGCCTCTGTGTGTAGACTGCGGAATAAAGGACACGGACGAGCACCATCTCACAAGTGGCGCGGCAGAAGACGTATGGCGCTTGGTGCAACAAATTTTGTCGTATTTTCAACGACTGACTCCGGAACACATCACACCTCGGCTTTACTATTTCCGGATGAACAGTATTTCCTGCTCACTAAAACCAACGCAGACACGTGGATCCGTGGGCATGCGGTACAAAATTTATTTCACGATTGACCTAAGTATGTATTAGACTTTTCGAACTACCTACAAGAACAATATTAGTTATAATCCGTCTTGATTGCATAAAATGTTTATTCAAATGACCGGTTTCGATTCCTCTAGGTGACGCAGCATTTGAAGGTTACTGCCTAGGGACAGGTTACTCCTGTAACCGAAATTCCAGATCTGAAGATGGTTCTAGAGGAACAGATACCGCTCATTTGAATAAACATTTTATGCATTCAAGACGGATTATAAGTAACATTGGAAAAACTAGCGATTGCGGTTATCCCATTAGATATTATGTCTGGTTTTGAAAACCTACAAGGACGTCACTGCAAGATCGTACGGAACCCACAATTCGAACAAAATTTTTCTAATTACTTAGGGAGTGCCCTACGCGACCCTCCACGCAGCTGGATCATCAACAGGTAGGAGAAGATACCCATTTACTGAGCTGACAAGCCTATGCCTCATTATCGGTGGACGAACATACGATATAAGTGAAGACGTAATTGGATGATGAAGCGTAAGGAGAGTAACGACACACCCTTCTGCATCGTGTAGGAAGCACTTTTTTTCGTTTTACCCATATATATTACCTCGGTGTAGGAAAGTACTGAGATATTATTTTGTTTACTCATAGCACGGTGCGGTGTTAGGTACATTTTTGTTTTGGTATAGAGTAAATTAAATTACGAATAAATTAAAATGAGTAAATAAAAGAGTAAAGAAAAATAAAATTCCCACAAAAGATTTCCTCTCTTCATCCCTGCTACCTTGACGGGAGAGGGCGACACTGTGAACAGGCCTCGGGCTACGAACCCTGCCCACTCTACCCTCCGCGCCCTCCCTCCGACTTCCCTTCCATGCCGCCCCCCGTTTAAAAAAATTGTGTTTAAAGCAACCGCGTTCTAATTGAAAAAAAAGAAAAAAAATCCCGATGTGATCCCTAACTTTACTTTTCGGTAAAAAAAAATAATAAAAAAGCGGATATAGCGTCTGCCGTGTAAGCAGGAGATCTCAGGTTCAAGTCCCGGTCGGGGCACACATTTTCAACTGTCCCCGTTGATACTTATCAACGCCTGTACGCAGCTAATTGTCTGGATTTCATTGTAATTCCATTCCTGGAGAGCTGCAAGATCTGTTCCTTTCGGACATGTCCGAAAGAACAGATACCATCTTCATATAGATAAAGCTTACCGGCAAATGATCTTCTTCAGTGAGGATGCACTCACATTGTCTGAACTCTTACTAGAATCGGTAGATTGACTGCCGCGAGTAATGAGTATAGTGGGCAGTGGCACTACAAATATAGTGTGGAAAGTAAGTTGAAAGTGTGTGCCTCACGGGGAGCGTTCCGGAGCTGGAGATCTCGGGTTCGAGACCCGTTCGGGGCACACATTTTCAGCTTTCCCCGTTGATATTTATCAACGCCTGTAAGCACCTAATGGTCTAGAATTCATTGTAATTTCATTATTTGCGTATTGGTTTTTCCTGACTAATGTATTAAACTTCAGCCGACTCTTGATCACTACTGGATTGTGATCTGCGTCTGTACCTCCTCCTGGGTACGCGTTACAATTCAGTATCTGATTTCGGAATATCTGTCTGACCATGATGTAATCTAACTGAAACCTTCTCGTATTACCCGGCCTTTTCCAAGTATACCTCCTCCTCTTGTAATTCTTGAACAGAGTATTCGCTGTTACTAGCTGAAAATTGGTAACAGAACTCAATTAATCTTTCTCCTCTTTCATTCGTTGTCAGAAGCTCACATTCCCCTGTAATCTTTTCTTCTACTCCTCCTCCTACAGCTGCATTCCAGTCCTCACCCCCTCTCCGACCATAATATTTTCACCTCCCCTAACTTACTTTCTTACCGTTTCACTAGCCTCATATACTTCCTCCATTTTTTTATAAGAACAACCCTATCACTGAACTGTTCACAGTAACACACTCCCTGCCGTAACTTCCTATTCATAACGAACATTACTACCGTTATACCGTTTTCTGCTGGTGTTGATATTATCCTACACTCATCTCACCGGAAATCCCTGTCTTGTTTTCATTTCACTTCAGTGACCACCGCTACTTCTACATTGAGCCTTTGCATTTCCCTTTTTCAGATTTTCTGGCTTCCCTGTCACGCTCAAGCTTCTGACATTCCACGCCCCGACCAATAGAACGTTATCCTATTGTTGATTATTCAGTCTTTCTCTCATGGTCACCTCCCCTTGGCAATCTGATCCAGGAGGTCTGAATGGCGGACTATTACGTAATCTTTTGCCGATGGGGAGATCATCGTGGCACTTTTTCAATTACAGGCTACATATCCTTTGGATACACGTTACGTGTCTTTAATACAGTGGTTTCCATTACCTTATGCTTCCTCATGCCGTTGAACATTGCTGATTTCTCCACATAGGCTATGACCTCTGAAGAATATTAGTACGTGAGGAGCTGGGAGTGGTATGGTGTGGTGTCAGGGTATAAAAATCTAACACGCCAACAGGAAAATATTTTTATTTAACAAATAGTGCAAATTAAAATTTTGAACACCTGATATTTGACAAACTTAATGAATAGTTCAAACAATGTCAGAAGCGTGTAAATGTGTAGTGATTGACGAAAAGTCACTAAGAGAGGCCCAGAGGGTTCAATTTCGGATCCGACATGTCCACGACGTTCCATGTATCTTCCATCAAGCAGAATGATACATTCAGCAGATTGTACTAGTGTCATTAGAAGTTCCATTACAGTGGAAGGAACAGAAGAGGTTGAATTTTTTTCCAAAATATTATGAAATGCTTCTCAGAAAATAATTCCTCCCTAAAATTTGAAAAAAAAATCATAGTATGTTCAGTTCTGTGCAGCAAATAGTCACACCAAACTCGATATTGCTCATGAGTAAGAGTCAGCAACTAGTGTAGAATGCCCCAAGATCAGTTAGTTTTGCTCTTCATATAATTGCTAATGTTGAAAACAAACGACTTAATCTCATGACATATTTTACATATTTCCATTCAATAATGTCCTATGGAATAATTTTCTGAGGTAACTCATCATTTAGAAAGGAAGTACTGACTGCTCAAAAGCGAGCTGTAAAACTGATTCGTGGTGCTCACTCATAGACGTCATGCAGTTACCTCTTTAAGGAGATAGATATTTTAACTGCGCCGTCACAACACACATTTTCGCTAAAGAAATTCGTCACAAATAACTCATAATAATTTGAAAAGAACATCGATGTCTATACCTACAACACTACAGGCAAAAATGACCTTTACTACCAACTGTTAGAGCTGACAGTGGCTCAGAAAGGATTTCAGTACACAGAAACAAACATTTTTATCATTTGCCCAAAAACATAAAATGTCTGACAAGTTGCAAAGCAAGTGTTAAATTTAACTTAGAATCATTTCTCCTGGACAGCTCTTTCAATTCCACTGACCAGTTTTTATTTTAATACCTGTAGCGACTATAAAAACAAAAAAAGAAAGTTTATTTGCATCAGTAGAACTAAAAAATAACGAATTCATTAACGTTAACACTAATAATGTATACATCTCCAATAAACTGACACGTTCCTCACCACTGTTATAAAAAATATTTCTAATGATGTATGCAACCTGTAACTAACTTACTAAGTCACCATCACCACCTCATCTTCAAAAAAGTAAGGCCCACTGCAACTGCCTGCCCAAAAGCTACACCAAACCATTACTCGCTGTGGATGTATTTCCCTTTCTTGAGCCACGCAAGAATCTTCTGACCCCCATAAAGGACAGTTCTGAATATTAAAAAAGCTATTTAACTAGAAAGTGCGCCACGCCGGGCTGATGTGCTTCGTAAGACCGTCGTCTTCCTGTCGTGTGCGTTGTAATGTACTCATACCGGAGAACTCGCCATACTGAAGTTCTTGTGAACGGTGAAGAATCGACTTCACTGGACTAACAGCCACACTGTCATGAGTCGCCACTATGTTTTGCATATTTCGGTGAGAACGAAGGCACTGAGAACTCTCCACGTTAAAAGTTAAACCCGTTTCATTGAACTTTATAAGTCTGTGAACTGCTGAGTCATTCTGCACTTCTTTACGACACTGAACTGCGCGACGACGTCTCATAACCTCCGTTCTGATTAAATGTTTTTCACTAATAGCGCACGCCGTCCAGTAGTTAACTGTTCCGTGGCCAAACTAACAAAGAAGAAATCAGAGACTTTCAGACTAAAGCAGTTCTGTTTAGTATGTTTGCAATTCTTCTGTACCAAGACATGCAGGTAAATGCATATTGACAAATGAGAAAATAAGACCTCAAATTAGACAAAGCGCTTCAGATTTATGACTAAGCTAGAACAGTCCCAGTCAGTATTTAATTTATCAAAATATCCACGGGTGTACTGCCGGTCTATAGTGTCCAACGGGAACAATATTTCGGCGATCAAACATGTCGCCATCATCAGGTGAAATGACGCTATAGCATAGGGATCTCCGTGCCGGCACGTTCACAGGAGTTCAGTCCGTCAGTTCACCTGATGATGGCGACATGTTTGATCGCCGAAATATTGTGCCCGTTGAACACTATAGACCGGCAGTACAACCGTGGATATTTTGATTATCAAATACGCCGGGAGAAACTTAAGAATCAGTATTTAATTTAATTGAATCCGAAATGAATGTATAATTGCTCAATCAAAATAATAATTTATACATATATAAACTCTTTTCACTTAACATTCTAACACTTTATATCACTTTATTCCACTTTCTAAACGTAATGAGCTGACCTTTTAATAATACTTACTCGTTTCACTGCCATAATTCGTTGAGACGACATGTGCTGGAACAGTTAGGACAGTACTGGTAATGTCCCGTATACTCAGATTCACCACTAACACATCTGTCCCTACAGACATTTAGGGTTACAGCTGAGCTTTTTTAACTACGTTCCAGGCCATTTCGCTGCTGTACGTCCTTTCATTAAGAGATTTAAATCCACTTCTTCTACCCTGTTTCACTTATCTTTACTAGTGCAGTACATTAAGAGGATCCTGATTTTATAGTGCCTCGTATTTGCTCTGGATAGAATTCGATTCTGCTGTGATGAAACGTTGTCGGCAGCCTCGCGGGAAACGTGTCTAGGAAATAATTTGGAAAATCTCTACGAATATTTTCTAATTTACCGGAATTGGTCTAGTTTCTTTATTCATGCAGCGACGTCTTCATCATTCTGCATTCATTTGGTCTATTTTAAAACGGACTTTCTGCGGCATGTTATTTTAGTTGTTTTACTAGTGGCAAAATAGGCCTATTAGGCTTACCTATGGTTTTGCACTTGTGAAGCTTTTTTTAGCGTTATACCCACGCCTCCATATTTTTTTTATTAAAGGAGCAAGATAATTTATGGTCAAGCAATTGCGGTATGTTGTTTCCGCCCATAATGTATTGTCACTGCCATACGTTTCTTGTGGTGCTGTGACAGTTGAAGCCCCAACTACCAACTGTGTTTCCTGGTTAAAGAAATTCTGCGTTAGTGTCAAGTTGAGATTGTCTCCAGGCGGATTATCCACAGATTTTATGGTCAAGGTGCTGCATTCGATTATTAATAGCTCGGTGTTGTTGCATTTGGCCCTGTTTGTCGATGTTAACTTTATATAAGCTTTTGAGAAGATTGTGCTGCTATTTTAGTGTCTTTCTATGGAAAAGGGTATAAATTGTGTTACTGGTCTTTCTTATCTTTCGTCACTGTGTGTTTCTTGTTTGCACAGTATGTCTCATTTGCGAGTGCGTCAAAGTTCTGAAAATAACCGTTCTTTATTTTTGGCGATTCCCTCGACGCTATCACTTGCAGTGGTCATGCTTTTCTGTGACAAGGGCGATATCCTTTACTCGTTTTGCTTTGAGGTCCGATTGTGGAAAGACGGGTCGCTTCTATTTACCGCAACGTTCGCAGTGGCAGCTTCCTTTCTCTGCAAAGGGAGATCACATATGCCTAGTCGTTCTTTGTTCCGCTTATCTCCACTATTAATTCTGCCATTTTGCGCCGTCTGTGTCATGGCGATATTAAATTTCATTCGCAACTGACAGTAAAGGAACAGGGGAACGCCGGAGGTGTGCACAATATAAATTACATGAAGACAAGCTATATGAAAGTCCACAGAAAATGTGTTTGCAGACAATACGAGATGTCACATGGTGGCTGAGAGGTGACAGCGGGAATGATATTTCTCTGTGACAACACAGCAGTGGCGAGCAGAAGATATAATGATGCGAATAACGTGGTACACGAACTCGCACAACCACGAGAGATTGGTACTGACCGAAATTTGGCGTTCAGATGTCTAAATGAATATCCACTCGAGGTACCACACCATCCAAGTATGTTTTTAAGACGTATATGACTTAAATGGGACTTTCTTTTGAATCATTCCTTTTCTCATTGGTTCGACGCATTCGGAGAGGAATTCCTCTCATGTCATCCCCTGCGTCTCAGAGAAGCTTATAACACTGCCGGATGCTACCAACTAAGCAATTCGCCGATAGCTTTACTCCTCTGCAGAGAATTTTGGTTGACCTTGCTAATGCTAACGATATGCGCGTAAATTTCATTACTCGAACGGTTAATTTTATTGGGAAGGAACAGTTGAACTAGTGGGTTTGAAACCAATGTTATGGTAGTTATAATGTAAACTATATTTACTTATAAGAAAAAGGCTGCCAGTCGAATTAGGTAAAGTGGTACCAGGTTATTGCGTTTTTTTTATTAAGAAAATGAATTGTTGTATATGACTTTACGTGGTACCAAAATTTGAGTTGCAAATAAGACGCGACACAGTAGCAAAATCCAGAAAGTATTGGAAAAGTAGTTTGTGATGATCAGCACAGATAAAAACTTAAACAGTTTTGGCAGAAAACGGTTTCTCAATAACATGTACTGTCTGTATTCAAAGCAAGAAAGCAAATACTCAATACACAATATCACTGCAAAAGGGAGGAGCACAACTGATTTGTACATGAGGAAGTTTTACTGCTTAACTATTAAAAAACACTGACATATAAATGATAATTATTGTACTGTTTACTATGCCTATTATATGTTTCCAAACGTAGCATCTACTTCTTTGAGTTCAGTAGGGCCTAAGTAAAACGTGGAGACCTTGAATCTATTCTGGTCCAAAAAAGTTGAAGCAAGTTAATCTTTGAAGAACACAAACCGTATTGAAATCATGGATGCGTTTCCCAAACAGTTTCTTCTGCAATAATGCTTGTTGGCTCAGCAGTTAGTATGGTCCCCATAAATTGTTTTATCTATTGACTGAGATCTAAAACTTCTGTAAAACACAACATGAATACACTTTTACAAGGAAATATATGAAGAAAAACGGTTTAAAAATCCCTTAAAGCAGGTATTCATCATTTTGACTGTTAAACTGTAATGGTCAAGAATCAGTTTTTTATGACCACTGTTTCATTTAGTTAATTTTAATACTGAACTAAAATTTTGGCTGGAATTAAGTTTAAGCAGTGTAATTAGTTCTTGACTTTGCAAACACGCATTTGGAAAACCGACGCTATTCACCCACGCAAATCACATGCAGCGTTTCAGAAACAGAACTAACTGAACACATGAGATTTACTGCAATACGAAAGTAAGCTGGCAGTATTAAAACAATAAATAGTCTGTACTTAAGTAAATTAGTTAGTTAGATGTTCCACATATTATTTGAACCCGTCTTTTATCGGAAAGATGTGGAAGGAATCAGTTTACAGAATATGTATACATGATTATACACTCCTGGAAATGGAAAATAGAACACATTGACACCGGTGTGTCAGACCCACCATACTTGCTCCGGACACTGTGAGAGGGCTGTACAAGCAATGATCACACGCACGGCACAGCGGACACACCAGGAACCGCGGTGTTGGTCGTCGAATGGCGCTAGCTGCGCAGCATTTGTGCACCGCCGCCGTCAGTGTCAGCCAGTTTGCCGTGGCATACGGAGCTCCATCGCAGTCTTTAACACTGGTAGCATGCCGCGACAGCGTGGACGTGAACCGTATGTGCAGTTGATGGACTTTTTGCGAGGGCGTATAGTGGGCATGTGGGAGGCCGGGTGGACGTACCGCCGAATTGCTCAACACGTGGGGCGTGAGGTCTCCACAGTACATCGATGTTGTCGCCAGTGGTCGGCGGAAGGTGCACGTGCCCTCGACCTGGGACCGGACGGCAGCGACGCACGGATGCTCGCCAAGACCGTAGGATCCTACGCAGTGCCGTAGGGGACCGCACCGCCACTTCCCAGCAAATTAGGGACACTGTTGCTCCTGGGGTATCGGCGAGGACCATTCGCAAACCGTCTCCATGAAGCTGGGCTACGGTCCCGCACACCGTTAGGCCGTCTTCCGCTCACGCCCCAACATCGTGCAGCCTGCCTCCAGTGGTGTCGCGACAGGCGTGAATGGAGGGACGAATGGAGACGTGTCGTCTTCAGCGATGAGACTCGCTTCTGCCTTGGTGCCAATGATGGTCGTATGCGTGTTTGGCGCCGTGCAGGTGAGCGCCACAATCAGGACTGCATTCGACCGAGGCACACGGGGCCAACACCCGGCATCATGGTGTGGGGAGCGATCTCCTACACTGGCCGTACACCTCTGGTGATCGTCGAGGGGACACTGAATAGTGCACGGTACATCCAAACCGTCATCGAACCCATCGTTCTACCATTCCTAGACCGGCAAGGGAACTTGATGTTCCAACAGGATGATGCACGTCCGCATGTATCCCGTGCCACCCAACGTGCTCTAGAAGGTGTAAGGCAACTACCCTGGCCAGCAAGATCTCCGGATCTGTCCCACATTGAGCATGTTTGGGACTGGATGAAGCGTCGTCTCACGCGGTCTGCACGTCCAGCACGAACGCTGGTCCAACTGAGGCGCCAGGTGGAAATGGCATGGCAAGCCGTTCCACAGGACTACATCCAGCATCTCTACGATCGTCTCCATGGGAGAATAGCAGCCTGCATTGCTGCGAAAGGTGGATATACACTGCACTAGTGCCGACATTGCGCATGCTCTGTTGCCTGTGTCTAGGTGCCTGTGGTTCTGTCAGTGTGATCATGTGATGTATCTGACCCCAGGAATGTGTCAATAAAGTTTCCCCTTCCTGGGACAATGAATTCACGGTGTTCTTATTTCAATTTCCAGGAGTGTAGTTAACATTAATGAATACATGTTTTTAGTGCTACTCATGCAACAACATTTCACACTTTTTAAAGAACACTCAGATACACTGCATCACTTGAGAAAGTATTCTGCCTAGGTAAAATGCCCGAGGATTCAGTCAAGTTTCTGTTCAGAAAGTAGAAAATAAAGTACCTCCTCAAGTATGTTGACATGACCTGGTAATTTTTCAGGCCAACGATTTGTTTCCCTTGGGGAGGAGCCTAATCTAAGAAAAATCCATGTGCATGCCACAGGTACTGTGCTACCCATGTAGCTGCTTCCTGTGTGTAGCGCACAATGTGTTATTTTCACTATTGAGCGTCCTTCTGCCAGCTAGAGTGTAGTTGTTAACCTTGTGTGGTTGTAGGTTCCCTTAAGTTTTTTTAGTAAACCAGTTATTAGCTAGATGGATAGGATCTGTGTCTGTTGTGTGCGGATGCAGGAGGAGTTGTCCACACTGCAAACGCAGCTGAAAGCTTTGTTGGCCGCAGTCAACAGGCTCCAGAGTACCACCTTGATGTGCTGTGGGGTAGCCTCTGCTGTACTAGATGTGCAGGAGGGAAGTCACACCTCTCTGTCACTGAGCCGACCTCAGGTGCGACTGAACCGGCTGGCCCACTCTCACTTCAGTGTGGGTGGCGGACTATGTCGAGGTCTCGAGCCTCAAGGCGAAGGCTGCATGGGGGACGCAGGCTCCTGCCAAATCCCATGCACTTTTCTAGTAGATTCAGAGTGCTATCTGATACTGGGAGGGGGGGGGGGGGGGCTGAGCAGGATCGGAATGCTCCTTCTGGCAGGATAGTTACCACTCTTTTAGCATGGTTCGGACAGGCACGTGTGGGTAGTGGTTTGTTAGTTATTGGGAGCTCCAATGTTAGTCGGGTCATGGAGCCCCTCAGGAACATAGTGGGTAGGGCGGGGAGGAAGTCCAACGTTCACTGGGTGTGTTTGCTGGGACCCCTTGTCTGGGATGTTATCGAGCGTGCAGGTTTCATCCAGCTGCAGATTGTTGCACATGTAGGCACCAACGATGCCTGTCGTCGGGGTCCCAAGGAAATCCTTCGGTCCTTTCGACGGCTGGCTAAACTGGCGAAGGTGGCCTCCATCTCTTGAGGAGTGGAAGCCCAGCTGACGATCTGCAGCATCGTACCCAGGGTGGACCGGGGTCGTCTGGATTGGAGACGAGCAGAGAATCTAAACCAGAAGCTACTTCGACTCTGCGACAAAAATGGTTGTAGATTCCTCGACTTAGGCCATGGGGTGGAAGACTGTAGGACGCCCCTTGATAGACCAGGGGTGGACTACACACAGGAAGCAGCTGCAAGGGTAGCACAGTACTTGTGGCGTGCACATGGTTTTTTTTAGATTAGGTTTCTCCCCAAGGGAAATAAACTGTTGGCCTAAAAAATTACCAGTTCATGTCACGGATCAGAGGGTGCCGACTGTAAAAATTGTTAGTTCACCTAAACAATTCACTCGCAGGGATTTAAATATGGTTAATCTCATGTTAGTAAATTGTCAAAGTGTCTGTGCCCAGATCCCTGAGTCACTCCCCGAAAGAAACAGTAGCAGTGCCGATATTGTAATAGGTACCGAGAGCTGGTTGAAACCAGACATAAAAAGCAGTGAAATTTTTAACTTGGACTCGACAATGTTTAGGAAGGATAGTGTAACCTCCCCCCTCACTTACCGACCTCAATGACAGTGAAAAATTTAACTGCGTGTACCTAATGAAAATTTGGAAAAAGCAATCGTCACCGAAGTTAATCTGTCCGTAAAGAGGGAGGAAAGGGTTACATCTAAATGAAAGGAAAAATTCAAACGAAATTGGTGGACATAAATTTTGAAAAGGGGTAAAGTTAATAAAGAAAGTACGTCCTGTCGTTACGTTAACAATTAATTGGCGTTAATTAGATATTTGAGATTTGGGGAAAATTACGTTCGTCAACTACTATAATAACTAAAAATGAAAGATTAATGCACATATATTTAACACTAAAACCGTGGCAATTGAAGATTGTCACGTGTTGCGTGAAAAATGAATGTTTGTCAGAAGTAATAAATTTCGCTACACTCTGACTTAATTTAGGAAAATAATTAATAAAACCGGAAACTTGAAAGTTAATTTAGTGACTGAAATTAATAGTGAACTTTTGTTTCTGAAGCACTACGAAATTCAATAAAATATTTCCGGCTTTACACGTGCCCCACATTGTCTGACGATGTTCGTGTAACCTAAACAGGCTCAGAAAATGTCCCAAAAAGGAAAAAAAAGGGAAATGCATCTGCTCAAAACATCAAGAAAATTTAGCATTAGGCTAATTAACCATAAACCAATTTGTAGGCCATAATAATTGAGTGGAGACACTCCTAACCTTATTCCACTCTGTCATCTTGCACAAAAGAAAACAGGTTAACAATGTATTAAAATTCATAGAAAACATAGAAAGTGGTTTAGCTATTCTAAAATCATCAAAATTCATATCAGTATCAAGAAATTGAATACTATTTACAAAATTAATCAGAGTACATGGTCATATAAACAGGTAGATCAAAATACTCAAATTAATAATTAATTGCATAGAATACACATTTTTATATAACTTTTACATAATTAATATTCTCGTCATGAGAGTCCACTTAACGCTAAACAAGAAATCAATACACAGCAGATCGAAAAAAACAAATATTGATAGCAGAAATCTTTCACATCAGCTGTCCGGCAAGAAAAATAAGTCCGCCTTCCGTACCCGCAAGTACAAAGAATGCTGACCAGCACAAGAGCCGACAGCGACTCCGCCTTGCCAGTATTGTTGCGCCCGCCTGTGCGGTACGCTTGATCTCACTCTCCTGTGTAACGGCATTCCCAGAACGTCCGTTTCACTGAATTCTTTCGGAAAACCTCACTCCCGAGTAATCTCAAGGAGTCCATTAACACTGTCACAGTGGATAACTCAACACTGTCCACCATCACACGCATGTACTAGCCTGAAACTTAAAACAGCGTCTAAGTACATCGGCAATCACTATTAAACACATATTCATGCAATCTTACAGCTAATTACAAAATCATATTTACATTCCTTAATGGAGAAGAAGTAAAAACTTTGAGGTTCGCCGATGACATTGTAATTCTGTCAGAGACGGCAAAGGACTTGGAAGAGCAGTTGAACGGAATGGACAGTGTCTTGAAAGGAGGATATAAGATGAACATCAACAAAAGCAAAACGAGGATAATGGAATGTAGTCAAATTAAATCGGGTGATGCTGAGGGAATTAGATTAGGAAATGAGACACTTAAAGTAGTAAAGGAGTTTTGCTATTTAGGAAGTAAAATAACTTATGATGGTCGAAGTAGAGAGGATATAAAATGTAGACTGGCAATGGCAAGGAAAGCGTTTCTGAAGAAGAGAAATTTGTTAACATCGAATATAGATTTATGTATCAGGAAGTCGTTTCTGAAAGTATTTGTTTGGAGTGTAGCCATGTATGGAAGTGAAACATGGACGATAACTAGTTTGGACAAGAAGAGAATAGAAGTTTTCGAAATGTGGTGCTACAGAAGAATACTGAAGATAAAGTGGAAAGATCACGTAACTAATGAGGAGGTATTGAATAGGATTGGGGAGAAGAGAAGTTTGTGACACAACTTGACTAGAAGAAGGGATCGGTTGGTAGTGAAGCAAAGCAAGCGCTGTATCATGTATAAGATACAGAGGCGAGCGAGTGCACGGGACTTACCCTAGTTCACTGCTAGTAGCGTCACGTCATCGTAACGCGCCTGCATATAGTATTGCACCACATTTAACATAAAAGTAAAAATTAAGATTTGTGTGTAAAACTTTGTTAAAGTATAGTTCTATGTAATAATGTTTCAGGTAACAAATCTTAATGTTATAAAATTAGTAGTTTACGTAAAATTCACGTTTTGAAAGAAAAATAGGAGGCGCTAAATAATGACGCTAGGAAGCCAAAATTTGGTGAGAAGGTGCAGTAAGAAGTCATTAATGAGTGGTGCTGGTTTCCAAAACCATAAAACTAAAATTGACTCCAGAATCCGCGTTTTTCGGAAAAATCAGAGGCGCGAAATAATAGAGCTACAATATTGAAAATTGGTAGGATGCTTCAGTTCACCCTAATAATAATAATGGAAATACCACAATCAGTTACCTCTTCTAGTTTTTTAGTAATTTAGTAAAAACTACTTTTGTGAGTAAAATGTACATAAGCATTATAGATTAAGTACTTTAAATTTTAATGATAAAACAAATTCTTTAAGACCAATGATCAGATAGGACAATTAACAAAGCTACACCAAGTTTTAGTCTTGTAGCATAATTAACAGCTGATACAAGTCTTGATAAAGCAATGGTTCAGAGGTAACAATCTACCGTTAGTTCCATTGTAAAAATTCTAGAGAGTAAAGTTTTAATTTTAGCGGGCTGAGATTTTCTACGTGCTTCTGTACTGCTCAGATGTATGTATACAAAAATTGAGAAGTTTGTAAAGCTATTATTAAATGTGATATTTAAGATTATGTGCCTGAGATAGCGATCATTTGGACGCTGCAGGCATCTGCATAGGAACGGAAAGAACAGATGCTCTCTTGGCGGTACGCGCCGGAGCTATATAAAAAGAGCGGCAGAGGCAGTAGTAAGCTCACTCCGCATTAGACCAACGCCTAGTCCACGCGAGCTTAACGTCCGATCGCGCCTCGCCTCGGGTGACGTCATAGCGGGCTGTGACATGCGCGTACTTAGCAATGCAAACGGACATTGAAAATCGCGAGGACTGTACACCGTCCTGGATCGTTTAGACTTCGGTAACAAACTGTTATTGTGCCGTCCATGTGAAGTATAATTCCGCGTGGCAAGTGGTGGCTAACTCCACTTTTAAGGCGAGCATTAATTTTTTTTTTTTTAACATTATTGCGAACTATTAATAGAGCACCGTTAGTTAGAGTAATGAACTATTCGGGAGGAACTTGCTGTAGAAGTCGCCTCTGAACTATTAAACGATTGGCTGAATTAACAATATTTAATGTCTTTAGCATTTTCAGAAGTTTCGAGTAATTTGTGTGAGCCTTTAAGATAATAAAATCTTGTTTGGAACTTTAAATTTTATTGAAGCAGCCCTAATCCCGTGAAGAACTATGGATATTTTTCGTTTAGCTGGGCTGTACAGGAATGTGGCCGTGCAGACTGGAAACTAAGGTCAGTAAGTTTCCCTTCGCTTTCTGACTGGCCACCAAATTAGTTGCCAGGCTCGCGTGATTTAAGGTGGCAATGTTCAACTTTCATTCAACATTAAACAACGACTTCTTCGCCGTCCCACATATGTTGCATCGGCAATAGTCTGTTACGTGAAATGAACATTCATTCAACATTCGACAACTTCTTCGCCGCCCCACATATGGTGCTTATCGGCGGGGAAAACTGAATTAAAAGCAAATAAAAGTGCTCGATGTGTGAAAGCGATTGGTATAAATTAACGAACTCGGTAGGCAATAACAGGACACTGAATTGAACTAGTGTGGGAACAGTGTTACCAGTAAAGGCAGGTGTAGTGTGTAAACAATAAGTGTCTACCGCTGTACGTTGGTTAGTGACGATGGTGAGAAAGGCGACGATGCTGGATCGCGGCTGCCGACGGCGCTGAGACTAAAGGAAGACGGTGCGTCATCGCGGAGCTGCGCTGATGTGCGAGACAGCTGCCGGCTGCGCCGAGCGGTCAACGGTGCCTTGCTGCCCCCCCCCTGGAGCTATTGCAGTAGGCGATTCCTGTGGCGGTACTCGACGCTACGGCTGCTGCTGCTGCCTTCAATACGTCGCGACGCGTCGCATCACGATTGCTGGTACACCGCGACGACATCATTCGTCGAAATCAAGCATTTAAGTTAAGTCAAAGACTTTTAAAATATTTATTAACTGCTGCTAACAAACTAAAAGATATGGAAAGTAGTGTACATTTCAGAAGGGAACCGGTCTCTGACCAAGAATCCTCACGATCAGGAATTGAATTTAATGAGGATGGTTCCATTAATCCCTCAAATATTGAACTAGGACGTAATTTGTCACCAGTAAATTATGACTTTAATTTAAATGAGAGTGCAGGGATGCAATCAATAAGTGAAATAGAAGTCAAAAGGGAGCCAGTAGAGTTTGCTAACTTTGTCAGGTAGTGAAACTGAGCTCAATATATCTCCAGCTCAGTCAAGTCAAGAGATACAAAGTATCAAGGTAGAAGCTCCGGATTGGATGCAAATACTGTTTGCCAAACTCGAATCAAACCAAAATAAAATTGAGGCTAAAATTGAAAATAGTAATAAAGAGTTGGAGAATAAAATTGAGGTTAGTAATAAAGGGTTGGAAAATAAAATTGAAAATAGTAATAAAGAGTTGGAGAATAAAATTGAGGTTAGTAATAAAGGGTTGGAAAATAAAATTGAGGATAGTAATAAAGAACTAAAAGAAGAACTGCAATCAAAATGGAATAGTTTGAATTATAAGATAGATGCTATTCATCATGACATTCAAGTAAAAGTAGGGCAACAGTTAACTAAAATGCATAGTACTTTCAAATGTGAAATAGATCAAATTCAAAAAAATTATCAAGAGGCAGATGAACTTTTGGAAGTGAGGTTGTCCGAAAGATTGAGCAACGAGTCCAAACTTTGCTCTGACAAAGTTAAAGAGGTACAAATTAAAGTAGATACTTGTCAGAAAAACATTGAGAAAGTAAAAGAAACCTGTACCGAAATTCGTGGTGCAGTAGAACAAAGATGTTCTGCCAGGATAGAAGCAGTAGAGTCACAAGTAGAGGAATTAAATACTAACATTGCTAACCTAGAAAATAGAGTAACCTCTGTTAATTCTAGTCATTCTACTGTACAGCATGTGACTTCAGTTGACGCCGCTTTTATAGGGTGTCGACAGTTTTTGCGCTTTGATCCTGATAAGTACATTCACCCTCTTGAATTTTGGAATGACTTTGAGGATGTTTTCCCCTACACTTGGTCAGAAAGAGAAAAAATTTCATTTATAAGAAGTCATTTGTCAGGTGATGCTTTGCGATGGTCAGCGGATGTAATGATCAAATGTAAAACTTTATCTGAATTTAAGTCTGCATTTCTCAACGAATACTGGTCACATAACAAACAAAATGATGTGTTAAAGGAATTCTGGAGTGGTAAGAAGTTTTTCCCAGGGCGTGAATCAGTAAAGGATTTCGCTAGGAAGTGGGTTTCAAGACTGTCACATTTGACAGAAAAGATGAAGCCAGATATGATCATTATGGGTTTAGAAGGTAAGCTGCCGTGGTACTGGCAGAAGAGGATCATTTCCGCCCCTAGAGATAATATAGACAAATTTATTGAATATCTGGAAAGAGTGGAAAGAGTAGCTGCTGCTGAGGAGCAGGTGCAGCAGAATAACAAATCTTCTAACAATCACGTACAAAATAATGGAAACGTGAACGTTAGAAATATGGAAGTTAGGCACACCAAAACAAACTATCGAAACCAAAGCCGTGGCAGAGGAAGAGGGGGTAGATACTCACCACGCTTTCGTAACAACTACTATGACGAAAGTGGAGAAGTAAATCCTATGCCATTAAGACAAGAAGGGAGTCATGATGCTACTATATCTAGTGGTGTCACAGATGAACACAACAGGCCGCGTGTGGGAAACTAAATCCCGTCTATGAGGAAACTGGCGCTCACCAGGCGGTAACAATAACACAGCCAGTAACGGAAACACAGACAATCAGCCAACATACACAGACAGACAACATGGATGACGAAATAAATACAGATAATACCAGTGATGTGTTAAGCCACTCTCACAAAATAGTGGATAGTATTTTGGATACACTAGAAAAATGGGTCAAGGAAGAACAGGAACTCAAGGTAGATAATGGGGAAGAAATAGATAATGGGTTTGAGTCTGATGGGAATAATGATGAAGTAAAAGCTTACATCTTCGATGAAAATGGCAATCTAAAAGCTGAAGTAGAAGTAGCAGAAGTAGAATCAGTACTGCAAAACTTTAGAGAGGAAGAAATGATGAATGAAGGGGGTAGAAATAGTAACGAGGTGAAAGAATCTAGTAGCTGTGTAAACGTGCCACAAATGGTTGAAGGTGACGACATTCTTATGATCAGCAATATTGCGCAGGGACGCAGTTGCTCAGAGGTAGAGGATAGTTTGGCTGATGTGCAGCAAACAAAAATAGAAAAAGTCGTCAGATGCTTCGATTTAAAGTTAGTGGACAGATTAGAGAAAGCAGCTAGGATTATAGAGCATGATGAGCCCCAGGATGTAAATGTAAATGTAATTGCAACTGATCAGAATTACTTTAGCTGGAAGAACATAGAACGAGATTTATTAGACGAGGTGTGTGAGCAACCTGTTCAATGTAAAATAACTCACCCTGTTATCAAAGTAAACATATCAGGAGTCACTGTGCGTTGTCTGCTTGACAGTGGCAGTGAAGCAAGTGCTTTATCACAAACATTTTTTGACACCATACCCAATAAAGAGAAGTTAACAGTTATGAAAGTAAGTGGCTTAAAGATTATAGGTGCTACTGGAAAAGTCTCTAGACCAGTTCAACACGAAGCTTTGATACCCATTGGTATAAATGACGTAGTAATAGATCATCCTTGTTTGATTGTGCTAGGCTTAAGTGTTGATATGTTGATTGGTACTGATTTCTTATCAAAGTACCAGGGAAAGATCAATTTTGATCAGAACAACTTAATTTTAACTTTACCTGATTCTAAAGTGATAAGAGAGTCTTTTATAGGAAGTCATATAGGCGGTAGTAATGAAACTTGGGAACTGCCTATTAGAGTAATAAAGAATAAAGGATACTTGCAGGAAAATTTGGTTTTCAGTGAGAATGAGGAAAGTGCTAAGGTTGAAGAGAGACACATCCTAAAGTAAATAGAGGAAAAGGTACAATCAACAAAGCAAATTGCTGACGAACAAAGATACAGAGGTGAGCTAGTGCTGGTCAAAACAAAAGAAAAATCAAAGAAAATTTCTGCAGAAACTAAAAAGTTAATGCATGTATATCATGGACCATTTAGAATAGTAAGTAAACCTCATGCAAATGCCTATCGTTTGGAATATCCAAAGAGTAAGAGAGAACTAGGTCTAAGAAATATTGTGGATCTAAAGGAATTCAAAATTAACAGTAATTAATTACTGTAGGGAGTCTGCCACTCTTTGGCGGATACACGGTTTGGCGTACCGTGCAGTCCCAGCTGGGTGAAACTTTATTTCCTTTTCAAGTTTCATTCCCTTCTTCTGGTCTATCATAACAGGTAAGAATCACATATGTCTTCATGTTGTATATATGCTATTAGGTTTTAAGTATTCTTAGTAAGGATCTACCTAGTGAATGGCAAAACAAAAGTCTGAGTACCAATAAGAGGCAAACATGGCTAAAATAAATAAATTAAAATATTTCATGTAATTGTAAAGGGTTAGAAACTACAACTAAGAGAGACACTTTGCAGTATACGAAGTACGGTATGAATATGAATAATCCATGAGATTATGCAGAAGGTAGTATGTTGCTAGAAATAAGGTTGTCTGAAGGAAAACAGCGTAAGAAGGTAATGCTCATAGAGGCAAGCAATGGCGTTTTAGAATTAAATAAATGGAGATGTGTGGAAGTGGTGTGAGGATCGCACCAAATATATAGAAACAGGACGTCAATAGGCTGACAAAAGGAAAAGGGAGAAAGAAGTGGAGAAATGAAGTATTTTGAATCTGGAAGAAAAGGGAGAAAATGAATAAGGTGAAGAAGTGAAGTAAGTAAATTGAAGTAAATGATGTAGGATTAAAGAATAATTCCCTCACGTCTCGTGAAATGATGAAAAACGCTAAATCTTGCTTGATGCAAATAAATAGTTAAACAGACAACAGAAACACACAAATATTGGAAAATGCAGAAATTTGGAATCGGTATACTGAAAATAACTAATTTCTTTAGTAATTCATACAATAAAGCAAAGTGCTGGTCAGCAAATGACTTCTTTGATGAACTAATCCATACGATAATTAAGCCAGAGTACATTAAAACTAAAAGGTTACTCAATTTTCTAAGTTGAAGCAAGATCTTAATATATTAATTTGCTAAAAGAATTTTCACTATTTAGGAACCTAAAAGATTATTTATGAAAGAAGAAAGTAGGAGCTATTGTATCAGATACGACTTAGTGCTAAATGTCTTTCTGACAACTTCACAATTAGTAAAATAGTGCCAGAATATAAACTATAAAATGTACTTTGTCCTACCTTAGATATAAGTTGAAAACAGAAACTTAGACTGTATTGTCTGTTTCTCAGGGACATGCAGGCTGCATGAATGACTGACAACAAGCGGTAGGGAGATTGGAAGTAGAGACGCAAACCACAGTGAATACAATTTCCTCCCACAATTTTGTCAATCAGTGAAATTAAATGAGTGTTACAATAGGACACCCACCACAGTGCCGAGTATTATAGTAAAAGAAAAATGTGAGTGCGTTGCAGTGATAAAAGTCGTGTGTATTTTCTTTTTCAGGAAGAGACTGATTTAAAAAAAAAAATAGCTATTTTGTAACCATTGAAAAATTTATATTTCCATGTAAATGTATGTAAATAATTTGTGAATGTCTTCTGTACTAGGTTTTCTATGTGTATATGAGTATGGTTATTTTGTGTATGTAGTAATAAGGAATTTCCTAAAGTAATCCATCGCTTGTTTGTTCTTTTAGAAATTTAATTTTGTTCAAAAATAGATTTTCACGAAAATTAAAAAGGGGGTGATGAAGCAAAGCAAGCGCTGTATCATGTATAAGATACAGAGGCGAGCGAGTGCACGGGACTTACCCTAGTTCACTGCTAGTAGCGTCACGTCATCGTAACGCGCCTGCATATAGTATTGCACCACATTTAACATAAAAGTAAAAATTAAGATTTGTGTGTAAAACTTTGTTAAAGTATAGTTCTATGTAATAATGTTTCAGGTAACAAATCTTAATGTTATAAAATTAGTAGTTTACGTAAAATTCACGTTTTGAAAGAAAAATAGGAGGCGCTAAATAATGACGCTAGGAAGCCAAAATTTGGTGAGAAGGTGCAGTAAGAAGTCATTAATGAGTGGTGCTGGTTTCCAAAACCATAAAACTAAAATTGACTCCAGAATCCGCGTTTTTCGGAAAAATCAGAGGCGCGAAATAATAGAGCTACAATATTGAAAATTGGTAGGATGCTTCAGTTCACCCTAATAATAATAATGGAAATACCACAATCAGTTACCTCTTCTAGTTTTTTAGTAATTTAGTAAAAACTACTTTTGTGAGTAAAATGTACATAAGCATTATAGATTAAGTACTTTAAATTTTAATGATAAAACAAATTCTTTAAGACCAATGATCAGATAGGACAATTAACAAAGCTACACCAAGTTTTAGTCTTGTAGCATAATTAACAGCTGATACAAGTCTTGATAAAGCAATGGTTCAGAGGTAACAATCTACCGTTAGTTCCATTGTAAAAATTCTAGAGAGTAAAGTTTTAATTTTAGCGGGCTGAGATTTTCTACGTGCTTCTGTACTGCTCAGATGTATGTATACAAAAATTGAGAAGTTTGTAAAGCTATTATTAAATGTGATATTTAAGATTATGTGCCTGAGATAGCGATCATTTGGACGCTGCAGGCATCTGCATAGGAACGGAAAGAACAGATGCTCTCTTGGCGGTACGCGCCGGAGCTATATAAAAAGAGCGGCAGAGGCAGTAGTAAGCTCACTCCGCATTAGACCAACGCCTAGTCCACGCGAGCTTAACGTCCGATCGCGCCTCGCCTCGGGTGACGTCATAGCGGGCTGTGACATGCGCGTACTTAGCAATGTAAACGGACATTGAAAATCGCGAGGACTGTACACCGTCCTGGATCGTTTAGACTTCGGTAACAAACTGTTATTGTGCCGTCCGTGTGAAGTATAATTCCGCGTGGCAAGTGGTGGCTAACTCCACTTTTAAGGCGAGCATTAATTTTTTTTTTTTTTAACATTATTGCGAACTATTAATAGAGCACCGTTAGTTAGAGTAATGAACTATTCGGGAGGAACTTGCTGTAGAAGTCGCCTCTGAACTATTAAACGATTGGCTGAATTAACAATATTTAATGTCTTTAGCATTTTCAGAAGTTTCGAGTAATTTGTGTGAGCCTTTAAGATAATAAAATCTTGTTTGGAACTTTAAATTTTATTGAAGCAGCCCTAATCCCGTGAAGAACTATGGATATTTTTCGTTTAGCTGGGCTGTACAGGAATGTGGCCGTGCAGACTGGAAACTAAGGTCAGTAAGTTTCCCTTCGCTTTCTGACTGGCCACCAAATTAGTTGCCAGGCTCGCGTGATTTAAGGTGGCAATGTTCAACTTTCATTCAACATTAAACAACGACTTCTTCGCCGTCCCACATATGTTGCATCGGCAATAGTCTGTTACGTGAAATGAACATTCAAACAACTCATTCGACAACTTCTTCGCCGCCCCACAGTAGGACATGTTTTGAGGCATCAAGGGATCACAGATTTAGCATTGGAGGGCAGCGTGGAGGGTAAAAATCGTAGAGGGAGACCGAGAGATGAGTACACTAAGCAGATTCAGAAGGATGTAGGTTGCAGTAGGTACTGGGAGATGAAGCAGCTTGCACAGGATAGAGTAGCATGGAGAGCTGCATCAAACCGGTCTCAGGACTGAAGACAACAACAACAACAATCTACTGTGACTGAGCTGAAAACTTAAACTATCAGCTTGGATTTTTCAATTGATTAATAATCAGTTACTCTTAAATCATTTAATCAAAATTAATTACTTATAATTACAACTTCTTTAAAGACCTCTTGGGCCGGCAAAATCATGGCAACATGGCAAATCCTTAAATCTTACACTCTATATTTATATACTGTACAAATTACCCATTCTGTGGTATTAATCCATCCTCGGTTTGTACAATTTCAAGTCTACTATGTTCCGTATGCCTAATAGTTTTCCAGAGCTTGGATACTCTAAGCAATAAGCATTTGTGTAAGGTATACCAATGACTTTATATGGTCCATTGTAAACAAACTTAAATTTAGAGATTTCATTGTCTCTCGCTCTCATGAGCTTTTACAAGAACTAAGTCTCCGACTGCAAACTTGGCAAAACGCGCTTCAGCGTCATGACGACGTATGTGAGCATTGGCTCTTAGCTTCTTTACTTCTCGCAAACGATCTTTTTACACGCCAATACTAATGGCAATCCGTGGAGGGAATTTGATTATCTCTTCCACTAAACTTTTACTTCTGACATCCAACAGGATTTCCTCACGTTACAGCTGTTCAAATTCATTCCTACGTCAATGGCATCCAGCCAGTTAACAATGTGTATAGGCTGGTATTGCCTATGCACACCGTCTCCTGCCTCATCAAAACTAACTACTATTGTTTTATCTTGTGACGTACATGTCAAAGTTTCGCTTTCGTAATTAATCACTGCACGGTACTTTAATAGCCAACTTAACCCGATAATTACTTCCGTAGTTAAGTCTGGCACGACGACAAACTCTTGTTCAAATCGTGCCCGACATATCTTTAAGTTGACAAAAATATATTTTGTGACCGTTTTACTGGTCTTCCCAGTAGCACCGATAATTTTCACTCATATTACTGGCATAACTACGATACCAGGTCTGTCTTTCAGTAACTCAAATATTTTCCCAGATACAGCACTCAATGCTGCACCGGTGTCAATCAACACGTTTAGTTGTAGGTCGTGCATATTAACAGACACTACTATCTGTCTACACTTGTCCTCGACTATTTCTTTATTTTCCCACAATAAATCCTCGTCTATATCCAGGTCATTCCAGAAAAAAAATCCGGCTTTGATCCTAAATTCGGCTTATCTGGCGGCTTTTTCAGCCTCTGTTCACATACAGTGTTAATTTCAACAGGTTTGTCCTGAGGCTTAGTCTGTAGCTTCGCCTCCAATACCGAAACCTTTTCCTGTAACTCGTCAACTAGTGAGTGTTGCTTTGCTATCAATTCACTAATTGTCACCTTCGTTGATTCCTCTTTGGCCAGATTGATCTCATCTGCCAATCTACCTGGAGGAATGTGCCCAGTAGTATATGCAATTACTTCCTATGGATGTGCGCAACCCATACTGCTATCGTCTGACCGTATAACGTCAGCTCTAACTTCATACACGCTGTAATCTGCGTGCTTTTCTACCAATCGTGTCCGGCTATCACTAAAATTCTCGTAATCTTTCTCCTTAATACTTTCGCAATGTTTAAACTGGAGTTGTGCGTCGGATGGGTCGGCCACTTCTACCACTATAACTTTCGGTAAAGTCTGCCAGTCAAGGAGAGAACTTTCCAGTACTACTTCAACATCTAACTCCTGCGGGACGAAACACGACAAATCTTGCTCGTGCTAGCCATTAGCATCAACTATTTCTGGTAAAGTCTGCCGGTTACGTCCAGAACTTTCTATCACTTCACAAACACTATCTTCCAGCGGGACGAGACGAAGCAAATCCTGCACGCGCTCCCCATAAACACTTCTCCCATACACGCCCCTATAATCTCTTAGTTCGTCGAACTGCCTTAACCAGACCTCATCCCCCTCTGCATCCCCTCGCTCGATGACGGACGTGTTATCCGACATCTGGTCTTCTCTCAACAATTGCGAATCATTCTTAAACTCAATCTCCAGTTCCGTGTTACAGCTGCCACTTTATAATCGATTTCCGGAACACTACTTAGAGTGTTCTCACTGACCGTGAATGTATTTTCTACTCCCGTGTCTACAGCTGATCTACTACTTGTGGGCGCACTCCTTTCTCTTAACACTGGCTCACTCTCCCACCGTTGAATATTCCATACGGATTTTTCATAACGGCGACACCTGGTTTTTCTCCTGTTATTGGGCCGCCAAAATTTCTCCCCGGCCGGTCGGCCCCTCACCGGCGCGGCTAATGGTTTCCCTGTCTCGTCCTAGCAAATACGCTCCCCGGATGCTGCTGAGGCGGCTGATCACACCCTCTGGCGTTGTTACTATTCTGTGAAGCCCGTATCACGTTAGTATGATACTGGTTTCCGTCATTCCTGTAATTATTTGGATTGTACCGATTGTTATTGCGGTCCGAACCATTATTGTTATTGCTGCCATGGTTGCGGTATGCAATATTCCCATGGTTATCGTTGTTGTGGTTCCCGTTGTTGTTACCACGGCCTCTACCACTGTCGCGATTATTGCGCCAATTGTCCTCTTCCTCAACTCTTTCCAGGAAATCATTGGTTGTCTTGTAATTGCTTCCTACGTAGCGTTTTGTATCATCTGGGAGCTTCTTGTAGAGTTCCCAGACTATTCCGAGCGGCGATCACGCAGATATTCCAACTTGCGGATCCAGCCTTCACAAAACTCCTTCATCGAGCCACGCGAATTCGCATCGAAAGGCCTCGATACGACAAATTCGCGCCATACACTTTGTTGTTTTTGCTCTGACCAGTATTCAGCCAGAAACAGATTTTTAAACTCGTCAAAAGTCAGGTTCGTAATGTTGAGGTTTAAGCCCCAACACTTGGCATCACCAGCCAACACGTCAATAACCGCATTAATTTTTCTCTCATTAGTCCATGATCTGGGTAAAACTCTTACACAATTTTTAATGAAATCCATCTCGTGTATACCGCCTTTTTCATGGGGTCGATCCGCGCCTCTTTCATCAACAGCTCCGAACTATGGGCACAGATTGGCACATAGCTCTCTTTTTCATCAAGTTTCTTTTCTAATTCCGACACTCTCGGAATTACTTGGCAAGTGGTTGTCGAAAGCGTTTCCACTTCCCTCTCTTTCTCTTCGCAGGTATTAGCCTCCTTCCTCACTTTAGTATCTACTTCGGACATTAAAGCCTTTAAAGTTTCCACCTTCTGTTGATCCTCTTTTTTCACTAATTGAATTTGTTCCGTCACCTTATTCTCGATGATCGGAGCAACTGCTTCTCCTATACTTTTCTCGATTCTGCTAATTTCGGAATCAAAACGAATATTTATGCTATCAATTTACGCCTGAACGCCTGTTTAAGATTACCGATTTCGGTATTAATTACAACAATATCTTCTTTGATTTTATCAACTTATCTTTAACAACTCCAACATTGTTGTTAACAACATTAATAGCTTTGTTCTGATTGTCTAGCTTCCTGTCAATTTTTTCAGACTTAGCTTCTTCCTTGGCAGACTGAGCTTTTTGCTTGGCAGACTGAGCTTTAATTTCTGCCGATTGAGTTTCTGTATTGCTAGACTGAGCCTTGATTTCGTTACTCAAAACATTCAATAAATCAGTTTAATTCCCGGAAACTAGCAGTTTTACTTCCGTAGCGGGTGCCTCTTTTGATTATCACTTCCGATTTCGAAACATTTTCTAAAGTTTTTAATTCCATTTCTGCTCTTTGTTGCGTTTCAGCGGTCGCTTATTTCATGCTAGCCGCCTGCGCCTGAACAATGGGTTCCGCGGTGCGCGTTTCCCACTGTTCGACCGATTGTTCCGTATCCTAAACTACCAAATTTTGGTAATTGTTGCCTTCACTCATTTTAAAAATTTTCAATATAAATGCCAAATCTCAAATATAATTACGATTACTCCCACTACTTATTCTCGCTGACGTAACTGCCTGTTCGTAACCAGTACTTTGTTACGAGATTTCCACAATACAAAATTCGTGTCCAGAACAACGTCAAATCTGAAGATTGTCCTGTCACCAGGTCGCCACGTGTAACCTTCCCCCTCACTTATCGACCTCAATGACAGTGAAAAATTAAACCGCGTGTACCTAATGGAAATTTGGGAAAAGCAATCATCACCGAAGTTAATCTGTCGGTAAAGAGGGAGGAAAGGGTTACATCTAAATGAAAGGAAAAATGCAAATGAAATTGGTGGAAATTAATTTTGAAAAGGGGTAAATTTAATAATGAAAGTACATGTGTGGTCGTTACGTTAACAATTAATTGGCGCTAATTAAATATTTGAGATTTGGGGAAAATTACGTTTGCCAACTACTATAATAACTGAAAATGAAAGATTAACACACATATATTTAGCACTAAAAGCGTGGCAACTGAACGTTGATACGTTTTGCGTGAAAACTGAATGTTTGTCAGAAGTAATAAATTTCGCTACACTCTGACTTAATTTAGAAAAAGAATTAATAAAACAGGAAAATTGGAAGTTAATGTAATGACTGAAATTAATAGCGAACTTTGTTTCTGAAGCACTACGAAATTCAATAACATAAGGTTAGTCTTGGACTACCTCAACAATCACTGCAAAAGCTACTTGAATCTATGCAATTTAGTAATAAGAGATTTAACTTTGAACTTGATTTAAATGATTCTGAACAATTAACACTATTAAAATATAGTACGTACCAAGCTGAACTGCAGTCACAGGCAAGCTAAAATATGGTAACAAAACTCGCACACTTAATTTATGCTTGTTTAATCTAAATATTATAGCCAGATATGAATACCTTAACTGAACTTTGAAATTAAAGCAGTGAAATTGAATGATATTACTTTAATGCTGGCGTTTGGATTTCAACGACACTCGAGTTCATTCCGGAAAAGGAAGGGACCCTGCTTGGTAATGTAATTGGGACAATGAGCAACAAAGGCTCATGCTAAGTTGCTGTAATTTAGTTAGACAAATGGAACAATTTTGAAAGCTGAGGTCTGCCATACTGTTCTAAAACGTAACGTGCTTCCAGTCTTCCTTGTTGGTTGATTGAAAGTTTGAAGTCGTCGGTCGAGGAGGTGGCGACAGTCACTCGCTGTTGCACAAGTTGCATGTTGACGCGCCTTCTTCTCGACACTGTCACCAGGCGAAACGGGCTCTTGATGTGCGCCAGCTAATGCTTCCTGTCCGCGACACCGTGTCAAACTATCATAGCAGAGCGAGCGCAAAACCCAAAACCGCGGCATCTCGCGGGAGCGTCAGACGACACACCTGCTCAACCGCACTACTCCAGCCAGACTCTGCTCTGCCCACGCTCCACGCGGCCGAGTTCACACTACCAAAGATCCTAAACACTTTGGTTCTCCACCCGACCTATCGATGTAGTCGTTCGATAGCATAGTTTTCCCTAGGCAAGACCCAGCGTAAAAATACAAATTATATTTGCAAAACAAACCAATTATCCATCGACATAAATGCACAGAAATGTCATATCTTGAGGTAACAAAACAAGGAAAAAATTTGCAGTACAATAGATGGAAATAGGAGGATACGCATTTCCGGCGTTACAATAGGACTGTTGGAATGGGAGGTAGTGTGTACATTGCAGTTAAAAGCTGTTTAATCGCAGTTCAGATCGATACTGGGTTGGACTGTGAAATAGTCTGCATAAAGCTGTCAATCAGACAAGAATAGGCCATTGTATTAGGATGTTTTTATAGACCACCAGCATCTGTAACAAACGTCGCAGAACGTTTCAGGGAAAGTTTTGATTACATAGAAAGTAATTATCCAAATTATCTACACTCGTGGAAATTGAAATAAGAACACCGTGAATTCATTGTCCCAGGAAGGGGAAACTTTATTGACACATTCCTGGGGTCAGATACATCACATGATCACACTGACAGAACCACAGGCACATAGACACAGGCAACATAGCATGCACAATGGCGGCACTAGTACAGTGTATATCCACCTTTCGCAGCAATGCAGGCTGCTATTCTCCCATGGAGACGATCGTAGAGATGCTGGATGTAGTCCTGTGGAACGGCTTGCCATGCCATTTCCACCTGGCGCCTCAGTTGGACCAGCGTTCGTGCTGGACAAGCAGACCGCGTGAGACGACACTTCATCCAGTCCCAAACATGCTCAATGGGGGACAGATCCGGAGATCTTACTGGCCAGGGTAGTTGACTTACACCTTCTAGAGCACGTTGGGTGGCACGGGATACATGCGGACGTGCGTTGTCCTGTTGGAACACCAAGTTCCCTTGCCGGTCTAGGAATAGTAGAACGATGCGTTCGATGACGGTTTGGATGTACCGTGCACTATTCAGTGTCCCCTCGACGATCACCAGAGGTGTACGGCCAGTGTAGGAGATCGCTCTCCACACCATGATGCCGGGTGTTGGCCCTGTGTGCCTCGGTCGTATGCAGTCCTGATTGTGGCGCTCACCTGCACGGCGCAAAACACGCATACGACCATCATTGGCTGAAGACGACACGTCTCCATTCGTCCCTCCATTCACGCCTGTCGCGACACCACTAGAGGCGGGGTGCACGATGTTGGGGTGTGAGCGGAAGACGGCCTAACGGTGTGCGGGATCGTAGCCCAGCTTCATGGAGACGGTTGCGAATGGTCCTCGCCGATACCCCAGGAACAACAGTGTCCCTAATTTGCTGGGAAATGGCGGTGCAGTCCCCTACGGCACTGCGTAGGATCCTACGGTCTTGGCGTGCATCCGTGCGTCGCTGCGCTCCGGTCTCAGGACGACGGGCACGTGCACCTTCCGCCGACCACTGGCGACAACATCGATGTACTGTGGAGACCTCACGCCCCACGTGTTGAGCAATTCGGCGGTAAGTCCACCCGGCCTCCCGCATGCCCACTATACGCCCTCGCTCAAAGTCCGTCAACTGAACATACGGTTCACGTCCACGCTGTCGCGGCATGCTACCAGTGTTAAAGACTGCGATGGAGCTCCGTATGCCACGGCAAACTGGCTGACACTGACGGCGGCGGTGCACAAATGCTGCGCAGCTAGAACCATTCGACGGCCAACACCGCGGTTCCTGGTGTGTCCGCTGTGCCGTGCGTGTGATCATTGCTTGTACAGCCCTCTCGCAGTGTCCGGAGCAAGTATGGTGGGTCTGACACACCGGTGTCAATGTGTTCTTTTTTCCATTTCCAGGAGTGTATAAGTTATAGGTGGAGACTTTAATCTGGCATCCACTGGCTGGGAAAATTACACGTTTATCGCAGGGGGCAGAAGCAAAGATTCGTGTGAAGTTATTCTAGAAGCGCTCTCAACGTACAGCCTTCAGTAACTGGTTAGAAAACCAACTCGAGATGGGAACATATTAGATATCTTGGCAACAAACAGACCTGATCTTTTTGAGAAAGTTAATCTAGAAGAAGGTATTAGCGACCATAATGACTTTGTTGCTTCTATGTCAGTAGAAAGCAAATAAAAGTGTCATTACTGTATATCTTCATAGTCAGCTCCAAGCATTCACCGCGGGACACAAAGATATTCAGCATCTTTGGTTGGAATTTAAAGGTATTGTCCACCATATGCTAGAAAAGTATGTGCCTAGCAAAAATATAGGGGAGGGAAAGGATCCACCTTGGTACAACAAACATACTAGGAAGTTGCTGAGAAAGCAGAGAATATTGAACAATCATTTTCAACGTAGTCACTGCCCCTCTGACAAACAGAAATTATGTGACATGAAAGTAGCTGTCAAAAGGACAATAAGAGATTCTTTTAATGAATTTGAAAGCAAAATTTTATCTGCAGATTATAAAAATAACCTCTAAATTTTGGTCGTACGTAAAGTCTATGAACGCTACAAATAATTCCATACCTTCTCTTGCTGGCAGCACGGGTAATGTAACTGATGATGATAAACAGAAGGCCGAAATTCTAAACCTAGCTTTCAAAAACTCGTTTACGGTAGAGGACTGCAGCACCATTCCCCCTTTCAATTATCGAACAAAAGCAACGATGGCTGACATATTGTTTAGTGTATCTGGGATTGTAAAACAATTAAGATCCTTAGACGCCAGGAAGGCATCTGGCCCAGACGGAATTCCCATAAAATTATATGTTGACTAAAATACAAATATAGCACGGTAGAGGACTGCAGCACCATTCCCCCTTTCAATTATCGAACAAAAGCAACGATGGCTGACATATTGTTTAGTGTATCTGGGATTGTAAAACAATTAAGATCCTTAGACGCCAGGAAGGCATCTGGCCCAGACGGAATTCCCATAAAATTATATGTTGACTAAAATACAAATATAGCACCATTCTTCTCCATCATCAATCAGAGATCAATGGAATAGCGGAAAGTTCCACGACGCTGGAAGAAGGCCCAGGTCATAGCAATCTATAAAAAGGTAGAAAATCTGATGCTCGTAATTACCGGCCAATTTCACTGACATCGACTTGTTGTAGAACCATGGAACGGGTCCGCTGCTTTTTACGATGTACATGAACGACCTGGTTGATGGTACTGACAGCGGCATTAGACTGTTTCCCGATTATGCTGTAGTCTATAGGAAAGTAGTATCACACAAAAGTGATGACAAAATTAATTAGGGTGTGCAGAAAATAAATGCATTGTGTAATGACTGGCAGTTATCTCTCAATATTAGTAAGTGTAACGTACTGCATATAACAAGGCGAGAAATGCCCATTAATATTCGAGTTCAAAATAAGTGCACAGTCTTTGGAAGCGGTAACATCCGTCAAGTATCTGGGTGTGACTACTCGAAATGATCTTAAGTGGAATGACCCGATTACACAAGTAACGGGAAAGGCCAACACTAGACTGCAGTTTATTGGTAGAATCCTGAAGCGATGCAGTCCTTCAACAAAGGAAATTGCTTACAATAAGTTAGTTCGTCCAGTCTTAGAGTATTGTTCGTCTGTATGGGACCCTTACCTGTTGGGTCTGATTCAGGAGAATGAAAAGCTCCAAAGAAGAGCGGCAAGATAAGTGACGTAAATTTAGCCATCGCGAGAGCGTTGCAAATCTCATCGAAAGTTGGAGTGGGACACACTTGCAGATAGACGGCGTGCTAAACGGAAGGGGCTGCTCACTAAATTCCGAAGTTCGGTCTTCACCGAGGATGTACACCACATATTATTACCACCAACTTTAAAATCACGCAATGATCACCATCCAAAGATAAGGTAAATTAGTGCTTGAGACCTTAACTTTTCCCGGCGAATCGAATGTTCAAATAACTTACGGGTTTGCTGCCGGGTGACGTCGGCGAACGCCGCCGGTATTTCGACAGGAGCACACCCTGCCATTCTGAAGGCACAAATGCAAGGAAGAAAAAGTGTACAACTAAATTTAATACCTCGGTTCATAGAGGAGAACCAATGAAGACACCACACACAGAACAAGTGTCAACACAACCAAAGATAACCAACATCAGAAATATCGATGGTTATTATTAATCAACAGGTGAGGTAGCACTAATTCTGTCCCTCTGTTTTTGATGAGAGACAGAGCCGGATTACAATCAGCATTTAAACAAAATCCACCATCTCTGTTAATAAGGTTGCTTGATAGTCTGATTTCAACAGATTCCTTAATAACACTATCCCAATAGTTTGACGTGCAAGCCAGAATCGCTGTGTTGTTGAATTTCATAGGATGACCGGTGTCAAGGCAATGTTCTGCAATAGCGGATTTGTTCGGCTGTTGTAAGCGTGTATGACGCTTATGTTCAATACACCGGTCTTCCACGGTCCTGATTGTCTGACCAATATATGACATGCCACAACTACAAGGAATAGGATAGACCCCAGCCTTACGCAGACCAAGATCTTCTTTCACGGACGCCAATTTTAATCTTAGAAGGTTGTCGAAAAACACATTTCACATCTTATTTCCGCAAAATACGGCCAATCCTGTTGGAAATGCTTCCTGCGTAAGGCAAAAAGGCCGTAGACTTCGGTGCCACTTCGTTGCTATCGTCACTCACCCGTTGCACAGAAGGCTGATGGCGCAACGCACGTTTGATCTGCCTCTCACTATAACCATTCTGACGAAAGGTGACTTTGAGATGTGATAGCTCAGCCGCCAAACTTTCAGGGCCTGAAATAACGTGGGCCCTGTGAACCAAGGTGCGAAGTACTCTTTCACGCTGGGCTGGATGGTGACAACTATCAGCTCGCAGATACAAGTCAGTGTGGGTGGGCTTCCTATAAACCGAATGTCCCAACGTACCATCAGTCTTCCTTTTGACCAACACATCAAGGAAGGGAAGGCGTCCATCCTTTTCCACCTCCGTAGTGAACTGAATATTCGGGTGGATTGAATTCAGATGTTCCAAAATCCGGTTTAAATTCTCACTACCATGAGGCCACACAACAAAAGTATCGTCTACATATCTGAAAAAACACGCAGGTTTCCAAGGTCGCTGACACCAATGCACGTTCCTCAAAGTCCTCCACACAAATTGGCCACAATAGGTGGCAATGGGCTTCCCATTGCAACTCCATCAGTCGGTTCGTAATATTGACCATTGAATAAAAAGTAAGTGGAAGTGGGCACATGTCGAAACAAATTTGTTAACTCAACTTTTTATTGAAGTGTCGAAATCATAGAGTGGTTCCAACGTTTGCAAAGGTTTTGCGCCATTATGACTTCACAAATGTTTCTGAAGTTGACAGCCATACGTGAGATAATTAGAACAAGATATTCATTGTTTGTGGCCAGTTTAATTATTACATCTTAGTACCTGACACAATCAGTATTTGCACAGCTTTGAATAGAATAGTCATCTGCCGAAAAGACATGCTTTTCGAGACATAGACTGAAAACTCTAATTTTGCATTTTTCGTTGCGAAACCAACCTCCTACAAGGCAACAAACATAAAATTCGGAATAGGCAGCCCAAGAAGCGTACCTGACCCCAATGGGCTTTAGTGAGACAGCATTAAAGAACCAATCATTTATTGTTCAACAGAACACAAATGATGCGATGACATCTCAGGCTGCCTGCAGGAGGAGGACATAAGAATCATACGCCGTGCCAAGAACCACGGACGCTAGAGCGGGGACACCATAACCAGTCGTTCCCAATCTGTCTTAGACCATTACCCCTGCGTACAATTAGACATCAGCTAGTACCCTCACCCTCACTCACACCCTGGTGTCGGGCCCCCCCCCCCCCCCCCCCCCCCCCGCCCTCACTTCGACATACTGTCACCAGCTTAACATCTAACTGAACTACTGGATTAAAGATATTTCTTGGAACATATTTGTTTTTAAAATGATGAAAGATGAATGAGATTTATTTTGTGTGTGTGTGTGTGTGTGTTTGGGGGGGGGGGGGGCTGGGAGAGAGGTTTTAGAATTAATGTCGAAGAAATTTGAATTTATGGTGCAAGTGCTGCCCACAACTCCTTCTCAGATAGGAAAGCTAACTATCCACAGCGATGGTAGACACTTGTTACAAAACATGATTCCCCTGCATTACTCCTCTCCGTTGTAGCACTTGCTTCACCTACACACGGCAACAGCACTTAAAATCGACCAAGTTAAAATGTGTATACTGTACCTACCGCTCCTAAATCACTTGATTGTTGCACCACTTACTTCTGAACTGCCAAGAAGTGGATGACTTCAGGCTGGTAATGCTTTTTGTCTGACCACAGCCAGTAACAGTAACAATAATGATAATAATAATAATACTGTGTACAGCACTATAGTAGCCCTTATGTAGTTATGGCTGCCAGAAAATGGATGACTTCAGGCTGGTAATGCTTTTTGTCTGACCACAGCCAGTAACAGTAACAATAATGATAATAATAATAATACTGTGTACAGCGCTATAGTAGCCCTTATGTAGTTATGGCTGCCAGGAAATGGATGACTTCAGGCTGGTAATGCTTTTTGTCTGACCACAGCCAGTAACAGTAACAATAATGATAATAATAATAATACTGTGTACAGCACTATAGTAGCCCTTATGTAGTTATGGCTGCCAGGAAATGGATGACTTCAGGCTGGTAATGCTTTTTCTCTGACCACAGCCAGTAACAGAACAATAATGATAATAATAATAACACTGTGTACAGCACTATAGTAGCCCTTATGTAGTTATGGCTGTTTCGAAGCGAGAAATGAAGCAATTTCTGCACCGCTACAGGTTCTATCTACAACTTGGAGAGCACATTTTCTTGAGTTATTTAGCATTTGTTACGTATATGTATCAATTTTACCACCAGCGATGTATGGAACAAAGTACAACATACACCATGTGATAAAAAGTACCCGGATACCCCCCAAAACATACGTTTTTCATATTACGTGCATTGTGTTGCGACCTAATGCCAGGTACTCCGTATCAGCGACCTCAGTAGTCATTAGACGTTGTGAGAGAGTAGAATTGGGCTGTCCGCGGAACTCACGGGCTTCGAACGTGGTCAGGTGATTGGGTGTCACTTGTGTCATACGTCTGTACCCGAGACTTCCACACTCCTAAAAATACCTAGGCCCACTGCTTCCGATGTGATAGTGAAGGGAAACGTACACCACAAAAGTGTACACGTCAAAGTCGTCTGTTGACTGACGGAGACCGCCGACAATTGAGGAGGATCGTAATGTGTAACGAGCAGACATCTATCCAGACCATCACACGAATTACCAACTGCATCAGAATCCACTGCAAGTTCTATGACACTCAGGCGGAAGGTGAGAAACATTGGATTTCATGGTAGAGCACCTGCTCATAAGCCACACATCACGCCAGTAATTGACAAACGACGCCTCACTTGCTGTAAGGAGCGTAAACATTGGACGATTGAACAGTTAAACAACGTTGTGTGGAGTGACGAATCACGGTGCACAATGTGGCGCTCTGATGGCAGGGTGTGGGTATGGAGAATGCCCGGTGAACGTCATCTGCCAGCGTGTGTGGTGCCAATAGTAAAATTCGGGGGCTGTGGTGTTACGGCGTGGTCGTGTTTTTCATGGAGGCGGACTTGCACCCCTTGTTGTTTTGCGTGGAACGATCACAGCACAGGCCTACATTTTTTTAAGCACCTTCCCACTAATGAAGAGCAATTCGAGGATGGCGATTGTATCTTTCAACACTATCGAGCACCTGCTCATATTGCACGGCATGTGGCGGAATGGTTACACGACAATAATATCCCTGTAATGGACTGTTCTGCACAAAGTCCTGACCTGAATTCTATAGAGCACCTGCGGGATGTTTTGGAAGGCCGACTCGTATGGAGCTGAGCGTTTTGTTGTTGCAAGAGCACTCCGTGAAGAATGGGCTGCCATTCCTCAAGAAGCCTTCCAGCAGCTGAATGAACGTATGCCTGTGAGAGTTGAAGCTGACATCAAGGCTAATGGTGGGCCAACACCATTCTGAATTCCAGCATTACCAATGGAGGGCGACACGAACTTGTAAGTCATTTCCAGCCAGGTGTCCGGATACTTTTGAAATCATTTTCAGCCAGGTGTCCGGATACTTTTGATCACATAGCGTATGTGTGTGGTGGGTGGACTACGTGAGGGATCTGGATCCTCCACTACATTAATGAAAAAAGAAATTACTCGTAACTTATATAATCGGTATTAAGGTCTTACAAATCTATGATAGTAATAATGGTCTTTTGAAACTAATTTAGTTTCGTGACTGAAACAGAATCTAATCGTTTTATTTTCTCCCCTCAGAAAATTTTATTTTATCCCTCAGTGGGTAATTACGCCCAGGTTGGGGGTAATGACTGCTGTAGATGTTGCTGTGACAACAAGAGCGGCACAAGGTTGCTGAGGTGGCGAGACGATTCTAGACATCCATGGTGCCAGCAGCAGCCGGCAGTCATCAGTGCGGTGTTTGGATTCGTGCTGTGTCAAGCTGCGACTTCCTGATAGGAGGGTGGCCAGCAGCAGTGTGGTCTGCCCATCGGAGCAGCAAATAGGCAGCAAGAAGTTTGCGTGCACGAGCACAGGCGCTCCAGCGGCTGCACACGCCCCTGGGAAGAAAACGAACGCGGCAGCATGTGAAGTAGGGTCCCTTACGACGACGAAAAGCGTGGTGCACGTCTGGGTAGGTCACAAAGTATCGTGCTGATCGAAGGCGGCTCCGGCTGAGCATGGGTGGCAGCGCTGTGGCTAACAGCGTCTAGGACCCCTGACAGCTATTTGGTGCTAGTTCTTATCAAGTCTCTGAAGTACACACTCTGAGAAAAATTCACAGTATCAAGGTATTGATGGCTATGCTTATGATTGCACCAATGTATCTGATTGTCTATACATGAAGTACATTGAGGCCTGAAAATGGCATTAATGAGATGGCCGAAACTGATCGTGTAAGTAAAATAACAACATCTGAAAACAAACGGCTGTTTGTTGATATTTATCAGCAAATGAGATTGGATGGGTGGTCTGGTACAGACTACTTCCACTCTAAAATGACCAATAGTTTTATAGGAAGATATATGAAGATGTAGAGTACTGTGTCTTGCTCGTTAGCTGTTCCTAGAAGTCTTGGAGTCCCTCGTGACCACAGTAGGACAACTGCTCGCAGTTCCTGGAGGCCACCAAAATGATGTCCGCGATGACTGTAACGAAGTATGGTTGCCCAGTGCTATCCCATTTTGGTTTTACACCCCTCCAGTAACTTAGTTAAGCAATGAACTTATTTAATTTTTTATTTTCTCTACTCAGATTCCGACTAAATTCCCCTAGTAAAATCTACTATTTCAGTACATTCTAATGTCTATTCTGAAAGTAATGAGCAAATTAGTTTTATTGGAAACGCATCCTATTAAATGTTATTAACAATGATGTATATTGTGCAACACATATTGAGTAAAATTCGAGTGAGCTAATAGATCGAATTCAGCTATAAGACCGCATCCAAAAGAAAGCCTAAATTTTACTGATTCCAGCAAAGTGTTTAACTTAACCTAAAGTCTATTAGAACAATAGATATTAAGACTTGAAATCTGTAGCCTGTATGACTTTCAGTGCCCATTGTGACCAACCTGCTGAATAATTCCGAGATGTGTTTTGATACTTTAGCGACCTACATTTTTCTACATAAAATGACTCCAATCTCAACTTTGTAAGTGCATTAATTAAGAATTAAGTAAATTTGAATAAGTAAAAATTATTGTTCAAGAGCGCTGCCATGGTTATAAGTCTCGAATTCCCTCTGCGGATGCATAAGTTAATTCTGCGCATTTAAATTGATATAGCTCACTCATGTTATTTAAGTAATAAAACCCAATAGTTAACTTCAAAACCAAATAGAAAGGATCATTTTAACCCTGGGACATTATAAACTATAATATATATAAACTATAATATATATAATAGTCAAATATTAAAGCACTCGTTTGTATAAGGTCTGAGCTGGTGCAGTTCTCAGTCAGTTCTCGGTCAGATTCTTATGGAGCAAAAGTGCGTTAAGTCGGTGCCGGAATGTGATGTGATAATACTTGAAACAGATGCTTAACTTTTCCAGTCGGTACCAAAAAAGTGTAATTGCATTCGGCTTTGAACATTTAACGCGTATTGTGAACATTGTTAAAGACTGGAAGTTTTTGACCTCCCTAATATGACGATTACGAAGTGTAAGAGGCCTGGTCGCATGAATATTGTGTGTGTGTGTGAGTGATAACAAATAAATCGCTCTGTGGTTGTCATAAGTGTTCAATAATGGATACTGTCTTGACTTTTGATTTTGGAAAACATAATCTATGATCCTGGCTTCATCACTGCAGTGTTATTTAGGTGAGACGGACGCAGCTAACGACAAGACAATAGTGAACAAGCAAAGCACGTTAGGTCAGGAACACTGCGCACTACCTACTGGGTGAGGAAGTGTTTCACTACATCCGGTTGTGTCGTGAACTTCAAGTGGCACTAATACAAGTAATAGCGAATACCCTGTTCAAGAATCACAAGAGGAGGAGGTATACTTGGAAAAGGCCGCGAGATACTGGAAGATTCCAATTAGATTCCGAAATCAGATATTGGATTGTAAGGCGTATCCAGGAGCAGATATAGACTCAGATCACAATATAGTAGTGATGAAGAGTAGGCTGAAGTTCAAGCCATTAGTCAGGAAGAATCAATACGTAAAGAAGTGGGATACGAGAATTCTAAGGAATGACGAGATACGTTTGAAGTTCTCTAACGCTATAGATACAGCAATAAGGAATAGCGCAGTAGCCAGCACAGTTGAAGAGGAATGGACATCTCTAAAAAGAGCCATCACAGAAGTTGGGAAGGAAAACATATGTACTAAGAAGGTAGCTGCGAAGAAACCATGGGTAAGAGAAGAAATACACTCCTGGAAATTGAAATAAGAACACCGTGAATTCATTGTCCCAGGAAGGGGAAACTTTATTGACACATTCCTGGGGTCAGATACATCACATGATCACACTGACAGAACCACAGGCACATAGACACAGGCAACAGAGCATGCACAATGGCGGCACTAGTACAGTGTATATCCACCTTTCGCAGCAATGCAGGCTGCTATTCTCCCATGGAGACGATCGTAGAGATGCTGTGGAACGGCTTGCCATGCCATTTCCACCTGGCGCCTCAGTTGGACCAGCGTTCGTGCTGGACGTGCAGACCGCGTGAGACGACGCTTCATCCAGTCCCAAACATGCTCAATGGGGGACAGATCCGGAGATCTTGCTGGCCAGGGTAGTTGACTTACACCTTCTAGAGCACGTTGGGTGGCACGGCATACATGCAGACGTACATTGTCCTGTTGGAACAGCAAGTTGCCTTGCCGGTCTAGGAATGGTAGAACGATGGGTTCGATGACGGTTTGGATGTACCGTGCACTATTCAGTGTCCCCTCGACGATCACCAGAGGTGTAAGGCCAGTGTAGGAGATCGCTCCCCACACCATGATGCCGGGTGTTGGCCCTGTGTGCCTCGGTCGTATGCAGTCCTGATTGTGGCGCTAACCTGCACGGCGCCAAACACGCATACGACCATCATTGGCACCAAGGCAGAAGCGACTCTCATCGATGAAGACGACACGTCTCCATTCGTCCCTCCATTCACGCCTGTCGCGACACCACTGGAGACGGGGTGCACAATGTTGGGGCGTGAGCGGAAGACGGCCTAACGGTGTGCGAGACCGTAGCCCAGCTTCATGGAGACGGTTGCGAATGGTCCTCGCCGATACCCCAGGAGCAACAGTGTCCCTAATTTGCTGGGAAGTGGCGGTGCGGTCCCCTACGGCACTGCGTAGGATCCTACGGTCTTGGCGTGCATCCGTGCGTCGCTGCGGTCCGGTCCCAGGTCGACGGATACGTCCACCTTCCGCCGACCACTGGCGGCAACATCGATGTACTGTGGAGACCTCACGCCCCACGTGTTGAGCAGTTCGGCGGTACGTCCACCCGGCCTCCCGCATGCCCACTATACGCCCTCGCTCAAAGTCTGTCAGCTGCACATACGGTTCACGTCCACGCTGTCGCGGCATGCTACCAGTGTTAAAGACTGCGATGGAGCTCCGTATGCCACGGCAAACTGGCTGACACTGATGGCGGCGGTGCACAAATGCTGCGCAGCTAGCGCCATTCGACAGCCAACACCGCGGTTCCTGGTGTGTCCGCTGTGCCGTGGGTGTGATCATTGCTTGTACAGCCCTGTCGCAGTGTCCGGAGAGAGTATGGTGGGTCTGACACACCGGTGTCAATGTGTTCTTTTTTCCATTTCCAGGAGTGTAGTTCAGTTGATTGATGAAAGGAGAAAGTACAAACATGATCCGGGAAAATCAGGAATACAGAAATACAAGTCACTGAGGAATGAAATTAATAGGAAGTGCAGGGAAGCTAAGACCAAATGGCTCCAGGAATTCCACTGTTAAATGCAGAGGAGAGAGCAGATAGGTGGAAAGAATACATTGAAAGCCTCTATGAGGGTGAAGATTTGTCTGATGTGATAGATGAAGAAGAGATAGGGGATCCAGTATTAGAATCGGAATTTAAAAGAGCTTTGTAGGACTTGCGGTCAAATAAGGCGGAAAGGATAGATAATATTCCATCAGAATTTCTAAAATCATTAGGTGGACTGATAAGGTAAGGAAAGAGGAGATTCTACGCAGAATCGGAGAAGAAAGGAATATGTGGAAAACACTGATAAGGAGAAGGGACAGGATGATAGGACATCTGCTGAGACATGAGGGAATGACTTCCATGGTACTAGAGGGAGCTGTAGCGGGCAATAACTGTAGAGGAAGACAGAGATTGGAATACGTCAAGCAAATAATTGAGGACGTAGGTTGCGATTGCTACTCTGAGATGAAGAGTTTAGCACAGGAAAGGAATTTCTGGCGGGCCGCATCAAACCAGTCAGTAGACCGACGACAAAAAAAATCAGCCCGGTACGTTAGTAGACGCTCTTCATAGACGCCAATAAAGGCCATGTCAGGATATTAGATTGATGTTACAGTTTCTGGAATCAGCAATCAGCAATGGCAGATGTAGTTTTCCGACTCGTATGGAGCTCAGCGTTTTCGTGTTGCAAGAGCAGTTTTCGCAGTAGGGCACACTCTCCCCATACTACCACCAATTTCTTGTCAATATCCACCTTGTTTACACCCTCTTCCACAAAATCCACGTCTTGCACCGCTGACCTTAATGATACACTCACGTAGCGACAGCGGTTGGGAAAATGGATTGTATTGTGCAGCGATTACACGCCCAGTGATTGTCTTGTCACCTTCAATTAGACTAAAGTACTATGTACCTACAACTGTAATGTTAAGTCAGATGGTGTACAATAAGTGTAAGTCAATATGAAACGCTCCTCGTTGATATGTAGAGCTGCTCAAAGCTGCTATTTATTTTTCACAGAGTTATATGCTGGCTAGATCTGTCACTCTCGCAATATAATTTGATTCTTGGTTGTTAGTTCTAAGACCTAAGACCAGAAATAAGTTCCACTGTTTAAAATTTCAAAAAAAAGGAAAAAAAAGAAATCCATCCCACTGTGTTGGAAAGCTGTAAGTCCTGCGAGGATTAGGAGCCAAGTAATCGCTTCGGCATCCGTCCTTTTGAATCAGCGGAATTCCCTCTTTCCTGCTCTTCTACTTGAGAAGAGCGTCCGTTGCCGAGAGGCCAGCGCCGCGTGCACTTTCGGCGCCGCCGCGCACGGCCTTGCAGAATGAGCCAGTGCAGTAGGGTACCTCCCCCTCCAAACCCCTCCCGCCTCCTGCCCCAGCACACCCTTGCAGCGCACTCTCGTCGCTCCCGCCTGCACTAACAACGCCGCCCTAATTGAATTTCCTGGAGGTGGATGCTACCCCCTGCAGTCCGGGCGCAAATTCCAGGAAGTCTGCGGGGGTGGTGCAAGCGGGGGTTGAGTTCGGATTCCTTCCTTCCTTCCTTCCTCCAATTCCAGCCCCCTCACCGTCCGGATAGGTAGCTGGACACGATCGGCTGCGAGAGAGTAGCAACCGGTCTACACGAAAATATGCTTTCGAAATTTTACTGTCTGCTATTGCTATTAGTTTCCGACAGAAATTATTGAGCTGAGTGGAAAACAGACAATTTCATAGAACATGCGACCTCATTGTTAGCTATTGCTTATCAACAGTTTAGTACTTTGCGTTTTTTCCATTGACATGGAGATTGGGATTCGTTTTCCGAAACTTCAACGATTTTAATTAGTTCAGTATTAAAGTACTGCATCAGCAAAAATTTCATTTCCTTTTTTTTTGGTAGTATCTCGACATTTTAAGAATTTATTCCATTTTCGATTTCTGTGTATTTTCTGCCTGTGTATTGTTGTGTGTGCTTTTCCGTGTCGTCGTCTTTTATATGCACAATTAAAAAACAGAAAATTTAAAAGAGTTTTGGAAATTCTCATAAGTGAAGACTAGAGTATATTTAGAAGAGGAAGATCAATAACAAATAATGTATTTATTCTTCAACAAGAAATAGAGAAAATACAAGAGCATAACCTGAATACACACAAAACACAATCATAAATTTAGTTAAACCTTGCCGGCCGGAGTGGCCGTGCGGTTCTAGGCGCTACAGTCTGGAACCGAGCGACAGCTACGGACGCAAGTTCGAATCCTGCCTCGGGCAGGGATGAATGTGATGTCCTTAGGTTCGTCAGGTTTAATTAGTTCTAAGTGCTAGGCGACTGATGAGCTCAGAAGTTAAGTTGCATAGTGCTCAGAGCCATTTGAACCATTAGTTAAACCCTTTGATAATCTAAACAAAAACAGAATCTGGGCAAATAGTCCACCGAATTAGTAAATGCCATATGGCGCCTAAAGAAAAAAATAATGACAAATGCAAGTGAAATAGGAACTCAGTGTCACCTACTATTTTTAAAATTTCTTTTACTGACATTATGTAGAAATGTAGGCAACAGATATGAAAACATACTGAAAACATCAGACAGCATTTTTTAGAACCCTAAATGCTTACAGATGCTGCACCAAACACAACCGACGTCTAACAACAACAAAACTGTAGAAAATGGCTGAATCTGCTTATGGCGGTCTCTAGGACGCGTTATTTCATTTGATTCTACTATCAGTCACTAGATTTGTGTTCATAGGTAAACCATCCTCTTTCCGTATCATCTGAATGGCCTTTAAAAACAATACGATGATGAGATTTCTAAAACCAAATCTAGAAGAGTCATCTGGACCGATCTAAAATCATTGACGGTAATTTGATTTTAAAACAAGGGTCGTTTTCCACTTACATGAAACGTCAATTTCGCCCACGCAGTAACAAAGATGCATATGTACATTTGGCTAGTCTTGTACATATTTGTGGCATTATTGATAACGTCTTTCAAATTAAGACCAGACGAGAAGCGAAAACAAAAAGGACATTAGCAAAATTTAAAAACGCAATAAGATTCTCAAGAACAGAACACATAAAATGCGAAGCAGTTCGACTAAAACAGCTGAAAGCACAATAACGAACTGCCACAACACCTGCACGAACACATACAAGGCTCGCTAACTGGCATCAGCTTCTAGCTGGCAGAAACAGAGATTTTGTAAATTTCTAAACCATATGGACAAACATTTAGTGAAGATGGAACAGATTCAGTGCCTAATCCCTGAAGTCATATTTTTACGGTTTTGAAGTATTGCTTCTACATCACGCAGAAATTCACCCACACGCTACAGAATGTTTGTTTGAACAAACAAATCTTTCTTAGATTTCGGTTAAACGAACACACTGAATGACACGTTAAGTGAATGAGAATTTCTGCGTGACTGAGGACATACACTATTTTCCAGAACATAAAAAGAAGATAGTAGGGACAAGAGATAGAACTCAGCCGTTATACTCAACATGCAAATTTCCAGAGAAACCCAAGAAGGAAAACCTTTTCTGCCGGCCGCTGTCGTCAAGTGGTTCTAGGCGCTTCAGTCCGGAATCACGCGGCTGCTACGGTTGCAGGTTCGAATCCTGCCTCGGGCATAGATGTGTGCGTTGTCCTTAGGTTAATTAGGCCTAAGTAGTTCTAAGTCTAGGGGACTGATAACCTCAGTTGTTAAATCCCATAGTGCTGAGAGCCATTTGAACCAGTTTGTTTTTTAAACCTTTTCTGATACACATCTTCCGCGCAGGAAACAGGCGTATGAGCGTCATGCAACGAAAACTTAAATTAATTGCAGTTATGATACATCGCTTTTCGACGTAGTTCCAGTGCCGTGTAATGCACGCATTCCACCCCTTCGAAACTGCATGGATATCTCATGACTAGAATTCCTTTGGTTGCGGATGAAACTACTCGTACAGCGAAGTTTTCTCTTCTTGATTGCTTCTGAAACTCCTGATTACCAGCTCTGTCTTAAGCCGACAGAACACTTGGAAGTCAAGGGCGACGTCCGGTGATGAGACATTCGAATGTAATGTCAGGTATGGCTGCCACAGTTGCTAAAGAGATATTTCGGGAACGACGACTGTGTTTCAATGAAGTAGCTGTGGTCAGATATCCTCGTCATATACTCCTGATTCCAGGACGAAGATTATTTTTTAAGAGATTTCAGTATGAATTACTGGTCACTGTTAATTGTCTATCTGCGAAGTGCTTCTAAATTTTCCGTTTTGTATTCCAAATGAGAGGGAGAATGACTTTCGCCGCCGATGGTTGTGTGCTGAATTTTCTTTTTTTATTTTGGCGAAAGGCTGTGACACTTCTCTTGATTTTTCGTTGGCAGTTGCTAATAGGGCACCCATGTTACACCTCCTGTATCAATTGTCTTAGATCAGTACTATCAAAATTTGTAATAAATAATACGGATCTCTGACAGTCAGGTATAGTATATTTTCCAGTGACTGCGATTAAATACAGAGTACGACTTACAGTGGCTGGACAGAAACACCAAAAACATAAGGCATTACAATGCCTGATTGGTGATGGAAAATGCTTGGCATTCAAAACAGCGTCCAGTCTTCTCGGAATTGATGAATATAGTTTTCAAATATTTTCAAAGGGTGTTACGTCGTTCTTCCTGCAAAGTAGTAGCTAGTTCACATAACGATGCTACACATGGATAGCGATCACGCAGCTTTCCCTTTAAATTAGATGACAAAAGGTCAACAATATTGAGATATGGCTAATGTGGGGGCCAGTGGAAATACAAAAATGCATTCTCGTGCTCACAAAATATGTCCTGAACGATGGGAGCTGTATGAACAGTGGCCCAGTCACCTTAGGTCACAGCACCTCCATTGTGGAACAGACATTGTTCCATGGGACTTGTCTAATCAGCCAAAACGGTCGCAAAATTCTCGGCAGTAATGCGAACTTGCACAGTAGCAATGGGGCACATCATATTGCTCTAGTAATATGCAAAATAAATCTTACATAACAAATAATAAAATTGTACTGAAATGCAGGAGGATCTGCAGCGAATTGACGCATGGTGCAGGGAGTGGCAATTGAATCCCAATGTAGACAAGTGTAATGTGCTGCGAATACATAGAAAGATAGATACCTTATCATTGAGCTACAAAATAGCAGGTCAGCAACTGGAAGCAGTTAATGCCATAAATTATCTGGGAGTACGCATTAGGAGTGATTTAAAATGGAATGATCATATAATGCTGATAGTTGGTAAAGCAGATGCCAGACTGAGATTCATTGGAAGAATACTAAGGAAATGCAATCCGAAAACAAAGGAAGTAGGTTACAGTACGCTTGTTCGCTCACTGCTTGAATACTGCTCAACAGTGTGGGATCCGTACCAGATAGGGGTTGATAGAAGAGATAGAGAAGATCAAACTGAGAGCAGCGCGCTTCGTTACAGGATCATTTAGCGTTACGGAGATGATAGATAAACTCCAGAGGAAGACTCTGCAGGAGAGACGCTCAGTAGCTCGGTACGGGCTTTTGTTAAAGTTTCGAGAACATACCTTCACCGAAGAGTCAAGCAGTATATTCCTCCCTCCTACGTCTATCTCGCGAAGAGACCATGAGGATAAAATAGAGAGATTAGAGCCCACACAGAAGCATACCGACAATCCTTCTTTCCACGAACAATACGAGACTGGATAGAAGTGAGAACCGATAGAGGTACTCAAGGTACCCTCCGCCACACACCGTCAGGTGGTTTGCGGAGTATGGATGTAGATGTAGAAGTAATTATATCATGATGGTGACTGTTAATGGAGCAGGCGCTCCACGAACGCTAACTTATAACCCGAGTGATGCAGCTGTTGCTTAAATTTGCGATGCTCCGCCCACAGGACACCTGTTACATCAGCGACAGCCAATCAGCCATAGAGGACGGAAAACTGTTTTTACGATGCAGTGTGTATGTATGTGTCACCAGTTGTCTAGGTGTAGCGTCTTTGATTTACAATCAAAACGTTTTCGGTCCCGGGTTCGATCCCCGCCACTGCCTAAATTTTGATAAATAATCTGCATTGGCGGCCGAAGACTTCCGGTATAAGAAGTCAGCCTCATTCTGCCAACGGCCTTCTCAAAGAGGGCGGAGGAGCGGATAAGGGTCCAGGGCACTCTCTTGTCCTAGGGGTGGGAAATTGCCCCTAAAGGCGGAAGAATCAGCAATGATCAACGACATGAGGATGCAGAAGGCAATGGAAACCACTGCATTAAAGACACGTAACGTGTATCCACAGGACATGTGGCCCGTAGTTGAATAAGTCTCATGATGATCTCTCCATTGGCAAAAGATTCCTGAATAGTCCACCATTCGGATCTCCGGGACGGGACTACCAAGGGGGAGGTTACCATCAGAAAAACATTGAATAATCAACGAAAGGATAATGATCTACGAGTCGGGGTGTTGAATGTCAGAAGCTTGAACGTGGTAGGCAAACTAGAAAATCTGAAAAGGGAAATGCAAAGGCTCAATCTAGATATGGTAGGGGTCAGTGAAGTGAAGTGGAAGGAAGAGAAGGATTTCTGGTCAGATGAGTATCGGGTAGTATCAACAGCAGCAGGAAATGGTATAACAGGTGTAGGATTCGTTATGAATAGGAAGGTAGCGCAGAGGGTGTGTTACTGTGAACAGTTCAGTGACCGGGTTGTTCTAATCAGAATCGACAGCAGACCAACACCGACAACGATAGTTCAGGTATACGTGCCGACGTCGAAATCTGAAGATGAAGAGATAGAAAAAGTGTGTGAGGATATTGAAAGGGTAATGCAGTATGTAAAGGGGGACGAAACTCTAACAGTCATGGGCGACTGCAATGCAGTTGTAGGGGAAGGAGTCGAAGAAAACGTTACAGGAAAATATGGGCTTGGGGGCAAGGAATGAAAGAAGAGAAAGACTAATTGAGTTCTGTAACAAGTTTCAGGTAGTAATAGCGAATACCCTGTTCAAGAATCACAAGAGGAGGACGTATACTTGCAAAAGGCTGGTAGATACGGGAAGATGTCAATTAGATTACATCACGGTCAGACAGAGATTCCGAAATCAGATACCGGATTGTATGGCGTACCCAGGAGCAGATATAGACTCAGATCACAATATGGTAGTGATGAAGAGTAGGCTGAAGTTCAAGACATTAGTCAGGAAGAATTAATACGCAAATAAATGTGATACGGAAGTTCTAAGGAATGACGAGATACGTTTGAAGTTCTGTAACGCTATAGATACAGCAATAAGGAATAGCGTAGTAGGCAACACAGTTAAAGAGGAATGGACGTCTCTAAAAACGGCCATCACAGCAGATCGGAAGGAAAACATAGGTACAAAGAAGGTAGCTGCGAAGAAACCATGGGTAACAGAAGAAATACTTCAGTTGATTGACGAAAGGGAGAAGTACAAACATGTTCCGGGAAAATCAGGAATACAGAAATACAAGTCGCTGAGGAATGAAATAAACAGGAATTGCAGGGAAGCTAAGACGAAATGGCTGCAGGAAAAATGTGAAGACATCCAAAAAGAAATGATTGGCGGAAGGAAAGACTCAGCATACAGGAAAGTCAAAACAACCTTTGGTGACATTAAAAGCAACGGTGGTAACATTAAAAGTGCAACGGGAATTCCACTGTTAAGTGCAGAGGAGAGAGCAGACAGGTGGAAGGAATACATTGAAAGCCTCTATGTGGGTGAATATTTGTCTGGTGTGATAGATGAACAAACAGGAGACGGTTTAGAAGAGATAGGGGATCCAGTATTAGAATCGGAATTTAAAAGAGCCTTGGAGGACTTACGGTCAAATAAGGCGGAAGGGATAGATAACATTCCATCAGAATTTCTAAAATCATTAGGGGAAGTGGCAACAAAACGACTATTCACGTTGGCGTGTAGAATATATGAGTCTGGCGACATACCATCTGACTTTCGGAAAAACATCATCCACACAATTCCGAAGACGGCAAGAGCTGACATGTGAGAGAATTATCGCACAATCAGCTTAACAGCTCATGCATCGAAGCTGCTTACAAGAATAATATACAAAAGAATGGCAAAGAAAATTGAGAATGCGCTATGTGACGGTCAGTTTGGCTTTAGAAAAAGTAAAGGCACGAGAGAGGCAATGGAAGCAAGGCTAAAGAAAAATCAAGACACGTTCATAGGATTTGTCGATCTGGAAAAAGCGTTCGACAATATAAAATGGTGCAAGCTGTTCGAGATTCTGAAAAAGTAGGGGTACGCTATAGGGAGAGACGGGTCATATACAATATGTACAACAACCAAAGGGAATATAAATGTGGACGATCAAGAACGAAGTGCTCGTATTAAGAAGGGTGTAAGACAAGGCTGTAGCCTTTCGCCCCCTACTCTTCAATCTGTACATCGAGGAAGCAATGATGGAAATAAAAGAAGGGTTCAGAAGTGGAATGAAAATACAAGGTGAAAGGATATCAATGATACGATTCGCTGATGACATTGCTCTCGTGAGAGAAAGTGAAGAAGAATTAAATGATCTGCTGAACGGAATGAACAGTCTAATGAGTACACAGTATGGTTTGAGAGTAAATCGGAGAAATACGAAGGTAATGAGAAGTAGTAGAAATGAGAACAGCGAGAAACTTAACATCAGGATTGATGGTCACGAAGTCAATGAAGTTAAGGACTTCTGCTACGTGGGCAGTAAAATAACCAATGACGGACGGAGCAAGGAGGACTTCAAAAGCAGACTCGCTAAGGCAAAAAAGGCATTTCTGGCCAAGAGAAGTCTACTAACATCAAATACCAGCCTTAATTTGAGGAAGAAATTTCGGAGCATGTACGTCTGGAGTACAGCATTGTATGGTAGTGAAACATGGACTGTGGGAAAACCGGAACAGAAGACAATCGAAGCATTTGAGATGTGGTACTGTAGACGAATGTTGAAAATTAGGTAGACTGATAAGGTAAGGAATGAGGAGACTCTACGCAGAATCGGAGAGGAAAGGAATATGTGGAAAACACTGATAAGGAGAAGGGACCGGATGATAGGACATCTGCTAAGACATGAGGGAATGACTTCCATGGTACTAGAGGGAGCTGTAGAGGGCATAAACTGTAGAGGAAGACAGAGATTGGAATACGTTAAGCAAATAATTGAGGACGTCGGTTGCAAGTGCTACTCTGAGATGAAGAGGTTAGCACAGGAAAGGAATTCGTGGCGGGCCGCATCAAACCAGTCAGTAGACTGATGAACAAAAAAAAAATGCTAACGACAGCCGAAGAAATAGGTGCCTTATATTATATAAAATAACTGCTGTACATTACGTCAGTCTGTGATAAAATACATATGCAAGAGATATCCAATAATAATCTGTTGTGAGAACATCAATATCCATCTTTGGGAATTTATCGTAAACTCATAGACTGTATGACAGCAAAGAGGGTGGTTAGATGACACTAAAGGTTCCCATAGAGCCGGGGTGGTCATATCGATATGTAACATCCAGCATTACAGAAGCTGAGAGCTGTAACAGTGTCTGGAAGTCATAAACGTACAGGCATGCTGGCTGACATGTAGAAATACATGTAAGTGATTGCGTAGTGCTCTTAGATCGTAATGACAGTGAAAATACTGCTTTACCGACGCCAGTATTTATCATCGAAGCGGCGTAGAGGTGACGATGTGTTCGTTTCACAGGAGCCAATTTCAAAGCTGCGAGAGTAACTAGTTTTTATCAGCTATTGGTATGCAAGTAAGACGACTGTCGTAATATGTTTTAAATCTCTCAGATGACATCAACTATGTAACTAACAAGATAGAAAACGAAGTACGACATCTAAAGCATTAAAAAGGAAAAAAAAGTATGTAGGTTACATCAAAATAAGGACCGCACAAAGTCTCATTTACCCATCAAGGTAGTCAAAGAATTCTTTACGATCATGGCTATCTTAGTAAACCCAGTTCATAGGTAATGCCTCACTTCATGATGACTGTCACCTAGGCCAACTAAAGAACGCTATCTTTCTTCAGTTTTTATTTATTCCTCTCATTTCTCCAAATAATTATTGTAACTTCATCCTTATTGATATTTTCGTGGCTCTAAACAACTACAGTCACATTATAATTTAACTTTTGACTGTTTATGCCATTTTTTTACGTTTACGACTATTTACATGGGACCGTGATGTATTACATCATACTGTTGTAACTTATATTTTGTACAATTTCACTTTCGTAACTCACTGTATTTCTTCGCGTAACTACGAAAACCATATTTTAAGATATTTTATGTAAACATTCATGTCTTGTCTCACACTCATTTCAACTCCTTTTTATAGAGAATTGGTGTCACCAACTGACCAGGCATCTATGTAGTACGGACATGAACTGTATCTTTCACAATACTGGTCCATACATTTTGATTACATCACACTTTAATATTAGCGTGCAATGGATAGAAATTATATTATTTTAATTTCTGAAGTGCAGATCATCTTGTCATCTGTACAAAGCGGCTGCCGTCTTCTTATGGTCACTGGCTAACGAATAAAAGTACTTGTTGTTAGCTCTACGAAGGCCAGCTTTGAGTGTAAAAGACGATACTGCTTCAATATTACGACTACCGTTAACTCCACATCAGATAGAAAAACCAGGCCTTTATAAATACATAAAGAAATAAGAATCGTAAATACAGAAAAATAATAAAATGCTAATATTTACCCATAGACGCCTATCAATGTTACCATCAGTAATTTGCATCAGTAAAAATAAACTGAATTATGAGGAACGTAATGTATTTGTTGTAAAAAGCAAAAGTATTTCTAAAGTAACAGACATATCGAAAAGGTATTACTTTCTGAAGGTATATTCACAATTATGAGAAACAGAATTTGTACTGTACACAAACAATTCGCCTATTAAAGAAGGAAGATTGTAATTTCAATAACGAAAATTCTCTTAACACGAAACAGTCCATCATTACTTATGTGTTCAGTCACTTTTTTCTGTGATTTGCGTTGTTTCTCATTCGAATGTTTTCAACTGTTAGAATAGCTCATTTGATTATGAGTCCCTGAACAATGTCACAAAATAGCATCAGTCGTCAGATGCAAACCCGCTGTTCATTTCAATAGAAATGGAAAGTAAACAGCAAACAACTTCATTAGACGCAACGTTAATCTGAATCGTACGCTTTGCGCCATCATCACCAAGTGCTCATCAGTTAAAATAAATGAATGGTAACATTCAACATCAAAGTACCCGATGACGCCTCTTTCTCACTTCAGCTGTTTAATGTACAATTACAAATAACATTTATTCGTTAGTAATTCCATTTGGCTGATTACGAAATATGAGAATGGTGTCGTATGGTTGTCAGTAACTCCCATAAGTTTTCCTCCAGGTTCCTCACGTAGATTAGGGATATTTACGAGAGGTAAGGTTTCTGTTTTCTTGGTAACATGTAACAAATACAGAAGGAAGGGTAATAGTCAGTTGTTGTTGTTTGATTTCTGTGAAATGTCCTAATAAAAGAAAGCATGCAGAAGTAGAACTAACTGTTGAATTATATCAATTTTGGAAGAGCAGAAAGCACAGGCAAGAAAAAGTCAAAATTACTTCTTGGTGTTAATCAGTCTCTCTCGTACTGTAATAAAGCAATTTTTTTTATTTCTACTGCATCTTTCCGTTTGCTCCGTGTTATTCACGTAATAAGTTATCCTTTCCATAACAGACTCTCACATTACGTATTGAAGCTTAATAAGATTATTACATCCTTTTCCAGAAGGAAGCATTCTTTATACAGCTTTTGCCATTATCATCGCAACTCTGTAGAAGTTTATATTATGGCATAACCAACTCATTAGAAACGCTTCGCATGCTTTGTGAGCTGTCGTTTGGCTAACGACGAATTTCCTATCTGTCACAGGTGATCTATTCACGTAACATTTGTTCTTGAATGTTCCTCTGTTTTCGATAGCCTTTAGGAAGTGTTTTGTCTGATTCATCCTATTTTCTGTCTCTTCCTATTTTGCATAGTTGTTTAAATGTCTTTAATCTCGCTTTCTGGATGAAATACAACGAAGTCCTCTCCTACAAGTCAGTTTCTACCTCTTTCCTATGTAACTGCGTCAACAAGTGAACAGGAAACAAAATATGTGGCCTCGATGAGGCAAAAATAAAGATTATAAATTGTGTCATAAGCAGTAAGCGTTCAGGGCGATTTAAGATAACAGGAAAAGCCAGTAATTCTCAACAAGACATTCCTGAAACTGCAAATTCTGTACAGCATCTACACTTCTCAGCTTTCGAGCTGAATGATGCTACAATAGTTTCCAGCTCCATATGATTAATGCTGGATGATCCGTTACATTATATTTAATCAGCAACAAAATAAAAAAACGGTCCCAGTAACTAACGTAATATTTTACAAGACGACTGTTGATGGGAAAATCTGCGTCTATGGCGACACTGAATAAAATCCATGTGATTGGAGGGAGGCCGGTGAGGAGGATCATCTTTCATGGAGACGGACGCCCAGCTAACTATTATCGCACGTATTTAGTCCACGGTAATGTCGAGTGTTGTAGATGCAGAGCAATTTACCTAAGAAGACGTGATGTTTCCTATTCGGTGTTTCAGTTCAGTAACTGATTTCAGAGCCACATGAAGGAATGCACTCTACAAACCACCATTAGCAATTTCCGACATTTTATACTGTTTTTCTTGTTGTGAGACATGACGAAGTGTCTTGAGCAGCGCTTGTAAATTTACTCGTTCTATCTACTTAAGCGCCGTGTAATATATTGAAGCAAGTTTTAGATCGTCAGTTACACAATTTTGTGACGAGTAAACCTCAATATATTCTCACAACTTTGTATATATCTTGTGGATGGTTAAGCCAAACCTCACCAGTCATGCACCTCTTTGTCCCTTGAAAAGGGAGGCAGTCTTTTACCATGCAACACATGATATTTGCAGATTACCTGGATTTCTTAATGTTATAACAATTTTGTCTGCTCTGAAAACGGAAATTTGTGTTAGTTGCCTCTTGCTTCTGTTTCTAAATGAGCTTAATTACTAACAGGTTTTTGATAACACTCCTTCTAAATTTGATTTGCTTAGTGGTCACTGGTGTGTAGTAGATTAACTCTTCGAGTATAAGTGGTTTCTGCCTGAAACCGTCATTTTCTTAATTTTTCTTTGAAGTACCAGTGCTTTTTGTATGAAACCACAGATGCTATTTCAAGACAGAGATAACTAGTGGTACATTGACGTACTTCTACGAATGTACTACGCTGTATTATTTACAATGTTCAAGGCTTCAGTCACCACAGAGTTCGTGCTACGACAATATAAGAGCTTTCGACACTTGTTTTTTTTTTTTTTTATATTGTGGTGATGTTCAGGAGATCATTGACAGTGAAAGTAAGTATATCTAAAGTTATTGTAAGCAAATTTGAGTCTCTACCACTACAGTTACGAGTGATTTCGAAATGAAACTAGTAGAGCAGGACGTATTTCTGACTTAAATTTATTATGTTTTAGGGTCACTTTTAATTGTTATTTAGGATCATAATTTGTTTCAGGCATTATAAGTTCATTGAGGGATTGTGGCTTGGAAAAATGCAGAATTTCTTTCAAATATATCTCATGACATGAAGGGCGTTTGGAAACAGTATGTCCTATTGGTTCCAAAGTGAATCCACAACCTTAAAACAATTGATTGCCAAATTTTTGCCCTTTCTTCTTGTACAAGCTGCTTGCTATGATAAAAAAGGTCAATTTCATGAAAAATTGCAAAATTACTTTTCAAAGTTACATACCTTAAAATACATTCCTTAAAATAATTGATTGTTTATTTTTTTTACAATGTCTTCTATTCGTTACTTACTATGGCGATAAAGATCAATTTTTTGAAAGCTTCTAGAATTAATTTTCTTGAGTTGTTGGGTTTTAAATGGTTAGTAACGTAACACATAGACTTTTAAATAAAATACTGACAAGATTTTTTCGACTGCAGTGTTGTTAAATTAGAATAGAATATTTGTTCGTAGGTGCTTTACCAAGCTGTACCTCGGAACAGTTTTTCACTTTTGGATAATCCCTACTTTGCAGGATAAATTTTCATAAACTCAGGAAAAGACTGCAGCACACAGAAACTAAATGCTATAAGTTTTAAATGTAAAAGAATGTTATATTAAACCGTTATTACAAGGCTGGCTAGAGGTGAGAGTCTCAAAAATCTTCCACCATACAACAGTCTCCGCTATACTATTCTTTCAAGTGTTTTAAATGTTTCATTTGAAACACGGAAGCATGTGCGGTTATCACGAAATATATCGGCAGAAAGAAATATTTCTGTCTCGGATGCATGCCCAAAAGACGATAGAGTAGGTCACATGACGCTGCCAACACAGATGTATCATCCAGACTGGCACAGGATTGATTATTTTGCAGGTAAAGGAATTTCACGATATTTGATGCAAATTGAGTAACGCAAAAGAAACAACGCAGAGCTGGAAATTTACAGGATGTATACCGCTACGGTTATTGCCAAAGCTATATGGACCTTATAGACTGTGGATCCCAACAAAGTGCTGGCATGTTGTTTTCTGTTATGTTAGTCTGCATAGCAATAGTAAGAACAACCACCGACGCGAAGGCTACCGCTTTTCCCATCACTGATATCAACTTCGCGCCATTCGTCCTCTCAGCTAAAGATTTATCTTCAATATATGAGGCTAAACGGAGATGACGTTTGACAGGGAGGGAATCGAGTGCCCAGTGGTAGCACAATAAACGACTTCTGATGATTCTGGCAGAGCCTCCAGTCTCCATATTGGTCCTAATCTTTGATATGGCATCAGAGCTATTCCAATGGCTACTCATGTGGTGCGGTAACCGTCAATCTCTGCTGCAGGTCCTCCCAAGCCTTTATGTTCAAAATTATGCACACAGCACAAAGTCTTCAACCCTGTATTTGAGATAAGGAGTCAGTAACTGTATATGAATGTCTTAGAGGGTACAATGATTTTAGTGCAAATGTGAACCACTTGTTTATCAGCTGTTTATGTGACATAACAAACGCTACGTGTGATCGATATAATCAGTGGCATGTTGAAAAACAAACAATAATTATCCGTGACACTTTCACGGTGCAGTTCACCAATTTACATTTCATGACTGGTTGCCGAAGCTGCAGTCCAGAGGACGGGACAAATATTTACAGAAAAGTTTTCCAACGGGCATAATCTTAAGTGGATTAATGTGTACCTATAGACAGAAAATCACGAGAAAACTAATTTCTAAATTCACTGAGACCTGGCGAAATTTCTCGACAAAAAGATTTTTTACAGCAATATTCAAGGAAAGTTTGTTGGATTGCGTGTATGAATACTCTTGACAACTTGCCTGCAGGATACATACCTTGGAGAGAGCAATGTAGAGAGTACTGATGGGGCAGCACTTATAGCCCTTTCTTTAGCCGGGGGGCTATTGGTTTTGAAGCCAGAATTTAATGCTGCCAATCCATAACCCAACGCAACTCCAATCCATGTACAGAGACAGGAAGCTGTGACCTAGTATTGTTGCTATGAGACACATTTTTTGTTGTGAGGAGCCAGTTGTTCACGTCCAAAGTACTACACTGATGTGCAAAACTTAAAGACGAGAGTAACTTTCGCATCATGTGTCACATATAAATAACATTGCTCGCTGAAACGTGGACCTTTTGTCACATATAAATAACATAGCTGGCTGAAACGTGGACCTTAGGTAGAAAAAAACTGCTAAATTGCAGTACGGAAGGTATCTACACCCATGCTCATAAATTAGGGATAGTTCTGATATATGGTGAAGGATAATTCTGATACATGGTGAAACAACGCTCTGGTGAGCCGTTTGTGGGTTTAAATCACCTCGGTGTATGACCATGCGGTGCATTTGACCTGCTGTCGTTGCACGGTGGCGCTTGTAGCAGTCATAATATATGATGCTACATGTCAGAGTACGGTGCAGCAAGTAAGTGTGCAGGCGTTTTCCGACGTGCTAATGGCGACTGTGTGCTGAAAATAGCTCAAAGCACATATGTTGATGACGTTACGAGGGGTAGAATACTAGGGCGACTGGAGGCTGGTCAAACACAGCAGGTCGTAGTATGGGCCCTCCATGTGCCACGAAGTGTGATCTCAAGGGTATGGCAACGATTCCAGCAGACAGGAAACGTGTCCAGGCGCTACAGTGCGGGACGTCACAGTGTACAACGCCACAAGAAGACCGATATCTCAACATCAGTGCCCGCAGACGGACACGGAGAATTGCAGGTAGTCTTGCTCGGGACCTTACCGCAACCACTGGAACAGTTGTCTCCAGACACACCGTCTACAGACGACTGAACAGACACGGTTTATTGGCCCACAGACCTGCAAGGTGCAGTCCACTAACCCCTGGTCACAGGAGAGCCCATAAAGCCTGGTATGAAGAGCACAGTACATGGTCATTGGAACGGTGGTCCCCGGTTATGTTCACGGACGAGTCCAGGTATAGTCTGAACAGTGATTTTCGCCTGGTTTTCATCTGACGTGAACCAGAAACCAGATACCAACCCCTTAATGTCCTTGAAAGTGACCTGTATGGAAGTCGTGATTGGAAGGTGTGATATGGGATTATGATTGGTGCACTACACCCCCATATCTCTTTGACATAGGAACTGTAACAGGTCAGGTGTATCGGGAAGTCATTATGCACCATATATCCGCCTTTTCAGGGGTGCAGTGGGTCCCACCTTCCTCCTGATGGGTGATGAGCATGGCCCACCGAGGTGCCATCGTGGAGGAGTACCCTGAAACGTAAGATATCAGGTGAACGAAGTGGCCTGCATGTTCTCCAGACCTAAACCACATCGAGCACGTTTAAGATGCTCTCGGTTGACATGTCGCTGCATGTCTTGGAACCCCTAGGACACTTCAGGAGCTCCGACAGGCATTGGTGCCAGAATGGGAGGATATACCCCAGCAGCTGCTCGACCACCTCATCTAGAGTATGCCAATCCGTTGTGCGGCCTGTGTACGTCTGCATAGTGATCATATCCCATATTGATGTACATGCGCAGGACACAGTAGCGTTTTGTAGCATATGTGTTTCGGGATGGTTTTCTCAACTTATCACCAATACTGTGGACTTACATATCTACGTCGTATGTGTTTCCTATGTGCCTATGCTATTAGTGCTACTTTTGTGTAGTGCCACGTTGTGTGGCACCACGTTCTGCAGTTATCAGAGCATGAGTATAGTAGAAACAAGCACTGAGACGAACAGATATTTTATTCAAAAACAACAAGTTTATAACACTGAAGTAAAAGCGATTAAATTGGTCTCTTGACATTAGAAAGACTAGAGATTGTTCTTAATGTTCCACTATCACGGACGGCAATGCACGCTCCGGAGGGTTAATTCAAGTTGGTTGCAACGCTGGTAAGGAGTTCTTGTGGCAGGGCGTTCCATTCCTCCACCAGCGAGGCTCACAACTGCTGGATGGTCGTGGCGCATGCGGACGTGCTGCAGTACGTCTCCCCACCGCACCTCACCAGTGCTCGTAGGGATTTAAATGGAGGCTGAGGAGGAGATGACCTATGGGCAGAACAGTCCACAGTGCCAGAATATCCCTCGTTCCAGGAACTCGTTCACTTGCGCTGTTCGATGCGGTAGCGCAATATCATGCAAGAAAGCACAGTCAAGGTCGAATGAATCCTTTTAAAGGCGCACGTGAGGAATACAGTGTGAAAACAACATTGGCTCATTAATGTGAGATATTCAAATATTTGGTGGTCAGTATCCTCATAAAAAATTATGCCTCCCCACACCAAAGCGATTATGGTCAATAATGCGGTAAGTACCCTCATACCTCGAGAGGTGGGAACACATAATGCACCCAGAGGCATTATTGAACATTTTGCTGGATAAGGTGTTGTGGTGTGAAGATGAATATTGTTGGATATCTGTATTAGTGGTATAACCGTAACACTGAATACAGAGGAAATGTTGTACCATACTCACTTATGTGAGTTGCGAGCTGTGACTGGTCAGGCTCAGAGATGGCAGACCCATCACCAATCTTACCCCATTCAGGGACTCAATAAGCGTACTTGCAGTACTCAATCTATCCTCAGAAACAGGATAGATTAGCAGAATAGGACATGGACAAGAATTAGGAATAAGAGAAGAAGCTTTTAACAGAGATTGGAAAGTTGCACCTTGAACGTGGCTCTTATAGAAATCGAAAGAAAATAGATTCTACAGCAATTACAGAAACAAAGAAGAAAAGATCTGGAACTGAATATGAAGACAACTATATTATGATATACGGCGGAGTGAAGCAGGAGTAGTTGTGTTACCATCTCTATTCATAGTAAATGGAAGACAAAATATTGGACCATGAATTGGTAATGAACATGTTGTGACTAGTAGGAATTAAAAGTTTGAGAGGAGTCCTAATAATAATACCAATTTGTGCCCCAGAAGAATGAAAAATTGACGAGCCCAATGCCTTTTACCAACAGTTACTGGGGATCTTAACCAGACACAGTAAAAAACAGATTTTACTTATGGCAGATCTGAATGTTATAATTGGAAATATACCAATTCCACAAATAGTAGGCACATTTGGAGCAAAGGTACGTAACGAAAACGAAAAAATAATCAAAGATTTTGCACCTTCAATAATTCGAAAATTACTAATAGCTTCTTTAGGCAGTAAGACATACACAAATTTCCTGGTCCGCACTGATGTATTGTAGATTATAAAATAATAAATGAGGGATATCCTGGCCGAGTTAGAGATAGTAGTGATTATTGAGGAGTGGGAACTGGATCAGATCATTTCTTATTGGTGTCAATAATTGACAAATATGCAAAATGGAGGAAACCAAAGAAAATTATTAGTATCAAATGGAAGAACACGTTATTGAAGTTTACCTTTTAGGAGATAGTTGTATAAGAGGTTCCTATCGAAAGCGAATTACAAAAATATAAGCAAATTTAGAAACGGTAAAAGACCTGGAAGAAGACCAAATAAAAAAACCATGTCGAACATACCTATTGAGGATCTGGGGAAGAAAATAAAATACATAGAAGTAGAGGAATGAGGATTTGAAGGCCAATGATGAAAAAAGTAATTAAAGAAAATTGTCGTATACATGTTAATAACATTGGCGAGAAGGAATGGTTGGCTCACTATGGAGAAAAGTAGTATGGTAACACTGTAATTCAGACATTACTTGATATAAGTGACACAAAAGGCCTGGACGATATTGACATAAGAGAAGCCAGGGATAAGCTCAGCCGAAATTTATACGAAGAACATTGTGGTGTTCAAAATCTAATAGGCTAAACACAGCTGGCGGTGGCGTGTTTGTTGCTGTTAGAAGTAGTTACCTTGTCGCGAAATTGAAGTAGGTAGTTCCTGTGAGTTAGTATGGGCAGAGATCATTGTTGGCAAGCGGAATAAAATAATAATTGGATCCTTTCACATACCTCAAAATTGAGATGATACAATTGCTGAAAGGCTCAAAGAAAACTTGAGTTTGGTTTCAAACAACTACTGGCTCATACAACTATGGTTGGTGGTGACTTTAATTTACCCTCGATATGTTGGCAAAAATACATGTTTAATTCCGGAGGTACGCATAAAACATCATCCGAAATTGTGCTAAACGCATTCTCTAAAAATTATGGTACTTCACGAGGCCACGCGAATGGGAAACGGTTGTGAAAGCACAGTTCACCTCTTTGCTACAAATAATTCTGAGATAATAACGACCATCAAATCGAATACAGTGATCAGTAAACACAGGGTTGTAGTAGCGAGACTAAATATCGCAAAACCCAAATCCTTAAAAAAATAAACGAAAAATACACCTGTTCAAAAAAGCAGATAAAAATTCACTCGACGCCTTCCTGAGAGACAATCTCCACTCATTCCAAATTAATAAAGCAAGTGTTGATCAGATGTGGTCTGAGTTCAAGGAAATAATATCGGCAGAAACTGAAAGACTTATACCAAATTAATTAACATACGACGGAGCTGATCGTCCTTCATACACAATTGTTGTCATAACACTGTTACAGAAGCAACGAAAAAAACATGTCAAATTTAAATGGACGGTATATCTCCAAGATTGGCAATCTTTTACACATGCTCGAAATTTAGCGAGACTTCAGTGCAAAATGCTTGTAATAGTTGCCACGAAAAATCTTTGTCTCGAAACCTGGCAGAAAATCCAAAGCGATTCTGGTCGTATCTAAAGTATGCTAGAAGTAAAGCACAGTCAATTCTTTCTCTGTACGATAGCAATGGAAATCCTATCGAACACTTGCTGCCAAAGCCGAGTTACCAAGCACAGCCTTCCGAAATTCCTTCACTAAATAAGACGAAGTTAATATTCCACAATTCGAATCAAGATCAGCTGCCAACATGAGTAACGTAGAAGTAGATATCCTCGGAGTAGTGAAGCAACTTAAGTCACTTACAAAAAGTAAGTCTTCCGGTCCAGATTTTATACCAGTTAGGTTTCTTTCAGAGTATACTGATACCATAGCTCCATACTTAACAATCATAAACAACAATGCGCTCGCCGAAAGATCCGTACCCAAAGAAAGGAAACATGCACAGGTCACACCAGTGTTCAAGAAAGGTAGTAGGAGTAATCCACTAAATTATAGTCCCATATCATTAACGTAGATATGCAGCATGATTTTGGAACATATGTTGTGTTCGATAATTATGACTTACTTGGAAGAAAACGGTCTATTGACACACAGTCAACACGGATTTAGAATAGATCGTTCTACACTGCGCTTGTCCGTCGTCTTTTAGACTACTGCTGCGCGTTGAGGGATCTTTACCAGATATGATTGACGGAGTACATCGAAAAAGTTCAAAAAAGGGCAGCAGGTTTTGTATTATCGTGAAATACGGGAGATAGTGTCACTGAAATGACACAGTATTTGGGGTCGACATGATTAGAAAAAAGTTGTTTTTCATTGCTGCGGAATCTTCTCATGAAATTTCGGATAGCTTTCTCCTCCGAATGCGAAAATATTTTGTTGAGACCGGCCTACATAGGGAGAAACGATCACCATAATAAAATAAGGGAAATCAGAGCTCGCACAGAAAGATATATGTGTTTGTTTTTTTTCACACGTTATACAAGATTGGAATAATAGGGAATTGTGAAGGTGGCTCGATGAACCGTCTACCAGGCACTTAAATGTCGATGCAGATGAAGCACTGATGGAAACTCTACGCTACAACACATAGTAAAGCTACTGCTTTAGATATTATTAATATGGAATTGTGGAAATATGGAGGGTTATTCCTTCATCTAAGACTTCTTCAGGTTTTTAATCAATGTTGGAGAATAAGAAAGTACCAAAAGGACACAACTACTGATAATATTTTTCCACTGCAACAAGTTATAGAAAAGAGGCAATAGGTCGACAGGGAAACCGATCTCGTTTATATATATATATATATATATATATATATATATATATATATATATATATATATATATATATATATAGGGTGTTTCAAAAATGACCGGTATATTTGAAACGGCAATAAAAACTAAACGAGCAGCGATAGAAATACACCGTTTGTTGCAGTATGCTTGGGACAACAGTACATTTTCAGCCGGACAAACTTTCGAACTTACAGTAGTTTCAATTTTCAACAACAGATGGCGCTGAAAGTGATGTGAAAGATATAGAAGACAACGCAGTCTGTGGGTGCGCCATTCTGTACGTCGTCTTTCTGCTGTAAGCGTGTGCTGTTCACAACGTGCAAGTGTGCTGTGGACAACATGGTTTATTCCTTAGAACAGAGGATTTTTCTGCTGTTGGAATTCCACTGCCTAGAACACAGTGTTGTTGCAACAAGACGAAGTTTTCAACAGAGGTTTAATGTAACCAAAGGACCGAAAAGCGATACCATAAAGGATCTGTTTGAAAAATTTCAACGAACTGGGAACGTGACGGATGAACGTGCTGGAAAGGTAGGGCGACTGCGTACGGCAACCACAGAGGGCAACGCGCAGCTAGTGCAGCAGGTGATACAACAGCGGCCACGGGTTTCCGTTCGCCGTGTTGCAGCTGCGGTCCAAATGACGCCAACGTCCACGTATCGTCTCATGCTCCAGAGTTTACACCTCTATCCATACAAAATTCAAACGCGGCAACCCCTCGGCGCCGCTACCATTACTGCTCGAGAGACATTCGCTAACGATATAGTGCACAGGATTGATGACGGCGATATGCATGTGGGCAGCTTTTGGTTTACTGACGAAAGCTTATTTTTACCTGGACGGCTTCGTCAATAAACAGAACTGGCGCATATGGGGAACCGAAAAGCCCCATGTTGCAGTCCCATCGTCCCTGCATCCTCAAAAAGTACTGGTCTGGGCCGCCATTTCTTCCAAAGGAATCATTGGCCCATTTTTCAGATCCGAAACGATTACTGCATCACGCTATCTGGACATTCTTCGTGAATTTGTGGCGGTACAAACTGCCTTAGACGACACTGCGAACACCTCGTGGTTTATGCAAGATGGTGGCCGGCCACATCGCACGGCCGACGTCTTTAATTTCCTGAAAGAATATTTCGATGATGGTGTGATTGCTTTGGGCTATCCGAAACACACAGGAGGCGGCGTGGATTGGCCTCCCTATTCGCCAGACATGAACCCCTGTGACTTCTCTCTGTGGGGACACTTGAAAGACCAGGTGTACCGCCAGAATCCAGAAACAATTGAACAGCTGAAGCAGTACATCTCATCTGCATGTGAAGCCATTCCGCCAGACACGTTGTCAAAGGTTTCGGGTAATTTCATTCAGAGACTACGCCATATTATTGCTACGCATGGTGGATATGTGGAAAATATCGTACTATAGAGTTTCCCAGACCGCAGCGCCATCTGTTGTTGACAATTGTAACTACTGTAATTTCGAAAGTTTGTCTGCCTGAAAATGTACTGTTGTCCCAAGCATATTGCAAGAGACGGTGTATTTCTATCGCTGCTCGTTTAGTTTGTATTGCCGTTTCAAATATATCGGTCATTTTTGAAACACCCTATATATATATATATATATATATATATATATATATATATATATATATGGTGTTCCACACCCCATTGTAGCTTTGTTTTTTACAAAGATATGAAGAGCGGTATGACTTTTTCAATGACACCCTGTATTCTTTATTCGGCGCTTCATTTCCTCTCATAAAGGCCCTGTTTAAAAATATATGACAGTGTACCAGTCACGTAAACTCAACGTTATTCATTACATAACACAACATTGACTTTGACGCTCCCAGCGCTTAGTTCAGGCGCTCGGGGTAATGGAACACATCCAAGTTCTGACGTTGACAGAGATCATATGTAAACATAAGTAGAATGCACACCCGTCATTCCGTCAACCATCGCCAGTTGAAGAGTTGAGTGAGTACAACGTACACCGATGAAGAGAAGGTAGAAGTGCTACTCATTCATGGGGGATGTAAGTAACAGAACAGTAATTTCAATACACTTTTATTATGTATGGGTACATTTAGTACAGTAGGTTAGTCCTTTTAAATACTGTTGTGAAGAGTAAGCATACAGTAAAGGCTGTCCTTCCTACAAACTGCATCGACATAATGTTTCTTTATTGTAGTTGTTGTTATTGTTGAAGTAGGCAAAAATGCTATGCAGACAGTGGAACTGTACAGAGAGCGATATCCTGACAAGAACTCACCATCCCGACGGATGTTTTCTCGTCTTGTTGCGACGCTTCAGGAAACAAAGTTTCAACCCACGACAACGCAATCGTCGTAGCACTCACACAGATGAAGCCGCAGAAGTTACTGTTCTCGCTTCCGTTGTTATGGATCCACAAGTGAGCACACAACAGCTTGAACACGAGATTGGCATTCCTGAAACCAGTGTCCATCTTATTCTTACAATTCCCCGGTTCCATCATTACCATGTACACCTACATCAAGCATTGCATGGGAATGATTTATAGAATCGTGTACAGTTCTGTCAGTGGGCACGGCACCCAATCCTCGCCAATGCGAAACTCTTCTCCAGTGTTCTTACTGATGAATGTTCCTTCTGTAACAAAGGACAGGTAAATACAAGGAACATGCATTATTGGTCCAGCAACCACTCACGATGGCTTACACAGGTGGAACATCAGCATCAGTGGAGAGTTAACGTCTGGTGGCGGACGCTTGGTACTACGATTATTGGTTCTCATTTCATCAATGTTAGCCTAAACGGCAAAGCGTGTGCCAACTTCCTCAGACGAATTCTTCCACCTCTTCTGGTTGAAGTGCTGCTAAGAACCAGAGTGTTTATGTGGTATCAATACGATGGATGCCCAGCACATAATGCCTTGTGTGCACGTTGTGTCCTGAGCCTAAGTTATCCTTCCAAATGGATTGGTCGAGGAGGAACAGTTACTTATCCTGCTAGGTCTCCTGATTTAAATCCTCTGCACTTTTTTCTTTGGGGATGCGCTAAAGACGTTGTGTGTCGCGATATTCCAACAATTCCAGACGACATGCAGGAATGTATCATGCATGCTTGTAACTCTCTTCAGCAGGCTACACCAGAAGCAGTAAATAATTCTTTCATTCAATGGGTGCACCAGTGTATCGGTGTCCAGGGTAACCAATTTGAGCACTTTCGAATGTTCCACTAGCGGGCAATGGTACAGGAGAGACAAAGTAAATTTTGTGTTACGTTTTTACTTGGTTTTCATATGTTTACTGACAACTCCAGCAAGTGGACGAGTTTCATGATCCCCGGATTAAAGTCAGTATTGTTATGGAATTAATAACGTTGTGTTTCTGTGAATGGTACATTGTGATACATTTTTATTAGGTGTTTAGGAGAGAAATAAATTACCGAACAAAAAATACGGGTTGCCATTTAAAAAAGTCATAGCGCTGCTCATATCTTTGTAGAAAGCAAAAACTACAACAAAGGCAAGCATGCTGGTTAATGTCCCCCTGACGCTTAAAGAACATTTTCTTGAATATATATGTATATTATATATACTTCTGGCAATTAAAATTGCTACACCAAGCAAAATGCAGATGATAAACGGAGATTCATTGGACAAATATATTGTACTAGAACTGACTTGTGATTACATTTTCACGCAACTTGGGTGCATAGATCCTGAGAAAACTGTACCAAGAACAACCACCTCTTGCCGTAATAACGGCCTTGATACGCCTAGGCATTGAGTAAAACAGAGCTTGGAGGGCGTGTACAGGTACAGCTGCCCATGCAGCTTCAACACGATACGACAAATTATCAACAGTAGAGACTGGCGTATTGTGACGAGCCAGTCGCTCGGCCATCATTGACCAGACGTTTTCATCTGGTTAGAGATCTGGAGAATGTGCTGGCCAGGGCAGCAGTCAAACATTTTCTGTATCCAGAAACGCCCGTACAGGACCTGCAACATGTGGTCGTGCATTATTCTGCTGCAGTGTAGGATTTCGCAGGGATCGAATGTAGGGTATAGCCACGGGTCATAACACATGTTACTGTTCCAAGTGCCGTCAATGGGAACAAGAGGTGACCGGGACGTGTAACCAATGCCACCCCATACCATCACGCCGGGTGATACGTCAGTATGGCGATGACGAATACACGCTTCCCATGTGCGTTCACCGCGATGTCGCCAAACACGGATGCGACCATCATGATGCTGTAAACACAACCTGGATTCATCCGAAAAAATGACGTTTTGCCACTCGTGCATCCAGGTTCGTCGTTGAGTACACCATCGCAGGCGCTCGTGTCTGTGATGCAGCGTCAAGGGTAACTGCAGCCATGGTCTCTGAGTTCATAGTCCATGCTGCTACAAACGTCGACGAACTGTTCGTGCAGATGGATGTTGTCTTGCACACGTCCCCATTTGTTGACTCAGGGTTCGAGACGTGGCTGCATGATCCGTTACAGCCATGCGGATAAGATGCCTGTCATCTCGACTGCTAGTGATACGAGGCCGTTGGGATTCAGCACGGCGTTACGTATTACCCTCCTGAACCCACCGATTCCATATTTTGATAACAGTCATTGGATCTCGACCAACGCAGCAATGTCGCGTTCCGATAAACCACAATCGCGATAGGCTACAATCCGACCTTTATCAAAGTCGGAGACGTGATGGTACGCATTTCTCCTCCTTACACGAGGCATCACAACGACGTTTCACCAGGCAGCGCCGGTCAACTGCTCTTTGTGTATAAGACATCGGTTTGAAATTTTCCTCATGTCAGCACGTTGTAGGTGTCGCTACCGTCGCCAGCTTTGTGTGAATGCTCTGAAAACCTAATCAATTGCATATCACAGTATCTTCTTCCTGTCGGTTAAATTTCCGTCTGTAGCAGCTCATCTTCGTGGTGTAGGAATTTTAATGGCCAGTAGTATATTGTCGTCCATTGATAGTGACTGGGCCAAAATATATCACGAAATAAGAATCAAACGAAGAAACTACAAAGAACGAAAATAGTGTAGCTTGAAAGCGGAAAGCAGATGGCGGTGTGGTTGGCCCGTTAGATGGCGCTGCCATAGGTCAACGGATATCAACTGCGTAGAGCATGGGCAACAAGAAGACACCAAGTCTAAAGATATTAGATTTCTAAGAGCGGAAGGATGTACTAGGAAAGTTCATAAAAGAAATGAAGATATAAGAAAGTGTAAATCATATGGGTGCAGAAGGGTTCTCGGTAAAGGCTGTAAATTATCAGTCAACTAGAAGAAGAAAAGAAGAAAGACTATGCAATAGATGTGCACTGTAACAGGCAGTATGGTTAATAAGTGAGAAAGAAGAACAAGAAGAAGAAGGAGAAGATGCTTACTGAGCTCCGTGCCTTAGAACAAGGTACAGTCACTGGTCAAAGTTATTGGGAGACCGTACGCATTCCCCATGAGCGTCTTTCCAGGGATGCATTCCGTCGTGACTTCGTTACTGGATGACAATGATCAACTGCTACAAACTGTGCACGAGGAGGAGGGGGAGGAGGAGAGACTCTTGCAACAGAGAGGGTATTAGACAAATGGACTGGCCTGCTCGTTACCCTCAGTTTATATTCCATACAGCACGTGTAGGATGCGTTGGAAAAGACGTATTGCAGCAGATCCGCACGCATCAACTGCTTCAAGAAATTGTCACCCACGCTGTTTGAGGCATGGAGGCATGGATCGCACTGCCAGAAATACTCCTCGTGGCCAGCATGGGAAAGCGTTTCAAAGCAATCACTGCCGTTTGTTGTAATCACCGACCGTATTGAGAAAGCACGTCCAGAACGTTTCAGTGTCCAGGGGATCATCATAGATCGTGGTGTCTTCTTTGTAATTATTGTCATTTCTGTTCATGTCACTATTTGAGTCAACTACTGATCGATAATTACCAAGACCATGAAAAGACATGGAAGGACTAGGCTCATTTAAATAACGTCATTTATCCTTTTGACAACCGACATTCATTTTTCAAAATAATAGCAGTTCTCCTTTAAGATAAAGAAGTAGGAGAAATTGAAGTTAATTTGCCATGTTAAATTTACACACTTGAAAAGCGCTGGAAATGGTGAATATCAGACTTACCGAATTACAATTATTTCTTTTAAGGCCTTAAACAAGAGTAATAAGATAAGACTTTAAGAGCATTGGCCTTTAAAAAGTTTAAATTAAAAAAGAAAGTAAACTAGCAAGTGATTAAAACTGAGCTCTACATAAATTTATGCAAGCGAGCTTAAAACAAAGACATCAGGCTGGCCCCCAAAAGATAAATATTCTCTAGTTAACAAGTCATAACAGTTGGCCTTTGTCGCTCAGAGGATTTACACCAAATAATTTAAAATTTAGAACAAAGTTACAATATGTATTAAAGAGAACAATAACATTAAAAGGAAAATCCCATATGTAAAACCAATTAGTCATATGCATATAAAGTCTCCATGAACTATAGCAGAATTTCATATACAGTGTAAGTCAGGTAAAATAAGGCACTCAACTCGATCACATACAATCACGGCACGTGACTGCAAACAAATAGCAAGATGCGCTAGGAAATGCTCGAAAGCCGTCCACAAAGCCATAAGCAAGCCAGGCCCACACGGCAGAAAGCTGCCGACTCGGAAGGCTCTCCTGGAAAATTAGCTAGTGATCTCAACAAACACCCGACACAAATCTCTCACAGAATTACACCACGTCTGAAAGTTATTGTTTAACCACGATTGCACTTGTAGAACCTTTCCAATAACGTCATACGCCCGAGCAAATAAGCCTCGGTAAAAACGTAAGGCGTAAAAGAGAACTACCCAGTGGGAACTGTAAATTATTCCAAGAACTCGATAATGTCTTACTAGTAGCCAGAGCTCGTAACACAGAAAACAGAAAGGGCTAGAACATAATAATAATGCCAGAAAGCAGACCAGCTTCTAAAGCACAATGAAAACAAGTATTAAAATCCAGAACATTTTGTTCTCTTACATAAAACAAGTTTAAAAAAAATTTAAACTAGGTAATTCATAGGCCCCTAATATAGGTATGCGTGAAAGCTTTGCACATTAAATAGTAACACAAATCGCCAGGACAACCAGATATGATGCAAGACACTAAATTTCACACACCTCAAAGGAAGAGCAGTGACTTTGAGCAAGCGTGTTCGTCCAGTACATGTCAGGCCTAAGGCTAAGGTTGGACCGAATGTGGTAAATCCATGTTACATGAATATGTCGTAGCAAAAACAATTCACCACGGCAAATTTTAGAAAGAACCCTGGCCAGCAGACAAATACAAGTCACAGATGCCTTCTCAGGAACTTTGATTCCATTCTAACCATCTGCCCAGCCCACTGCAGTCTCCTACTTTTTAATTTCTGGGCGCCAGTGCGCTGTATCATTAACTAATGAATTTCAGAGTTCTTTCGAACTCTCCATGTGCCATTTCCCATCACAGGACCTCAAGTTTTTCTCACCACTTTTATTTATTTCGAAAACATTCAGTTCTTCTCTTTCTGTCTTGTTAATCACCCAGCCTTCTGAACCATACAGTACTTGCAACGTGGAGTCTACATGCAAACCGGTGACAAGTGAAACAATAATAAGTACAGAGGACTTGCAAGATACAACTAATTTATTACTGATCCACAGTTTATCCCAATGGGTACAGTATTCACCAAAAATTTTCTACAAGTGTCTCTCATTCACATGTCAGAAATATACATTACACAATACGTTTCTAACTGAATTAGGTGCAAACAAGAACTTCTTATAACTTCTATACTAACTGTAAGCACTTCGATAATAAAAGGTAAAATTAGTTGCATTTAACAAAGGGCACTTGAATAATAAAGGTGAAATAAGTTTCTTTTAAATAGGTCACCTGGGCAAACGCAATAGGACAATTCAAATAATTTCCAATTTCCGCTACCCATCAAGAATTTCTTTTTAACATGTACATAAGTTCAACTCCCACTGCACGTAAGGTATAATTCAGAACACTAGTCTCCTTCCTTTATGGTTTTGAAGGTAAATATATAAGCAGTACAGTAAACGGAACAGACGCCTTGGCGTTCCAATGCAGAGGAAACTTAATGCAAGATCCCCACTCACTGCAACCAGAAGAACTCAGTGGCCGCCGTATCGGTCGCCATTTTCCCCGCGGCCAAAAGAATCTCTCGTTCCCTCTGGTACTGGTCGGCCAAGGCATCGTTCTCCGGACATCCATTTAGACATGGACTAGGTGCCGGCTGCAGTGTTGCAACACAAAGCACAAATACACAGCCACAGCCAAAAGAAACAATGTTTACAACTCTAGTATACAGTAAGATAAAATTCTACAAAGATACATCACATCAATACAAAGGCAAATTAAAAATGATTAAAAGAATTAACTGTATAGACCTCAAATTTCAAAATATGTAAAATTGCCCCAGCACTAACAGACTAGTTTTAAAAGGGCAACGATAAGACAAAGCATAATATTATTACCCCAGTACGTCGCAGTTCCAATACAATATTGACACTCATTAGAAAAGGTAGAAGCTAGTGATGACACGGGCAGACCCTAGTGCAAAACTAGAAAGCTTGAATGTCTACTTCTTCAATAGACAGCTGCGTGGTACATAGTTCAACTCCACTAGCCAAAATGAGAAACACATTGCTCAGCGTCCTGTGTCCAAGACCATGGCCCAGTCACGCCTCAAGAACTTTGCAATAACAGGCCCGCTACCGCACTCCGAGCCGCATACACCAGTCAAATCCAGATAACTCCACGCAAGTACAAGTTTCACTCCCTGAGCAGCGACACGTACCGGCCGTTCCGAAGCCAAAACCCAGTCTGCCCGCCAGCTCACCAGCACCACCACCGGCCAACGAGGCAAAGATCCGCAACGCTAGAGGTAAACAATCGATCCGGGTGAATCGAACGGAGAAAGCGGCTGGCGCCAGCGCCTCCTCACGTATTAGTACTACTGGCCAGATGACGGTGTTTTATATCTTCATCTTAGTGGCGACTGACAAAGCTCTACTTTTAAGTGGGCTGCTTAGAGAGTACAGACATCTTGATCCTGAGCCGCTTCTCTCGTTTATGTCCAGCGTTATGATATTTTTACTGCTGAAGAGTGACCCAGGGTATTTAAACATACGAACTTTTCTGAATCTAGAATGGTGGTCAGTTTCACAGTGTGGATCTGGTTTTATGACTCTCGACTTATTTCCACATATTCTGTTTTTTTTCTCTACTTTTATCAAAAGTCTCATTTTGCTGGAACTGTGCCTGAGAGATCAGTACATGTCCTTGAGCTTTTCTTCTGTTTCAATGAGTAAGACTATATCATCTCCGTGTACCAGGAATTTTATGTCACTGTTTCCGAAGAGGAGACAATTGTGTAGCTGTAAATCACACTCTCGAAGCACTTTCTCTAATGCATGGTTCAAGAGAACACCTGAAAAAGCATCTGCCTATTTTAAGCGTACCTTGATTGGGAAGTTGGGGGAATATGGATCCCCTGAATTTCACTACTGCCTGTGTGCCATCCATGCCCAGTTGTATCATCCTAATGATTTTATTTAATGAACATAAACGGAAAACATCAACTCGAATAGCTTGCGGGGTGGGAGTTCGGTACACAGAGCTGAACAACCAGATACGCACAGCACAGGCGAACCGAACCTTTGGCCTTCTACCCAGTCCTGGCGAAGAAGAGTGAACGACCTTGAAAAGACGTCGTAACGATCCGCACCGCATGTCTGCTGCTCAAGCACTGCCGCTGGCCCCAGCTCCACACTGCACGAAGACAGCACATAAACTGCCTGCACTGTGGTGTTCGAAGGCCTCTTCAATGCTGCTCTAGCGCCCGGTTTTGAATCCTAGCCAGAGCATCGATAACTGCAGAAGGGTCTTCCTACTTCTACATGATTGTACGGCAAATACACCAACAATAAAACCAAACATCCACTCCAAATTAATCCTAATGTCTGACAGTAAATACGTATCTGATGTTTAAAAATACGCATGTCCCAGCTTGCATTTGAGGACGGTGAAAGTAGTTTGTTTGTCCTCGTTCTCGTTGCGTCACCTTCAGAACTACGTTTTTCTTGTTTCTTCTCTCTGGATACGTAGAATGACGCCATACTGTGAAATACTGTCAAATACACCAAGAATAAGACCAAACATCCACTCCAACATAGTCATAATGTCTGACAGTAAATATATATTTATTCAGGCATTTTGAAGAGAATTGATGAAGGTAGACCTCTGACAGTTAATATTAAAAATAAACCCGGTCTAACAATTACTCATTCGTGGCTCGTTATATTTGTGTCCAATGAAATGGTGATTGGTTGTGAGGCTCTTTTGTCTCCTCTAAACATTGTTCATGCTAATTGCCATATCCGACATTGTTTGTCTGTGAAGGAGGAGATGGACACTTCGTTGAAACCGTGTAGGACGGAGACTCCGGTCTGGGAGATATCGTCCGATGAAGCGTCGTGTTATTCACAGGAAGAGACGATGGAGTTACATGCGTCTGCGTATAACACCCTCTATTACTCTTGGGAAGATGTGTCGTTGGTGAACGCAGTTTGTGGAAACTATTAATGTTGAATTTAATTATGGTGGTAAATCATATCAGACACTATCCTGATAGTATCTGGCTTGCTTTCCTGGTTCCTGATACCGTCGATCAAATTGACATTCTTGCAAGGACATTTTGTGGGAACAAAATAAATACATCAGCAGCTCTTACAGTGTTTGAAAAGTTGTGGTATTACAAACCTAATTTGGAGGAGTTGTTAAACCAATTTAGAGAAGCTAGAAACTATCGATAGCGAGAAGGTGAAACGAGGAACCACAGCGCAGTTACTCTTTGTACTACGAAATAGCATTCTATCTATATACAGACACAATTTTATTTAGCCATTCTACTTGGCAGGGATATATTATACAAATGTTGTGCTGGCGTAAGCTGTCGCCAGCACACCGGTCGGCAAAGGTGTACCAAGAAGAACGATAGTGGATGCTGGATCAAGCGCGCCTATCAGGAGAGAGAGGCCAAAGACGGTCTCGCAAGCAACATGCCGCCAACGCCCTCTGGAATTCAAGTATGTAGGCCGCCGCCGCTGACCAGACGGTCCCAGTTTCGGTCACCAGCTCACCTGCTCTGTCTCAGACACTAGCGCAGTCGCTCAGTCACTAGCTCAGTCACTGGAGCACCAACTCGCAATCCAGTTTGGCGTCTGTCATTCATCGCACCTGGGACTCGTACTTCACCAGCAGTGAGGCTAACGTGAAATATTACGGAAGAGCTTGTACCACACCACATAGACTCTCTTAAAGATAAATAGCTTTCTGTTCATGTAAATAAAGGACCTATAGGGAGAGGATACCAGCCGTCAAACGAAATCCTCTTCCTTTATTACTTTTGTAGAAGATGAGGACATGACTAATGTTATTACCGTCCTCTAGTTTTGCACACCCGAGTGTTTTCCACAATGTACTCCATTATAATTTTCTTAGTGTTAATTTAGTGACAATTCTTCTCGTACACTATGCTTCACACAACAACAACAAAAAATGGTTCAAATGGCTCTGAGCACTATGGAACTTAGCTTCTACGGTCATCAGTCCACTAGAACTTAGAACTACTTAAACCTAACTAACCTAAGGACATCACACACATCCATGCCCGAGGCAGGATTAGAACCTGCGACCGTGGCGGTTGCGCGGTTCCAGACTGTAGCGCCTAGAAGCGCTCGGCCACCACGGCCGGCACACAACAACAAGGAAGCCATTACAGTTGAAAATTACAACAGAATATTATACCCTTTCTAATACTCTACAGAATTTTTGTCACTGTGTCGTGAGGCTCAGTCGCTTGCGGAAATATACAGCCGAAATTGTTCCGTTTCTGTTGACTCGTGTTATGTATACAAATGTAGCGCTCACTTATTGCAAAGCTTAAACACTTGCTTGCAGATTACAAGCACTGCGTTCGGTGATCCATCCTACTTGGGTCTCAGCATCCCTTTCATTCGACGCGAGTTGTTAGCTGCGAATACAGCGTATATGTGGTCCAGCTAAATGCGTGCCAGAGCGGCGTGGAAATGCAGAGTGCCTGCATAGATATACAGAGACTTAACGACAGCTGCACAGATGGCGCAGTAACGTTGCAGCACGTTTGCAAAGCGGATTAGCTAGTGGTTTACGAGACGCACAACACTATGTGGGCACTACGACACGAGAGGATCAGAGGCTGTGGTGGGCTCTTGCTTGCTGGCTCGCATCTTCCTTTGTTAATTACGTAAATTTTCTCAAACATTTTTCCATGCTTCTGTCATAATACCTGCTCTACCTCTCCTGGTAGAAAAAGTAGTAGAATATTTGTAGCTGTGTTTCTCGAGGAGATAAGCATTAAAATGCGTTCTAAAACCACGCGCTATTTCCTTGCCCTACTCTGGTCTGTCTCTTCTGATCGAGTCCATTCTTCTAACAGAGGTGTCCCCCACATTTTCTACGCAGTACCTTCATTTCTGCAGGAGATTCTCCGCTCCAAAAAAGAAAAGCGTTATAAAAATTATGTCATGATTTCACATCATCACAAACCTCTCTGCATTGTGTATCGCAGTAAGAAATGTTGCGTCACTTTTTTGCAGTACTTATAATAACTAAACGAATAAACGACCTACAGACTATATAACAATTGAATTGTGATGTACGTTAAACAAGTACTCAAGCTCCTGCAGTTCCATCTTTCAATTATCTTGGTGTTCAGTGTAAGCAAGCATATATCTGACATGTATATCTTGGAAGCGACAGTATAAACTAAAGTATACTGGAGACCAGATGCAGCTAATAGCTGTGCCCATATTCCTTTCGACTCTACTGGCTATGTAAGTAATCTTTCCTTTTACAAATTTATTTTTTAACATTAACACCAGGTTTATCACCAACAAAAGACGAAACATAACATGCCTTGCACTTGGTCTGGTTCTGTGAAAAGACGTCTGCGATATTCACCGCATCTAGTGTGTAACTATACAGATCTACATCTACATCTACATGACTACTCTGCAATTCACATTTAAGTGCTTGGCAGAGAGTTCATCGAACCACAATCATACTATCTCTCTACTATTCCACTCCCGAACAGCGAGCGGGAAAAACGAACACCTAAACCTTTCTGTTCGAGCTCTGATTTCTCTTATTTTACTTTGATGATCATTCCTACCTATGTAGGTTGGGCTCAACAAAATATTTTCGCATTCGGAAGAGAAAGTTGGTGACTGAAATTTCTTAAAAAGGTCTCGCCGCGACGAAAAACGTCTATGCTGTAATGACTTCCATCCCAACTCGTGTATCATATCTGCCACACTCTCTCCCCTATAACGCGATAATACAAAACGAGCTGCCCTTTTTTGCACCCTTTCGATGTCCTCCGTCAATCCCACCTGGTAAGGATCCCACACCGCGCAGCAATATTCTAACAGATCTTACGATGCGGAACTGAACCATCGAAACGCGTAATGGGAAAATAAGTGAGTGAATAATACGATAAACCGCTTCATTTAAATTTAATAACAGTCGCAGCCCTCATGACGCCATCCTTTATGGAGAAAATATTCACTTACACATTTATTTCACTACACTGGTTCTGCCCTAGTCACAAAGAATTGGATTACATATTGAAACACTGGAACATGTTATAATGTTGTTCGTAGACAGGCACACGTACCAAAGGCTGGAGCGTTTTATTTTATTTTTGGCTTCATCATAGATGTTCTAAATTCTGATCATTGTTTTTTTGCAATTTAATTTTACGGTTTGGCAAAATTCCATTCTGGTGAAGACAGCTATAGCAGGTGTCAAAACCTAGGTCAATGTACCAGAAAGTTATTTGCAACCGGTTATTCAAAATTTTATTCTGATCAAGACACCTTTAGTAGGTGGCGAAACCTAGGTACGAAATAATTATTTGCAGCCTGTGGCTGTATAATCCTATGTTGAAACTAGTATACGATTGCTGAGTAACAGCCATGTTTAAAAGTGTAACACGTAATAACATTTGTTGTACAGGAATCGAATGTCCCATACCTATAAAATAGTGTAAAACACTCTTTTAAAAAATTGTACCTTAAAATTCTTAAGCACTAGGGAGCGTACCAAAGAATCAGTTATGCTGCGTTTATGGGCCAAACTATCGGTAGCACAGCTTACAGAATACAGAATGGGCTTGATTGATTGAAAGGCGGGAGGTGGGGGAGGGGGGGGGGGGGGTATGGGACTAAACGGCGAAGTCATCAGGCCCGCTAGAAGGGGTACAGAACAAACAATAGCTCCACTGATCCGAAGTAATCTGGGGTACCCCATTGGAGAGTTCAAATTTACAGCATTCCAGACCGTGGCATCACCTTTGGACACTCACGTGATACAATTCCAGTGGACTTCCAGACAAAGCAGATAATACAAAATTGATCAATTAACCTCGTGCGGAGAGAAGAAAGAGGCACTATAAAACTATTTATCCCATCTGGGTTCAACACACCTGTTTCACCACACAAATAATTACCGTCCCAAAATTGAACAATTAATTTACAATCTGCGCGAGAATAACAAGCAACACATGTCGTATTAGATAAAGGAAAATCCCCATAAAAAATTCACACTATATCCTGAGGTAACCACAAAAGCCTTTACCTGATTGCCAGACAAAGTACATACCTGGTAGTGTGTTGCATCCGCCCGTGTTCACTACATGTGGCGTTCGATGGTCGACGGACCACGCCGACTACCCGCAAGGCTTTTGCTTTACCAGTACTGACAACTCGAGAGCGATCCCACAGTTAAACAGCTACCGTTGGCTGAATAAATCCTAGCAACTTTTCTGCTCTGCGATTCAGTGACAAACACACTGCTCATTTACTTTGAAATTATTGGTGGGACTGTGAAAGATAAATAAGACGGATCCCAACCGCTACCACGATGTTCGCTCAAAACGTTACTCATCCTCTGCTTTAAAAGTTTAATCATTAACATATGACACCGGAATTAGTATAGATCATATCCTGAATTGTGCTCCACACAACACGACCGTTTAACGCAGTCAAAACGCATTTTTACACATTTGCGCCATCGTTCAACCCTGGCATTAAAACCCGTTGGGCAGTACGCAGGGTTTTGTTTCGCGATCTATAATTTTAAAGCTGTTTTCTCATCCATCTATGTAGTATATGGGAATGCTGTAATGGATATCAGCAATGTGCAGCGTTGCATAAAGAAGTCGGGTAACAGATAAAGGAGTCTGATGAAGTCATTAGTTGAGACAGACGCATTAGAGATGACAGTGAACAGTGAAATCTGTGAGACCATACTTGAGAAACTTAAGGAGGCAATAACGCCCTCCCCCAAACGTCATTTTTCACAACCTAAGAGGCTGCAACAATGTACTGGTCAGAGGTGGATCATGCGCCCTATGGCCCTGGTTTGGCCCTGTCTGGCTTCTGCCTATTTGGACCCAAGAAAGGCTATCTACGTAGTTACAGATTCAGTGACTTGTATGAGATTAATACAGCTTTAAAAGCATGGGTCAGGAACCAAAAACCTATGTTTTTCCAAACTGGTTTTGATGCGGGCGTTCGTTGATGACGCAAGTGTGTACAAATGAATGAATCATAAAAAGGAAGAAATATTGGGTTCACCGTCCCGTTGACACTGAGGTCATTAGAGACAGAAGTTTGGATTGTGTCGAGAATGGGGAAGGAAATTGGCCGTGCCCTTTCAGAGGAACCATCCCATCATTTTCATGGAGGAGTTTTGGGGAAATCACGGGAAGCATAAATATGGATGGCCGGGCGCGGGTTTCAACCGTCCTCCTCCCGAACACGAATCCAGTGTGTTAACCACTGCGCCACCTCACTCACTGTGCACATGAATAGTGACTACACAGATCGATCGATAGTTCTGCGTGGAGGGCTGTTCATTCAGAGGCCCACAACGCCTTCAAACACCTCACTCAGGATTTTCGTATTCCTCTCTCGCTCGCTACACGCAAACTGCTAGTCCTACGCAAAAAAAGATGATTCGGACCTTTTTTGTAGGTAGTTTAATGCAGTTAAATTTTTTACTGGGATACGTTTTCGCTAGAGAGCACAGTCCTCGAATTATTCATGAAAAACGTTCAAAATGACTTAGTAACGCGTTTTTCTTGATTAACTCGAAAACCGTGGCCTCCAACGAAAACGTATCCCAGTAAAAAATTGAACTATATTTAATTTCATACAGTAAGGCCCTGTTAATTTTTTTGTGTACTACGGATATTTTCCATGTAGCGAGAGAGAGAGAGAGAGTATAAAAATCTCGCACTTGGTGTCTGAAGTCCTGGGAGGATGAATAAAACCTATCGGTAGGGGCAGTTGAATCGGCCTGTATATTAACTGTTAATTTTTTTGTGACACAGGAGGAGTTAGTTTATTATCCAACCTCGTGTGTTGATGAAGGAAGACGATTGGGGAAACGCACAGACGTGAACGAAATATCAGTTATTTCGCAAAAGGAATTGACATTTTTCGTCTTAACTCATTTGGTTCTTGACCATGGTTGTGTAATGAAACATGACAGCGTATTAACAGCCTACGCATTTCACCAGCTCGGGATCGATAACTATATTTTAAGTGGGTTATATTTACGAACATGTACTGAAGGTGCAGACATATTGTCATTCAGTACTTGACGTTCAAAATTACATTAAACACAGTGGCCTTAAACTATGTGGGATAATTTCTTAAAGGCGTGCGCTTTGCGACCATAGGTATTGCTTACATTGCAACATTACTAACTTAACCTTGCATGTACCATCGCAGCAGACCAGTAGACAATGAAACACAACTCAAACCTCACCTCAAAATTCAAAACGTTTTCCAAGGAGTATCTAGTTTCAGGTATCTCCAGAATGTGTCCTCAATGAAATCCAATGGCTTGTGCCTCTCGCGGTAACTCGTATTTCTGCAATGTTCGCTACCCAAGTCCAGTGACAGAAATAACTGTGCAATATTTCAAACGGCCAAATACAATTGTAGTGAGCTTAGCACCTCCATAAAGGTGGTCATGTCTAATTTTCTATAGTGTATTTGTACATTAAAGGAAAAGTAACTGATACAAACATAGAGTGCTGATAGTGAAGATACACTGCCCATATCACGAGACAGCTCATGGTTTCCAATTGACAGGCACAATAAAAATTGTATTGAAGTGATGCATATGATATACCATTATTTTTAATTCATATTTATAATATTCTAAGGTGCCACTTGTTGAAACATATGAAGATGTCTTTGAGAAATATTGAAGTTCTGTTGTCTGATATGTTACGTCAATGCTGTAGAAATATCTTTATTATTGGTGAAATTAGGAAGGATGAATAATGCAAATATTGACAAAAGTTCATTTATTTATGTGGTGACTCGTTTAATTCTTTTTAAATGTCATATAAGTTCGAGTTGGTTTGGATTTTGGATTAATTTGTAGAACTTGAGCATTTTTTTTAGCATTCAGTTTTCTGACTGTTTGATGAAGCCAACCACCAGTTTCGCTCTGGTGCTAAACTTCCCCATTTATTTGCTGGATATTCCTCTATAGTTTTTACCTTCTATAGCTCCCTCTAGTGCCATGCAAGTTATTCCCTGGTCTCTTGACAGAGATCTACATCTACGTGGTTACTATGCTATTCGCAATAAAACGCCTGGCTGATAATTCAATGAACCACCTTCAAGCTGGTCTCTACCGTTCCATTCTCGATCGGCGCGCGGGAAAAACGAGCACTTATATTTTCCTCTGCGAGCCCTGATTTCTCTTATTTTATCGTCATCATCATTTCTCCCTATGCAGGTGGGTACCAACAGAAGTTTTTCGCAATCGGAGGAGAAAACTGGTGATTTAAATTTCATGATAAGATTCCGTCGAAACGAAAAACGATTTTGTTTTAATGATTGCCTCTCCAAATCACGAATCATGTCTGTGGCCTTATCTCCCCTATTTCGGGATAATACAAAACGAGATGCCGTTCTTTGAACTTTTTTCATGTCCTCCGTCGGTCCCACCTGATGCAGAGTCCACACCACACAGCCTATACTCCAGAATAGAGCGGACAAGCGTGGTGTAAGCAGTCTCTTTAGTAGACCTGTTGTACCTTCTTAGCGTTCTGCAATGAATCGCAGTCTTTGATTTGCTCTATCTACAACATTATCTATGTGATCGTGCCAATTTAGATTATTTGTAATTGTAATAGCTTAGCTGAATTTAGAACCTCCAGATTTCTGTGACTTACCGCGAAATCGAAATTTAGAGGATTTCTTCTAGCACTCGCGTGATTTCCTTCACACTTTTCTTTATTGCTATTTTTCGCACCGTGCATATAACGTATCTAATCATTTTTTAATTCGTTTTGGTCATGTGTTGACTTTACAACTCTGTAAATGACAGCATCACCTGCAAACAACCTAAGAGGGCTACTCAGATTGTCTCCTACATTGTTAATATAGGTGCCCTGTGTCCTATCATATTGTCTCTTTTTCCATATGTTCCTTTACTCACCGATTTTGGAGAGAGCGTCTTCATTACGTATCTTAACAGTTCATCTTTTTTCAACGTTCTCCAACCACACCGCAGATGCCTCTATTTTATTCTGTACCAGTCTTCCCACAGTCTGTATCTCACTGCCATTTGATGCTGTGCTCCACACATACAATTCGTCGTCAGATTAAGACATACGTTTGATACTAGCAGAATTCTTTTGCTCGGGAATGCCCGGTTTACCAGTGGTAATCTGTTTCCTACGTCCTTATTAATCCTCCGTCATGGGTTATTTTGATGCCAAGTTAGCAGAATTCCTTAACTTCATCTACTTCGTGATCATCAATCCTCATATTAATTTAATCAGTGTTCTTATATCTGCTACTTTCCATCCATTACTTTCGTCTTTCTTCGACTTACTCTGAGTCCATATTCTCTACCAATTAGACTTCATTCCATTCAGCAGATTCCGATATAAAGTTATCTGTCCCTTGTGCTTCATTTCATTTTAAGTCTTCCAAAGACCTTCTAAATTTTGATTCTAATACTAAATCTCCCCTCTCTTCCCCAATGACTATTTTTGTTCTTCTGTCATGACATCAGATTAGTCCTGCCCATCGCAGGCGCCTTCAGTGTAATCTTTCCACCTACTTGCCCTCTCCTCTGCATTTAACAGTGAAATTCTCGTTGCGCTCGTAATGGTATCACCCTTATTTTGAGTATCACCAGCGTTGCGTTGAATTTTATATATGCTGAATCAGTCCTTTCAACAATGATGTTTTTTTTATTTCCCCACATTTTTCATGTAGCCATTTCGCCTTAGCTTCCCTCCACTTCCCATTTATTTCGTTCACAAGTGACTTATGTTTCTGTGTTCCTAATTTCCCTCAACGTTTGTTACTTCTTTCTTTCTCGATCAGCTGAAGTACTTCTTCTGTTACCCAGCATTTCTTCGCAGTTAACTTCATGGTCATTACGTTTTTCTTTCCAACTGCCCTTTTTAGAGATGTCTACTCTTCATAAGATGGACTGTCCACTGTGCTGTTATTGCATTATTTATAGTCTCAGAGAACTACAAGCGTACCTCTTAATTTCTGAGTACTTCTGCACCTCACCTCTTTGCACACTGATTTTTCCTGACTAGTTACTTAATCTTCAACCTACTGTTGATCGTTAGCAATTTACTATATGAGAATATGTCTGGTCCTAGGCACAACTTAAATCCAATATCTGTTTTCGGAACCTCTGCCTGACCATCATATAATCTAACTGAAATCTCCAGGTCTGTCCAAAGTACTCCTCCTTGTATTGTGATTCACGAACAGCGTATTCACTGTTACCATCTGAAATTTCTCGATGAACTGAATTAGTCTTCCTTCTCTCTCATTCCTACTACCAAGCGCATATTCACTAATGACCCTTTCTTCTTCTCCTTTCTCTATATGCTGATTGGATCCTCCATTACTATTAGATTTTCGCTTCCATTTAGATACTGAATAATCCGTCCTATATTCTCATGAACTTTCTCTACCTATTTATCTTATGCTAGCATCGTTGGCATGTGTGCCTGAACAATAGTTGTCTGGTGACTTTCAGTCGATTCTGATGAGAACCACACTATCACTGAACTGTTCGCATTAAGTCACTTTCTGTTCTACCTTCCACTTCATAACAAATCCTGCCGCCATGATACCATTTTCTGCTACTATCACTAGTAACTAATGCTGGTATGACCCGAAATCCTTGTCTTCTTTCCATTTAACTTTACTGATGCCCACCATATCTAGACTGGATATCATCATTTCCATTTTCTGACTTTCTACCTTCCCTACCACATTCAAATTTCTGACATTCTACGCTCCGACTCGTAGAACGTTGATCCTTCGTCGGTTACTAAATCTTTTTCTCATCGTCAATTCCCCCTTGGCAGTCCCTCCCTGGAAATCCGAATGAGGGACCAACAATAGGAAAACTTTAGCCAATGGAGAGATCATCAGGACCATTTGTCCAGTTAGAGATCACATGTCCCTTGGATACACAGTATGTTCCTTTAATACAATGGTTTCTATTGCCTTTTGAATACACATGCCGTTGATTAATCCTTGATTGTTCACCCTGTAAGTGAAAGAGGCTTTTACATGTTTACATATATCAGAGTAAATTCTGCACCTTGCTACACATTTGCTGTACAATGTGAAGCTGTCAAGAGACCAAAAAAATAAAACTTCATGCCAGATGTAAAGTTTTTATCTCAAACAATTTCATTTCAACTATCTTTGCAGAAGAATTTGTATTCAGGGTAGCCACAGCCTGGATATACCTTTCTGAAGACAAAATCGCCTCAGCCTTAAGTACTTTGTTTATAAGCACAACTGGTTTCATACCATTTTAGCTACACCTTCAGGTGCAATAAAATCAAGTTTGGTCATCCATTCTCTTTTCTGATCAGAACAGCCCCTGATGCAGGTCAAATGCTGCAGAATCAATCATGCTTATAAATAAAGCATTTACTCCTGAAGTGGTTTTACCTTCAGAACGAAAATCAGCTAGCTGTGCTTGCGGCCTTATAAATTGAAATGTTTTATTAATTTCCCATAGCACAATGTTTGATTTGCCACGTAGTTATGGACGCAAAATTCAAAAACATACCACTTCAAGAAAAAGTCCCATACTTGCGTTAACATAATGCTAAAGTGGGAAATCCTTCCACATAAAATTCTAGTTTAGCTCGACAGGCGACCGCTGGTAAACGACCTGTGAGCCACAAAACTACGGAATGAATGGATGTAAAGCCTGTATGAGAAGTTTGCCGCGAAGGATGTTAAAATACCTTGGTCAGAGAGAGGAACTCTCTAGAGACTCGAGCACTGCTTGAGCCTTCAGCTCACAAAAGCCTGCACATGTTAAGCCGCCGGAGCACTGACCTCTCTTCCGCGAGTAGTCTGCCGGGAGCCTAGCAGACACAGACAGAGTGGGTGGCCAGACAGAATGGAGGGACGGTGCCCCACGCAAAGCGGCCGCCTGGCCCCTAGGCTTCCCTGCGCAGCTCGGCCCCTTAACCCCCCACCCACCATCCTAGCCCCAGCACGTTAGGCTTCCCTGCGCAACACGCAGACCAGCCCCTAACGGTGGCGCGCTCGGGTTCCCTGCGCGGCACACAGCCAGTGTTTATCTCACGCTTGCGAGGCCAGGGCACAGCCGGCTGCGGGCTTAGCGCTCGCTATTTATTACCCGGCGGCCACACCTCTGATTTAGAGCGCAGCAGCAGCAGACCCCAGACCCCGGGTGGGCAGAAGTATATTTGCGGGTGGCACAAGCGTTAAACTTGATCGCGCGCTCCTCGCTGCGGCGCTAGCCGCAGTGCGAGAGCATCGCCGCTGTGCAACTAATGTTGCGGACATCGAGGCAGTGCGGTGTTTTGCTGACTGGTAGCGCAACGAAGGGATACTGAAGTGAGATAGCACAGTATTCTTCAAGCCGTTTCATTGGTCGCACATTTTACGCATTTTTGCGTTACTTGCAAAGCTGCTTTTTTGGTTCTCAATTACCTTTTCAGCCGACCATAGAACGGACTCGTAGAAGAACGACTCTACTATCATACCAGTGGTGGGAGGAAGAGGACATATTCTGTCACACAAACGACAGCATGAGGTGATGGTGGTGGTTAGTGTTTAACGTCCCATCGACAACGAGGTTATTAGAGACGGAGCGCAAGCTCTGATTAGGGAAGGATTGGGAAGGAAATCGGCCGTGCCCTTCCAAAGGAACCATCCCGGCATTTGCCTGAAACGATTTAGGGAAATCACGGAAAACCTAAATCAGGATGGCCGGAGACGGGATTGAACCGTCGTCCTCCCGAATGCGAGTCCAGTGTGCTAACCACTGCGCCACCTCGCTCGGTGACAGCATGAGGGAGTTCTATCCTACCATATACATTACATTCTTCTCCCAGGCTTCGTCGTTTGCTTAACCTGGTCTGGAGAAGGAACGTGAGACCTTATTAGTTTATTTTTGGTACATCTTCTTTCCAGACCCTATGTTCACGTTCGTTGGTCGTGAGTGAGTGGAGATTAGTGAATCTGGAATTGGTATGTTTAAATGCGCAAGTAGAAGAGCTTCTACATATACATCTACATCTACATCTGCATCTACATTTATACTCCGCAAGCCACCCAACGGTGTGTGGCGGAGGGCACTTTACGTGCCACTGTCATTACCTCTCTTTTCTTTTCCAGTCGCGTATGGTTCGCGGGAAGAACGACTGTCTGAAAGCCTCCGTGCGCGCTCGAATCTCTCTAATTTTGCATTTGTGATCTCCTCGGGAGGTATCAGTATGGGGAAGCAATACATTCGATACCTCATCCAGAAACGTGCCATCTCGAAACCTGGCGAGCAAGCTACAACGCGATGCAGAGCGCCTCTCTTGCAGAGTCTGCCTCTTGAGTTTGCTAAACATCTCCGTAACGTTATCACGGTTACCAAATAATCCTGTGACGAAATCCGCCGCTTTTCTTTGTATCTTCTCTATCTCCTCCGTCAACCCGATCTGGTACGGATCCTACACTGATCAATACTCAAGTATAGGTCGAACGAGTGTTTTGTAAGCCACCTCCTTTGTTGATAGGCTACATTTTCTAAGGACTCTCCCAATGAATCTCAACCTGTTACCCGCCTTACCAACAATTAATTTTATATGATCATTCCATTTCAAATTGTTCCACACGCATACTCCCAGATATTTTACAGAAGTAACTGCTACCAGTGTTTGTTCTGCTATCATATAATCATACAATAAAGGATCCTTCTTTCTATGTATTCGCAATACATAACATTTGTCTATGTTAATGGTCAGTTGCCTCCCCCTGCACTAAGTGCCTATCCGCTGCAGATCTTCCTGCATTTCGCTACAATTTTCTAATGCTGCAACTTCTCCTTATACTACAGTATCATCCGCGAAAAGCCGCATGGAACTTCCGATACTATCTGCTAGGTCATTTACACATATTGTGGAAAACAATGCTCCCATAACACACCAGTGCGGCACGCTAGAGCTTACTTTAACGTCTGTAGACGTCCCTCCATTGATAACAACATGCTGTTTTCTGTTTGTTAAAAACTCTTTAATCCAGCCACACAGCTGGTCTGATATTCCGTAGGCTCTTACTTTGTTTATCAGGCGACAGTGCGGAACTGTATCGAACGCCTTCCGGAAGTCTAGGAAAATAGCATCTACCTGGGAGCCTGTATCTAATGTTTTCTGGGTCTCATGAACAAATAAAGCGAGTTGGGCCTCACACGATCGCTGTTTCCAGAATCCATGTTGATTCCTACAGAGTAGATTCTGGGTTTCCAAAGACGACATGATACTCGACCAAAAAACATGTTCTAAAATTCTACAACAGATCGACGTCAGAGATAGAGGTCTACAGTTTTGCGCATCTGCTCGACGAACCTTCTTGAAGACTGGGACTACCTGTGCTCTTTTCCAATCATTTGGAACCTTCCGTTCCTCTAGAGGTTTGCGGTACAAGGCTGTTAGAAGGGGGGCAAATTCTTTCTCGTACTCTGTGTAGAATCGAATTGGTATTCCGTCAGGTCCAGTGGACTTTCCTCTGTTGAGTGATTTCAGTTGCTTTTCTATTCCTTGGACACTTATTTCGATGTCAGTCATTTTTTCGTTTGTGCGAGGATTTAGAGAAGGAACTGTAGTGCTGTGAAACAGCGTTGGAAAAAGGTGTTTAGTATTTCAGCTTTACGCGTGTCATCCTCTGTTTCAATGCCATCATCATCCCGGAGTGTCTGGATACGCTGTTTCAAGCCACTTACTGATTTAACGTAAGACCAGAACTTCCTAGGATTTTCTCTATGTCGGTACATAGAATTTTACTTGCGAATTCACTGAACGCTTCACGCATAGCCCTCCTTACGCTAACTTTGACATCGTTTAGCTTCTGTTTGTCTGAGAGGTTTTGGCTGCGTTTAAACTTGGAGTGGAGCTCTCTTTGCTTTCGCAGTAGTTTCCTAAATTTGTTGTTGTACCACGGTGGGTTTTTCGCGTCCCTCACAGTTTTACTCGGCACGTACCTGTCTAAAACGCATTTTACGATTGCCTTGAACTTTTTCCATAAACACTCAACATTGTCAGTGTCGGAACAGAAATTTTCGTTTTGATCTGTTAGGTAGTCTGAAATCTGCCTTCGATTACTCTTGATAAACAGATAAATCTTCCTCCCTTTTTTTATATTCCTATTAACTTCCATATTCAGGGATGCTGCAATGGCCTTATGATCACTGATTCCCTGTTCTGCACATACAGAGTCGAAAAGTTCGGGTCTGTTTATTATCAGTATGTCCAAGATGTTATGTCCACCAGTCGGTTCTCTGTTTAGTTGCTCGAGGTAATTTTCGGATTGTACACTCAATATAATGTCACTCGTTGCTCTGTCCCTACCATCCGTCCTAAACATCTGAGTGTCCCAGTCTATATCTGGTAAATTGAAATCTCCACCTAAGACTATAATATGCTGAGAAAATTTATGTGAAATGTATTCAAAATTTTCTCGCAGCTGTTCTGCCACTAATGCTGCTGAGTCGGGAGGACAGTAAAAGGAGCCAATTATTAACAAGCCACGTGACGATGTTTAGTTGAGGATACTTCTGGTACCATTAACTAATCCCTTTCCTCCCCGTTCCAGTTCCAAATGGTGCATGGTAAGAATCATGATCGCAAAGCCCCTTTATTAGCTCCATTTCTCAAATTCTGTATTGCATATGTAGCATTCATCAACTGCCAATCTCATTTTTTTACTTGGTTGGCCCGAATGTGGTCTCTTCTCCCTCCACTACCCCACCTGGGAAAAGATTCAAAATCCTATATTCTGTTCGTCATATTAAATTTTGGTGGAACAGAGTGATTTGGTGGCCATTGCTTTTTGCAAGTTTAGGCCGTCGATATGTGTTCATGTATTCCATGCCCCGAGCATTATAAGTCTATTGTTTCTTGAATTATGGCTAGCAGTAACTAGTGTAGTCAGTAGAGGAATTCGTGTTTGATTTTATATTGTTTCAATGGTCATCATTGGAGACTATTATGGTGGGCTTTGGTTTGGTACAACACCACTTGTTCATGATTTCATAACCAGTAAGCTGTAATTTCCCGCAGTATGTGGTAAGTCAAAATCTACACTGAGTGACTACTGTACATGCAATCCGAATTACTCTCTGGTGAGTATTTCATTGACTGTTTCAAAAATCTGTAGATGATGGTCTGTCTTGGATGTAGCCTCTCTACATTCGTCCTTTTCTTGGCTTACTAGTAGGATAAACTGTTTCTTGTTCTTTTTAGCTATATGAGTGCATGTGTCAATATGTAATCTACATCTACATCCATACTCCGCAAGCCACCTGACGGTGTATGGTGGAGGGTGCCTTGAGTACCTCTATCGGTTTTCCCGTCTATTCCAGTCTCCTATTGTTCGGGGAAAGAGGGATTGTCCGTATGCCTCTGTGTGGGCTCTAATCTCTCTGATTTTATCCTCATGATCTCTTCACGATATATATATATAGGACGGAGAAATATACTGCTTGACTTCTCGGTGAAGGTATGGTCTCGAAACTTCAACAAAAGCCCGTACCGAGCTACGGAGCTCTCTCCTGCAGACTCTCCCACTGGAGTTTATCTATCATCTCCGTAACACTTTCGCGATTACTAAATGATCCTGTAACGAAGCACGCTGCTCTCCGTTGGATCTTCTCTATCTCTTCTATCAACCCTATCTGGTACGGATCTCACACTGCTGAGCAGTATTCAAGAAGTGGGCAAACAAGCGTACTCTAACCTACTTCCTTCGTTTTCGGATTGCATTTCCTTAGGATTCTTCCAACGAATCTCAGTCCACCATCTGCTTTACCGACGATCAACTTTATATGATCATTCCATTTTAAATCACTCCTAATGCATCCTCCCAGATAATTTATGGTTGAAGTTGCTGACCTGCTATATTGTAGCTAAATGATACGGGATCTATCTTTCTATGTATTCGCAGCACATCACACTTGTCTACATTGAGATTCAATTGCCATTCCCCGCACCATGAGTCAATTCGCTGCAGATCATCCTGCATTTCAGTACAATTTTCCATTGTTACAACCTCTCGATATACCACAGCATCATAATCAAAAAGCCTCAGTGAACTTCCGATGTCTTCCACAAGGTCATTGATGTATATTGTGAATAGCAACGGTCCTATGACACTCACCTGCAGCACACCAGAAATCACTCTTACTTCGGAAGACTTCCCTACATTGAGAATGACATGCTGCGTTCTGTTTTCTAGGAATTCTTCAATCCAGTCACACCATTGGTCTGATAGTCCATATTCTCTTACTTTGTTCATTAAACGACTGTGGGGAACTGTATCGAACGCCTTGCGAAAGTCAGGAAACATGGCATCTACCTGGTAACCCGTGTCTAGGGCCCTCTGAGTCTCGTGGACGAATAGCGCGAGCTGGGTTTCACGCGATCTTCTTTTTCGAAACCCATTCTGATTCCTATAGAGTAGATTTCTAGTTTGCAGAAAAGTCATTACACTCGAACATAATACGTGTTCCAAAATTCTACAACTGATCGACGTTGGAGATATAGGTCTATAGTTCTGCAAATATGAACGACGTCCATTCTTGAAAACGGGGATGACCTGTGCCGTTTTCTAATCCTTTGGAACGCTACGCTCTTCTAGAGACATATGGTACACCGCTGCTAGAAGGGGGAACTGGTATCCCATCAGGAATGGAACTGGTATCCCATCAGGTCCAGCGGCCTTTCCTCTTTTGAGCGATTTTAATTGTTTCTCTATTCCTCTGTCGTCTATTTCAGTATCTACCATTTTGTCATCTGTTCGACAATCTAGAGAAGGAACTACAGTACAGTCTTCCTCTGTGAAACAGCTTTGGAAAACGACATTTAGTATTTCTTCCTTTAGTCTGTCATCCTCTGTTTCAGTACCATTTTGGTCACAGAGTGTCTCGACATTTTGTTTTGATCGACCTACCGCTTTGACATAAGACCAAAATTTCTTAAGATTTTCTGCCAAGTCAGTAGATAGAACTTTATTTTCGAATTCATTGAACGCCTCTCGCATGGCCCTCCTCAGATTACATTTCGCTGCGCGTAATTTTTGTTTGTCTGCAAGGCGTTGGCTATGTTTATGTTTGCTGTGAAGTTCCCTTTGCTTATTTGGCACATACTCATCTAATGTAGGTTGTACGATGGTTTTGAACTTTGTGCGCTGATCCTCAACACTATCTGTACTTAAAGCAAAACTTTTGTGTTGAGCCTTCAGGTACTCTGAAATCTGATTTTTGTCACTTGTTCTAAACAGAAAAATTTTCCTACCTTTTTTAATATTTCTATTTACGACTGAAATCATCGATGCAGTAACCGCGTTATGATCGCTGATTCCCTGTTCTGCGTCAACTCTTTCAAATAGTTCGGGTCTGTTTGTCACCAGAAGGTGTAATATGTTATCGCCACGAGTCGGTTTTCTGTTTAAATGCTCAAGATAGTTTTCAGGTAAAGCACTTAAATGTTTTACCTTTTAGTGCTGATAAGTGATGTCTGTAACCCAAGGATTTATCCACCATCAAAAGACCTGTGTACTCAAGCGACTCGATCACATTCATCCAATTATGATTACATCCATGTGGTTTTACTATGAATATAATGTACTGATTATATTTTAGATAACTTGCTGCCTCCAATCATTTCACTTTATATGAATAAATGTTCACCAGTAAAAAAGGAAAAAAAACCATTGGTTACATGAATTATTTTGCTTTCACTCACACGCTTTCCAGCTTTCTATATTTAACCGCGAGAGATCAATGACATGCAATGCTAAAACATATTTCAAGAAACTAGTGAGCTGAAAGGGATATGTGCAGTACAGAAAAATCTAGCGTGATTTACTATATGTTACTTTTCTTGGCATGCTCGTTTAAATTCGAGTAGTCTGCTTTGGCAAATCCTAGTTCAGTTCAATCGATGTGTCATATTGGTTGTGCTGTCAATGCTAATCAGTGATTGTCACGTACCTGGAACTGCGACTTCTCAAAGATTTGTCCACGAAAATTAAATCCCTTCGTTCACAATCTTTGCTCAGATCTCTTTTATTCCCCACATTAGGCTTCTGTCACGTGGCACCTCAGCATTCTGTTATTAACTGTAACAGTAGGTGTTTAACGTTTATTACACACGCTGTTCAAAATGATGATATAAGATGCGCAGCTGTACAGGGGTGACTGCAGGTTTTCACGTCAGTAGGAGCAAAATATTTTCTCCATTAATTTGATGTACAAATTCTGAGGATATTGCTATCTGCTTATCATTTTCTCAAATAAGTCTTTGCAGTGCCAGTTTTTGTACGCGGTTAGAGCCGTAAACATAACATTATTATACATTAAACATTATACATTAAACATTATTATAAAGCCTGTTTTTTCATTGTCAGATTTTACGTTTTTTCGCCATTTACGCCATTCCACCTGCTGTAAGCCTTATTCATTAAATTAAGTGTTTTTCTTTCATTAAAAATATTGTATGGATAACATTCCCCACATTTTGCGCTTTCGCTTACAACACATTACTTTGATCATGCAATTAATATTTTCAGAGAAGACTTCCTTGGATTTACGTTACAAACAATAATGCACACGTTATTGTTTCGTACCTGCCAAAATTTTAATTTTGTCACCCAAAATAAAAAATATGCGATATTATTAATGGGGTTAGTCAAATAATTTCGTAGTACAACCGATCCAGCGTCAAGGATATTATTTTTTATTCGAAGAGAAATATATGTGATATTTTAGAGGCATGTCCAAAGTGTTTCCATAATGTTTCATAATCTGACTGTACTTTCAACTTAAATAAATCAGACAGTGGCGTTTGAATTGGTTTTTGCTTTTACTGGAAATTCATGTTAACTACACAACAATATGAAGGAAGTAATAGTTTTCAACTTAGCGGAATTAGTTTTTCCTGGTATTAATTTAACAAGATTCTCAAAATGGCTCACTATGGGACTTAACATCTGAGTTCATCAGTCCCCTAGAACTTAGAACTAGTTAAACTTGACTAACCTAAGGACATCACACACATCCACTCCCGATGCAGGATTCGAACCTGCCACTGTAGTGGTCGCGCGGTTCTGGGCTAAAGCACCTAGAACCGCGCGGCCACTAAGGCCGGCGCAAGATTCTCATCAGACAAATGTTTGACGAAATCAGAAACAAGACTCTCTATAAATTACATAACGGATTTTTGCCTGAAATTGCATAGCCAAATGAAAAATCCGAACTGGACAAATAAGGTATCAAACTGACCAGCATGAGGTCTAGTTTTGAGAGAAAAGTGTAATTTCTGTAAAGTAATCAGCATAATTAAAGGAAACTTAATTAGTGCTCTGAGGAAAAATTCAAAATTTCGTTAACAGCTGTGGCTATCGATTTATCTACATCTATGTGATTACCTTGCTATTCACAATAAAGTGCCTGACAGTGTCAAAACGTTCATCCCTTCAGAGACTATCTACTCTGTAAATAAAACATTGCGTTGGTGTAGAGACTGTGGAATACTTTCTTTCGTGTTAAAGGATAGAATAAATGTCAGATTATGCCGTAAATGGAAAATTTCCTGCTTTCTCTTGCTCTACATATACTTAATAAAAACAGGCTACCAATCGATATTTAAATATATTTCACGGTTTCTGAGCAAAACGTGACAATAAAAACAAATTTTCGAAAGAAAAACAGTCAAATGGTAATTGAAATGAATTGTCCGAAATTATAAAACTTTTGATGCACATCATTTGCTGGACTAGATTTCCATCATCATTCAAAGATGTGTCAAATGTTTCTAGAATCCTTGTACCCTTATATAGGTCCAACATCTGTCCCTAAATCACTAGATCGATTACAATGAAATTTGGTGTGCATACTAATTACTGGATGGTAATAACCACTATGGTGATAACATTCACCTAGGTGCTGCAGTACAACATTATAGACGCAAAACTTTTTTTTTCTACTCATAATATGTCATGCAGAGCAAGCACATTCTACACCAGTTTTGCTAAGCGTAGCAGGGGTTACATGTGCAGATGGGCTTGGCTATGTGGAGAGGAAGGGGAGTAGGAGATCTATAGTGAGAAAGGCACAGGATGAAATGGACAGAGTATGAGAAGAGTCAAGAATGGGCAGATATGGAGAGTATGAGATGGACATAGAGAGAGAGGAGGAGAAGATGGACAGAGAGAGTGAGGGGCACGAAATAAGATGTGAGAGGATGATGTGGACTGAGAGAGAGGGTAGGAGGAAATTGGGAGGAGGAATTGGACAGATAGCAGGAGGAGATGGGCAGGTGTAGGAGGAAGACAGATAGCAGGCAGCAGGAGATGGCCTGAGAGATTGGGAAGGGGGAAATTGGCAGATCCAGTGGGAAGGAGGAGATGGCCAGAGAGCAGGCAGAGGAGGGATGGTCAGAGAGAAGGAGAGGAGATGGTCAGAGAGAGAGGAGAAGATGGACAGAAAATGGGAGGAAAGGAGGTCAACTGAGATAGTGAAGAGTTGGAGGTGAACAGAAAGATGTGAGGAAGAGAAGCTCAGAGAGAGGGGGAAGATGAGTACAAATATAGGGGAGATATTCAATAAGAAATGGGGAAGAGCACATGGATGCTTAAGAGGGAGCTGACAGAGAGATGGGGTGGAGGAGGCTGATACACATATCAAATGGACCATAGATACGTATATCAAGGCAACAAAACACCCCAACACTCGATACAGCGTAAGGAAGAATAGGTGGACATAGAAAGGGGAAAAGGTATGTGCAATACATGTCTCTAAATTACGCGGAATAACCCATGTGGAAAAAGATGGTCTATTTTATTTCCTACTTGCAGATATATCATTTCACAAAACAAGACAGTATAAAAAGAAATTTCTTATGATATCGGCGAACCCTTGGGTTTGTGTGTCACTACATTAACAAAATTGTTTGACGTTCCTTCTGCATCATTATGCCATTTTCGGGTCATTATCACTGAAGATTCATAAAACATTTTGAAATCAGTGAGTGGACGACTTAAGAATGCGCCACGATGACTGCTGTATGTTACACACAGCCGAAAAAGCACACATGTCTTACAAGTTCTCCTTTACTGCTTCAGAATAAATCAACCATGGATATATCGACAGTCAGTACAATAGAAACTTTATCTTTATGCCTTCTATGTAATTCTTTAAATGACGATTTTTGTCACGTTGCCACAGGTATAGTAAAATTTTATGCTTTAGGGAATTTCCTTCCTTGCAACGTAATTGCCAACATGGCATATACTGACCCTGAGAATACTATCCTTTTCATTAAAGCGCATGAACCGGTAATGGTGCTGTCTAATCCCATATTTTCTCCATCAGTACAATTACTGG